>NC_135137.1:35792078-36392827 GCF_051014445.1 Colletes latitarsis | reverse complement strand
TTAAACGGGACACGCGGTCGCGAGGCACGTTGGAAAGCCTTCCACAGTTCCGTTTCACGTTTCCACCCCCACCGTTTCTCGGTTCTCTGTCCTTGTGTGGTTTGAGTTTTTGTCCCCCCACGTACCCCTTCCCGGTTCACCCGACTAACACACATACACAGAAACACGATTTAATTCTCGCACACCGGCGCACGGAGAAGACACGCGCGTCGCGAGATCGATGCGAAGAAACAGGAACACGAAGGCTGAAAGTTCCCGTGGAAAATCGCGACTCGTGTCACACGGTGGCGACACGCTCCCCTCTCACGTACAAATTTACACAGATACGAAATTTCACGCGTACAGATTCGCCCGGAAACGTACACACACAGATTTACACCTTAAAAAACGAAAAGAAAATGAATATAAAACGTGCAGACTCACGCGTACGAGATGCCCGCGCGCGGCCCCCTTGAAAATAGCTACAACGCTGCTTGTCAATCTCCGCAGAAGAAGAGTGGGAACGCGATTTGGAGGCTGAGCTGAAGGATTACGAGGTAGTTACCGGGAACGAGGAAAAGAACGGCGCCGCGGCGCCCGTAGGGGAGATCGCCGCGTTGGATAAAGACGATTGGGAGAAGCAGATCGACGACTTCTTAGCCAACGACGTGGACGATGAGGACCTCAAGTGAGCCGAAGAGATCCTCTTTGTGACCGGTTAGAGACGATCTCGTCGTGTTTCAGTTGAGATCCTGGGTACGGTGTCAAAGATCGCCGGGGTGGGTTTCTATCTTTCTCTTCCATCGACCTTCCTCCCGGAAGCGAGAGGATCGCTTCAACAGGCGAAGGGATACTCCTTTCTGTTTACCTTCCATTCCGCTTTCTTCCTCTCTTCGAGAAGATTCATTGTGCTCAAGATTACCGATTATATGCTTAAAAGTCATGGTAAAAAATGTTGACCGCTCGCGGTACGAGAGCGACCGTCCCCACCATGACGGTTTGGCGAACGCAACGCCGCCTGGCGACGGAGCTTGTCACTTTCAGTACGCGCCATATTGCATTGCGCCATGGCGACGGTTACAGTTTGGTAGAAGCTCCGGTACGCGCGCGTTGTTTGTGTTCGACTGTCCGTGCTAGGCAACAACCTTGGCAAACAAAGACGAATAACAGCGTAAAGAAAGTCTTATCGTATCCAGATACATGTTACATCAGGTCGTTTCGAGTATGTATGTACGAATTCTTCTAAATGTTCTTTACGTTCTCATGAAAAGTATTAACTTTGTTTCACGTCTGGTAGAAGACTTTTACTGATTCTACAAAGTGTCGATGTACCTTTTGTGTTTTACTCTAGTACTATGTTTGTACGTTTGTATTAAGCTTAAAATTCGCATAAGCACATACGTTGACTCGCGAAACGACCTAGTATAACGTGTGTTACGTGTCGAGAAACGTGGCACGCGAACCTGAAAGTGGGGACAACCGCGTGTGAATTCCAGTCGAACAAGTGACCTTAAGCGGTGAATATCTTCTGTCACGACCGACACTCTTGAAATTCGGGAGTTCGATAAAACCGGTTAAATCGAGAGCACTGTCTGGTACGACCACTACCGAGTGTCGTGGGCGTAGAGTGTAATAATGTGAGAATAAGAGAGAAGGGAAGAGGAAATGGGGATGGTTGAGACGACGCTCGCTCGCCTCGAACAATTGCAACGGAAAGGGAGAAGATGGAGGGAAAGGGGGGACTGAAGAGGAAAATAAAAAGAGTCTCTTCCTTGTTTCCGCTTCTCCGGGTTTGTTTGTTGTCTGAGACAGCATCTACGTTTGCGATCCTCGAGCACGATGAAGATGATGGGATTGAAAATGAAACTGGGAGAACGGCTGAGAGATGGGAGAGAAGGGTTAGGTACGTTTATGCTTGTACAGACTGTAAATTATTTTGCCGATCGATCGATCTCGCTTCTGGAACCTCCGTCGATTCCATCCATCGATGATCTCCGTGGATCTACCGAACGGTGGACGGGTGTGCACGCGAAAACACTGATGATGGATATACTTTAACGCCACACTTATGTCAATTGTTACACGACACGTTCTCCGGCTACGAGGACGGTGTAAGAATGTAAAACAAACAAAAAACCAAGTATTCCCCTCCAAAAAAAAAAAAAAATCGAAAACGAAAAAAATTTCAACATTTCTCGTTTGTAATAATATCGATCGTTAAGATATTTAACAAAAGAACAAAAAAAAATATTGAAAATGAAAATCGGTGTCTGCCGCGGCATCGAACGCGGTTGGCACTGTTAACTCGAAATGCACTGTGCTACGGAATACGACTCGAACAGTATAAAAAAAAAAGAAAAAAAAAGCAAAATTGAAACGCTCTTCATCGGGTTCGAAGGATCGAGAACATTCCGATATTATTACACTGCCGTGTGCCGAAGGACACCGTTTCGAACGGATCGACCCGTATCGTCGACTTTATTTTTTACAAACTCAACTGTCGGACACGCTTTTCCGCTAGAAGTGGGAAACAAAAAAGAAAAAAAAAGAAATACAAAAGATAACGGATATGCTTTATCGTGGATTTTTCGCATGCCAAAAGCAACTTGATTTCGACGAGCGTATTCACGATCTATCCAGGAATGGGCAGAATTCGTAGATAAAAATGTCGTATAAGGAATTAAAGATGAACAACTTTTTACCCGTTAGTTCGTTTTATCAAAATTAGAATTTTAATTATAGAACGATATTAAGTTTTACGTTGAACGAATAAAGACTTATTATCTATATAACTGTTCGATTAAATAAACGACGCAAATAAATCGCTATACTGTATTGCTATTCGTCGTCTATTGTTCGAATAAAATTTTGCCCATCTTTGGTATTATCTTCCGCGATCTGTCCCGATACACGGACAGAGAGGTTCGTAACGATCGATCGAGAGATTATTTATACCATTGCGAGACGTATTGTTGATGTTCGCGTCGCCAGAGATATGATTGTTCTTTTGTTAAACTAGCTGAGATATTTGTTACACGTATCGTGCTTGATGTTGAGTATATTTACTGCGATCTCACAAAGGAAGGACTCAACCTGTTGAAACGTATAAAACATTAGACGTAGATACTCGTTAATTTTAGAGATATAAGTACTTAATGTTACATACCGTATGTTAAACGTTGTATATAATAAATTACCAGCTGGCACACCAGCTACAGCTGAAACAAAATGGTTCGTTAACGAATGAAGAACAACAAAATTACACCTTCGATGACACAAACCAACATTCAGTATATAACATATAATTGTCTTTACAATTATCAAGCGTCTAGGTCCAATATTTCACACGTTGCAACAGTCTTTTATCATCCTGTAAAAACAGGTTAACCAAGTTTGAGTAACTGTTGGATCTGCAAGCAAATTTCTACATTAATGATATTTTACTTATTATTAAATTATTATTAAGTTATAGGACACATAAGTTGTCATTACTATATCAATTTACTTACAAACCCTACAGCTATTCAAAGTTAAAACTCTAGATTTACGGACATTGATTGCACATTGTTATTAGTTAGGATATATCGTTACCATATTATTAACGAATGATATTTATGAGTTCTGTAACTTAACTCCAATTAAATTGACGGATTCCGTAAATCTAGTGTTAAAATGGGTGACAGGATTAGGTCCTTCCCACGTCAGTGTCCGCGAGAAAAAACGAAGAAGTCGACGAATCGATAGAGCAAGAGTCGCATATAGTTGTAGGTTGCAACAACAATTCCTCGACAATGATTTTCTCCGTGCGACATGCCGTCCAAAAATTCCCTTGCTCTCGATGGAACTGGGGCAAAACAACAATTTGTGGATAAAGAGGAAACCGCGGAGACGATAAACCGTCGCGTTCCGCGTGCAAACGATCATCGTCTGAAATTGCTTTGATTCAAGTCGGAACGCAGCAACTTGGTTTTACAACGTACTCGTTTCTAATGCACGAACCAAAATAGCACGCAAACAGTTTACACCGAGCGCGTCAAATTTATCCAAAGTACGTATAAGATACAAATAAAAAACACGACGCGTTGTATGATTGATATTTCCTCGAACGCATGAAAAAACGGATACGGAGAAGGTTATATTACTCGTTTGTTCAGTCTTGCGAAGATTCATTCAAATCGAAGCAATTCACTTCGTGAATACTTATTCCCCGAGTACAAAATTTTGTTCTACGATTCAAATTGAAAGGTTGTTTATATTCTATTCGCTATTCGAAATTTGTATCTAGACTAGACGTTTGCCCATCCCTGCAAGAGAAGGTAAACTTAACCTTAGTTCGGCTATTTTAACACTTTGACTGCCACGCCACCCATATATGGGTGACAGGATTTACCATTATGACACTAGAAAAGACGTTAAGGGAAATAAATTTGAATAGAATTGGTGAATTTTAACGAAGTTACGAAAATAAGTATTGAAGCAAATTTTCGGTTGTGTAGTCTACAATAGTCTAAAATCAAAATTTTACTTTTGAGACTGTTATACGGTTTTGATCTGGCAGTGAACGTGTTAAAGCATATACACGCGTATTTACGACGCTGAAACGGTCTTTCGTACGCGTGCTATTTCGGTTTGCGCGATCGTCGCAAATTAAGTACAAATAATACAAATTTTTACGCGTGTCGAACACTTGGTGTAAATTGACCGAAGACGCGGATAGCAACGCTTTGTCGTCGTCGAGAGTAGACGTCTTTCTCGCACGGGCACTGCGATCAATGTAAGAAACAAAATCTTTGATTGTTAAACGCGATTTACAACAGAGTATGAAAGTCGTTGGAGAAACGAAAGTTAAGAGCAATTATAAGTACGGGAATATTTTGCATGGTATGGCTTGTAATGGTACAGATTATGTTAGATTAAAACACAATACAATGCAGGGTAGACTTTTGTCAAATTCGGGGACCCAGTAGTGAAATTCTCGCGTACAGGGTAGCGTATTCTTCGTTTCGTTTAATCGATTCTCTTTCATTCTCAGCTGGGTCAGATTTCGCCGAGTGGTGGAAATTCAATCGTACATTACTGATCACGGTAACTGCATAGTACGATATTTTTTTTTGGCTTGCGTTAACCGTACCGTGCAAAGTATCCCTGTACTTTACAAAATGGCCGAGTAACAACAGCTAAATTTACAAGCGAAATCGTTGAATTTCCCGTCGAGACGTTCGTTTCGCGTACGCCGCTATGTTGAGTCCAGATCATTCGTCAATTCTCCCGGGAAACGACGAACTCGGCGTACTTAAAAAGAAAGGCGCCATTTGTCTTGTCCGCCGCATAGAAATTCACGAAAAAAAAGGCCTGATTCTTCGAGAAGACGAAGGAAAAGACTAATTCTGAACTCAACGCGCTGGTTCACCGCGTGCGCGTGTTTCATTCGCACTAGTCGTTAGGTGGATGTATACATGTTATATTGAATATAAATATATAAATATACGTATATATATACATTAAGGATGTCGCAAAGATTCGGGCCTAAGTTTGTCAGAGTTGATGGAAAACAGAGATACACGCGTATGCGTACACCAAGAGTGTTATACATATATATATATATGTGGCTAAATGGAATTCCCGAGGCGATAATCGTGTATTTCTTAAGCCACGCCAAGTATGTGAATTCTATTGCGATGTTGAGTCTTTCGTTGGCGACCTATTGAATGTATTCTATTGATTCACCGTGCGATCCTCCTGTTATATTTCTTCGCGCGTTCGACGTTCGCGAGTAAAATAAACAAAAACAAAAAAAAGGAAAAATATAGTCCCGTGTTTTTCTGTCCTTTTGCCTTGACTGAGACGCGAGAAAAGTACACGCATCGACGAGCGGCCCCTCGTCGTTTCCATAACGGTCGGATGAACAGCAAATGAATCAGGAACGTAATTGTCCGATAAGCGAACGTCTTTCTCTCTGAAAAGATTCGAGACAGAAACAAATTAATCTCATGACCATGTGTATGGTGTACTTCGGCAATCCCCTTATTACAAATACGACTCTGTGAATTGTGTAATAAAACTATCCTATGGTATAGTGCATTCGATTGTAAGAATGGACATACACCCGATACGCATATATGTATAAATGATATACATATATACATATGAAAATAAATAAAAAATATATATATATGTTGTTGACTCCATTGAAAGTATGATAATATATTAATGAATAACTAACGAGAATGTATTGAGGCAAACATTAAATTCCGAAACTATTAAGAAATTAATTAATATAATTGCGGAATGTAACAATAAAGGTCGTGTACCTCTTGAAAAATAAACTGGAACAAAATACCATAATCGAGTGATAAGTATGTTTAACCTGTCACTCTGTTCCTATCCAAGCATTTTCTGCATGAATATACACTACCTAAGATGCAAATGCAAAGAGTTCAGAGTATGTATGTTGATAATTATTTTTAAGAGGTCCGCTTATTTCAATTCAAACACTTTTAAATGTGTCTGCGATTATGAAAGTAGTGACGAGTAAAAATTAAAAAAAAAATTAATTTTCAAAATTGTAAGCTGGTTCAACACTTATTTCAAAACTAGTTGTCAAAGGATAGACTCTGGGAACAACGAGAAAATAACAAAACAATCTAAAAAATACAGTTTTAATGTCAAGCATAATTAAAAGATACAAAAATACTGTCTTATCATTAATCTTATTATGCATCACTATCTCACAAAAAATCAGTTTTTTAAAGTATCACAGGAAACACGTCTTGTTTCAGAATGTTTTTACAGAAACACTAAACTCATTAGCACTGTGATTATTTCTTCTTGCTTTCTTCTAAGCAGCGATGACTTTTTCTTTACAATTTATCTATCGATACGTTCTATTTACAATCCATTACTTTCGTTTATTTCGCAAATTGCGAACTTTCGACAACGATGGCATTGGTGACGGTGGGATTACTAACTGATTCTAAAGAAACAAATATTTTAATAAGTACATATGTATAGCAAAGTATTAAATAATAAATTATATTAAGATTAAAAAAATTTACTTCGACTGGCTCAATGTCTTGGGTCGAATCATTTTCTAAGACATACAACTTCTTTCCACGATGAGTTCTCTTTTTCTCTGAATTAATTGGTGTGGGAGGTGGTAACGCAAGAATATGTTTCCCGCTTCGTCTAAAATAGAATAGCACCCTCTAGTAACGAACTTCAAATCGTATAAATATGTAGTATATATTATTTTTGGAGACATACTTAGTTTCAGACTCGGAAAGGTCGATTACTGATATTTCATCGTCATTTGGTGACATCATGTATCTTTTTGGTGGTCGTCTTATACGACGTCCCTTCGGTACCACTTCATCTTCAGACGTGTTTTCACAATTATCTTTATCTTTGGAAGCCTTTTGACCTTTTGTTGCCTACAGAGAAAAAGTTATTAATAAAACTTCATCGAATAAACATTATGTTAAATAATTTAATAAAAGCAATACCCCTCCTCTTTTCTGTTTTCCTAATTCTTCTTGTTGACTTTTTACTAAGCTTTCATACATTGTGACCATCTCGTCTCTGTTCTTCATAAATGATTCCATTTCACGTTCCTTCTCGATGAGACTGTTCTTTAGTTCTTCGTTTAAATTTCTTAATTTGGCGTTTTCCGCCTGTCTTTCCTGGTTACTTTGTTGTAGATCATTCAAGACTATGGCGTTTTGTTCAGAAATTTTTAAACGCTCTTGCAAGCATGTAATATGTTCTTCCTTTTGCAAAAGCATTTCTTTTGTCTCGTTTAAATGCTTAATTGTATTCTTCATCTCAGTTTCCATTAGTTTGTCGCTGTTGTTGCTACTGTCATAGTTTTCGCCCTTCTGTACCAGATACTTCAATTCTGTAACGATTATGAAAATTAGTATTGTCAGATTAAAAATAACTTTTTCCTTAGAAACAACAAATATTTGACTAACCTTTTTGAAGTGAAATTATTTCAATATCTTTTTCTCGTTCTTTCTCATCAGCGTGTTCTAATTGATCTTCGACTTCTAGAAGCTTATCATTCGTCTCGTCCAGTAACCTTTGCAGGTGTTCTTTTTCGTCTTGACATATTTCTAATTTTCTATTTATCTCTTCAATTTGTTGCTGTAGCTCTGTTACACTTTCAAGCCTGTGCTCCAATTCTGTAACTTTTGAAACATGAACATCTAAACACTAAAAAAAAAAAAAAAAAAATACACGAAAAATTACTAATATTTCATTAGATTTATGTTTATGTAAATTACTTTAAATACCTCCGATTTGATGTCACACTTCTCTGTAACAGCACTAAGTTCTTTCTGTAAATTATCTATGATTTGTTCGTGTTCGTTTTTGCACTGGAAAATAATGGAACAATTAAATCTATACGAAAAAGTTTAGTATTTCTGTAAATACGTACTTTTGAAACGTGACTATCAAAATCTTGTTGCAAAGTATTCAATTTCTGAAAACAAGAAGTGGAATTGTAAAAGTGATAGAATATTGTATAGTTTTATTAAAATATCAAACTACGTACTTCCATACAATGATTGTAATCTTCCTTGGTACATGAGAGTTTCTTTTCAGCTTCATTAAGTTTTTGTTCGTAATCATTAATTTTTGTCTTTAAGGTAATGTTGTCACTATTACTATTTTCTAGTGTTTGCTCAAGTTGCGCTTTACTATCCTTAATAACGGAAATCTCATTCTGAAGCAAATCGACCGATTTTTGATATTCTTCTATAATAAGTTTATTCATATTACTTTCGTCCGAAAGATTGTTTATCCTTTGTTTCAGAGACAATACTTCTTTCTCCACTTCTTCTAATATCTTGAAAACAAAAACACTGGTGTAATGGAAAAATAAATACCATACCGACACATTATTTATATTTTACGTACCGAACACTTTTCTTGATATCGTGACTTTGTGTCATCATGCTTTACTATCAGTTTTGCTAATTCATCCAAAACGACATCATAATCGTCATTATCATCGATAAAACTTGTTTGACTAATTCCTTCTGTTGTTATATTCTTAATAGTTTGACTACTTTTGTTGTGTACATCATTTTCAATAGTATCTGTTTGCTCTTCTTTATCTTGGATAAGGACTTGACAACTAATTAATTTCACTTTTGCAGATTCCAATTCTTCTTTTAAACTTTGTATTTCGGTCGAACTTTGAGTTAATTTTTCTTTTAATGTTGAATTCTCTGTTTCTATAGCGATTATCTTTTCGTCTACTTGGGGATCAAATTCATAGTTTTCTATGAAATTAATAATCAATTATATAGCACCTGTAGAATTTTAGGGCATCATATAGCTAAAAATTATACATACCTATTTTTATATCCTTTTCATTGTTCTCGCCTGCCTTATCTAATATTTCTAAATCAAAGACAGAAAGGACTTCCTGTTGCACAACAATTTCATCATGTTTTGTGCTAGTCCTAATCGAAGTTGTTTTCTTCAATAATTCAATTTTATCTTGTAATAAACATTTTTCATTTTGTAATTCGTGTATTTTTATTTGCATATCGTGGAGTTTATTATCACTATCTATTATTTTCTTATTTTGACTATCCAATTCTTTCTCCAACATCTCAACAACTTTGGTCTTTTCTGTTAAGCAAATATTAATATTTCCAAGGTCTGCTTCTAAATCATCTATTGTTTCTTGTTTTTCGAATAGCTCTTCTTCTTGTTCCTTAATGATATGATCTTTCTCCATTACTTCTATTGAGATTGTAATATATTCTTCCTTAGCTTCATTTAGGAATACTTTAAGTTTCTTGGCTTGTTCCTGCTTAGCAAATAGCTGGGTTTCTAATTCTTCTATATAACACTTTGTATCTTCGTTTGAACGTATATCTTCCTGGGTTGCCTTCAACAAAGTTTTTACACTTTTCAAATCTTCTTTTACCAAACCCAGTTCAAAAGTTATTTTATTGTTTTCCACTATTAGAGATTTATTTGAGTTTTCAAGTTCTTTCTTACTATTCTTTAATTGCTTAACCTTTGCTATCAACTGCGAATTTTGTATTTTTAATTCTTCGGTATCTTCTTCATCATCGTCAAGCGTCCGTGTTCTTTTACGGCTATCGAATTTTTGCTTATAGAATTCTTCAACTCGTTTCACAGACCACATAAATACATTTTCTTGTTCTTTTTCCACGTTCCTTATACGATTCGTCCAATTTTCTTCAAGCTCCTTTATCATAACTGTATAAGTATCTGCCATTTCTTGGCGTATTTCAAGATCACGACTTAACGCAGAATTCTTCAAACTAACGATTTCTTTTTTTAATCTTTTATTTTCACTCATTAACTCATTGTAATTTTCAGCATGAACATAATTCGGCATAATAACATTACCATCGTCTGTATTCTGCCACTCCTCACTTTCTAATTCTGTAGCATCCCAATCAGTTACTGTTTTTATGCTTTGTGAAACTATTTGCGTAAATCTTGATTTTGATCTTTTTTGCACCTTCTCCTTTTCTTCTATAACTATTTTCTTTGCAATAGCAGAAAAATTGAGTACACTCTGTGTTTCTATATACAAGTTTGGTACAGGATTGATATTTACTATTAAAGCTATATGCTCTTTACCAGAGAGTGCTTTCTGAAATAATCTTGTTAATTTTGATTCTCTAAACGGACCAATCTGCTCTATCTTCTGCTTTGTTATCTGTTCTTTATGAATAGTTTTTAAACATCTTCCTAGTACCATTAAGCTCGTGTTAATATTTTGTGCTTCCTTCAATCTGTCTCCAATATTCAATGTCTTTTTTAGACGTTCAGAACCAGCCAAATCACAAAAGGCAAATGTGCTAACTTCAACGGAACTAGGATCATTTTCTACGTAATACTTTAATAATTTTATAGTGAATATGCAATGTGATCTTGAACTTCTTGCATTCAAAGCAGTCGCAGCTACTTTCAAATTATACTGTCCGGCCATTAAAACTTGATAAGCCTCGGAACCGGAATTGACGCAAACAGTCTTAAGGCCTTTAATAAATGCCCTACTTTGTGAATCTGTTGCTAATTTAAGAGGTGTTCTTTTTTTCTGACTCTCATTTGACAAAAGATCGTAAACAACTTCATTATAAATTTCGGCAAAGGAAACCCAAACGGAATAATGCGCGTCGATACATTGGCTAGGTCTGATCGGCGATTCTTCTTGTAATAGTTTTTGCATTTCTTTGTAAGCAGTAGTATATTGATGCTTATCTATAGAGGCAAATGACAACAACTTGGATTTTATTTCTAACTCTTGTGCACGTTCAAGAGGATCCATACAAATAACATCACAATGATTCACCGGTTTATAAGAGGGAGTAGATTTTGGAGTAATGTTAGAGAATACAAACTCCAAGCATCTTGGTATAATTCCAGGGGATGTGGTGGTGCCTTGTAATGTATAAGACTTCCCTGAATTTGTAGTACCTGTAAAATATTAAATGTTACTCGTGTAATACTTGCTGGTAAGAAGTAATTTTAACCCTTTAATTATAACCAGTGCTTATAAGTATTTGATTTATCAATGATTACATTAGATAAACACCAGTGAACATTCTGCATGTGATTCAGAAGTACATATAAACATTGAAGGAGTTGAATCTATGCACAAACATGACTGAAAAGTGTCCTTGATGTATACAAAAACCTTCCATGTGCTTATGTTAAAGTAATTCACAATCAAAGGGTTAAATATTTATAGCATTATGCCACATTTGACTAAATATCTAATGTCATTACCATAAGTCATAATAGTGGAGTTTTGACCAACTAGAAAATCCATCATGTGTTGTTTTACAGCTTGTTCAAATAATTCTAGTTGAGTAGTTTTTGGTCCAAAAGTTTTGGTAAATGTGAATTTTCTGCATAGAATGTCTGTACTATTGGATCTTTTAAGACAACTGGTATTATTGTCCAAAGTAGGTAATTTTGTAAACAAAGTAGTGGAATTGATAATATTATAAGCATCCTGTTGTTCTTGAGTTAACTTTAACTTTTTAGGAAATGGTTTCATTCGCAGATATACTTTAACAGTTTGTAAAGTTTGTAATTCTGAATTTATTGAATCAGTCTCTTCGGTAAAATTAGATTCTTCAACTTCATAAGCAGTAAGCAAATTCTTTTTTGTATCATTTGAGACACAAGGCCTTTGCCCGTAGGCTAAAATGCTTGGATCTCTACCAAAAAGATATGACATTTCTGCTTGTGAACTAGGATTAGAAGAAGCTCTAATAGAGTCCAATGTATTATCCATCTGCAAAATATTTAAAATAAAAATATTATTTATTAAAGGTTTATCTATTTTCTATGTTCTCCTCTAAATACATTTTCAATTAAAAGATTATTACGTGGAAACTGAAGTATTTTAGATTCTTAAACAATATATAAATACAGGTATTGCTATTTAAATCATCTATTATTACAAATGTTTTGAAGCACACGCTGTTTTCGGATATCGATAATAACACAACAAAATCGTTCGTTTCATAATAGTTTGGTTTAGACACGTACCTGTTGTTCCTTGTTAACCGATCACTTACGAAATAAGAAATTAATAATTATTTTCATATATCACACGAAGTCTTCGAGAATTAATTCGAAATATATATTAACGTACATTTCTTTACTGCGAGCTCACAAATAATTCCGTAACAAACGGTTAGTATTTCATTTTAAAATCTTGCTAGAGGAAAACTTTACGTGGATTGGCGGAATAACCAGAGACGTATTATTACCGCGCTAAAACTCGACTAATGAAAATGGACGTATACTTTCAGACAGCCAATAAGAACCAACAAACAAAAATGTTTTACTTTGCCGGAGCGTCCTCTACTTTGTACTTATTTGTAATTGTAGAGTTCTTGTGGAAAGTACTTAACGTAAGTATCAAAATTGAAAATAATTTTGTTTTGCAAGAAAATGTTATACGTGACGATGGTAAATATATCAGTATATAATTTGAATGCAACTTCATTTCCTTAGTAGTAAATACTCGGGTCTAATGATGGCATTAATTTGTACGTAGCATTTTGCCTCCATAGAAAACGTATTTTCTAACTCGAGCGTTAATCGTTTGGTTTCATTATACGTTGCACTTTCTCCCTATAGAAAACGCTGTATGTATGAGATAGCTCAAACATTAATCATTAATTCATTAAATAAGAGAATAGATATATAGATTGTTCTTGATTAGATAGGAAAGGTCATATCAAATATTACATTATTATTAAAATAAATCTTTATTACATTCATCATTCATATCGATATTTACAGATCTCATGTTAGACACATATATACACATACAACAGTAGTGCTCTTTTTTTCTATTACATTCACATGTAATTAATATTTATTATTATTCTTGGAATAAAAAAAAAAAATATTATCTCATTCATAGATGTTAGAAACACAAAGAATACAAAATTATTAATATGTTGTTTAGATAAATGATGTTAGGAAGAAACTCGGTTACATAACATAAACAGAAATTGTACAGTATTAAAAAACGACAAATCCTGTAAAAAAAAATATCGAGATAAACGCACGTAATATTTTCATCATTGTGGAAATAATAATACGAGCACGTAAGTCTTTAGTCGCACCTATAAAATATTTCACGCACCAGTATTGACTTCTGTATCACCTTTCCTGTTACTTATAAAAAATCGCGTGATCCTGAAATATCCATCTTGGAGTATTTAAGCAGGAAATAAAAAATTAAACTACAAATAAAACTAAACTTTGCGATTTCTACGTATTTTAGATATTTTGTCCACTATTCCTTTCTGTTTATATCATTTGTGTACATTTATCAACAAAGAGAGCAAGGTTTGGACATATTTTTAATCTAGTTACTCCATTGACATGCTTATAATTTCGTTTGTATCTAAATGGAGACATCATTTATCGACCCTTAAAATTAATAGCATAATCGTAATGTCAAGATTCATGATTCAAAATATCTTTTAAATCATCTGGTAACGTATGCGTGATGTCGTTTATTCTTTCTTGAAGCTTTTCTCTTACGGAATTACCTATAGGTACTTCATCGATATACGTCTTTTCTAATTTTTGTCGAATTCTGAGAATCATGTCAACCAGTTCAACTTCTTGCTTTCCTTGTACCCATGTCTTTAAATCCTATAACAATTATAATTTAACACAAACAACATATGCAATTTAAAAGAAAGGTAAAATCTAGTTACTAATACAGCGTACCGCTTTTGACAGTGCCTCAAGTTGTATGACTTGCAATTTTTGGGATAATTCCGTATACCTGGTGTGAAACCATCCAGAAAAGTTGGGCGAGCGAAAAAATCGTCTGTACAATCCTACCCAATCTCCTTTTATGCCTGAAGTCAATTGTGGTCCTGCGCTACTCAAAGTAGCTAAAAAGTCATCTGGATTAAACAATTCAGGTATGGGTGTAGCCTAAAATAAATATTATTAGTAGTTTGCAGTAGTTTGAATACCAAGTAAGCAAGGCAATAGTTACTTTGAAAGGTGATATGTCCTTTTGTAATGGCATAAGACTTGCAATATATCTCTCAAGAGGTATCATAAAGCTTTCTGTTAATTCTATTAAATGGCGCTTTAAAAGTGCTGTTTGCACTTCACCTGGTCTCTTTGTCTGAATACCTCTAAATAATTTTTTTAATATGGTTTTATCCTTGTGAAGAAAAGGTTTATATTGTGTATACACTCCTGGTTTCGTGTCCAATACTTTGAGATTTTCCGACTTCTTTATTTTGTACTTTTGATTTTCTAAAGTATAGAAAATTTTAAGACACAATACTTACATAAGATTTCATAAAACTTACCATTAGTAACTCCATTACTTATTCGGATTATATGAGGCCAATGCTGTAGAGTCTTAGCAAAAAAGGGGTTAGTTACACCTAATATTACAGCAGGAGGTGATGGAGCATCCGTAGTATATTCTTTAAACTCAGAATCATGAATTGTGAAATAAGGTCGATGATCAGCGCAATATTTCAATGGTGCTATCATTCTAAAAACAGTTTATTCTTATGTTTTATTTTATAACTGTTTTACATTAACTGTAAATACTTATACTCACGCAATGAGCGCTTGGACCATTTCGGAACAACCGGTAGGCGAACCAGCCATAACAACAATTGGTTCACTAAGTAATACTAATTCCCATAATAGGTGAACATAACTTACAACACTAGCTAAACTTCTAAACATGTCTCCCTCATAAGCAGACGTTAAAATTAGTCTTCTGGTTGCATGAAAATTTGGGGCATGATCCATGGCAGCAATTGTAGGTGCAGTTGATTTATAGTTTTGATTTGGAATATATGTCTAAAACAAAACGAATTTATGAAGACATGGGCAGAAGCTAGCATACAATACAATATAGCAAAATGAAAATATGTTAATATTTACTTGAAACAAAACACCTATAAGTGGTAAATGAATTATCTGACCAGGTACCGGAGGTGGCCAATGGTCAATTTCTCTTACAATAGCTTCCATAACAGCATTGCCCACTTCAAAAAACTCAGGAGCAATTAAAGCACATAATTCACCAAAGAGATTCACAAATGGCAGTTTTGTAATTATAACAATACTCTGAAATATAAGTAAATTCATTTACTTGTATTTTTGTTGTATTATTGTGGAAAATGTACCTTTTGAAAATATCCTCTTGGAAGGGATTTGTCTTTTACTTGACGAAAGTACACATAACCCCAGTAATAATCCTTATCACATTGCAAAAATGGTGGTGATCTCCTATCATATTCTTTTAAAGCTTTAGTCTCTTGAACTGCAGCTCCATTCTGTCTTATTCTGACATGATACTGAGTATCTCCCATACAGCCAGAGTTGGAATCAGGAAAAGCAAGATAACATACATTAGATCTTTCTTGTTCAGACAATATGATATGACCTGGATATATAGCCTAGCAAATAATAATACACATTATTAATAATGTAACATATTTGCCTAAAAGAATTACATTATAAAAAAAATAATTGTAAAATACAATGAGCATAATATACCTCTATAGCTTGACCTAATTCAAGATCAAAAGTAACAATACACATACAATGTACCCAATTATGAAAACGTTCCCATTTTTCATATATCATCTCTTCTTTATTATTTACACTGTCCATTCTTTTATTTTTTGAACAAGCAGCAACTGACATTTTTACAAGAATTTTGTTCTAATGTAGTTGCATACATACGTAATGAAACATGTTTCTTGCTGTTATATAGAGCAACTGTTTCAAAAACTTCTGTTCAACTTATATACTAACATATTATAATAATTCCTATAGGAGAATTTGAGTATCTGAAAAACAATTATACATTTGTTAATATCCATTTTCACATTGCACGGAATATCGGTTCATTCATTTCATACGTTATGTAAATACTTACAGTTTTGTTGAAGGTACACATTGTTCTTTACTTGTCGATAGAAACTGTTCCCTATGGATCACTCTCATTAGTTTCAATAATCTCATAATTACTATTAACTTCTGCCTGTATAGTTTTACCCTGTTTAACGATATTTTTAAAAACACGTAATCCACATTCGCGCCTTATTTACTAGCAACGAGTACAAGGAGCAAGGTGTCAGGGAAGAATGTTAATTTCAGAATCAAAGAACTCAGGCATCAAAGAAACACGAGGGACATTGCACATATACTTATTTCATTATCGTCTACTATATACACACGACCGTTAAAATGCCCACGTGTTTTGTGTCTCTTGACAATAACAATCTGTCAAGCATATCAGTTGGATTCTTGTAATAATGCTGTGGTAAGAAACTGGCTTATGGATAACGTTTGCATCAGTGTTCTTCTTCACCGAGACCAACTGCATATGTTGACATTCAAACGGTTGCACATCGTTCAGTCTCGCTTTATTAGAGAAAGTCTTCATAATGCTCGGAGCTTACAATAATAGTTATAACCTCTGATACCAAACATGTATACGTATCTCGAGAAATTAAATTTATCCGAGTATGTCAATTCTATGAGATAACGTCAAAATCAAAGGTACACTAATCCTATCTCTATCGGAGTTAGAACGGTTTTGTCTCGTCAATTTAATCGCGAAAGGTGTCTTACCACCCTACCATCGAAACATTAAACCATAGCGGTACATATGGATGTTCATTCGCTTAAATCCTATACTTGTCTATACGCAAATTATGCCAGATGCCGTACCGTTTATCTTTTTGCGATCTCTCTGCTTACGAAACGTAACGAATTTCTAGAACGTTATAAATATTTGCTCTTTTATTACCTATAATTTTACACTTCGTGTTAAAGCAATGAAACAAAACGATAAGAATTATAATAAATACCTATAGTATAACTATTCGCGAATGCAAACTAGTTGCAAATATTTAATTTTCACGAAGAAGTCTTAGATATTAAATATTTTTTACACGTATAAATATATATTACAATCGCGTATGAAATTGACGAAAAAATGCTTTGTCAAAAAATAATTAAGTATAATTTGTAGAGTCCTCGAGTATCTTTGAGAATATATACATCGCGAGTCTACGTTATTTTCTTTTAAATAAATAAAGTTTTATATCAGATTTTAATATTTTATTGTACAGAACAAAAATCTTTATCGACGTGCATGCACTAACCTACGCATGCATATTGCACCGGCATAATTCATATTGATCAAAATTTATGATCAGTAACAAGATTGCAATGAGACAAGTGCATGATTTAGGCTAAACAAGTCCATACAAATCAGTTCTATTGCACAATAGTGTTACGAATGTGTAAACAAGAAATACAATCGCTTTAAATCATTATATAATTAGTATGAAAGAATCAATTCATGTTATCAACTACATATTTGTTACAATTTTTTGTTTGGATGTTTAGATAATTTTATCACATACTCTGTTTTACATATTAAAATTATCCAAATATCGTTTTCCAGCCTCGGGCTTTACGAGCCTTCATTCGGCCCTATATTTGTTATTCTGTATTTAGAATGTTATATTGTACATTTTCTCAGTTATTCAAATGCTAATATATTTGGCATTCACTGTCTACACAGATACCTGTGTATTTCGTATTTGACATTGAATGATATATCACATGAATAATTGTATCGAATAAAAATACATATTCTATAATTGCACAGCTGTCCAATACAGCATGTGAATCCTTTTAAAGATTCGACTGCACATAGAATACAAATTAGTAATATATTCGTCATTCGAATAATTTTTAAAATACATTTTATCCATGCTTGCCGCTTATTATTGTTTTTTGTAATTATCTCATCAGTGAATGCCACATATACTAGTGTTACGCTATCGCGTGAATTTAGGCTTAGTACATATAGCGCCGCGAAGCAGAAATGCATCGAAGGTGCTCTTTCACGCTATGCCAGATCACGCGTACGTGAGCTCGTGAAGTTTCGGAAAGTCGACAACGGCAAACTGAGACATGCACTCTTTCTCGATTCTCCGAAGCTGCCCGAGGTAATTTCGAACCGCTTCGTGGGAGTTGAAAGAGAAAGGCTAACATTTGCCTTCTCGCTCTCGAACAATTAAAATCCAAACTCACGTCAACGGCATACGATTTGGAATCTTGATTGCCCAGGCATTTTTACTTTGCGACCTATGTAGGCTAACATAAGCAAAGTAACCCCCTCCCATCATATTTTAACTATTGAAAAAAAGAAATTTTTTTTTTATTATTCCTATGTATGAGCGTACATATGTATATTATTAATACGATTTTTCAAAATCAAAATACTTTAAGTACTTTTCAATTTTCCTACAGGCCTCTGCTGACCATTGCTGACCACTGCTTGCATTTCTGACAACGTATAACGACTACTATTGACTTCTGCCAGCCTCTGTTGGCCTCTGCTGGCCTCTGCTAGCTTCTAGTGACTCCTGCTGATCACTGCTGACCTTTATTGACAACTACTGACATGATATCTGTATATATATATATTAAAGCTTTGTATAATGTAAATCTATGGCAATAAATGATATAATTTCAAAGAATTCTATGTGTTCTCATCATTTTTACCTTTCTTTTCCTCTCCCCATTATTCTCTTAGCTATAAGATACATGCCACCTTTTCGCAAGGCCGCTAGCATTTTGGAAATGTTCCGGGCACTTTGGAAATCCGGATGGTAAAATGCTCAAGTTTGTCGTGGAATAGTTCGTTACCATCAACGATAGATGGCGCTAGTTTTCCGACCTCAAACCCCCTGGTGCTAAAACGCCCAAGTTTGTCGTGGAATAGTTCGTTACCATCAACGCTAGATGGCGTTTATTTACCGACCTCAAGCCCCCTGGTGCTAAAACGCCCAAGTTTGTCGTGGAATAGTTCGTTACCATCAACGCTAGATGGCGCTTATTTACCGACCTTAAGCCCCCTGGTGCTAAAACGCCCAAGTTTGTCGAGAAGTCCATCTAGCGTGGACGATACGAACTATTTCTCGACAAACTTGGACGTTTTAGCACCAGGGGGCCTAAGGTCGGTAAATAAGCGCCATCTAGCGTTGATGGTAACGAACTATTCCACGACAAACTTGGGCGTTTTAGCACCAGGGGGTTTGAGGTCGGAAAACTAGCGCCATCTATCGTTGAAAATAACGAACTATCCGACGACAAACTTGAGCATTTTACCATCCGGATTTCCAAAGTGCCCGGAACATTTCCAAAATGCTAGCGGCCTTGCGAAGAGGTAGCATGTATCTTATAGCTAAGGGAATAATGGGGAGAGGAAAAGAAAGGTAAAAATGATGAGAACACATAGAATTCTTTGAAATTATATCATTTATTGCCATAGATTTACATTATAAGAAATAAGTTACCAGTGCTAGTTCACAATCAATACGAGCAGATCACAATCAATACGAGCAGAAAGGCACACACTTCCCTTCTCGCTCTTGAACAACTAATATCCGACCTCCCGTCAACAGGTCTCCACTGGCCTCTGCTGACCGCTGCTGACCACTCCTGGAATTTCTGACAATGTATAACGATTACGACTGGCTACTGTTAGTCTCTCCCAGCCTCTGCTAACCGCTGCTGACCACTCCTGTTACTTCTGACAACGTATAACGAATATGACTGGCTACTGTTATCCTCTCCCAGCCTCTGCTGGCCTCTGCTGACCACCGCTTATATTTCTGACAACGTATAACGATTACTACTGACTTCTGCCTGCCTCCGCTGGTCTCTGCTGACCGCTACTGACCACTCTTGATACTTCTGACAACGTATAACGATTACAACTTGCTACTGTCAGCCCCTGCTGGACTCTGCTTGTCACTGCTTGCCACTGCTAGCCTCTGCTGACCACAGCTGACCACCCCTGATGCTTCCGACAACGTATAACGATTACTACTTGTTACTGCTTGCCCCTGCTGGACTCTACTTGCCTCTGCATGCCTCTGCTGGCCTCCGCTGGCCTCTGCTGACCGCTGCTGACCACTGCTGACCACCGCTTATATTTCTGGCAACGTACAACGATTACTACTGGCTACTGCCACCCTCTGCTGACCTCTGCCAGCATCTCCAGACCTAAGCTGGCCTCTGCTAACATCTCCCGACGTCAGGTGACCATCGCTGACCACTGCTGACCGTTGCTGACAACTTGTGACATGATGTAATATAATATAATATGTTTATATGTATTAAAGTTTTGTATAATGTAAATCTATGACAATAAATGATGTAATTACAAAGAATTCTATGTATTCTCATCATTTTTTACCCCTCTTTCCCTCTCCAAATAGAAATGACGTCATTTCTAAGATTTTCTGAAAATACTCGAATCCCTGGAACTTACCGGCGTCCCTGAAACTTCTCGGAATCCCTGAAATTTCCAAGAAGTTTCAGGCAGCGGAAAAGATTCCGGCCTGAATTTTTCGGCAAAAATTTTAAAAAGCCGTTACGTAATATTACGTAACATTATGTAATATTACGTAACATTACGTAATAGCTCTTTAAAATTTCTCGCGGCCGGAATTTTTCGGCAAAAATTACGTAATGTTACGTAATATTACGTAATATTACGTAATAGCTCTTTAAAATTTTTGCCGAAAAGTTCAGGCCGGAATTTTAGCCGCTGCCTGAAACTTCTTGGAAATTTCAGGGATTCCGAGAAGTTTCAGGGACGCCGGTAAGTTTCAGGGATTCCGAGAAATTTGAAATCTTTCCGGGGAACTTAGAAAATTTTAAAAGCTTTGGAGTGTCTTATAATTAAGGGAATGATTTCGATAGGAAAAAAAGGGTAAAAATGATGAGAACACATAGAATTCTTTGAAATTATATCATTTATTGCCATAGATTTACATTATACAACACTTTAATACATATAAACATATTATATTATATTATATCGTGTCACAATTTGTCAGCAACGGTCAGCACTGGTCAGCGATGGTCAGCTGACGTCGAGAGATGTTGGCAGAGGTCAGCAGAGGGTGGCACTAGCCAGTAGTAATCGTTGTACGTTGCCAGAAATATAAGCGGTGGTCAGCAGAGGCCAGCAGAGATCACCAGGGACGAATAGTAGCAAGTAGTAAGCGTTATATGTTGTCAGAAGCATCAGAGGTGGTCAGCAGCGGTCAGCAGAGACGAGCAGAGGCAAGCAGAGATCAGCAGGGTCGAACAGTAGCATGTAGTAATTGTTATACGATGTCAGAAGCATCAGGGGTGGTCAGCAGTGTTCAGTAGAGGCCAGCAAAGGCATGCACAGGCAAGCAGAAACCTGCAAAGGCAAGCAGAGACTTGTAGAGGCATGCAGTAGTAAGTATTAATCGTTATACATTATCAGAAATACCTGCAGTGGTCAGTAGCGTTCGGCAGAGACCAGGAAAGTTCAGCAGAGACAAGCACACGCTGACAGAGATCAGCAAAGACCAACAGAGGTTAGCAGAAGTCAGTAGTAATCGTTATAGGTTGTCGGAAATATAAGCGATGGCCAGCAGAGTCCAGCAGAGGCAAGCAGTAATCAGGAGCAGTCAGTAACAGTCGCTGTATGGTGTCAAAAGTTGTCGGGAGTTCTGTACTTTTGTCAGCACTGGTCATCAGAGGTCATCAGAGACAAATAGAAACCAGGAGTAATTTGCAGAGTTCAGTAATGAACTCTAGGAATGGCAAGTAAAAATACTTGGGCAGTTGAGATTCCGAATCGTATGCCGTTGACGTGAGGTCGGATTTCAGTTGTTAAGAGCGAGAAGGCAAATGTGAGCCTTTCTCTCTCGACTTCCACGCGGTCCGAAATTACTTCGGGCAGCTTCGGAATAATCGAGAAAGAGGGCATGTGTCAGTTTGCCTTTGTCGACTTTCCGAAACTCTACGAGCTCACGTACGCGTGATCTGGTATGTGTGAGTAGGGCACCGGGTGCTGAATCTGGCATCACTGATATGTACTAGAAAACGCCTCAGTATAATATTAAAACCGAATAGAATTGTTGAAAAATGAATAAAGTAATGTAATATTCTGAGTAATAAGCAACCTGTGCATTAGGGGGTTTACTAATCTTTGGCACGCATAACATAGGTCAAGTACATCACTGTTTTCTAATATTCGTGACTGGGAAAAGCATCTCATTTAGTCACACTGCATCTTTTGTTCTCTATGGTCATTCACTTTCGCGCGCGAAAAGAATCAAAGAATTTTAACCTTCGAAATCATGCAATTTGTGCATAATGTATTGCACGAATCGTCAGAAAATAATGCTATCAGTATTTCCAAAAGGTGACGAATTTCTTAAATAGGTCATCGATTTAAGGATGTAACTATTATTTATTAAATATATTTCATTACCCTTAGATAATTAATTTTAATATATGAATCGTATAGGTATAAATCAGCTAATCGTCCCGAATTAAGCAGGATCATGATGATGTATCCTAGAAAATGTCCTGCGTTCGGTAAAAGTTTAGGAACGAACCGCGACAGTTAGAAGAATGAGTAAAGTTAAAAATGTAAATTTTTTAAGAATTAGTAGCTGCCATATAATTATGTGGTAGTTCAAAAGATAGAAACAGCAATAATTCGCAGTGTAGCAATGTTTATATGCAAATACTTGTATTAGAATAATAACAGATAATTATATTCAGGCAATTGTAACCATTGTACCATACTTCTCAAACTGAAGTGTTTCTTTTTCCATAGATAGACATTAGAGAGTTTCATGTAAAAAAGAGTGTAACTGCACTTTGCAAATGCACACACACACACATGAAAAAAATCATATCACGGAATAACAGAGGTCATTAAATTATTTAAAATTATTTTGTATGATTTTCTTCTATCTTTACTTAGAACAGAATTGTAACTTGATTCAGTTACTAAAATCACAGCCTGTAGCTAGGCTTAAAATAATTTTTCGAAAATAAAACACAAAGGAAATAATGTTATTTTCTCCACTCTATAGAAAAATATATTATTTTATTAAATCTATACAAGGCAGTTATAACATTATCGAACTCGGTATGCGATTTGTACGTTATCTACTTCTTCGAATCCTTCAGCGTCAGTGTTGCGAATCGTTATAATGAGCAGTGTTAGTTTGAGGTAGATTTGTACATGAACAAACATACCTAAGTTTAATATATTATACCTATAGATTGGTGTACTATCATTGGTGTTTCCAGTTTACAATATGTGTCATTCGATATTGTACTAAATTTTGAAATCATATTATACATATTATTGATATTTGTACTTATTCTAAGGATTTAGAATTTATGCATTGCTAGTGGAATAAAGGTACGAACAGCACCTTACGTTCGATATCACAGTTTGGCATGAACATTTTGTTATTTTTAAAGATTGAAATTTTCTTAATAATTACATTTGATTTTAATCTGTTATTTTTTCTGATTATTAATATTTTAAAGCTTTCGAGATATTAGGGTACTATTGTCGGTGTTCCACGATCCCTAAGAGTGAATGAACTATCTAAGGTGTTGTACATTTCCTGATTATTGGTGTTCTATTTTTTGATGTCTCGAATTTTCTAAATCTTGATACGCGATTTCTTTTTTTTTTATTATTGATGTTCATACTGTCTATTCCTGATTTGCAATTGCTTATTTTTGGTATTCTATGATTGTTTGTTTTTGGTGTTTTCTTGATTGTTTTCGTTTAACATTCGATGTGTTTCTATTCTATGCGATGTATGTTTACTTGAATTGAAATATTTACAATTTATCTATTTGGAACTTTCAAAACCATTGAGAGGTAATCAAATAAATACTATGAACTTGTTTCATTCTGTTTTAAGTCTGAAATCTTTTTTGTCAGTTATTAGGTAATGGTTGAGAATTGCTCGCTTCGCGAGTTTGTTCCTAATATACTAGTTGTCTATATTTAATATTGTATCCCTAGGAATGTATATTACTCGAATAAAATTACTATTTCCTCTCTGTCGATACTGCTTGTGCCGAAGATTCGTGTTCGCGTTGATATCTGAAAGAAAGAATTATTATTAAATATGAATTTCAACGAAATTTTTTTGGAGAAAAATTTGAAGGTGACCTTTATTTAAATAGAACCATTTATTCGATGCTTGAAAAACCATTTAACTTATAGTAATATGAACGTTCATTTACATGTTCTATGTAATAATAACGACCAAAGTCTACAGTATTACGATCAGTGCAAGCGAATAAATATGTAAAATGAATATGTACAAACGTTTCTTGCGTGGAGTCATATAAAGATAAAAGTACGTTACATTATATGAAATAATCATTAGTGCATCGATTACGAAACGGTCGTTATGCCTCCCGATACTACAGCAGTAATATTTTCTTTCTTAATCTCCGCACTTGAAATACGGATAAATATAAAAAAACTATAATAGTTGAATTTAACGTTAGTGTGCATCAAACTGCTGTAAAAAGAATACGTTTTAAATCATTCGAGTTTACGAATTGCTAACATATCGAATAATTTCGATTAAATCACCTTATGACCCCTTTCCAACTATTGAACTTTTATTTGACCCACTTTGCTCTAGAGATGATAATGTTGTTGGAGATTGTCGCAGTAATTCAAAGTGTCCCGTCCTGCATATTCCAAGATCGTTCAAATCAAGTTATTTAAAAGGGAATAACTCAATTCGAAATGCATTCTCGTAACGCGCCGTCACGATCGTCATAAATAATGCATCGAGTATCGAACGAATAAATAGAAAAGGGAGTGTTAAACTTCCCGTATCGTCATAAATAATTCCATCCAGCGTAATATCGAGTGCTTATCATTATACGAGCAGAGAAAGAAGCTTTATCACCGAACTTAATTACTGGTAGAACATGTGAGCGGCTTGTAGTTCGGTCGAAATAGATAAAATTAAACGTTGCCTTGAATTTCGCCCTGTTCTGTTATGCAAACCGAGCATAATACGTTTGATTGAATGTACAGCGTATCTCACGCGACTGGATAGAGTCACAGCGTAAAAGCAGTAGTAGAGACAAAAAATTGAGAAAAATTAAACGGTTTCCAGTAATGTACCATGCGGTGCAAGTACCTTACCCATAAGCAGGGGTGCTTCTTTAAAAGATACGTTAGTTGAGCTATTTTGGTGGTAAAATTTATATAATTTAAGGTCAAGTGTCGAAGATATTTTCACTTATCATAAGAGATACTTACTTTACGGCTCTAGCAATTTGATACATAGACGTTAGTGCGACGAAGAGATTTACGCTAAAAAGGCTCCAGTTTTTCGGTGTGATTGCTAAGGAATACCTAGTCCAAATCACACCCGTAACGGCCAAGGCAGACGATTGGCTAACGGAGAGCTGATTTGCTGGCCTCTGCAGATCACCGAGGCCAGCTATCACAAGCCCCTGTAATTTGCAAAATTAGTTTAATGAGAAAAACATTGGCCGAAAGAAAATGTAAGTAGTCGACAATAGGAAACAGTTTCCTCGAGTAAGAGGCGAATAATGAAAGGGTCAACGAATTGGGTCAAACTGTATTTATTTTAAGGCTGACCTATTTCCAGCTAGATCGACCATATTTCGTTAAAGCATGCGCGCGCGCTAGATTTCAGCTACGGAATTCTTTCGTTCGTTTTGAATTTAAGATTTTCCGAGCTGCTTTTCAGGGTGACGCGAATACGACAACTTTCGTTAAATCTCTTCAACGATTTATGCAGTGATTTGATGCGTAGTTACGGAAGTAAAAAAACCGTTACGGAATTATCAAAGGTGATCGTTATAACGGCGGTTCATTTCGCAAGGTCTGGTACGGCACGTGTCAACGTCGCATTTGGACCGAGTCCATTGCACGCGAACACTACCTCATACTTTGAGAAATATTTCTGTAACATGTTTATTTGCCAGCAACTTAAAGCCCGCGTGTTTAACTGCCTTGAAACAAAATTTACTTGTTTACAGTGGATAATGTATATACAATAACCGAAGATTTTATCGGGAAACGTGTCGCGTTTCCTGTGATTATTCCGAACAGTGTTGTTACTTTAAAGAAAGATGTATATCGAATGTAACATTCAACGTGACGTAACTTCAAAATTATTACTGACCCATTTAAAAGCCGGTGCCCAGAAGAATATAGTCTGCGGACCTGAAAGGGGAAAATAGGTCGATACTGCTGTTACGTTCTTTCTTTCAATGATTTCGGTGTGATAATTCTTGGCAATGCCAAAAAACAACTAACGACGACACGATCTATGTACACGTTCCATAAACTTTGAAAATAACATGTTAATTCGTGGTAAACTTTGAATTATTTCATAGACGGAACATAAATGCACGAGTCGGTTCAAGGACTCGTCAACGTTGCTAGAATATAAAGTAACGTATTACGAGATGTCATTCATTTGCGTACACGCACACACACGGAACGGCGACGTACATTCGAATTAGCAGTACGGTACACGGAAGGCAGAGTATGTAGATGCTTGAATTTCGTACGAGTCACGGAAGTGGGTTTCTTTTTTGCTAATCTGGCCGAGTGCACGTTTTACGGTCGTACAAGCGCATATGTTACCGGCACGTGCAACGGTCTGATAAATCTGGAGAAGCATTGACAACTTTACTAACCAGCTGGATGATTCCACAGCGGCTGGAACTTCTCGGGCACGCACTTGCCAATCGTTTGTATCGATTTCTTATATATAGCCGACATTGTTTTTCGCGCGTTCACACGTCGAAAACGTCCAAGATGAAACAGGAGAAAGATCTGCTCTTAAGAACGAGTGAACGTGGAAATGACAAGCGGTCACGACGATCCGCACACTGAGACTGAATATCGCGAAGTGCAACGATTGGTAGCCGTGCTGCCTCTACGGGTAGTCGACCCTTTCCTTTCCCCGCTCAGATTTCCGGAACCTAAAGCACTACGGTACATACATACATACGTATGAACCATATCTGTTGCTCTGTCTGTGTCTTTACAACCGCACACTACGTCAGACATTATTTAGGTTTCATTGAATACACACACGACATTCTATCGATCGATGGCGATGGATAATGTTACTAATATACTAATTAACGCGTAATTATTTACAGTTAGATGTATCTCAACGATTGCAATCGACACTCTTATCTACATACGAATGAGCAATCTTATGAATCTTCTGATCGATCTAATTGTATACCAGTTAAAAGAGAATTTACCGAGAAATTTAGAAGATGCATGTATTTATAAAATACAATATCTGTAAATATTATTTTCTTTGTCACTAAATTCCTTTTATGAACTATATTTCAGACGTACTATCGAATTTATCGCAATACGAGAAGATATCTAACGGTAGATAAGATTACAATAAAAAATCGCAATGTTGAAGTGCTATCTCAGCAATTATCAGTATTTAATTTAGCTACAGACGCGGTATGTCTGCTATTCAATGTCATCGATATATCGGCACGCGCGCGAACCTTAGTTCATAAAACGTTTACGTTTCTGTTTTACTTTATGAGTCTTTTTTCTCAAGTACGATTATGCAGATAAGACGTTTCACGTACAGGAGTCTTTTATGTACGTTAATGAAGTTGATCTTCTAAGTTTATCAATAATGATACTATCTGTATAGATACTGCAACGTGTCAGTCGACATTGGCCTAGAGATTAAAATTGAACACTCGATTCAGTGCCAAGTCGTACATACATATATCGCATCGTCACTTTCTTACGTCTTCTATTAATATTATTAACCACGTGCGGATGTTATGCATCGCGATGCAATCCATAAACGTATTTTCTACTTCGGGACCATTGATCTTGTGGGAACACAGAGCGTGAAGGTGTATTTACATGGCTTTATTTACATTAAAATACATACACTTTTTGTAACATCGAGTAAAATACATAAGTTCGAAAATAATACAATAAATGCTATAAAATATTGAGCCCGACGAGAGAACGCACCTCTGTTGTTTGCTGAGCAAATAAGGTTGCCCCGCTCATGAGCACCAGTATTGTTCAACTCCCGCAAACTGCACCGCAGCTACGAAATACACTGATCGCGTGTATTCCTATATCACAATATTGATAAAAATTTCGATGTATACGTGGACCACGTTTGATTGCACGCAAAAAATACATGTGAATACACATGCAATATTTAAATTATCTAAGATTCTTTATAAAATAATTGCATACAGATACATTATCTGTTACATATTATCATTCTCTTATATGCATAAGTATTTATCTTATTGGAACATCCAGAATTATTAGGCCATTCTAAAATTACGTGCGGAATGCGTTCATGACATTTTATGTTTTGTAAATCAATTGTACAATTTTAACACAAAAGTAACAGCTTTATTCGAAAGTATTGGTCCACTAATAATGTAAAACTCGACACGAATGTATGGAATGACCTAATAGTGTAGTAAAGCCAAACAAATCTAAGCACTGAGACAAAGGATACTGTATAAAAACGATTTATCAAAAAATTGTTCAAACAGAATAAATAATAATCGCATTACACGATTAGTTTTAATCGATGCGACTATACATGTATGTGTCATAGATTTTTAGGATTTTTTCGGTTTTTATATGTAGCATATAAAATAAGTATGAATTATAAATGTTTTCTAAAGGGAGCTATTAAATCTACAATTAAATTGCCCAATTACCGCGACCATCCCTATTACCGGACAGTGAATTAATTTTTTTTTTTAAAGTTTAAAATAAAATTTAAATCTTTCACTACGTAAATAAAAACTAAAGTAATAATCTTTTTGCAAAATATGAAAAATAATAAATTCATTGTCTTCACTGTTCACATGTCCGGTGATTGGGTTTCTTACTAATATGTACAAATATATTACAAAATTTAACGCAATTTATGAACGAATTCTTACTTCTCTCTTAATATGTGTACTATACATTTAAGGCACGTAGTTTGAAATAAAAATGAAAAATATTATTAAAGATATGAAACTTTTCCACAATTTATATAATATAAACAATTAATAATTAATTTAACATTCACTGTGAATTTTGAAAATATTACAAGTTTGAAACATAAGTATTGAATTAAAAATATTAATTTTTTTTAAAGTTAAATTTTTTAATTTATCACGAATATATAATTATTATTAGTTCGAGTAATTCGAATTAACAAAAATTACTTCTAAAGAATTTTTTTTTTTTTAGTGATATTACGTTACATAATTCAAGGAAATGTTCTGTATTAATAATCACACCTGCATATAAATTTCTTATTAAATAGTACAAAATAGAAATGTAGTACAATTTCAACATTATATATGATTTAAATATACCTTACCCTTTAGGTATTTACAATTATCTTTATTTTATATTGCAATAATACTTATAAAACAATCTGTAGTCCATACATGTATATATACACATATTTCATACATTATTATACTGTTATTATAGTGTGATTATTTAACGTATAAAACGTAAAAAAAAAGTATTTGTACAAATAGTAAGTAGAGTAAAATGCACAAATTACGTTTAGTAACTTGCCATAATTAAAAATATTTGTTAATGGCACAAATATCTTGCAATATGTAGGTAGATCAATAGTTTGCAAAATCTTTGAGAAAATTTTACAGTTTCTAAAATACGGTATAAAAAAAGCAGTCAAAAATGTAACTATGATTATTGTATACACATGTAAAGATGTGTAAAAATAAGAGATCCATTTATTTTCTGGTAAATGCAAGTGGCAGTGGAGATAGAATTACTGACAGTATAAGTGGTATGCAAATTCACTTATCCTGTAATCTAATCGGCATAAATCATCTGTTCATTCGGTATCATTCGCGAATATCTACAGTGTACTTTCCTATCTATGTTTCAGTTCGATGTAGTAATAGTTACGTGTACCATTCACAAATCTCAACTTGACATTTTTGCTTAAATATAAGTAAAAACTTTTATAAAAAAGAATTTCTTGTTCGCGATAATGTTTAGTTATTGCACCTTTACAATAACAAAATTTTAAATTTAATTATAGGAATTTTTAATTATAGTAGTCATGGTTAATTAAATCCACATAACGTGAATGTACTAATAGAACCATAAATGTCGACTGTAACGAACTTTGTAAAATCGGTAGATATGCATACTTTTGCAAAAAAATTCGAAGGTAATTCAACAACAGCTAATAACGATGGCTGTTGTGGATCTTTACCTTCGATAAATTTCCAGTACTTACTTTGATGATTATGTACACCATTCACAGTAGTATTACCTTCCAATTGATCTTCCGCATTGTATATTTTTGCGTCTGCAGTGTAACTAGTGGACATATGTAAACTGGCATTTCCACTTTGACAAACTGAAGGAGAACTAACGCTACGATTAATTTTGTCTCGGAGTCTCTTTTTCTCTTTATGCACGCGTATAGCCGGTGCAATATTCCACCACACTATTTCATCAGAATTTACAGAGAGCAACACTGGGACGCCAATTACAGATGGTGCCCAATACAATTGAGTAACAGATGTTGTATGAAAATATAACTTGTGTATTTCTTCGCGTATTGATATATCAATAATCTGGAAGTAAACAACGATGTAATAACACCTATCAATAGTCATAGAAATGACAAATTTATGGAGATAACTTACAGAAATATCTCCATTTTCAAAACCAATAGCTAAATATTGTTCTTCCTGTGAAATGTCACAACACGTCAGTTTTTGTGCATATCTTTTTCTAAAATATTCAGTAATTTTTATACAAGCTGGTGATGTTATCGTGTCTTCTTGTAGTTTATATAAAACGACATCTCCAGGTTCGTTTAACACTGCTAGAATAATTTTCCAATAACTTAAACAACTGAAAGTAGTGAGAATATCCGAGCTACCAATAGATACTCTGTCGGTTCGTAACCAATTAGTACCATTGACGCTCCAAAGTGTTATAATACCGTTTCGTGTAATTGTCAGTAGATGTTTTTCACTTATCTCATGAATTGAAATAACATATCCGGCATTTTCAATTAAGTATGTTAGTTTTGTGTTTTGCCAGACCTACAACCGATATTTTACCAATATTTATTAAACAAATATAATTAAGATATTGTAATTACCGATATAATGAATTTTCGTGATCTTACCCTTAAATTATCATCTGTCTCTCTGCAAACAATTATACTATTGTTTTGTACGTTTAAAATCTTTATTAATTCTATGTTTTGTAAAATATTCAGTATAGGCATAACTTCGTTCTTCTCTATATCAAATAAAGAGACACTACCTTTATTTGTAACAAAAACTACTTTTTTTCTATCTGATGAAAGAATTAAGTTACATATTTTTCCATTGATTGGTTTAGTTTCTGCTATTATTTCATTGCCGATTAATGCAACAATGGTATTTGAAGAAGTTTCTGTAATAATAACGTCCGGTTGACCGAACTGTTGAACTGCTGCATCAAACAAAGGTTTTCTTATTGATTTAGTAATTCCTTCTACTGGAAATTTCCATTTATGAAGTAATCGATTTTCACAACCGCAAATAATATGAAATCCTTTTTCTTTTAACCAATATGTATCCAAAGAAGAAATACGACATTTGTAAGTGGCTATTAGTTGTGTTCCAGCATTTGCATTCCATATATTTATAAAACCACTAGAATCAGCTAAAACTAAATATTGACCATCGTACGTTAACGTAGCGCAAACATATACGATCTTTCTATTTTTAATAGTTGCTCTTATTTGTTTATCATAAGTGTGCATATGGTCATTGTTTGTCCTAAACCATTTTATATATACAGCTTTATCTTCGGTAACGATGCATAAGGAATTATTCTGTTTTGGTACATTACAAAAAAAGATAATTTTTTTTGTTTGTAAGTTCGGATTGTACTGTGATAGATATTTATACTCTGCACCATATCTACAGTATGATATCAAAACACCATGGGTCTCATCCATTACATGAAGTAAATTGCTTTCCATAGAGAACACTACACTTTTAAGACAACTGCTGTTCTGTGGATTATGGCTGTGTTCTGACAATATTACTCCATATCGATCCCAAATTTTTATTGTCCCTCTATTTGTACAAACTGCAATATATTTACTATCATGTGCAAATGTCATGTCTTGTATAATTTCCCCATCAACAGAAAGCACTAGTGAGCTATCATCGTGGGGTATCTTGCTAGCAAATATTCCACTCCAAAAAGATTGTTTTTCTCTTGGTCTTAATAAAACACGATTTTGATCATAATTTTCATCATGAGAGAGTTCAAAAAGTTTCACTATTCCAAGATCGTCTAACGACAGAAAACAGTCGCCTTCTGTAGATATAACAATCTTTCTTATGCCACAACTTTTATCATGCCCACTAAAAACTTTGTGTGTTTTATAAATACTATCCCACAAAAATATTTCACCTGCTCCATTTCCAATTAGAATTAAATCTGGATCATGTACAAAGCATGATGTACGAATTTCTGTTGATATTTCTTCACTGCATGGTCTATCCAATTGTCCTAATTTTTTGTCATGAGACAAATACAAATTTTTAGATCTTTCTTTTGCAAGTTTAATGGCAGTATCTTTGACATAACCTTCATAAGGATGATTCATAGCAATCTGTACTATATCCAAGCATTTTTTGTATTTATGTTTTACTATAGTGCTTGTTTGCTCATCCAAAAATCTTTGTAAATCATTAAATTGTGTTACAAACATTGGATCATAATTTTTTGTAATATGTTCTCTGTAATTGTACAGGTCGACTAACAAATTACTTAAACCACTGTGAATTATTGTTGCTTGAATGAAATCAAAATTTAAGTATATATTAGGCAATTCATCATATAATTGTGCTTGTTCCAAGTGATATCCAATGTATGAATAACTATAATTATCACTTGGAAGTTTTGAGAAATCGCCATCGCAGTATTTACGATATTTTTCAATTAATGATTTATGCATTTTTACTAATTCAACTTCTGAAAATCTTTTCCGAAGAAGATAAAGTAATAAATCATGAACGCCATACATGTAACAATGTAATTTATTGTTCCATTGTTTGGCTGCAAGAGATTTATGGCATAAATCTAGCATCATTTCTTCAACTTGAAATGTACATCTCCCCCAAAGAACCTTCAATGTTTGTGGTGTTATATTGACATCTTCTCTAAAAATAACTAATTCTTCATAACATTTTCTCATTTCGATAGATAATTGATCTATACACATATTAAAAATTGTTTCCTGTCTTTCCAGGAATAGTTTAATGACACGATTTTTTTTGTCTTTATTTCTTAACGAATTTAAATAATATCTCCATCTATCTGGACGTAATTTCATGTCATGTTTAAATTCTTCAAATTGGGTGGCAAACATAGCTATTAATAAAGGCATGCCTTTACATTCATCATGAATGTGTTTTGCTTCAGAAGGTAGTATCTCCACTTTTGTATCCAATACTTTAGCAAAAAGACTTAAAGTTTCTGTTTCAGTGAACCCATCTAACAACTCGAATACAGAAATACTTTTTCCACATGTAACATCAAGGTTAGCAGTGATAACCAATGTTTTGCATTCAAAATCAAACACATCAATTATTTTGCTATTATAAACATCGTCTAAAATTAATAAAGCATGACGATGTTTTTTTTTATTAAAATGATGTTTCAAGAAATGAATTAATGAATCTGTTAGGGGCTCTGGTTTAAATAACCCCGGTAACATTTCTAAATTCTTAACAAGGCAGTAAAGTTTATTCAATTGAATTAGGATTTCTTCATCAATTGGACGTTCGTATCCGAATTTTATCCAATATATTTCATTCTGATAAAAAAAAGAATTAAATATATTTTCCATATCATAATTCAGTTTTTTATATAAAAAGACAATTTATTCGCAAAAACTTACGCGGAACGAATTTTTGACGAATACTTTGTCTTTCAATGTGCAAGCTGTTAAACAAGATTTCCCAAACCCCTTCATTCCATGAAGTACAACATATTCATTAGGTTGTAACTGTTGTAAACAGTATTTTAGATCTATCATCTGGAGACATGAAATATTAATTTGATTTTATGAAAGATATATGTATATGCTACTAGCATAACAAAGCAATTACCAATTTCTTTTTAAAATTACCATAAGCATGCATATAAAAACAATATTTATCATTAAACAAATATAATTTGTAATATGAACCTAACCTACTACTAATAGGAAATAATAATCAAGAATCTACTGCAGATTGGTTTGTATGTTTCTTACCTTTCGTTCTCTACCCACAGTCAATGGAGAAATTGCAGGAAGGATGGGTCTATGAACATGTTGAGGATCATCTGCAGTTTTTACCCTTTTTTCCAGTCTATCCATTTCCTCGCTGAGCCATTTGTAGTGGTGCCGTAGAGCTTCACGAAAATTATCAAATGCAAATGGACCTCTACTAAAAAATCCAATAATATTTTGACATATAATTTTTGTGGATGATATTTACATTATTTACAAAAACGTATTGTCACAAATTTAATGGTAAAAATTTATACCTTGGAAGTATATCCAATAAAATTTTAGCCTTCTCTTGTTTGGAATGCCCAACACGAATCTGCTCTATATGATCGTCTTTTAATATGGAACTTGACTTTAATGGTTCTATAATACCATTAAATACATCCATATCAGCAACTATACTTTCTCGTAGATCTTTAAGGATGTTCTGATGTAATTCATTCATTTTTGTGATGTTTATATATAACATATAACATTTTCTGTCACATATTTTATGATGAGGTTATCTGTATAGAGAGACTTATTATTAGTAAAAAAAAAAGGAGTACTTAAGCACTGTATGAATATAAAGAATACTGTTTGTTTTCTGTAACTAAATATAGCTTTTCAAGGTTCTCACGTCAAATAAACCTTGACAACAATTATCAGTCATGTTTCCACTTTACTTTTGAAATAATGAATGAAAATTAGAGATAGTTATAAAAATATACGAATCTAAAATATCATTTGTAATAAACGTGTAGAAGCGTGTTCTTAAATATAATTTTCTGTAAAGAAATGTTGTTGCAAAATAATATTGATGAAAAAATACGTTTTTATTCGATTTTTCTGAAATGTAGATCGTAATAACTTTCACTTCTTTAAACACGTAATCAAGACAATGTACTCTTTATATATTAATACAGTAACTAATATCTTCAAGATCAAGTTTAAAAACTAGACGGGTACTGCGGTCAATGACTTCAAAACGTACTTCGAATATAGGTCTTATGGTCATTTGAATTTAAGCTCATTGAACATTGTTCAATGCTAAGCTTACCTTATAGACTTTCATTATCGAAAGTATGTCTCTACGTTTTACGAGGCCTTTGTTTGGAAAACTGACTAATATACCATTCAACTATAATGTATCACCTGACAACTAAGAAGTAAACTGACACAGCATTGCTTGCGTTAACGCACAAGCCACTGTTGTCAGATCTGCACATGAACTTCGTATCTGATTGGCTGCCACTAGCAGTTTGTCAGTATCGTACGACATGACTTTACCGCCCTTTCTCAGTTTTACAAAAAAATGTTCTAAGTCAAAACAATATTACAAACGCCTTTAGAAACATGATAAATGATATCATTACAAATTGATAAAGCTATCACAGATGTGTCACAAGAAAGAAAGCATACTTGACGAAGTATACTTGATGTACTGATGAAACGTTAATAAAATTTATACAACGAAGAATACATATTGAATAAAGAACTAAATATTCTTTGTAGAAATTAAGTGGAAAGAAATAATGTTTAAGTTTCTACAATTTTTTAATAAACATAACCATTCATTTTTTAAATAACAAGACCGAGGGAATATCACTCCGATATGGTCTAGTGGCTAGGATACCTGGCTCTCACCCAGGAGGCTCGGGTTCGATTCCCGGTATCGGAAATATTTTTTTTACTGAATCAATTATACATATCAATAATAAATCAATATTATACATTTTCAACAAAATATTTTTAATAACAAATAATTATGTTTTTTAAATAAATTTTATAAAAAAGAATAATCCACTGCGATGGCCGGGAATCGAACCCGGATCAACTGCTTGGAAGGCAACTATGCTCACCATTACACCACCATCGCAGCTGAGATTTACAGAACCTATACGAAAACACAAATAAAATATTGATTATTCTAGGAAGAAAAATATATCCTGCGATGGCCGGGAATCGAACCCGGATCAACTGCTTGGAAGGCAACTATGCTCACCATTACACCACCATCGCAGTTGAGAACTGGTAACATGTGGAGCAACATGAGGTCGCCACTGTAATAGAAAATTGTGTACAAAGAAATATATCGCCATAAAGGAAGTATAGAACAGACTTACTACCTAATGGAAGAATCTAATTCAAAGCCCCCTTATCATTTAGATATCAAATTTAATGTTATCGATTTAGAACGAAATAAGATTACTGGCTGATAGCGATAAGAGTTGAAACAAATAGATTCAGGAAATATTCTATGCCCGATTTATTATCTCAGTCTTATTGTCAGAAAATATTTTATGAGTAATTGAATCACAAAGTTTAATATTTCTTTCTCTGTTCCATAATCTAGTATCACATAAAAAGGAGAAAGTGAGATGGCTGACGCTGCTCTCCCCACTCTTACGCCATCTTACAGAAGGCATATGTAAGACCGCAGCATCCGAAATTTCTCATTCTGCTGTCGGACTCCGAGGAAGGTGGACGTGCTTTCTGTACGTGCTGCGATCATCCTTTGCTGACCAGTAACACCGAGTTAATGGCTACGAATTTAGAATTGTTTCATAGGATATTGGATAAAATCATTATCGATAGCAATCGCCTTTTGTCTGGAATTTTTGAAGCTGGTCGAAGCGTAGGAGCTCACGTAGACGTGGCTGAAGCAGTTTCCGGTTGCCAGTCTACCGTCTGGTAATACTGGCTTTATCCCTAAAAATGAAAAAAGTTTAGAACCCTCTCTTACCCGGTGTACAAAATCCCTTTAGCCGTATGAGCGCGACTACTCGTCGACTTTGCAAAATACGCGTCCATTACGCGTTGTTTGGAGGAAACTTTCCGAGGACTTATCGGAGCAGAGCTCTCGTTAAATCGATGCGTCGTCAACTATTTGTTATTCGAGAATAAAATTTATTATGATTACATTTAGTAACTTGTATATTGAACATTTCTTAAAAATAATATTATAAGTCTTTACTATGTGTACGGTAGGTCCGTTTCTGTACAATTTATTCGCGCGTTTTATCGATACTGCGCAATATGGGTTTATCACTTTATCACAGAGTGTAAGTTTCGAAACATCAAACTCTATTCAATCAACACCTGCCCGTTGAGAGATTAAATTATTCTTGAATAATCCCGGCAGCCGCCGTAACTGGAGTCGTTATTGTCAGCGATACGAGATTGCGGAAATGAATTATTTGATTAGTATAGTTGGCCATTCGACACTGACACGTATAGGTGAGCGCCCGTTGTATCCGATGCATGCGAGACAAGCTGCAAATTCGATTACGTTAGAAACAGCATTTGGCGCTCAGCCCGCATTAGCCGCGCATTGGTTACTTGCCCGATTAATTTGTCGCGGATTCACTGTTGCGAGCAACTGTGCCATTTTCCCGGTATCCGATACGCAAGTAGTAACCACGGAGAAATCGATAGAGCGTCCGGTCATAAAGGTGGCACGTTTCTAATTAAATGGAGAAACACCGGCGCGGAACGATGCACCGAAACAATTACAATAACAATCCGAATTCATGACCCAACGGGGGGTCACGGACGTATTTCGCATCACCTGCGACGGGGTAAACGAAAGAGGCAAGCCCTTTGACGAAACGAGGGTCGATCGATGGCGCGTCTAAAAGCCTTCTCAAATTATAGATCTAGAGCGAAACAAAGAATATTTATATAATTTTGTTTCGACTGTGCACAACGCGCCTCTTGAAAACATAATTCGATTCTAGCTCAAGTTCAGAACTCTTTATCAGACTCATATTCAGAATTCTGTCAAAGTATCTTAACCCCTTCCCGTACGTTAACGAGTCTGACTCGTGATGAAGATTTTGGCCCAAATATGAATAAACGTAAACATCACGAGCCAGGCTCGCAGACAGCAAATGACGTTCGTGATTGAGTTTCAGTTCCTATCAGTACGCCAAAAGAGTCGGTCACGATTCTTATAATCTTTTTACCGCGCGTTGACGCCTACCGTTTGGGCCCGGATTTCGTTGAGCTAAATGCCGCGGGAAGGGGTTAAAAGGAATTACCTCGTTTAAATTCCAGACCCGAAAGGGTTAATATACCGGTGTTCTGTTCTTTAATTAACAAGACCTCGTTAGAAAAAGAGCAGCGCCGTGCGTGATTCACGTTGTACCCGTGAATTTGCATATCGCGTGTGTAGAGAGCGCGGACGCGTGGGTTGCCCCAGTGCAGGCGCAAACACGATTCATATTGTTCGGACAAGAATTACGCCTGTCCCGATTATTTGCTTCCCCTCGGGCTGCTTCTAACTGCTGACGATCAAACGACGGAGTTTCCAGGCGAGTCGGTGTCCGACTTCCGGGGCTTCTTCCTTTTTCGCCCGCGAATTTATGTTCGCGGGCCGACAACGCGAGATTACTCGGAAGTTATACGGCGTATCTGGCGTTCGTAGCCATCCCTTTCCCAGGATCGGCCGCGATAGCTTTTCGCGCACCAGTTTCGCGAAAGTTTCGCGGTAACTTGCCAAACGCGAGTTCGTTGGCCCCGTCCCTCCCCCCCCCCTTTGTCGTTATTTATTTACGTTTTGTTTGCCCAACGCCGGGAAACGAGGATCGCGCGCTCGCTCGCGAAAGAAATACGGACCTGGATCGAGCAAATATCGTACGGTTTAATAGGATATTCGATGTCGAGAGGCGGTTGTTCGGCCATTGTCTGATCCACTCCCACGCGTCTCGCTCCCGTTTCGCCTCCGCAAAGCCCAGGGCGATCCGCGGGAGGGTAAATTCAAACCTCTTAGGGGTTGATCGATCGTCACTAGTCTAAGCACTTCAAATAGTGTGATCGTGGTATGCGACCAGGAATGGCAATAACGTTGATAGGATAGTAATATGATTATCACGTGCGCAAGAGGACAGATAATGGTGCTACACGTATAATTAGAGATGGGATTGAAGAGCCGGATAAGGGGGTGGGGGGAAAGGCACAAGTATAATGCCATGCAAATACACCTCGTCGCTTGGTCCACCAGGAATAGAGTGCATTAATCCGCTAATGCACATGGGCTTCGTAAAATTAGATTCGGCCAGATTTAGTTGGAAATGCGATATTTCAGTGTCGACTGAATTCCGAACGACTCTGCGCCGACGGAGCTCGTTTCTGTGAGGCCCGGTCAGCGTAAAACGTTGTTACTCGTGAAGCAGATTAATGCCGACGCACACGCGTCCGTCCGTTCGGCACCGTACGCGTTCTCGATCGATATAGCGAACCACCGCGTCCTTAATGCGGCATTAATTCAAAAATTTACGATCACCGATACGCGACCGGCCCGCGAATCTCGCATTCATACGCGGGATCGCGTTATCGTCCTAACGCGCGGATATTCCATGCTCGGATTAGCATCGTCGCCACGATGCCAATTTAATTTAACGGGATCACCGTATACACTCATAAATGGACGATTAATTAATAACGCGTTCAAAAATATAACGCGGTACCCCCAATTTTATCGTTATTTCTACGATACGTCCAACTTTTATACTTTCCATTCCTATTTCCCAAACGACTCTATAAATTATACAAAGTCGCCCGAGTGAAAGATTTTTAACAGACCGGTCAAATAACTTGCTTACTTTTGGGCGATGGAAACGTATCAAATCGATGCTTGGCTCAAAATAAATTTGACAAATGGTTAGAATGATGTCGAATGAGCGACACACAGAGCTCGGTGACGCGTTGCGATGGTCAAAGTACCAAGGTGGATCAAACGTTACACGAATTTATGGAATAAAAGTCCAACGCGAGCGACCATTTTTAGTCCAGAGGTCATCCATCGTTCGGTACGTTTTTCTCGTTGCCTTTTCCCCGGGCTGAAAGGCCTTTCCATCGAGTCGATATCGAACGATAAGAGCGATCGTTCCCGGAGAAATGTTCGCGTTTCCTTGCCACTTTATTTCCTGCCGTAGCTATGGCCTCTTTGCAGTCGCCTTTAACGATCTTCGAATTCCACGTGCGTGGCTCGATCCTATCGTAACGAGCTCTGCAACGGTACAATGAATTTTCTTTACTGCTCGTCAAAGAATTTCTTTCGTTTCAGGCGTATCAAGGACGCCCACAATCCTCGTCTATAAGAAAAATGCGTTTCTATACTTATACCTCGCACGAGATATTAGCATCGCAGCTAATTTACAAAACAAATTGATTTGCTCTTATTTTACAGGAAAAAAGGAAGGAGGGAGGAATTGCTACATTGCCAAACGATCTTTCTGTCCCCCTCTGATCGACAATTATTCCCTTGTTGCGTCGATCTCACCGCTGTTTACGCTTCTTTGGCCCGAGTGGTCAGCAGATGTGTAATTAAAAACCTATTTTAGCCGTTCGTTCGAGTTATCGTGAGAAGAGAGGCAGTAGTAGGTACGAGAAAATCGATGTCGAAAAGCGTTAATTATGGAACAACCATTTTTCGCTATTCTTGCAGTTTTCGTTCGTTTCTGAACGTGTTTCGAGGTCCAGCGCGTGATCCAACCCTTTCTTTCTATCGTTCGGCGCGGCGTCGCGCGATTACTTGCGTCCAATTAAATTTAACGAATTTCCACGGGTACGAACGGCTTTATTGGTTTCATTAATTACGCATGCAGTCTGTCCTATAGAGCATCCCGCTAGCGGCTCCTCCGAAATGCACGCACCGTTCGGCGTTCCGCGGGGTTGCGTTTCGCGTCTCTCGCGCATAGCTCGCAGTCATTCCTCTCGCGCGTTCCACGTTCCGCGAAATCGACAGCGCCGAGAGAACGATTAAAGCCCGATTGTTCGGTCGTTCGGACGGCTATGCCCCGCGGGATCTGCGCGCCGTCCGGCCGGCCGACGTGCCGATATTCAGAATTTGGTAATTAAATCCCGGGCCGGTTCGATTCGACGGCTACGCCGATTTACTACTTTACTAAAACATCCGCGCTCGATGGTAAACTCGCGTCGAACCGCTCGGCCGGAATCCCGGCAACGCGCTCGCGTGTGTCCGGGGCTTGATGACGTTACACGGTAAATCGAACCACGAAAAAAGAGGAGTCGGTTACAACCGTTTGTTATCGCGATTCACGGCGCGCGCTCTTCTCCGTTTGTTTTTATCGCACGAACAATTCCAACGATCCCCGTTTCGTAATACAGCGATCCTGGACATTACAAATTTTCGCCCTCGAGCTACCACAGAGTCCCCCATCGTACTCCATCGGGATCGGTAATAGTCGTTGTTTCGTATCGACTTTGCTTCACTTTTGGAAAGTGTTACGGAACAACTTGGTTCGTTAACAGTTTTCTCGTAAGCGTTGTCCTTCGGGTTGTCACTGTCGTGGTCGAGTGACAACACGAAGGAGATTGCTCTGTATCGATTGAATGCGATCGACGTAATCACGGCGCGTGAAAAGAGGACGCGACGAAAACGATGTCGAATTTGATGAACGAACACGAGATGGCTGAGCAGGAAATTAGATGCAAAGTGGACGAGGTAAATGCAGGAAAAAAGATGTTTCCTGGGTATGATCATTTCGGGGCGCCGGCAGAAGTACACGACGAGCGGCTGACATGCGAGATCCCTATATACGCCTATCGACACGAATATGCTAATGATCCCGTGGAGCGTTAGTTATGCTAATTCCACTATGATTCACCGGGGCAAACATATGCTGCCTTGCATTTTATACCGACCACCTGCGGAGCTCTAATTGTCGATGAATTATTAATTTACCAAGGAATAACTCCTTCGCTCTTTTAAGCTTTCACTTATAAGCAAATTCCACGTTAATTCTTTACATCGGTGCCTTGTTTCGGTGTGGATAAGACAAAACATCGTCCAGATAACTAACGATAAGGCTAACTTTGTAATAAAACATTACTGGCGACACTTTTATGCGAATTTTTTATTCCCTTCGTCTCATAGAACATACGGGCGCAATTTATTCGGATGATTCTGGAACACTACGATAATAACGGTTTCACCGTTTCACTCTGACGATAATAACGGTCTACGTGCATATTCTGGAAAATCAGGAAAATAATTTAATCGACATTCGAAGAGAAAGGGTGGTCAATCGACACTGGCTAAAGCAAATAAAGGCGGATGTACGGTCGTCCGGTTGCCAACTCCAGCGCGTAAATCTCCCGGGGTACATCCTCGAGTAGACACCCCTAGCTACCGGCAGGCGGGCCTCCTTCCGCGAGAATGCTAATTAACAATTGGCAATTCGCAGGCGGCGCAGGACGAAACCGTAAAACGGTACGTTGGCACCGGCTAACAAGGCGTGAAGGGTGATTTAGCCCGGTGACGTCACGCGAGCGCTGAAAGCGTAGGACGTTTTCGAGGAGGTCGGGAACGAAGACGACCGACGGAAAGCGCGGCACCAGCAGCCCCGAGTAAGGGCGGAAAGAGAGACGGGGATCCCCGCAGGCTCGTAAACTGGCGCAATGGCCCCGAGAACGGGGAGGGTCCGTCGGGGCCAAAAAGCGGACGGAGGTCGTCAATGTTGATGATGCGTGGATCACGATGTACTGACGGCTCCATCATAGCTCGCTGTTCCCTCCGTCGTCGATCGTCGCCATTCCACGGCAAGATATACGCCACCTCCGCGAAGCCTATTCCATTTGCTTTATTGAAATAACTCGGAGGACGGTGCGTCGTCGACGCGCGGATACGAGGGTGCTCGATCCCAACGAAACGATTTTCAACGATTTACTCTCGGGGATTGTCTACCGTCGCTGGGAAAAGAAACCAGCACGAATATGCGCCAGAGGAGTGGGTGGAACCCTGGAGAAGTCTACTTGACCGATGAATCGTGAAAATCATATTAACGCGCTAGGCTATCATTCATCGCAAACTTGATATTGAATATCCACTGATGGTATTTCTCAAAGCTATTCTATACTTGATACTAAAATAATTGTACATCTATGGCACGTGACATGGTGGTAAAGTGTAAATTACGAGATATTCGCATGAGTTTCACAAAGTCAGTTTCTGCCCACAGAGAAGGAAGACGTTCGAGGCATCGATGGCTCTATCGACTAGAGTCCGTTGGTTTTTCTCGGCAAAACCAGGTGACACGAGGGGAAATAACAGCGACGGTGAAGGACTACTTCTGCCCGTGTGGCCGTTACCCTACTTGTCGAGCTGTTTATGGAATAACGATGAAAACAAGTTTCACCGCGTTACGATTAACTCGGACGTAATTATAATTAACCTTGAACGCGGCTTGAGTATCGGTGAGCTTCCGTGGTTTAGGAAGTACAGCTGCCGTTTCCGTGCATATACATGCGAGAGTCGTTAACATCCAGCAGTAGCAGCGGCGAGAACCGGAAATGTTGGAATGCGTGTCAGGCCGGAATCGTTGCAGTTGCGAGAAAAACCGGCAACCCGTGTAAATAAGCTGTACAGCTTGTAGCGCAAACGTGCTTCGCGGTTAATTATATTTGTACGAGTCATTGTCAGGGGCGATCTTCCGGAAATGCCGGAAACATCGGTTCCGTCGAAGATTACCCGCTGCACAAATATACATTGCACTTCATAGTCCGTGGCTCCCCTGGACAGGATGTCTCGTTTAAATCGATCCACGCGAATATCAATAGAAGCGTCGCAATTATAATATTAGAAATTGAGGATAGCATGTTAACATTGTCCAGTGTTGTACAGAATTCGTTTCCAAAATGCTTGCAACATGGACCGACGGACGACGTCTCACCGGAAGGGACGAAGTTTGTGTGCACAGAGTCGAATCGATAGTGTCTCGAGGGTTTCTCCTCGACTGAGCCATATCCGACTGCCGTCACGTATTGACGCCTCCACTTTATTCAATTGCTCATCCGACACAAGGCCCCTGACACTTTGGCCCGGGGTGCAAACACGTTTTTTCGCTTTGCTCATTTCCGGGGCAAGCGCGCGGGCGTTCTCCGCTGTTCCGGGCGAGTTTTGCGCGTCGTGTGTCGTCGCGACGACGGGGCCGTTTAGTCTCTGATCGTACCACGGAGGGGGGAGGGGGTGAAAATGCCCGGGAAGAACGAGAGACGAGAGAGGAAAAAAAAAAGGAGGAATCAATCTAACCCGAGGGGCGAACGGGCGACGTGCTCTGGTAATTTTTCCCTCATCAGGCATCGTTCGGGGATTTTATTGGTAATTAAAAGTCACCGGGCTGTGTGATTGGAATTAATGGTCAAATGGTCAATCCGCCAGAAGGGAAAAGCTTAGCTGTAAAATCGCCTTCGTGGGTTCGTTCGACCGAGTCGGATGCTTCGTCGAGGCATACGACTCGCCTCGATTGCGAGGCGGTGGAACGTTACTTCATTTATTTTTATTCTTTCGCGCCTTCGGTGTCGATTGTAAAAACGCCTGTAGAGAGTAACACCCACGAGCGTCCCTTTTATTTCATTAAAACCCGTCGAACGTACGATCGATAACGGATACTCGTTATCGGGTAGAGAAATTACGACTATAAATTCAAACGGAACGAACGTCTTTATCCGATAACAATTCCACCCGGAAAGAAATGCTTATGCTTCCGCGAGACAAGTATACCGAGCCCCTAAAGATTCCTCGTCGATACCGCGACGGAGGAAATACACGGCAATCCGCCACGAAACTAGACCTTTTAGGACGCGGTAATGGTTATGGAGCCTTCTTTCTCTGCGTCAGATTTTCCTGCGAGCCACCGTGAGTGGCGTAATCGTACACGAAAGTATATAACAATTCCGAAGGCATAACCAAAGGAAAAATACGAAGGCATAAACGTTGCGAAGTCTCGGTCCCGGAAATGGAGAGAGTAAAGTGGAGACGATATCGAGGAAACCAGGAAGAAGCGCGATCACCGTCGTAAGTGCCGCTCGACGAACGCCCGGGACCATATGGAATTGTTTATGAACCATGCAACTTTATTTTCTTCCTCCCTTCCCCTTCCGTTCCTTTCGATATTTCTTCTTTGTCATTCCCTCTGCTATTGGCGCGTGACGGCTGGCTCGTGCATTAACCCTGTATCGCGTACTCGCATCTAACGTTCTCTTTTCTTCCGTGAAACGACCCTGGGGATACAACTTCCAAAATATCTGCAGAAATGGAATAGGAAGACGACAGAATCATCTGAACAGCAGACGAATATCAAGGTTCGAAAATTATACATTAAAAGATAAAATATAAACAGAAGCGCTCGAGGACATCAATGTTAAACAAATTAACTTGTTAAAATATTAAGTCAAGTATCCATGCAGTACTGGTTATTAATTTCCAACCGATCGGGAGGGCCCGTTGATATTGAAAAATGAACAGTAGCAGGTTAATGAGCTCCGTTGACGTAATCGTGTTTAGAAGAAATTTCCATTCGAGGATGGAAGGACGCCAAGAAACGAGGAAAGTAGATAACTTACTTTTCTCGTCAAATTCATTCTTGTCAGGGTAAAGTGAGTTCGACTCGCGAAGAGGGCGAGGGGGTATGCACGTAATATTGATGGACAGTGACTCGGCTGTTATCGGGACGAGGGTAGTTTATCATCCGGGAACGAGCGCATTATGGCTCGATTAATCTTCGATATTTATATTAGGACTTCATTAAATAAAATATTCCGGTGCGACAGAAGGGGGCACGGACTCTCGTTCGGGGTCGTTGTTACGGAAAAACTTGGTCGTTAAACAGCGCGGAAGAGGGTGTAACTTTTCATTACCGTCGGGTGGTAAACTTTTCCGCGGCTCTGCATCGAATTTGCCTCCCGATTACCGAACTTCCGATCCTCGGCCCTCATTTTTTCTGTTACCGCTGTAACGCGTGTTGCACAGGCGAGCAAAAGATCGATAGACGCACGTAAAATACAGTTTAACGAGATGCACGTTTTATTTTTAAGCAACTTTTTATCGTTGGTTTCTTTTTACATCGCGAGACCCTCGATCTCTTACGTTACTATCTCTGTTCAGGAAAAGCGACGGAGTAATTTTAAAACATATTCGAAGGAATCTCGCCGAGAAAAATAGAATCTTCCCCGAATGGACGGAAATAAAGTCGGGACGTTTCCGAGCATTCGCCCCGGAAAGTTTACGTAGTCGCGGAGTACCGAGATCCGCGGTGGAAGGAGCACGATAAGCGTTATCAATAAAGTACATGCGCGTATATGAAAAGTTCGAGCGACGGTGGCGGGCGCGTCCCAATTTCCCGACGACGTCGCCGCCGCTCTCCTTTTTGGAAAAACGTTCCCCGACTAAGACTCGAACCCGAATATATAACCCATTGATATGCAAACTAAGTCCCGGATCGTAAAATTCGCGTAATATCGCCCAAGACTTTGCAATCCCGCCCCCTTCCGCGCCCCAAACTACCTCGTTCGAAAGCGTCTCCGGAGTTACCGGCCGATCGTCCGACGCGATTTTATCCCGCATTATCCTGAATGATACGCCAGTTTAAACTTTAACTTAACCATAATCACGGCGTAAAGCTGAAATACAAATACGCCCTCGAGGGCCGTTACCCGGGGATGGGCAAAAAACCGATCGACCGTACGAGTCCGCTTCTCGCCCGAAATTCTTAACGAGGTCCACCGACCACAATCCCTGTCGTCGCTTCTACGCTTTAAATTTATAAAATCCGTACCGTGTCGACGCGTATCTGTCGCGCTGATCGCTCTTAAAACGATCCAGTCGCGGGTAATCGAAAGATAATGCGCTAGCAGAGGCTATAATAAAACTGTTTTTACCGTTTCATTGCCGAGACAGTCGTGCTCGTCGGGATTTTATTAAATATTGTCAAACGGATCGCTTCCGTTTATTCTCCCGGGCAAACTATTAAATATAAATCAATTCCTACCTGGAAGCGAAACACAACGATTCAAACCACGTTATACAAGACTTGGAACTCGTGCAAAATGTGACTTAACTCTTTCTAAAAGCGTTGCGTAAAGGCACATGCATCGTTATCGAAGTATTTGCACAATTGGGAATCCCAGGTGCTAATGCACATGCAATTATCTTTATCATTTTACACGTGTTGATTTATCGCGTCAATGGAGGATTAGCAACAAATTTTTAATCGTACACGAAGCTTTATTACGTGATGACTTGTTCGTTTCCAGGTACTTAGGAAGTTCTTAACTTCCTCTTGATGATAGTAATTTTTCCTTAGTAGAAAGGCCTTACTCATTCTTTTTATTACATGTTTTGCAACTCTTTCTTCCGGATAAATTCCTTTGTACAATATTTTATAAAATTGGAAACCTTAGTTATCTACCAACTTCTACAGTTGTTTGAATATCTTGAGACTTTAAAGAAATGTAAAAATGCCGTGGTATGTTCTGTAAACAATGTTTACAAATTGGTAGGATGTAGTTACAAGAGAGATTTCTCATAAGGTTGCACATAGTTAATAGGATACAAAAGACTATCCAGATAGCTCGTTTCTTTTCCCCAACGGATTCGCCACTGTGTAACATTCTCACCATTTCCATGCAAATGAACGAGCACGCCGGGCAAACAAGATATCGCGCCGGTGTTTCTACCTGCGACGTCTGCGAAAACGGGCCGACCTACGACCGAGAAAGCACGACCGCAATTGCGTAACCTCTGACCGAGGAAAGAGTTATCTTGGCTGCGAGTCACCGCCGCGCCGTGGAGATTGCTCGTGGCATTGTGTTTCCGTTCTACGAATTTATATGTCGTCGAGAAATAAAAAGGGTAGTCGCAAAAAAAAAAAAAGAAACGAAGTAGAATGGCTGAAAGAACGGAAGGAGCGAACAGGCTCGGTTACAACGATGAGGAGGAGGCGCAGAGGAAACGGTCGAAGAGAATCTGCTTTGCATATCGACGAATTTACGAGCCAGTCGAACCCGTCCTGTCACTCAATCTTTTTCTCTCTCCCTCCAACCGGTAGGGAAATTTCAACCCCCGAACGGTGGTTTATGATATCGACGAAAAGTCGTCTCTCTCGACTCGCGTTTCCTTCTCTGTTCCCTGAACGGCCAATCGGCGCCCTCGATGCAATTCCCCCGTCTCCACCCCGTGCAAGCTACGCTCTGCACTCCACCTTTCCCCCATCTCATATCGACGAATTTATCGTCGACACCGCTCGGTCCATTGTAACGAAGATTGTTTATGATATTGACTCTTCCTTTTATGTTAATCCCGTGTCCGAACGGTTCTGCTTGACGCGACGCGCACCACGAACACACGCGACCGCGGATTTCTATATATTTGACAGTGTGCAAACCAGGGTGTACACAGGCGTAAATTCGTGTGCGAAGTTGTGCTCACCGTGGGGACCAGGGGACGAACTATCGACGAATTTACGAGGAAACGGACGTTCCCTGAAACTCACGATCCTCTCTCGCGGCGTTATATACCGTCGCTATGCTAATTGGTATAATTAGCATAGGAAGTATCGGTAAACGAATACAAGCCGCCGCGACGCCCCGTTGACGTACGATATTGGACGAAAGGGGTGGCGGTAGCGATATTTGTCGTGACATCGACCGCAATTAGGTCTCGCACGGTCGACAAAAAGCATCCTCTTTGTCGCGTTCCGACTAACGATGCGTACGATGCGATACATTCTTTTGTTAAACAAAAAAAAAAAGAAGAGGAACGCGGTATAATGCTCGCCACATTATCTCTCGAACGTCACGTGAGACGATCGTAACAGTATATCTGGCGAAGGAGAAGGGAGGGAAAGGATAAAAAAAAAACATTGAACCGGCATCTGGCGAACGGCGTTACACGTTCTGCCATTGTAATTCCGAGTCCCGTAACTCGGTGATAAGCGAGACACCCTGCTTCTGTTGGAGCTCTTCGGGCTTTGTTCGCCGCCACTCGAGAACAGCGTCGAGTTCCTCGTCAGGATTTTGGGGCACCCGGCATTAGGCGGGCCCCACCCCTGATTTACTTAATTGGCAGGGATAATTAGCGCGGCAACCGAGCACGATAGCACGTCACTTTCAGTCGTCCGTGTATCCGGGTGTCCCTCGGTTCACCCCGACGAAATCAGACATTCGTATGTAAACTTCTGGCGATCTTCCCGTCCCATCCACGATCCCCTCGGTTCGCTTTGCTCTCGATTTTGTCGATGGTCCAGCGAGAATCGAGCCAAACCGTACTCGATGGCTGAGAAACGCGTCCGCCGAGGGACCTTTTGAGTGGTTTACGAGGTATATGGATGCTCGAACCGCAGGACCAGGACCAACATAGATTGCATCATGGAATATAGATGGGAAAATAACTTCTCTCCCGGCAAGAGTCGAGATGACGCTCGAACAGGGGGTTCGCGATTCGATACGGACCGTTCTCGGTCTGCGGTTGCGTTTAGTTAAGTCATTCGACGGGATTATGAATCCGCCACGGGTCGTGATCTCGTCGGGACTAGCTCACTTCGTGGAAAAACAAAGGGCGTTCTTGACGGTTGGCAAGAACGATGATTCGGGAAATCTCGATCGTGGTAAAATTACGGACCGCCGTCTACCGGTAGGAATTGCGAATCTCCGGTGCTCCGTTTCGTTAATTCGGAAACAATTTTTATTAAATTCGAGCTTCTCTTTAAATCTAGCTACTCTAATGTTTCAGCGTATAAATTATACTCCGCTGGAAAAAGTGGCAAAGTTTGACAAACAGCCTCGAGGCAGTTTCCCTGCGTTTGAAAATAATTCAGTCTACGGACGTACCGTCCATCCACTTGCAAAGAACAGGTACAATAACAAGTACGTTGAAAGAAAAGTTTCAGACTCCAGAATTCCATTATAATAACGAGCAAGACCGACTTAAGAGCATGCAGTGCCTTAGGCTACGCCGAACGATGGCGTCTCTTCGGTCTCAGATTACTATTAAATTGCAATTATTTAGACATTGATAACTTCTACAGAAAATTGCACAGGAATAACTAATTCCTATTTTACTAGTAGACCTTATTTAATTTTTTAACCTTAACCAAGATTAAATTTTCTCCGTCGCCGTGTGGCCCAAGACTAGTGTCGGCCTCAATAACGAGAAAAGTAGACGAAAAGCGGGAAACGAAAAGCCCGGGAACGAAGCATGACTTCCGTTACAAGGGTAGTGCTTTTAAATTTTACATTCCGCTCGCGGTGAACATTCCAGTCGCATCTGCCACCGCTGACATTACATCCGCGTTTTTTTCCCCCGGATTCCGCGATACGTCGGTTAATTATCCCCGCGGTACATCCCGCGTGTAGGGGCTCCGGGAAATTGGAAATTAAAATTTCACCATTTACAACAGCGCAAAGTGCACGAACCATTTCCGCGAAAAAAGTATCGCTTACATTTGCGGCATCTGCACCGACCAAACATTTTACCAGACCCCGCTATAAATAATTGGACAGACGGTGTAAAAATTAAACAATCTCGACTTTCCATCTTCGCGTTGCGATATACCAGTCAAAGTTGTTTGGACGTCAGACTCGGTGATTTCGGCGGGAAACTAGAATTTTAACGCAAAACATACACCTGTGACGGTAATTGGGTCAGGTACACTTAACCAGACTGCGTTACACGTGGTAACGCGACGCTGGCGCGAGTCGAGCGAAAATGCACGGCGACACCGTGCTCGGGGGGCGGTGAATAAACAACGAAGTGTAACTGAAAAATAAAATCAGTGTAAAAACGAGGCGTCGCGGACTCGCGCTTGCCATATTCGGGTGATATTTTGATGGACGGCGGCAAGAGCGAGCGATCGCGGCCGGTCCGGTTAAAAGGGGGACACTTAACGGCGAAGTACCGGTCGAAACAGCGGCCGTTTCATTGCGAAACGCGGTACACCGGTATGCGGCTGCATGTGCGTTACATTGACTGATTGAGTGGCATTGAATTGAATCGAGGGTGGACGTAGGAAGGGAAACTGGCAAATGCCTGCTCGTTGCAGCGTTACATCGACTAGACTTCCATCGGATCGCGCGTTCTACGCGTCTGTAGCGTGGCCGTACGTGTGCTTGGCACGAGCGTTCGCTTGTTTTTTTCGCGCGAATGTGTACGGGCCGTGCACGGGGGTCGGGAACGCAATTACACCTGAGTAATTGCGCCCGGGCGAAAGAGAAAAACCGACAACCGACGGAGCAACAGAAGCGGAGTGTTTTCGCGTTACAACGGGCGCTTTGAGTTGACGCCGGATTCACGCCCTCCTCGCCCCGACCAAGACGCCCCTTCCCGATTATTTCTGATACGATCGGGCCTCGAATTTATCTACCAAATGCAATTTAATAATAATATGCTTGTTGTTGCTCCGTATATACTACTCTGTAAAACACGTTCCAACAGCTTCAGTCACTCATCGCATCGTTCAAAACATTGTTCTCGATAATATCTGATGTTCTTTGAGTCGCAACACTATGTAAAGAAAAGAGCTATACCTTTCTTCATTCGGGAACGTGTTTGAACAGATAATATAAACTGACCTTTATGACTGACTAACTGATACAATGTGTTCTTGCTCGAACTATGCGTGATTGCGTGTGTGTATGACCTACCATGGTGTACTAATTATGTACGAAGGATGGCGTTGGTGCTTCCTTTTTCCAATACTTATGAAAAGGAAACAACAGTGACAGATAGGAATGAAAATGTTTTTCGTAGTGCAAGGGGCGATATCGAGCCAGATCAACACCGTACTTAGTATGAAATCTGATGAACCCTGTGTACCAGGATTATTAAACAAGAGACCGTTGGTCCAGCGAAGGAGGCGCGCCGGACGACCGAGTGCTTCCAATAATTACGGTTCGCCTATTCGGGCGTAAGGGCGCGATGCAAAGCCTACGATAATTAATCACGGTGAGCCGAGGCATTCACGGGCGTTCCGATGAATACCGTCTGAAATTCGGCGAAACAATCGAGGGAAGTTGCTCCCCTGCACATGTAAAAGTGCCATCCGCAGGCGAGAGAGAGAGAGAGAGAAAAAGAGCGCGGGGCTACCATCGGCCTTCCAATCCATCTGTAAACTGTCCACTTTAATGGGACGACAATCACACCCTGTTGTAACGAACCTCTGCGGCGGTATTGTCTCGTTTGCGCGAAATTGTAGTACCTGGCCGTCGGTGGGTATCGGGGGCGGGACGGGCGTTGAAAATAAAGATCACTCGGAGTTGATTGCGCCATTGCGAAGTAATCGAGGCACCGGCTGGTGATGGATACTACCACCCTTCGTCGTCGCCCCCCGTCTCCCGGCGTTCGGTTGGGGCACGGTTCACGTGCGTGTACACCGTTGTTTTTTTCCTTTTCCTTTTTCAGTTTTCCATTTACTTTGCTTTTTTTCCTGGGCGGAGAACGTAGGCGTGGATGAACCCGGTACGTCGATTAACGACGATAAGCTACGAAAATTGCATCAACGAGCGACGAGGAGGACCGCTGCCCCGAGGGGGGGGGGGGGGGGGGGCGAAGACCCGGCCGGATGAAAAATAACGAAAAGGTTCGTATTTCGGGGCTTCGAACTGGGAAATCAATTCCGTCGCGCGCGCTCGTCGGCGTTTTCCGTAATTAGAATAATTTAGGGACGTGATTAAAATGCGCCCACACGCGCGGGATTCGCGGGAAACTCGTCCGCGGGTCGGACAATATGCATACGCCTCTATTATTTCGTTGCGCCTGGCGCGTACGGCCCCGCTCGTCTCCCAGTCGAATTCATTTAATTAAAAAGCGAATTAATATGAATGCCAGTCTGCCGCGGACCAACGGAAATTAACGATATATCGCTCGTTAGCCGCGTATCGAGGCTTCATAATCGTATCGGGCTTCTAATGAACGGAAAAACAGCATTTGCGCGTTTTAGCCGTGGCCCCGGCTCGGGCTTTCGGTTAACGAAATTCTGAATATAACTATAACCTCGTCCACTTGTCGCCGTGCTCGATACCCATTAAATTCGATCTCGAATGGAAAGAGAAACGAGGCGCGCGTGCGCTCGTGGCCGGACGTTGCGATGGCGGGAGATCGCTAAATCAGAATGATCGATACAGCCGGTCAGACGAGGCTAGGATTACGGCGACGCGATTTGTTCGGCAAATTATACTGGCAATCACTGACTGTCCCGCTTAATCGAGTCGTTATGGCTTCCTATATAACGCTGAAAGCCAATAAAATCGCGGCGATTCGTTCCGGGGGTATATCGTCCGAACGAAATGGCGACGGTGGGGGGGAAGGAGAAAAAAGGCTCTTACGATCGAATGACCAGCAGACACGAACAAGGTATAAAAATATTTTTAATTGTTGCCCTTTATGGCCATATGGATCGCGTCGCGTGGATCGGAAATCGCTAAAACCTAGTCGAAAGCGTTTTAATATTGTCGCAAAATTCTTTTACGTTGTTGCTCGCATCGATATTCGGATGCAACGCGATTTCTATGTTCGTTGCTCCGTATTTTGGCCAGCTTCTGGGAATTTTTATCGCCGCGCGGGGCAATAAACGTCTAGCACGAAAATCGATCGACCATCGTCGAGACACTCGAAGAGTATTCAAATCGTCCGACAAGATTTAGAGATTAGCTCCGATCGCGTAACGTCCCTGTTCGTCTTGAGCCGATGCCAAAGCGTAGAGCTTTTTCTAGCGGGAGCAACAAGTGTCGTATTCCTCTTATTTTCGCGTCACGTATATAAGAATATATACGTACCTAGAGAAGCTAGTTGAAATTTAGTGGGCAGTAAAACTTTCGGCGTATATCTCGCAAAGTGGCGGCATCCATCTTGGAAATGGTCCGGACGGTACTACGGTTGCCGCCGTAGGAAAATGCAAATTGTCGAATATTTATATGCGACGCTCTTCGGGAATGATTTGCATGGTAGGTCGAATTTCTCGACCGTCCTTCCCGTTCCTTATCCCCGAATGCAAACTACCACCTAATCGTCGAACCGAGGAAAATCTTTCCGCCGTATATATCGGTTATCTATCGCCAATTGAAAATTCATCTCGTATTCTCTACGACTCGCTTAAAAATACGAATCTCTAAATATTAATTTCACCATGTGGGAAGCGCTGTCTATCTTTTCTAAACCCATTTTTCAAAGATCTTGTAGAATCACCCTCGTGGATTGTCCACGACTTATCGTCCGAGCTCATCGTTCAGATAAACCGTGCGTGCATGTCGTTACCTGCGATCCACTATTGCAACGATACACCGCACGATTTCAACGACCATAAACTATCTCCGGCAGACAGACAGACGCGAGTCAGCGAGTGCAACAGTTGCATTCCCGTCGGTGAGGCCGCGGCTGAAGGGCAACAACGGTAAGCAGCAGAAGCAACGACACCGATGTTGCGCAGCAGCCGCGGCTTTTCCATTTTCCGCGACACTATTTCCGCCGCAATATCGCGCGGCCGCGCACACGTCCCATGCATTATGCAACGGGTGATGTACGCACGATATCGCGCATTATGCGAGCGACAGATGTAACAGTCTGTTGCGCTCGTTGCTCGCGACTTACATTTTCACCGAGACGCGGCGAGCGTCGTTCCGCACGAACGAGTCCACTTCTGGGCCGTTCTCCTCGTAATTCCCTGAAAATCCCCGGGGGTTTCGTGCACCGAATAAACCCAGAAACCCCCCGAAGACGGCGGGGAGTTTCATCGAGAGCGCCGGTCAAAAGCGCGAAGTGAGATTCGTGGAAATTTGCATGGGCTCGCATGACATCGCGTATCGACTGGTGCAAACAGGTTTGCATATGCAATCGTACCGTATGTCGCGTTGGATATGTAAATATATACGTATATACGGTATTCCCGCATAGATGTGTATGTACAACTGTACACAAACAACGACAAACGTAATACATAATTATGCCCGTTGTATACACGGGTGGTTCGTACGTGTGCGCCTAATGTATGTACCCGTGTATAAATATATGAACAGGAATCCACACACGTACACCGACAAACGCGTGTATATTGTATATGCATAACGATTATATGCCTATTAGAGGAATACAGGGATGTATACGTACATACAATATAGACACAGGAAGGCAGGAGTACGGGGGATGGTACCATTACTGGTATTGATGAGCAGCTGACCAGAGGAATTGGTTCAGCATGTGTGATCGATCTGGCTAATCTCCCTTTGCGGCCGGCCAGATGCTAATCTTCGATCGATATCGGCCGGGATACGATATTGCATTAGCGTGCGGAAAATCCGACACTGCTAGAAACTATCGCTATCGAAACGTATTCGGCGAGAGACGATTTGACTGGATTTACGCGTAATGAGATATCGATCAACGTAAGGCGGGTTTTACTAACGTTACTCCGAGACTATTCGATCGTGGTCGCGAACATGTTTTCAAAACTGTTTTCGAGGCAGATAATCCAGCACTATTTCACCGTCAAACAATGTATAGGTACATGTAACGATAATTGGAGCGCCGACGTAAAATGTCAACCCTTTCGAATCTGATGATAACATATGCGTACATCGTACTTTAATGTCAATAATTTTGTGATCTATAACCCCCGGAATCGGTCGTTTACATTACAAATTTATGCAGCAATTTTCGTACATTTTACACGAGTGATTTACAATTTGTCGATAAATTGCCTTGTTTCTCGAGAAAAATGACTAAATTTCGATTTAAAACTAATCGTGTCTATCGAACGTCGTCGATTTCACGTATTACAACGCAATAAAACAGGTCCCGTTACTTCCGGTATCAGTTCTCGCGTGGCACCGGCACGAAACGAAACGCGTCGATCGCTCTGTTACAATCCGTCTAAAATCGCCTCTAATTAACACCGTCTGAGCGCCATCGAGGACCGTTTCACCGGCGAGTACCTCGAATAAAAGTTTACGACGGCGTTTTACAACGTGTTCGCGGCGGCGCATTTTTCTACGATAAATTAAAGACCACGAGTGCGTGAAAAAGCACCGTTCGCCGCGGCAGACGGCGGAGGAACGTTCTCCGGAGTGTTGCTATTCCTTGTAATCGGCGGTAGCATCCGGGACGACGGCTAGGAAGTCATTAGGCCCGCAGTCGAGCAGACGTCGGCTCTGCGAGGCGCGTTCTCACCTGGAGGTCGCGCGACCATTCCGCAACCGGTGCCAGAAAGCTCGCGTCCACCTATGGGGTGCACCCCCCTCTGTACTCTCGCCGAGCGTAACGAACAAGGTACTTTGCTAAATTAAAGTGCGAACCTCACGTAATTCAGGCTCGCGCATATGCACGCACGCGCCAGACGCACGCACGCATCACGCGTGCGAACTCGAACGCCTATGGCTCGTCTACGAAGTGCCCATCGATGCTTCACAGGCACACATTGCAGTCCCGACGAATTACAAGAGGCATTCTTCACCTTCTAATCAGAGTTCACACGCGGAACGCGGTTGCGCGATCGCCGGATAGCGCAGGTAGTTTGTTCGAGGGGAGTGGGTAGATGGTTGTCGGAGGTTGATAGGTTAAATAGAATCATTAGTTAGAGACGAGCATGAGCGATGTTTCGTTGAATTTTACTCGTTCATCTTGTTACTTCATCGCGCTATTTTGTCGGGCAATGGATTGCGTCAGTGCTTCTCAAACTGTGCTCCCCGTACGAGAGAAATCCGTGGGATCTCGAAAGTACCGTGTCGTGCGAAACCGATGCGATCCCAGACATTTTTCATTCGTTTTTAAATCAATTTTATACCGAAGGCGTCTTACTGTTACTTGGGTGAGTTTTATATAAACGTTAACAATCTCGAAGCGATGCTCGAATTACTCTATACGAAGCCATTTTATGTAATCTGGCCTTACAAATGGACCATAGATTCTCTACGAGATGTAAATCAGGCGAATTTCCGGGCCAGTATGTGCAATTTATTCCCCCGCTCTTGGAAATACCGCTGCATAAATTTCGATGCATGAAGCTGTGTTCAAACTCGCGCATTTATCAAAAAGAAGGTACTCGATGATAGAAACGCGCCAGAAACGTATCTAAAGGCCAGAGATAAATTTCGTATCACCGTTTTTTGTACAACCTTTGACACGTTAGAATATAAAATGAAACGAAGGAGTCTGAGGTCTGGGAAGGCGGAGTTTGAGAAACTCTGAATTACATCATTCGTTGCGACGAAGGAGATTACGGTTCATTTACGCGCGCTGTTGCGGTTCGTAAAGGTTTCGGCACAATTTGTCTCTAATAGAGGCCCCCGGGAGGATTTATTAAAAATTCATGTATGCGATCATTCGTCAGTGTATCGTCGATCGTGGTTTTATTGTCAGCTAATGCGGTGTATGATCGTGGCGCTGAGCACGAGGGGAAGTTGCGGAACAATGAAATGAAAAGCTAGATTTACTTTATTGCGTGCAGGTGCCGTTGCCCCGTAAATTATCGTCTGTATTAATGCTATTATACCCCACGACGGATTCGCGAAAATAAATAGTCGTTTTCCTAAAGGTCGGCTAGCTTCGGTCGGGCAATTATCATAATTTTCCTCTTAAGTGCCTATCGAGCGTCTGAGCAGCTTTAAATCGTCCCCGAACAATATAAATATTTTTTGTCGATCAGATTCTTCGTCTTTTGAAATCGAAACTAATATCAATGACAATTTTTAATCGGATACCTATGTCAGTATCGCTTCCATCATTGCGTATACGTTCAAAAAGTTAAAAATCGAAATGAAAATAAGATTGAATCGCTTGGTTGGAGATAATAAAACACGAAACGATTTCGATTGCAGCGCGTAACAGTATATCCGATAGTATGTCGGTACAACAAGGAAAGTACACTTGTCAAATGAAATTCACGAGACTTTCTCAGGGCGTGTTTATGCACCTTTCGCAATTAAAGGGTAAATGAATGTCATCTATTGCAAAAAATTTGAAAACTTTTTATCCAATCCATTAAATACGCGTACATCTTTGCCCGAGCGAACAAATAACGCTATCGATGAACGGTAATTCCGTATAATCGCGTTTCATCGTTTACCATTTAAATTGAAACGCACGTTGTTGTCTTTGTGGGCTTTAATCGAATATCGCGAAACCCTTTGTCCGCTTATAAATCTATTCGCCCTCGTCGTTCGAATTTTCGACGAGAGGAACGAACTTGGCAATTGTATGGCAATCGATTAAAATATTTTCATTAGGGGCGCCTGCAGTTGGACGTCGTATATAACGAATGATTCGAATCGGGGCTGATTGTAAATTGAGCGCGAAACCGCCGTTGATTGGTTTAAAATCAGATCACTACGATTCCGTCCGTCGGTCAGTTGGGTGCATCTATCGTTAGTATGCATCGACGAGGAGCGAAGAGCGGCAGGAGTGCATCGCGCGAGGGAGAGTGCAATAGAGGGTCGCATGCACGTATCCCCAAAATGAATTACACGGGCGTGGATCCGTTGCTAGGCAACGTCTCTCTTGTAACCGTAATGCACTCGACGTGCACCATCGTTTTTGTTTGTATTACAAAATCAGCCTGTCATGGGCACATCATGGGCCACGGGCGGCCAGGGAATTTCGTAAAGTTTGGGGCGATCGCGGTGTCATCCGATTAACCCGTCCGTGCGATGATCGTCGCGCGAAAAACGTCACTCGTGCTATTTAAAATACGCGCGTGATCGTTTCTTTTCCACCTGGAAATTTGTCAGTTGCATTACCTTCGTTGACACGTGTAATTATAATGTCGTATCAGGTCGTGACAAACGCAATCGGAAATTTCATGATTTTTTTAAACAGGACAACGCGACGGTATTTTAAAATAAACGGCGCGCGTTCAATCTGATCGGGTGAAAATTATTTACGGCTGGAACAGACACGAGTTTCAATGGGTCCGAAGCCGCGAGTGACAATCGTTTTCTCACCGCAGCAGGTATGTTTACATTATTCCTTTTTTTTTTTCTCCACGAGGGATTTCGAAAACTTTTCCATTCATCGGCGAGCGGCGCGACTGAAAGAAGGATATTGGAACGTGCGAGGGGTTCGAAACGAATATCCTTTCGGTTCCGGCTGCACTCGACATCGAGTTCCCACAACGGCTTGTCGCCACCACCCCCCAGTTTCACGGTTGTAACTGCGATTTGCTCTTTCGCGAGCTGGCCTTTAAAGTTTCAACCCTAAAAGTGTTTCACGCTTGGTATCACCCATTGATCGAATTTAAAAGTGATGCGTACCCGGGCTACCCGTTCGGGTGACATCGCTTTGACACCCGGATGTACTGATTTTACAAGCAGGCACGCGGCGGAAACGGATTCTGCCAATGAAATTTAGGGTTGAGAAAAGGACGGCGAAAACCGGTGAAAGAGTTCCGTGAACGGGGTGGAAACGCCGAGGGTCCTTCGAATTGCCGCCGTGTATTTATCTATTCGTGTAATGTCATCCAGGATAAGCATGGCGAATTTCTTGCGATCCTTTTTCACTCTACGTTGGATTAATTAGTTGCAGGAACGGTGCTTTAATACCGGTAAGTTAACGAGCAGATAAACATAATCTGACTTATAAACGTACGTAATCGCAGTTAAACGTTACGTTCTAGCAAGGATCTCAGTATTAATTAGCAATTAGTATTTGTGTCATGCTGCGTCTGTGTACTAATGCTGAGACGATCGATATTCATGTCAAGTACAGGTGTATGGTTTAGACGTTGTCTAGCGAAGAAGACGTTGTTAGCTATTTATAGACATCTTAGACAAGCAGGATCTCTTAGGGTTGATGCTATTAATAGAGTTCCTGATTAGTTGCAGAAAGTAGGAAGCATTTGTAAATCGACAATAAATATTTCTACAAATTTGAGTCTTTCAAGAAATACTTTCTACTCGAAACTATTCAAGTTGATTAAAGCTCGTGTGCAAATTAAATTGGTTGCTCGATTCTCCGAGTTAATGGAAGTGACATACTATTGTAGAGTACTCTACAGTACTCTATTAACATTACTATAAGGAGACCAGGTTCCTAAACTTGGACGGTTCATTATGGAAGTGCGCTATGTATTCAGGATTAACTTAGTGATTGAATTACAACAATACACCCAACTTTGAACTACTAATGGTAACGATCCGGTTTCGAGGGTCGATACCTAGAAGGGAACACAAGCTTCGAAGGGGTTGCCAGGGACTTCCGTCAGCGGAGTGGAACTGGGTTTCCAGGTAAATGCACGATAGGATTCCGCAATGGCAGACGCGTTCCTGGACGCAAGCCGATTCCGGCTAAGCGATCTTTTTCGAGAAACAGGAAAGCCTAGTAGAAGGGTGACAGTATTGTCTTACGACGAGCTTCCGTGAGAATTCCGCCGAAGCACGAGGACGACAGTGGCTCGGATTCATTGTGCAATTCTGCGAAACGGAGCGTTACTTGACCAGGCGAATGAAAACGCACGGTAGAGCCCCGATTCTTTGAATCAATCGAAAGACCATTTGTTCATTATTAGTTCGAGCGATGGAGATTCTACGTGAATTCTATGAGTCAACATATTACGCAGCAAATCTATATTTTACAACAGAATATATGAGATCATTATCAATGAGTAGTTACTCCTCATGTAGAATTAAAACTAATCCGAACGAGGTCGCGTTTGGATTCAGTTTCATCGGAAAAATAAACGATGTACTCGCAAAGTGTGACACGCTTCGCTAGCGTTGCAAAAAAAAACAAATACAGCGATGGGGATAATTTTTATTCAGTCGTGCAGAGAATGCAGAAAACTGATAACTCGAGGGACAAGCGCAACTTTGCGCAACAAGCAGAGTCGTATTCGCGTCGCTGAAACGGAAACGTAAAACGAAACGACGATTTTAACCGATCGTGGATTATTCACGCTCCGTCCATTTGTTATCGCCGGATTACCAGTACGACGTATTGACGAATGGATTAACGTAGGGTTGACTTAACGTCGCTGATAAGGAGCCGATAACGAATACGTAATTGCGACGAGACGGGTGTCGACACTTGGCGCGGCGGGAGGTCTTTATGCGACGTCGTTCTCGCGTTTATATCGCCGCGGCAACCAATCGTAAAAACCGGGGAACTCTGCTTAGCATACGGCACGTCCAATCGCGAAATCGGATGTCACGTCTCTATACCTCGGGAACCGTTTCTTATCACTTTTCCGAAGCCGTTCCAGTTGTTACCGAGTTCGCGCGCGTTCGACTGCGTTTATTTTCAGCCGCGCATCGACGGAATACGGTTTCCATCGGTGCCCGAGGATTAAGTAAATCTGGTCACGTTGAATAGAACACACACGGCCGTGTGAGTCAGCGCGATCCTCGCGGCAGATACACGTTTATCGCGTATCTTGCCGATTTTCCAGCTTTATCTTCCGTGTGCAAAGAAACCGACCGACGACTCGCTGATACCGAATGGAAACTCCAAGACGGACCGTATTTACAGAGAACTTTTCTCGAACGACCGTACAAAGAGCCTCTCTGCCCGAGCCATTGCAGGTTACTTTCGTGTAAACAGGAATCGCCCGCCAGCGGGGTCGCGTTATCTCAGGATTATTTCTTTCATTCGTCCTGGACTTAAGGATACTAAGAATAAAATATGCACGACCGGCTCTTTTGGAGGGGGTTAGAGCCAGCGATCCTTCAGGAGCAACCGGGCGCTGTTCTCTGGTAATTAGGCTCGTTAATTGCAAAAGACCCGTCTCCTTTCATCCTTTTCCGAGCTTCGCTCGTACATTCTGATCTCAGCGAGAGAGGAGGCATTAAAAGAATGTTTACGGGAGTCCGCTTCTGGTGTTAAAGTATAATAGGACGTGTGCCTCTGGCGCCTCTCCTTAGGCATTCGGGGATTAATATCGCTAATTGTTAGTCTCAAAGGACGCGAAGTATGTCGGGTTGAAAGTCTGCAGGGGTCGGAGCAATGACTTGGAAAATTAAGGATTAAGACTTCGAGGCTAATATTACCTCGCGTTACGCGAAAGACGCGCTTTGCTGGTACCTCTCGGTGGGGGAACAAAAGGGTTTAGCGCGAAGGGGCCTCGCAGGATTTACGGTTCGAGCGATTCGGTATAAAATAATAATATTTCTCGCGTTTCTCGAGCATAAATATCGGCCGGAACAGTTTTATAACGGAAATACGTATCGGGGTACGCGAAGCTTTCAAGATCCGGGCGTGTTTTTAAGATTCGCCCGGGCATATTGTTTTAAAACACTGCGCTATCATTCTCACATTACTGTTTGCCTTTGGTCGTCCAAAGAGGGAGATACTCGGATTTATACGATAAGAATACCCGTTCTTATTCGTCTGCCTCCAAAATATCACGTTACGCGTATCGGGTTACGATTTATCAAGTTTTTAGGCATACAGAAAATTTAAAAGGGGGATATCGAATTGCAAGTTCCCGCGTTATCGTAAAATATTGACTTTCGGGGCAAAAATTCTGTACCGCGAACATCGATGATTGATCAACTTCATTATTTCGTAGACCTACGTATACACGTAAACTATCGTTGTCAAATACAAATCGAGATCGTTGATGAAAAATAATGTAACTTTGTGTTTACGATCGATGTACAGCAGTTCTAATGTACGCTCGGCTTTATGTACTGGGACGTTACGTTAGAACGTGTACCTGGTTGTTAAAAAACATAATGCAATCATTATGATATATACTGACCGCTCGGAGTGCGTCTCGAGTTACAGACTGGTTTAACAACGCTGCTGCAGACATAATTAAGGATGTATCAGCACGTAATGAATCGTTGCAGGTACCAAGTTCCTTCGACCGATAAAACGACTCAGTTTCGTGCGCCCGAAAGACTTCCTCCTCCTTTCTGCTCCGTAGAATCGCCGTGATATATTATGAGCCTCCATTCTGTATCACGTGCATAAACATCTTGGCCTTTAGAAAGCATAGAGAATGGTTACTTTCACTTTTACTGTTTAATGCATAATAGCAAGGCGTTGGAAGATTGGCACATAGATGTTTCCATAGTAACTTCTGCGCGAAAAGTTCCCTCTTCGCGGAGTTAAACAATGGAGCTCGAAATTTATTATTCCTCTACAGAATTACAAATTTCACTTATTGATCTTTTCCAAAGACAAACTTATCCCGGAGATGTTTCATCATCTTTTTTAAAGCTGGTTTTAGTTCTTTCTCTCGTGTCTCAAGCATGTAGAGAAACCAGCGAAGTTTTACGCGAGAGAGCATTAACAGAACGTCGTTGACTTAGGAGCGTGTTGTGTACAATTATAGTTCGGACGTCAGACACTTCCCGAGACGAAAAGAGACGCGAAAAAACGCGGGCAACGCGTGCAAAGGATAAAAGTGACGCTGCACCGGGCAATAGATCTTCATTAGAGGCCGGGCGGTGCATAAGTCACGCGACGGGGGGTGACTTTTAGCCACCCTCGTAATTCTTCAGCACGTACTCCAACCCCACGTGGGTGCATAGCAGTAATGCTCCGCAATTGCGATAGATGACTATCGATTTTACCTCCGAAACCTCTCATAATTCGCGTAACAGGTCTTCATACGGGCTACGTGACGACGTAATACAAATTACAGATCACGCACCGCTTGACAATTTTTGTGGAACTAATAACATTATTTGCTTTGAGTACACGTAACCTGTAACAATATCTTATAGCTAAAACGAGAACACATGGTTGCTTTGTAATGTACAGGGTGTTCGGCCACCCCTGGGAAAACTTTTAATGGGAGATTCTAAAAATTCTCGACTGAGGCTTCGTTAAAAAGTTATTAAAAAATTTCAAATTATTCTGAAAAAATTATTTTTGATTGCAGGGGTCAATTACAATCATTCTTGGAGAATACATATATCTCCGAAATTCTATGTACTTTCAAGAAAAAAATTCTTTACTGAAAATATACTGCGTGGCTAGAAATGTTTCTGTAACTTTTTAACGAAGCCTCAATCAACAATTAGTATCCTTGATTTTCGTCTTATTTTGGTCTCCAGAATTTCCCATTAAAATTTTTCCCAGGGGTGGCCGAATATCCTGTATATTTATGATGTATGCTTACTTGTAATTATTCTTTGATAATTGTGAACGTTTGCATCGATTTGAAATATTAATTACGTAGACGTGTGCTTCTTAATGTACTATATATTTGTGACCTATGTTATAACGTGTGTTCTTTGTTTAATAATTTTGAACATTTATTTTTGAACTGATTTTTTAGTAAACGAGTATTATTATTATAGAAGTACGTTAGCTTTCATAGATATGAGGATTCTTCTACTACACGAAGCAACTCAGAAATCGTCGCGGGGATGTAGCTCAGTGGTAGAGCGTTCGCTTTGCATGTGAAAGGCCCCGGGTTCGATCCCCGGCATCTCCAATTTCTTTTTTATACAATTTTTTCCTTTAATATATTAATATCCTATATTATCGTGATATCAGTCAATATTTTACGCGTTAAACGAATATCTCTTTTCTCGCGTAAAATTATATACACAGTTGAATTCTGCCATTAATCGTTATATTTCTCAAATTTCCCAAAGTTTGTGCAATGTACCTATGTATTGCACTCGTTATAAAAGCGAACAATAGTATGAAAATAAACATAAAATAAAATCGTTATGGACTTTTGCTCGTTAAAGTTGTAATCTCGGTACATACGTGCTCATTATCGCCAAGTTCAACTGTACTATTCCACGCCGTCAATACAGTAAAACGTCATTAGTCCGCGTTAATTGCAAGACACGTGATCCAGATTAAGCAATAAACTAACCAAATGAAGTAAAAAGTGTCCGTAAAAACGCGGAAACATTTAGAACGCTCGTAAATGAAAAATTTAATGATCTTGTAATTAAGCACCCATGCATAAATATAGAAAAACCACTGTTTCTTTGAATATTTTGTATGTCGTTACTGTAAATAAAAACCGATGTATCGCGGGTATAAAAGGTACGAGTATTTTCTTTAAAAAAAAAAAATTAATTAGCACACGGAGAATTTCTGCGACGCTGATCAAGGATAAATCAATAAAAGTAAAAAAGACGCTGTTCGATGCAGCGAAATCTGATACGCGCATAAAAACTCCACACGTAAATTGAAATAACAGGAAGCTGGGAACCATACATATAATCATCGGTTCCCCTCGAGCGTACGGCTGTCCAGTTGCAGCAATCAGAACTTTCTTTTTTCCCTTTTCCTTTCCTTTTTTTCCTTACCGCCGGAAACCCCGCAACCGTCGTCCATCAACCGGACGAATATTTTACGTTTCGCGAAGCCGGAAAATCGCGGAATTCGCCAAGATTTTATTAAGGTTTCCGTATTTAATTTTCCAACAATGGGCGGGCGATTTTATTCATGGCGAAACGCGGTCCGTTTCCCGCCGCGTCGGAGCGCGAAACAACAACGTTCGTCCCGTTGACAGAAGCATTTTTAGGATTTCAGGGAAATGTAGACGGTCGAGGGAAAATTGCGAAACTCGTCAGGCCAGGTGCTCCGTTACGACTAAATTTTAATCACTCGCTCTCCGTGCACGTTCTGGAAACGAAAGAAATCTTCACTTTTCTCCTCTCTCCCTCTCTGTTTCTCGTAAATTAAATACCGAGGGCAAATCGTTCAGAACGGTCCGCTTCTTTCGTTCCGCGCAGCGGGACAAAGACGAAAGACCGGTAACTCGCGCGGGTAGAAACATCGAAAGCCCCGGGTGGAGGGAGACGCGTAGAATGAACGCCGATCGAGCGTACGTAACGCGCCCCGAAGGGGTTGCTGCCGATGGTTGTTCGCGTGCACGTCTGACTCCCCGCCCGCCCGTTCGTCTCCGAGACGGACGAGCCGGGAAATAAATTGCACATAACTGCAGAACTGTGTTAACTGCAGCGGAATAACGCTGTTCCCGTGATCGCGGATCCAGTTTACAAATCACTTTAGCGCTGAAACTGCATCCGAGCGCATAGCCAAGCGTTGCGTCGCTGAGTGAAAACCGCGCTGGCACGGCTGAAAACTTCGGCGCGCAAGCCACGTAGTTCTCGTAGCTAAATGCATTTATCGCTGATGCACCGAGGGAGAAAATCAGAACCCTCCATAGCTACAGGCGCGCCATTGTCCCCGCGTGCATCGCCGTTGTGTTAGAGGACGCCGTGGAGGTGGCGAGCAAGGGGCTGCGTCGGAGGGTTCGGAGTGGAAGGACAGGGAGAAGAGGGTTGTCCGCCGTACCTTCGGTATTACGTCATACGTCAATTCCCCGGGGATTCCCACGGCGTCAACCCGCGCCGAGAACGCTGCGTGGCGCTCGCTTCCACCAGGTAATAACCCGCCATTTTACTCGCATGATAAAATGATACTTTCGTTTTTCGTTACAATTATTACTCGCTGGCCGAAGCATTGTTACCAAAAAATTAAGGGAAACGTTGCGTATTTTTTGCAAGACAAGAGTAATCGCTTTCGTTGGAATTAATTCCGCGCGTCCGTCCGCGGCAATTCGTCTGGCGAAAGCCATCGACCGGTAATCGGCGTTCCGCGTTCGAAACGATTCGTCGGACGAATTAAAAAAAGAAAAGGGATCAAAATGTAATGGAAACGGTGTCTCGCTTAGGGGTAATCGTCGTCGCGTGCTCCGTGCCTAAAAATGGGGCTGCCAGGACTGATTAATCATTGGCAATCTCGCGAGAGCGCGGCGAAAGGACGCCCGGCCATTAAAAGCAAACGACGAAAACTTCGTCACCGGTCGCATCCGATGGACGCGGCCGTAATCGGGGAACGTGTTATTTTTTTTGTTCTCTCCGGAGCGGTGGTGTACGTCACGAAGGAGAAATAGAGACAGCCGAGTAATTTAATTGAAATTCCCCGCCCGGTCCCTGGCAGCCGTTGAAATTGTGGAAAAATCGAGTCATACGATCGCCGGGGCTGCGTGAAAATAGAATTACATCGGTGAAACGAAGTTTGCCCGATGATGCAGGTGAATGCCAGCTCCGCAAGGGATCGGGAGAGATAAGAGCGTGGGGGATGGGCGGGGGCTTGCTAGTCGGCGATCGCGCTCGAGAGGGTTTGTCGGGACAAATTTTTCGGTTTTAAATTCCCCGCGCAAATTGGCCTTGCAAAATTACTTTCAATTACTCCGCGGCGGTGATCGCGAACAGCCTCGGTGGCTGCGCGCTACTCGATGTCTGGCCTCGAGCAGACCGGGTAACTCGACTGCAAAATATCCTATCTCGAGCGAACGTGTTGGCTTACGACCGTGTGTACGCGTACGGCGTACAAATTGCTCGGCACAAATCCATCGATAATCCGTCCCGTAATCGAGAACTTTTTCCGGTCGCGCGGTGTTGATGGCGCGCACCGTCCGGAAATATTAGTGCGCAAACCAGCCTCGAAATATCGACAAGCGGGGCCGATCGAGTACCGACCACTTATAACGCAATTTGTTTTAATTAAAAATCGTCCGTAGCCTATCATCCGTGGAAAATTCACATTATACGCGATGGTGGGCCCGGGGAAACGCGCTTCCCGAAAATCCTGGCCGTCTCGCGGTTCGATATTGAACGCGTACGGCGCGCCGTTAATTATAAATCGGCCAGCGAGCGGATCGAACTACGTCCTCATTTCGATATGCGCGTTTTAATTAGTGCGCGAGCTGGAAGGAACGGTATCTCTACGGCTGGATGGAAAGAGGAAGAGAGATAGGTACAAACAGAAACGGTGTAATTCGATTCGGAAGGCGCAAATATTTGAGCGCGTTGTAACGTTGTGTTTCCACAGGTTACCCGAGGCGCAGTGGCTCGTACCGGAACCGGTGCAACCGAGTGCATATAGACAGTACATCAACGCACATCCGGAATCGCCGGAGGTCAGTTATGCGAAAATATTCACCGTTGTAACATCGCGTTCCCGGGAAACGAGAGCGTTTCTGATGCCTTTGGCCCCTCACCCGAAAACACAAGGGCTGCCTTGTATCGGTCCATGCGGACCGCCTGTATCGAGGTTTACAGCTACGCGGTCAGCCCATCGAAACGGAGGTCAGTTACGAGAAAATATTGACTGATCGCGCGTAATGGCATATCCGAGCGTCAACAATAGAATCGTCGCTCCGCCTACGCGTTAAACCCATCTCGATGCTAAGCACGCGCACCTATACACGCACTCGCGCGATCGCCCACGTTACGCGCCCATAGTTACATACGAATCGCGGATATTGTTGACCAGGGCATAAGCGCGCGTACCGATGTTGAACCGCGCGCATTTCCTGGCCCTCATCAATTGTCATTAAACGACATGATTATTGCGCGTGTCGACGATTATTGCGGCGATAGACCGTTACCGGAATACCCGGCGAAGCCCGCGGGCCTCATAATGATCGATGCTCGATACGTACTCGACGAGTATTTCGTTAATGGCAGGCACATTGTGTCGGTAGTTACGGACGGCTTCGCGAAAATAGGCAAAAGCCCCATCGGCGTTTCGTTAACGAGCCGTTTCGAGAAGCGCGCGTTGCCCGAGTCCGCGGCGATGCATTTTCTAACTAGCTGCCCCGTTATCGCGTGCAACATCGCCCAGGTATTGCCTCCGTAATTCACAAAGTCGTGATCGAACTTTTCGATCGTTTAAACCTTATCGCGTTTCTTTGTCGTAACACTTTCGGTCAATGATTTCGATTTCTATACGCAATAGGAACAATGAATTACAGCTCCGTAGATCGTGCATTTTTATACAAGATAACTAATTCTACTTAAACATTTGTGTAATGTTTCCTGATATCGTCTGTCGGTACGCGATTACGATGTACAGTATAATATTGGTACTAGGGGTCACCGGTAACGCACAAGGCGCTGCAATCACTTCCAATCTGAGATATCGAATCATTATTAATAAACAGTTTCCATTATATGTGATAGTTTTAAGCAATTTCAATTTCATCCAGTGATCGTTCGGCGCGCTATCGTGAAGCAAACCGTGTCATGCGATTAATATCTCGCCAGTAATGATTTTGTGTAGCCCGTCACGGGACGGAAGTCACGAAACGGGCACCTGTACGCCCGCGTAGCGTATCATCCGGCTTTTCCCTACGCAGTTAGCGAGCGTCGAGGCTCCATGATTCGCCGAAAATAATAGATTTATCATCCCCAATTGGCTTCTAGCAGTTTATTTCACGAGAATCCATAGACGAACGCCCCCCTGCGCGCCCCTCGCGTACACGCCGGTGATATACGCGCAAGGATTTTCTCTATGATATGCAACATGCGGGACGTAATTCAGTCGGTGCAAGTCATCGGGATCATCTACGCCGGGGACTACGACCGGCTCTAACGATCCATCATTTACGGCGACAGCCACGAGTATTAGGCTAAAGTGGCGGCGTGATTCTGCTAAACGCGATGCTAAACAGGTACTCCGAGTGCCGCGAAGCTCTCCGACGAGGCGCACGAGAACAATATCGTTCGCGAACGACCGGACGTGTACGGGGAAAATTTTCTAAAACGCCGACGACGAGTCTCCGCGAAATACGACGGATCGCGGCGATAAAGTTGCGCGATCCTCGCGGTCGATAACCACCGTGGAAAAACAAAATGAAAATATTGGACGCGAGTGGAAGCGCGGTTATAAACCATCGGTGTAAAGAATACGAAACAGTCAGATTTATCTTCTATTTTCTACCGTCGCCGTATCTCTCTGGTCCCGTAACGAGGGGATCCATGCTCGCACGACCGATTTCGGCTTATCTCGCAGGCTTATCAGCTATACGAATATTCACGCGAATTTATCGATCTGTCCACGGTCGTTTCGGCACGGCAGGCCTTTTTCTCTCTCTCTAAAGCGTCGGCTTTACGCCCGTTCCCTCGGGGACGTGATAAGAAGAGAAAAAGGCAAACGAAAATAAGAAGACACTCCCGGACTCGCGTTATGAGCATGAATTTTTATATTGAGATGTTATCGCGCGCCGTCCCGCTACCGGGAAGGGAAAATAAAAAGGAAGAGATTCGCGGTCGTAATGATGTACGTCCGCGCGGTTTCGAGTACCGTCGCGCGGGTAATTTCGTTGATTTTTTTCTTCCACAATGTGCCACCGCGAGCGTATAATGCGCGTCGGAAGAAAACAACTTTGTACCGAGAAACGTGAGAGAGAATCGATCGTAGAGATGTATTTTCTATTAAATTAAGTTTCCACAACTTTAACTGCGTCAGCGATTTCTGCGTGTAATATTTCGTAAAATTCTGTTTACTATTGATGTTAGAAATAGAGCGAAGAATTGTAGCGTTATTGTACTTGTTATTGTAATATGTAACTGTTAGACACAGTAGATCGATAAATGTTCGTGTATTCGTAAGGTAAAACAACGATGTCTAATATATATAGTAACAGACACGTTTTATACTTGATTAGGCCAACAGCTTTCCGAAGGCAGCGTGGCCGAGCGGTCTAAGGCGCTGGTTTTAGGCACCAGTCCGTAAGGGCGTGGGTTCGAATCCCACCGCTGTCAATTATTTTTTCTTTTTTTTCAATTATCTACATTCAACGAAACGTTAATTAAAACGCGAGAAATGATTAATTTCTGGACCAAAGATATTTCTGATACGTTTGGAACACGTTAAACTTCCAAATCGTTGCAAAGTTTGTTGGTTTGCAGATAGATATCCATATTCGACTATAACTAACGTTAACTATTTAGGATAAAATTATAAATAATAGAATGCTAAAGTTAGTCGACTGGTTTGAAGTACAGTCATACATACTAATGAACGCAATGCTCACAATGCAAGATAATGTAAGTGCAATACAGAACGTACATGTTGTACGTCTGTAGCTGTAATGTGTCAGTTATATTGTACACATTTTATATTAATTATAAGCTTGTTTTTTAAATGTATTTCATTGCTTAAATAAAGTCATGTTTCTGTAATCCGTTTATAAAACTTAATATCTGTACAGGTTTTTCTACAAAATATTTGTAAAAGTTAGGCAAGTTGTTCTCGCAGGAGAAAGCGTTCAAAAATGTCTTGTAACAAAGTTCAAAAAGACAAGGTCCCACCGAGATTTGAACTCGGATCGCTGGATTCAGAGTCCAGAGTGCTAACCATTACACCATGGGACCTTCAAGAATACCAGGTAAAACCAATTGTTAAATAATAGAGGTAAAAGTAAACATTGTTACGACAAGTATAGTGGAGTTGGTAGAACACGATCGTAAATTATGCCTAGCACATAACCGTTCATAAATCTACCAAACAGCGTGAGAACATGCACACTTTTGCAAGCCATAAGATCAACAGAGTACGAAAGGTCGAGATTATTTAAAAATATTGATTAAATAAATTCGATCCTAAATTGATTCGAAACACAAACCACGAAGCAAATACTATGTCGATGTATACAGGCAAACCGACAGAAATCAGAATACTAACCATTGTATAAGATTTTCTGATAAAAACAGATGTGTATTATTATTGTTAATAATAAACATTGTTACTATAACAATAGAGAAGTAAGTGAGAATAAGATAATCGAGTCACTCATCGAACTCTATCGAGAAGAGTTTACCTATACTTTTGGGAAGTGTACAATTAACAGACTATGAAAAGAGTGACATTGTTTATAAATGTTAATTAAATAAATTCGAAATACATTCCACGAAACAAATACTGCATCGATGTACACGAGTGAATCGCTCTACAAGAGACGCAAAATGCTGTCAATGATTTGATTGAAACGCAATGTGTGCAATAAATAAAATTTCACACGGATTCAAAAAAAAAGGGTGACGGAAAATCAATAACACAAGACAGTAGGTAGTCATCGATTCGTAAGCGACCATTAAAAAACGGGGATGTAGCTCAGTGGTAGAGCGTTCGCTTTGCATGTGAAAGGCCCCGGGTTCGATCCCCGGCATCTCCAATTTTTTTTTTCCTTTTATCTTTCTTTCGTGAATGCATCTTATTTCTCTCTATCGGCCATGAACGTTCGTCGAACGCGAAAATGACGAACTCTTCTTCGCGTTATCTCGCGTACGCGGCATATCGTTGCGTTCGTACGTTACGATTCAGGTCTACTTACTCCGTCATTGTGCTTGTAAAAGCGCGCGAACTGCGCACTTGAGCGAGCACGTGGTCGATTTGAGGACAACGATATTACGGACACGTGCTCGTCGATTATGAACGCGGTTGAGCGTACAGCAATCGCGGGAGAGCGATTGGGAAAAGCGAAGGAAGAAATAAGAAAGAATATGGAAGTCGACGAGCGCGTATCGAGCGTGTCGACCGATGGCCGTGGCTGTATGTAAAGCGAGACAAACAGAGGGGGGTTGCATGATAGGATGCAAACGAAGCCAAGCAGAGAGATTGAATGGTAATAGTCCCCGATTCGTCATATGCAAAAAGTTTCGTATATCCAAGTGAAAAGCGGCCCCGTCGTCGCGGTAGAAAGATGGTATCATTTGAATTGCTCGTGCTCATCGCGCGGTCAGAGGAGATACCTCGGTATCTATTCGCAACGGAACGTTGAGAGAATAATCGCGCGAAATATACTGTGACAGGGTCTTTTTTTTTCTTCGTCTTCTTTCTCCCGCGGGGTATGCGCACCGCTCCGCGGCCGGGGAGAATTAATCATCGCGGTGAAACGACGCAGTAAGGCAGAACATAGCTCGGGCCTAACGTAATAGAACGCCGATGAGTTGTACGATGCAAGAAATACGCCGATGTGGACAAAGACCTTGATTGATCGGAGGTAAACGTGACCGTTTAATGTCGCTGTCCCAGCGGAACGAGGGAAAGACAGTCGATCGCGAAAAAAGATATGCGCTCACTGGCGGAGAGCAGTTTCTTTTTCCATTGTTCTTGCAAATTCCTATTATCTTTTATGCTAATTCGGTATCGCCGGGACTGTACATCTCCGTTACGTAAATCTGTTTTTCACGGACACGCGACGCATCTCCGAGTAGGAAACGTGCACGGCAGGAACAGATTTTCCGAAACGTGGTCGACATTCAAACGATCGATTTACCAGCGTTCTGCGAACGTAATTAATTGAAAATAATCTTATACAGAGATTCGACAACGAGACAGAGTGAAATTTATGAGTGAAAAAGAATGTTCATACACGGCAAAGTCGGAAATTAGATATTTTTTGCCGCGAAAATCAGAGTCCGAAGCTGCGCCCGTTGGAACGCGGATTCGGGACGCTGCTCTAAATCTAATAGAGCCCGCCTAAACCAGCCGGTATTCGGAGCATTTCCTCGAAAGGGAAAGCTCCCATAGACGCTGCCGGATCCCCCTGTCAGCGGACCGTTATAATATTCTGTCCGGCAATCCTGTATCTACTTTATTCTGTCTCCGAAAGCGGCGTAACTACGTGAAAACAACATAAAAAAAAATCTCGTCGCATAGATATCGAGTTTTGACCCCGATAGGGTCAGCACTGGAGCGTGTGACCATTTTGTCACCCTCGGGAGAATTTTATTTAGGAATATCCGTCGGCGTGCAGCGTCCGAGCGCCGATACCGACATAAAAGCGTCGGTGTCGCGTCGGGGTTGGATTTCTTCTGGAGTTTCGAGGCGCGACGCTTCCGGCTGAATTTAAATGTCCGATCGAACGACGCGGCGTCGGCGGGCGTCCCTCGACGGACTTCGCGGCGAGGTGTCTGCGTCGGAGGGGATTCGACAATAGAGAAATCTCTCGTTCCATAAATCCGTTTCTCCCGGCAGCGTGAATTCGCGTCACGTCGGGTTTCACTTCGCGTGATAAGTCTCCTCGAAGAAATTACGCGTTAATTCGATGCTCGCGCCCCGAGGTCTCTGTTCACGACGGATAAGGGTGGCGACGAACACACTGCGAGCCGGGGCTGAATATGCCGAGGACGAGAGAGGAAAAAGGATTTAAAACAAAAAGTCAGTCGGGTGTCCAATGGCACGAAGCGCAACGGGAAGTGACGAGCGAGGTGGTTAGAGGTGACTGCAGCAGAAATCCATCAGATGGAAGAGATCACGCCTGTCTCCATGCCCGGGACAATGACACGGCCCGCAGACGGTTTTTGTGTTCGTGTTCTTTTTCCATTTTCTTTCTGTTTTTTTCTCTTTTTTTTTTTTTTTATTTTTCCTCTTTCCTGCTCCTCCCCCTGGATTCCAGGCGCACTGTTGCCGACTGTGGGGGGAGGGCGGAAGGGGAGCTTTAAATATTTAGGCGGCTAATTTTCACGGTGGATTTTTAAGCCGACGAAGGAAAGTGAGAATTGAAAAGAAACGCGGTGACGCGGAGAGGGAGAAGAGACTGGGCGAAATGTCCTCCAGACTGAAATAATAATGAGAGGCGCCAGCGCCTTTAATCACGATATTAAACATTTACGATTGCCATGGCGTCCTGCTCTTAAGACTATTCTTTCTTCTTTTTTAACGCGGCTACGATCCGATCTTCCCTTCTATACAAAGCGTCTTCATCCCCCGTCACCATCCCGCGCCACCTCTTGTTTACGTTTACGTGCCTTCTGATAACCTTACGCAGAGATCAAGCTTGTCCTCGCGGCAGCCTCCTTTAAGAAACCTCCCCGCGAACGATGCGACCGCGCTTCAGATTATTGCTAGAGGCACCAGCACACAGGGGTGGCACGGAACGAATTTGTTCAAAGGAATTCTGGACGCCGGCGAAAAAGTCCATTTTTCTTGCCGGCTACCGCGAGAGAGAGATTATGTCCCGGCCCGGGTATATTGATGACAATGGCAAAGCCACCGAATCGACCGGCCGGCTCAATCTAGTCCTCAGTTTGTTTTGCTTTCGCACAATTTGTCATCCATTGTCTGACCATGCACGCTCTCGCTCTGCCCGCCGCGAATCGTTATTTATGGTTTTCGTTTGATTAATTTTTGCCTCATCTTCGTGATGTCTCGAAATTGTCAGCGTCAAACGCAGCATTTGTAGCTGACACTCGATTTACAATTTACAAGCTTTTTCGTTGTCGATCGCGAAAAATGTTAATCTTAAAGTAATTTTCGAGGAATCGACCGTAGGGACCCTTCGATGCAAAAGAAGTACAATCGAGGTACAACAATACAGATAGATCAGCGTTTATCGGATAAGAATTTACGATCGAGGGCTGGAGGAAATCGTCGAACGAGGCGATAGGTTGAATTGAAATCACGTTTTCATGGTTCGATTACGGTGACGATAACGGGAGGCGATAGCCTGAGAAGATAGAGATGAATTTAATATTCCGAATCCGGGTAACGCGATTTCACGGGACGTCAGGCTTGAAATGCGTAAGCATTATAAATATGATTTCCCTTTCGGATTCGTAGGGGGCGGATCGTCTTGCGGGGGAGACATTTTCACCGGACTTGTTTTCCAATTTCTTTTATTCTTACTTTTACGCTTCGGCTGTTGAAATCGAATTACACCGCGGAAACCGAGCCCAGAACGAACGAGCGAAAAATAAAGAACGAATGTCAGACTCATGACGTTCTAGCGGGCTGATAAGTGACGTCCCTGAACACGGATAACGCAAATTGCATAATGCAAAGCGGTTGCCCGATAAGCGCCGCTCCAAGGCGAATGACGGTAAACAAATTTCAAGGAGTCAGAAACGCGTACCTACACAAAAAAAAAAGAAAGAAATACTACGCAGTACCCCGATTTGTGGACACCTACCCTGCTGCCCCCCGCTACTCGCTGCACTCCTCCTTTTTTTCATAGCGGACCTTTTATGCGTCGACCACAGTATCGACAGGAACGGCACCCCTTAGCTGCAGGGGGACTTTCCCTGCTTCATTGTACAATGCTCGCGCAAGGGTTGCTTGAAATACGTGCGTCTGATTTTTTTTTTCAACGCGACTACCTCTCGTTCTGCCCCCCTCTGCATCTTTCCCCTCCACGACTATGAACGGAACGAAGAAAGTCGAGAGACATTCGCGCGGTAACGTGAGAATGACAACAGATGCGACGGAATGAAATTACAAGTGTCCCGGTTTATTGTGTCAGCGGAGTTGCGCTTTTTTAGCGAAATTGTTGTGACAAGCATTTCAACAGGCGACTCTCGGTGCTTCCTTTCTTTCGCGGACCGATACCGGTACATCGGACTCCCCTTTCGAATAGGGTGGTCTCATGACACTTTTACGGTGTCAAGTCCTGGCCTTCTGGGAAAAGGGCTGGTGCCTCGTCGTTTCGCCTCTACCGGTTCGGTAATCCGATTTAATCGGCTCTTTTTCCTTCCCGGTACGACTATTCGAACGAAACTGTTGGTCAAACTTGAAAACGTCGATAAAGGCATTACGAAGTTTTTATCCCCGGCGGGGGTTTGGCGCACGCTCGTAAGGTCTCCGGCGTGCTTAAACGAGCCCGGATTACGAATGCAAAACGCGACGAACGCGGAAATATTGGCGATTACGATGCTCGCGATGATTCGATCTTACGGTTATGTAAATACAACGAGGCGAACACGCTTACACGGCTCTATAACGGGATTAACGGTCTAAAATTACTCGCGTATAGTTCGCCGGCTTATCTCAGCCTTCCTAATTGTCTATGACTATTCATCAAGTCATTTATACTCGGCTCAATTATCGCCGCCATCAGTTACGAGAGACGGAGTCACTTCGAATATCCCGGCTACGACGAAAACGCGAACCATTTATCTCCCTGTTGAGATGTTTCGTAATTGCAAATCAGCTTCTATTTAATGACTTGTTAACGAAAACATTCTTTTCGTGCCTCAAACGCTTCACTTCCTTTTTTCTGTTCGAAGAATATTATAGATTCGTGAGATCGCAAGACATTTTATACAAGACGCAGCGGTTTGATTAATTTTTAAACTAAAACATTAAATTAATTTCATTTTTTATGCAAATACAGGGTGTTCGGCCGCCCCTGGGAAAAATTTTAATAGAGGATTCTAGAGGCCAAAATAAAACGAAAATCAAAAATACCAATTTGTTGATGGAGGCTTCGTTAACAAGTTATTAACAATTAAATTCAAAAATTTCAAATCGTTCTGGAAAAATTATTTTCGGTTGCGAGGGTCAATTACAATCATTTTTGGTGAATACAAATACTTCCGAAATCCTAGCCACTTTCGAGAAAAAAATTCGAGTAAGTGCTGAAAGTTTAGGGTGAAAAAAAGACTTTCGAATCGTCTTGGAAAAATTATTTTTAGTTGCAGGGGTCAATTGCAAGCATTTTTGGCCAACAGACATAACCCCGAAATCCTACTCAGTTTCGAAAAAAAAATTTCTTACCGAAAATATAATTTCTGGCCAGAAATGTCTGCCCGAATTTTCATGCGAATCTTTAAAACGTCATAACTTCTGAACGGATTGGACGATTTTAATGTTTAAAAAGCAAACTACGCGTATTTTGATGGAGAATATGTGCAAATCGCAAAAATATTCGAAAAGTTGGACCTTGACCCCGCAAAATGAGAAAAACCCCATAAAAATGGTCCAATTTTCAAACAGCCATAACTCCTACAATTGTGAATATATTTTAATGAAATTTCTTTCTGAAGTAGAGCTCATGGGTACCTACAAAAAAGTATTAGACCACTTTTCTGTAGGGCGTCAAACAAAATTACTAAAAATGAAAAATTAATTTTTAAGAAAAATCGACAGGGGGTAGGTGCCTAAATTTTTTGAGAAAAAAAAAATTTTTAATCAATTCTAAAAAAATTATTTTCGGTTCCGGGGGTCAATTGCAATCATTTTTGGTGAATAGACATACCCTCGAAATCTTGCGCATTTTCGAGAAAAAAATTCAATACGGTCGGAACTTTAAACGTTAATAACTGTTTAACAAAGCCTTCATCAACAAATTGGTATTCTTGATTTTCGTCTTATTTTGGCCTCTAAAATCCCCCATTAAAATTTTTCGCAGGAGTGGCTGAACACTCTGTATAAACAAACAATAGGAAAAAGAGAGTTTGTTAAATGTGAGGGTTCGAACCCACAACCAGGTATAGTTATTATGTGTCACTGATAGTTCATTTAACCTGTATCGTAAATTTTATAAAACAAAAGTAATATAATGTTATTTTAGAATATATAAAAATGTAGTTAACAGTGTAACTGAAAGTATTTTCATTACGAATCTAGGCACAAACAATAAATCAGAATAGAATATCTCTTAACATGCAACGTACACTTGTTGTAGCATAATAAATTTCTTTTGCATACTCATTTCGAATTACGTACGTGTTAATAGGTGCGAGCGCATCGAATTACATAATAACAGGATAATTTACCGTGAACTGCTAACGAACTTTTTCTCTGTATGAAATCGGAGAAAAATTACGAAAGTCCTATAAGACGAAGGGCGATTTGAATAATACAGTGATTATTCTCCCGCCTTCTCCGTAGCGATGACTAATGATCAGGTCAAGGAAATAGCGCGCACTCGTAAAACACGATTACCCTCGCGTAAGTGAATCATGCGTTTCCTATCATATAAGCGTATTGTTTCTTACTTTCCCGGCAGTTATAGAATACAGGGTAGGTCTAGTAACTGGGCCGAACTATAACTCTGTTCCTATTAAAGCTAGATTAAATTTATATGCGAACATTTTGCATCATTTAACATGGTCGTATAAATATGTATGAAACTATTTAAGAAAATTGTAAGAAAATGAAAATCAGATAACATTTTCAAAATCTCACGTCAGATTCGTAATTAACAGTCCAAACGCCTCCTAGATACTGAGTTTCATCAAAATTAAAGAATTGTTTAATTCTGGTCCGCCATATTGAATTGGCCATCTTGAGTTTTACAGATGGGACTTCGAATTTTTAATTACCGACCCACAGTAAGAAGTTTTACGAAAAGTAGCATATCAATATTTCTGCAACGAAGAGTTAAGTGGAATACATTAAAACGATTTTCACATTTGAAAAGAACCACTAGCAGCCTTTTTATGTACACGATTCTCTTGGAAGATAGGGTTAAAGTAAATATGATTCACTGCACTTACCAAACGATGGATATGCTTGACGTTTCAACGACGGCCAATAATCGTCTTGTTCTTCGTGCGAGAAAGTTCAACGACACGTTTCCATTAGTCGCTTTAACACTTAACACTGTGTTCCGCAGATTTACACGCGTATCATCCACGGTACTTCGTCGATGTAACGAGCATGCATTGTGTACACAATACGACTTCGTGCTGCACAGTCGATAAGTCAGTGAGACGGGTTTGTTACAGGTTGGCAGCATCGTAATAAAACCGAATCGTACGTCGAGACTATAGTTCGCGTCGTAAAAAAGGGAAACTCCGACAAAAGTAGTCGTATCGTTCGAATCGTTGTTAGTATTTATACAGGGCACGGTTGATGTCGTTGTTGATGTCGGGATCGCGTGCCACGAATGTCGTACCAGTCTGCACCTATCCTGTCGTTAAGGCGTACTCGGCCATGTCATTAACGTAATCACTCTCCGTCATTTAGAGAACTTCTTGAGAGAGCACTCGATACTTTAAGTGGTCTAAACTTTTGACTTCACTTCCGACCACTCGCGAATTTCCACTTACGTTCGTGTTCTTCGACGAGAATAATTCGTCTTCTAGACTTGATCACGAACTTGCCCTTCGTTCTGTACAGTTTTATGAATGACATATTTCAAGAACACATTCGCGGTAACGACGCCAGACCCGGTATTACTAGTTTATCGAGATGTAAAACGCTTCGGCAATAACGAAACGAACGAGTGATTAGTCGAGACACGTATTCCTTAGTAAACACACATGTTCCGGAACGTAAACTCGACACCCCTGAAACAGATGCTGAATGTCTCACTGTCCTCTGAATTTAGGTTAACACGTGTCAAACTTGACTTTCTTTCGAAAGATTTGTAACTCACAGCTGGTTAGATGAAAGCTTTATACCGAAATCGTTGAAATTACTGACACTGGAATTTCAGCAATACAGAAAAATTCGATTGAAATTTGCGTACCACGTTCTTCTTATTATTGTATATAACTAAACATTCTTAACGTTAATGCATTTTACGGTTTCGTAACAACACTTTTTCCTACATAAAGCATTGACTGAATTCGTTTAAGGGTACAGAAATAGTTTTCGTGTCGCGATCGAAGCGCGAGATGTTTCCATAAGAAAGCGTCTGCGAGTGACAGGTTAGGTTATCGAAAAGTATTCGAAGGATAAAGAACTACAAGCACTAGAAAGTGAACGAAGGGCTTTGTATTCTAAGCTCGGGCAAGCAATTTGTTTATAAACACTGATTATGAGTATCAACGACACGTAATCGTCTTCGACCTGCTAGGTTATCGTTCGAAGCGAACAATGTTCCGTTGTACGATTTTTATCTACTTTATTTTGTAGGCTATTATTTTTTGTGAACATATTTTATCCATGGCGATTGTTGAAGAATTTACGATAAAAAGCACTCGTTATCAAAAATTGGTACGCTACTGCCTTTTTCTGCATTTCTATTCGAAAACGTAAGTAGAACAGTGTAGCCAACACAATCTATAATCGATCAAGGATCATGCATTGTTACAAGGTTGCTCATGTCGAATTTTATGATTGGATAATAGCATGCGTCGTTACGATTGGTCCACGTATTCCCGCGTCTCATAATGTAGAAAGTAGGAATAAAGAGTTTCTAGCAATTAAATAAAACAAAATAATATTGAAAATATTAAATTAAAAATATTTAAATCATCAAATTTAATAAGAACCCATTACAAAGCTTTAATAAGATATTAAAGAATATGTAAAACTATGATTGGCTTACTAGATCTGCAATCGATTAACAAGCCAATCACAGAGTAGCAATGCCCAAAATGCGCGGTAAGGAAGCTGCGCATTCTTGCATAGTAACGGTACAAGGTGAAGAAGAATCGCGAGAGTAGGATGCGAAGTAACGTTTGTCTAAATTAGGAAGTTAATAACTTTAATTATTGCAAATTATTGTCTTTTTGATTCTATACCTTTGAAAGTACGAGTGACTATTGTTCGCGAGTGTGTATCTGTGTTGTGTAAACAGACAGTTAAAAGTGAAACGGGATTTTTTCTTTCTCGAACGTGGGGACGCCATAATGATGTGTAGTCCTTTGACTTTATATACGATCGCAGAGAAAAATTAGCTTTTTGAAATAATCCACGTGTGTTATTGGCTAGTAAGGGTCGTTTCATGTTCACCGCTCATTGTTTTTCGTCATGTACCACGCGGGACTGCTTTTATGGGAATACTTCAAAGTGCCATACACCTACATGGGGAGGATGTACGCTGCGAAAATTACGTGAACTGGAATCGGATTATTGTCGCCATCTTCGAAGCCGTTGCAACCTGCCTATGGCCGCTATTAGGGTAAGTGTTAATACATTTTTATATGGCGAGGAAAAAAATTTTGAATTATTTTGTCGAGGACGATACACAGCTTGCATTTAAACGTTTTATGAGTGTATTATTTTATTTTAATAATATCGAAATATGAACGAGTCGTTTATACATGAGTTAATAATATTCACAAATAATTTTATATATGTACGTATACAGGGTATTCGGCCACCCCTGGGAAAAATTTTAATGGGAGATTGTTGAGACCAAAATAAGACGAAAATCAAGAATATCAATTTGTTGATTGGGGCTTTGTTAAAAAGTTATTAAAAAAATTGAAAATAAATTCAAATCATTCTAGAAAAATTATTTTCTGATGCGGGAGTCAATTGCAATCACTTTTGGTCAATAGACATACCCCCGAAATCCTACGCATTTTCGAGAAAAAAATTCAAATAGGTAGACAAATTTTTCGGCGAATTTAAAATATTTCAAATCATTTTGGAAAAATTATTTTCCGTTGTGGGGGTCAATTGCAATCATTTTTGCTGAATAGTCATACCCCCGAAATGCTACGCATTTTCGAGAAAAAAATTCGAATAGGTAGACAAATTTTTCGGCGAAATTAAAATATTTCAAATCATTTTGGAAAAATTATTTTCGGTTGCGGGGGTCAATTGCAATCATTTTTGGTGAATAGTCATACCCCCGAAATGCTACGCATTTTCGAGAAAAAAATTCGAATAGGTAGACAAATTTTTTGGCAAAATTAAAATATTTCAAATAATTTTGGAAAAATTATTTTCGGTTGCGGGGGTCAATTGCAATCACTTTTGGTCAACAGACATACCCCCGAAATTCCACGCATTTTCGAGAAAAAAATTCAAATAGGTAGACAAATTTTTTGGCAAATTTAAAATATTTCAAATCATTCTAAAAAAATTATTTTCGGTTGCGGGGGTCAATTGCAATCATTTTTGGTGAATAGTCATACCCCCGAAATCCTACGCATTTTCGAGAAAAAAATTCGAATAGGTAGACAAATTTTTCGACGAAATTAAAATATTTCAAATGATTTTGGAAAAATTATTTTCGGTTGCGGGGGTCAATTGCAATCACTTTTGGTCAACAGACATACCCCCGAAATCCCACGCATTTTCGAGAAAAAAATTGAAATAGGTAGACAAATTTTTCGGCAAATTTAAAATATTTCAAATCATTCTAAAAAAATTATTTTCTGATGCGGGGGTTAATTTTAATCACTTTTGGTGAATAGTCATACCCCCTAAATCCTACGCATTTTCGAGAAAAAAATTCAAATAGGTAGACAAATTTTTCGGCGAAATTAAAATATTTCAAATCATTTTGGAAAAATTATTTTTAGATGCGGGGGTCAATTGCAATCACTTTTGGTCAATAGACATACCCCCGAAATCCTACGCATTTTCGAGAAAAAAATTCGGGAAGATGTGAAATTTTTCAACAAAATTAAAAAATTTTAAATCGTTCTAAAAAAATTATTTTTGATTGCAGGGGTCAATTGCAATCATTTTTGGTGAAGAGTCATATCCTCGAATTCCTACGCATTTTCGAGAAAAAAAATTCGTGTTTGTGGACAAATTTTATTAATAATTTTTAATAGTAATTTTGTTAATAACTTTTTAACGAAGCCTCAATTAACAAATTGGTATTCTTGATTTTCGTCTTATTTTGGCCCCTAGTAGTTCTCATTAAAATTTTTCTCAGGGGTGGCCGAACACCCTGTATCGATAATATTTTCATTTGCATTTTTTAACAAATTCTTAAAGTTGAGATCGTAAGATTTACATACGAATGTAATACTTTCATTTTAATTTAATTTTCATTGCATTCTGCGTATCTACATTTTTTATTATAATGTATAATGACGAAACGCGGAAGTCGTGATGTACGCGTACCGAACTGAGCATCGAGAACGGAATACCCGAGGAAGGAGTACTGTCGATTGCATCCTGCCGACAGGGACACTAATCACGGCTCCCGGTGTCTTTTAAGATTATTAAAATCGTCAGAGCTTCAAAGTCCTCAAAGGGTTAATTACCCTACAGGATATTTATGGCTGGGTTACTCTCTTCCCTCGCTCGCCAGGGAGCAAAGGCAAATAAAAGAATACGCGGACAGAGAAGAGGTACACGGTGAACTGCTGCGGAAAGAGCCTTTCTCTTCGTGTGTCATTGTCAGGGCTTGTAGATAGATTGCTCAAACGGTAATTGATTCTCTGTGTCATGTTGAATAATGAAACGTTCAACATTAAAGAAACAGTAACTTTATGCAGCTTCAGCTTATATTTTTCACAACGATGCTTATGACACGTCGATTTTCGTTTTATATAAAGCAGCGTAAAATTCATCTAAATTGCATTTCGCTGAAAGACGCGTTTCACAAAGCTTCCGTTTACGTACTTCCGTTTGAAAATTTAATTTATTCCTTCGAGTAAAAGGTGAACCTTCCGTCAAACGACAAACGTCACGACCGACCGACAGGATTTCATTTTACCGTGAACGAGCGTGCGTTCGACTTCGTTTAACATTGTATTAATATCGTATAGGATGGAATTATAAAAGAATAACGGCCGGTGCTCGATGAAACTGGTAAATGGTCCACGGTGCAAAAAGGCAAGCACCCGTGGAGGGGATGCAAAAGTCAGGTTGCAACGATGATATCTGCGCGTTTATACCCTGTCGCGAGCGCGGTTAGACAAAATACTTACTCGCAATCGCTTTAAGAGCAGCAGCATGCCAACTATGAAAGGTGTTAAGAGGAATCGTGAGCGGACTAGCCGCGATAACGAGCTCGTATAAACGGCCATACGCGCCTCGGATTAACGGTAAAGAAAAAGGTTCGTCTCACTGATGGGTGCCATCGTCACATTTAAAAGAGCGCTCCGCCATGCTGTTACACGCCGAGCGATATGATCCGTGGCTCTTCCCTTTGGACTCGGTTACATTAAGTATTCATACGTACCCGGTGTGTATCCGTGAATCGTGAAAAAATAACGGATACTAAATGCACGCGATTTGCGCTACCAGCGAACCATTTTAGTTCCGCGGCAAGAATGTCGTATCGTTCGCGGAATGCCGTGACAGGCTCGTATCTCGCCACGAAAATGGTACTTTAAGAAATGGACCGAAGCATCGCGATTGCTTTTAGCCGATTACAAACGTACCGTCGCGTGTAATGCTTGTAATTTTTGTAAACATTTTCGATCGGACGCGAAATTTCGATGCATTTTAAAAATGTCCCGGTAATAAGCACGCACCGTTTCGATTACGCTTTCTTCGTTTGGAATCGCGTTTTTACAAATGATGAATATACGGATTTCCATTAGGTTACATTTTTTTTTTTATCGCATTAATGGTTTTAATGCACGGTGCTATGCGTAAATGTACCTACATACAAAGTGTTTCTCTGTTTTAAATTCTCATTTTTGTTTATTTTGCCTGTTGTGATAATAATTTTATTCTTATTCTAATTCTGATTCGTAACAAATGTACGTATCTTGTAATATTCGTCCGATTAATCAAACTAATCTAATACTTCTTTTTTAGACTAACGTTGTAGTTCATTTTAATTAAATATGTAGTTTGGTTTGGTAGATTTTTTTTAATGAATGCATGTTTTTCTGCTTCTAATTTCTTATTTATTTGCTTACGTGATACGAATATTCTGGCCACGTATTTTTTGCATGCAAATTTTGCTTCATTCAAACTAATAATTCGTAGTTTTCTTTGCTTATATTTAAAGTAGATTCTTTAAACTAACATTGTAGTTTATTTTAATTAAATACATAGTTTAGTTTGATAGATTTGTTTTATTGCATGCATATTTTGTAGATTTTTTTGCTTCTAATTTCTTATTTATTTGCTTACGTGATACGAATATTCTGGCCACGTATTTTTTGCATGCAAATTTTGCTTCATTCAAACTAATAATTCGTAGTTTTCTTCGCTTATATTTAAAGTAGATTCTTTAAACTAACATTGTAGTTTATTTTAATTAAATACATAGTTTAGTTTGATAGATTTGTTTCATTGCATGCATATTTTGTAGATTTTTTTGCTTCTAATTTCTTATTTATTTGCTTACGTGATACAATATTCTGGCCACGTATTTTTTGCATGCAAATTTTGTTTCATTCAAAATAATAGTTCGTAGTTTTCTTCGCTTATATTTAAAGTAGATTCTTTAAACTAACATTGTAGTTTATTTTAATTAAATACATAGTTTAGTTTCATAGATTTGTTTTATTGCATGCATATTTTGTAGATTTTTTTGCTTCTAATTTCTTATTTATTTGGTTACGTGATACAATATTCTGGCCACGTATTTTTTGCATGCAAATTTTGCTTCATACAAAATAATAGTTCGTAGTTTTCTTTGCTTATATTTAGAGTAGATTTTTTAAACTAATATTGTAGTTTTTTTTAATTAAATACGTAGTTTGTTTTAGTAGAATTTTATTAACAAATGCATGTTTTTCTGCTTCTATTTTCTTATTTATTTGGTTACGTGATACAATATTCTGGCCACGTATTTTTGCATGCAAATTTTGCTTTATTAATGCATGATACAAAATTATAGTGTGTAGTTTTCTTTGCTCATGTTTAGAGTAGATTGTTTAACTAACATTGTAGTTCATTTTAATTAAATACATAGTTTAGTTTGATAGATTTGTTTTATTGCATGCATATTTTGTAGATTTTTTTGCTTCTAATTTCTCATTTATTTGGTTACGTGATACAAATATTCTGGCCACGTATTTTTTGCATGCAAATTTTGCTTCATTCAAAATAATAGTTCGTAGTTTTCTTTGCTTATGTTTAGAGTAGATTCTTTAAACTAACATTGTAGTTTCTTCTAATTAAATACATAGTTTGGTTTAGTAGAATTTTATTAACAAATGCATGTTTTTCTGCTTCTATTTTCTTATTTATTTGGTTACGTGATACGAATATTCTGGCCACGTATTTTTTGCATGCAAATTTTGCTTTATTAATGCATGATATAAAACTATAGTGTGTAGTTTTCTTTGCTCATGTTTAGAGTAGATTCTTTAAACTAACATTGTAGTTTCTTTTAATTAAACACTTAGTTTAGTTTACTTCTATTTAAAGTAGATTTTTTTAAATAAATGCTTACTATGTAGATCTTCCTATTTATTTGCGAATTAAAATGTGCATGCAACTTTGATACGTATGTTTGTTGAAATATTTAATCGAAACGCGTATGCAATTTTCTTTATTTCGTTCACTGGAGTACTACCTTCGGTATAATAATTTAAATGTCGTGTTGCTTAATCGATTCTTGCCTTAATTTCGTAGTGGAACAAGTTATACGACCTCAAGCGATGGCATTAACGAGACGACGAATTGTCTTCTGTTCTGTAGAAGCGTTTCAGTAACTTTAATGCGGCACTAACTTCGGAATGACGTGAATTACATCAGTGCTGTACTCCCCTACAGGATCGTTCATAATAGATCCTAATGTCTTAACGTTTCGTTGCTAGTGAAAGACATCGGAAATGAACACGTTCTAATAAAAAGAAATATATCTTACTTAGATCATAGATCTTACTTATATCTCACTTAGATACTTAGATCTTACTTACATTTCACTTAGAACAGTAAGACAGCAATAAATATAGATTAAAATAACGAATGCAAATAACGCAGTTCAAGTATCAAAACCGTCGTAACACAAAGATATCACGTTCGATATTGCTCAAAAAATTTGTCATTTTTTAATAGAAGAAATTTCTTTATATCGTCAGTAATTTTTAGTACAAACGAAAATATAACTCCTCCAACACCTTTTCATAGGCACGAACATTTTGCTCGAGCACGTTCCGTAATTTGCACGAGCCTGTAACATATTCAAACTCGCTATTACGAAGAAACGTCTCTTATCGTATCTAGCAAGCAAGGCCGGTCGACATAACGTTTGGAACCCTCGTTCGTCGTACTAAACGTTCCTAAATGAATCGTTAATCGTTAACGGCGTGGCGTTACGATCTCAGGACTCGCTTATAAACCGGAAATTCGTCGGTCGAATGTCCAACTGTCCAAATCGTTCGGCAGCCGTAGTCTTCCGGTCAATAAAGTCAGCCCCGCGTTTATTGCCAAAAGAGACCCAGCGAGCCCAGCGTGGCAGGAGGACCTGGTTGTTTCTGACCTGTCATTAAAGCGTACGTTAAACGCACTTTTTTTCCATTTCGTCGAATCGTTCTTTCTTTCTCCGACGCGCGCGTACTGTTTTGGTCCCTTTTTGTTCGGTGCCGAACGAGGCTCGTAGGATCGTCGAAAGGTTGTAAACGGTCGCTCATCCAATACGGAATGTCGACTACGAACGGAATAGTCCGGATTCCAGGCTTTATTAAGCCTTCGGTTTATGCGGGACATTTTGAACGTTGACCCACGCGCAGCATCGGAAACAAAGGCCACGCGGTGGAGAGAACCTACGAGTTCGACTTTGCTTTTGATGAGCAGCATAAAAGCGAAGGCGGTCGAGGCCCCGATGATAAAAACGATTACGCTCGAGGAAACGGTCCCTGCCCCGGTTTAATCGTTGCGCTTTAGTTAACGCGGCTTACAATTTATCTTTACGGGGTTAAACTCGCCGTGAAAAGGTCCAACGTTCGCCAGTTAATTCGTTCGATCCGATGGCACAGAAAGAAAAGAGATAACGTTAGGAAATTACGCGAAAGGTGTTCGGGTTTTTACGATTCGCTTTACAATTTTTTTTTTTCTTCGTCCCCCCTCTCTCGCGCGCGTATTCGACTCGTTTGTAACGTTTGTGCCTCGAAGAAAGGAAGTTAAATGCCGTTTATGGGAAACGGAAAGATCCGTTGATTTACAATGTTTCTACCATTGTGCCTCGCGCTTTATCGTTTTATTAGCGCGGTCGCGCGCGTCCGAGGAAAATTCTAATTCGCTTTTTGCGCCCCGACCCTCGACTTTTTTGCGCCCTTTCCGACGGTCCCGTAAGAGCAAACACATTCGGCTCGGTCGCGCCCCAAATAATCGTAAAATTTGATAATTAAATTTAATCGCGCCTCTTTAATGGCTCCGCGCTCCCGCCATTGTGCCCCGGACGATCCAGCGTCTACTTTGATGGCCGATTACGCGGAACCTTTAAAACATATGCTTTATGTACCTCGTCCTCGCGCGATGATACGCTATTATGATCCTGACACGTCATTAACTTCGTTAGTACTTACCGGATGCATACCTTGTTCCCAACGGAAACTATCTTGCGATAAAAGAAACGTGAATACACAAAGCAGTGTTTCCAAAACAAATTACAATTGTAGCTTTACAAATAAAACCCTTTTTTCGTGCTTTTTTTAAATTAAGTCGATGTTCCAGAATTTAAATTCGTTTACAAAAGTGAATAGTAGTATCATCTCTAATAGAGATTGGTTATTTGTTTCATGCTGTACCTCGTATTCCATCAAACACTGAACTATCTTGTGATAAAAGAAATCTTCTTGAATACACAAAGCAGTGTTTCTAAAAGAAATTACAATTACAGCTTTACCAATAAAACCCTTCTTTCGTGCTTTTTTTAAATTAAGTCGACATTCCAGAATTTAAATTCGTTTACAAAAATAAATTGTAGTATCATCTCTAATAGAGATTGGTTATTTGTTTCATGCTGTACCTTGTATTCCATCAAACACTGAACTATCTTGTGATAAAAGAAATATTCTTGAATACACAAAGCAGTGTTTCCAAAAGAAATTATAATTATAGCTTTACCAATAAAACCCTTCCTTCGTGCTTTTTTTAAATTAAGTCGACGTTCCAGAATTTAAAATCATTTACAAAAATAAATAATAGTATCATCTTTAATAGAGCACAGTTATTCGAATCATGCTGTACCTCGTATTCCATCAAACACTGAACTATCTTGAGATAAATGAAATCTTCTTGAATATACAAAGTAATGTTTCTAAAACAAATTACAATTATAGCTTTACCAATAAAACCCTTCTTTCGTGCTTTTTTTAAATTAAGTCGACGTTCCAGAATTTAAATTCGTTTACAAAAGTAAATAATAGTATCATCTTTAATAGAGCACGGTTATTCGAATCATGCTGTACCTCGTATTCCATCAAACACTGACCTATCTTGTGATAAAAGAAATCTTCTTGAATATACAAAGTAATGTTTCTAAAACAAATTACAATTATAGCTTTACCAATAAAACCCTTCTTTCGTGGTTTTTTTAAATTAAGTCGACATTCCCGAATTTAAATTCGTTTACAAAAGTAAATAATAGTATCATCTCTAATAGAGCACGGTTATTCGGATCATGCTGTACCTCGTATTCCATCAAACACTGAACTATCTTGAGATAAAAGAAACATGAGTACACAAAGCAGTGTTTCCAAAAGAAATTATAATTATAGCTTGACCAATAACACCCTTCTTTCGTGCTTCTTTTAAATTAAGTCGACGTTCCCGAATTTAAATTCGTTTACAAAAGTAAATAGTAGTATCATCTCTAATAGAGATCTGTTATTTGTATCATGCTGTACCTCGTATTCCATCAAACACTGAACTATCTTGAGATAAAAGAAATCTTCTTGAATACACAAAGTAGTGTTTCTAAAACAAATTACAATTATAGCTTTACCAATAAAACTCTTCTTTCGTGCTTTTTTTAAATTAAGTCGACGTTCCAGAATTTAAATTCGTTTACAAAAGTGAATAGTAGTATCATCTCTAATAGAGATTGGTTATTTGTTTCATGCTGTACCTCGTATTCCATCAAACACTGAACTATCTTGAGATAAAAGAAACATGAATACACAAAGCAGTGTCTCTAAAACAAATTACAATTATAGCTTTACCAATAAAACTCTTTTTTCGTGCTTCTTTTAAATTAAGTCGACGTTCCAGAATTTAAATTCGTTTACAAAAATAAATAGTAGTATCATCTCTAATAGAGCACGGTTATTCGAATCATGCTGTACCTCGTATTCCATCAAACACTGAACTATCTTGAGATAAAAGAACTCTTCTTGAATACACAAAGCAATGTTTCCAAAAGAAATTACAATTATAGCTTTACGAATAAAACCCTTCTTTCGTGCTTCTTTTAAATTAAGTCGACGTTCCAGAATTTAAATTCGTTTACAAAAGTAAATAGTAGTATCATCTCTAATAGAGATCGGTTATTCGAATCATACTGTACCTCGTATTCCACCAAACACTGAACTATCTTGAGATAAAAGAAATCTTCTTGAATACACAAAGCAGTGTTTCCAAAAGAAATTACAATTATAGCTTTACCAATAAAACCCTTCTTTCGTGCTTTTCTTAAATTAAGTCGACGTGCCAGACTTTAAATTCGTTTACAAAAATAAATAATAGTGTCATCTCTAATAGAGATTGGTTATTTGTTTCATGCTGTACCTCGTATTCCATCTAACACTGAACTATTTTGTGATAAAAGAAATCTTCTTGAATACACAAAGCAGTGTTTCCAAAAGAAATTACAATTATAGCTTTACTAATAAAACCCTTCTTTCGTACTTTTTTAAAAATTAAGTCGACGTTCCGGGAGCTTTAAATTCGTTTACAAAAATAAATAATAGTATCATCTTTAATAGAGCACGGTTATTCGAATCATGCTGTACCTCGTATTCCATCAAACACTGAACTATCTTGAGATAAAAGAAATCTTCTTGAATACACAAAGCAGTGTTTCCAAAACAAATTACAATTATAGCTTTACCAATAAAACCTTTCTTTCATGGTTTTTTAAAATTAATTCGACGTTCCGGAATTTAAATTCGTATCGTTTGAAAAATAAATCGTATCTCCTCTAATAGAGGTCGGTTATTTGTATCACGCTGTACCTGGGTATTCCATTAGACAGTGTCGTCGGCGGATAACGCGGGAACGTATACGCTTTCTATCATATTGGTTATCCGTCTCGTAACATACGTGCATTTCACATGTCGTCGCGGCACGGAGCGGGTTTTCGATTAACCGCGACCGTCTCCGCGATTCGCGTTAAAAATCCGATTGAAGTTGCGTGTATTTCGCGTCGGTCGCTTCTTTTTTTCTCGCGCGGGAAAATCAAAGTACGACGGTGCCCGCGAAAAACTGCCCCCGGAAGGCCATTTGTAGTCTGTCATACGCGTCGTGCCCGTTGTATTAGCGAGGCGACAGAAAACTTATCGTAACGCTTAAAAGCACTAGCCCCGCGGTATTAAGCTTAGCGATACCGGTACTCGTGGTAATCTTGTCTCGCTAAATGCTAGAGTGCACGTAATTCCACGGAAGATATTGGATAACCCTCGAGTGCATCGTCGACCGTAAACGGCACGGGAGGGTTAACTACGTGGAATATATCTTTATCGTCGGTGAAAACGTGCGTATCACGGTGATAGTTCATTTTCGACGTGGAAGAGTGCTTCATCGGGGATCGCCAATTAAAACGTCGTACTCTCAACAATGCCGTAGAATGGAGCCCGCAATTCCGCGCTTCATCGACGTGGGTTTTTGATGCGAGCTGCGCCGTCGTGGTCTCGGATCACCGTTCCTCGCGTGTGCGTGTACCACACCGATGTGGAAACACGGTGCAACCCGCCCCGGCGCGGTTGTAAGAGTCGGTACAATGGAGCAGAAAACAAGAGACGGTCGGGGACATCAAAGTGCCGGATGTTATGGAGTGAGAACGCCACTGGATCCGGCACAGACTGATAATCATCTCTACGAAATACTTTGTAATCGTTAATTACGCCATAGCATCGACGACGCTTTGGGCAAAAGATCAGTCGTTCGGGAGGAGGGGGCGGGGGGGGCGAAGGAGGAGGTAGGGTGCCACCGAAAGAAGGGTTTTATAGTCTTTTATATCGTAAAGAACGGCACAGATATACGTTTATTTCAGTCCTCTGTAGGCTTCGGGTTCCGATTCTTTTGAGCCAACCAACCCCTTATTCAGCACTTCGCCTTCTTTAACCGACGGGTATTACCGATTATTTCTCGTGAGTCTACTTTCCCTCTGAATGCGCGTTTTCCATTGCGCGATCGTAATAAGGTGCGCTTTGGGGGGCTCCTTGTCGAGAGGAACGACTTTTAGAATGACGGCAGGAAAGTTAAATATGTTCAGTTTCAGCCCGGCGAATAACTCGCGTATTAAGCCTCTACGGTCTGTCTGTCTCGCTTCTCAAAGAACTCTGCCTAGCAACTTAACTTCCAAGCCTCTGAATGTTACAATGTAAAATAGCGTCAAAGTAATTGCGAAAGGTTCATTCTTCGGAATAAGCCCATCGTACTTGATGGGCTCTGTCATAATTTTATACCGCGTACCAGTGCTTCCCAACCTTTTTTTAGATAACATTCACTCTGCATATTTTTTCAAGCAATCTATAATTATAATTTCTATCATTATCGTAACAAGTTGTGTACTCTAAAGAGAGGAACCAAGACTACAAGATTTTTGTTGATCAAATTTCAAACTGTTCATAAAATTGCATCAAACTTACATTTGAATGAGATATGTTCTATTTTTCATCTAAAGTTAGTAAATCGTTTTATATCTTTAGTGTGATTATCATCACTGAAAAGATATTCCTCGACTATCGTATACAATATTTCTGGAACACGAAAATAATTTGCTGCTGTTTCGAAATGCCGTTTTTTTACAATGAACTCTTTATTCGAGGAAAAGATGTCTGCAGATCTGCAGATAACAGCCGAATTTATCGTCGATGTTTTAAATCGCTCGAGCCGTCAAGTCGCGGCAGTGTACGGTACGTCAAACAGCGAGCCAGGATCAAATGAGGCGTCGGAAGATTTCGCGAAAATTTCTCCGGGACCCCAGCCATGAAAACTTCTTTTTTTTTTTCTCTTCCGAAGGGGCGTAACGCCCGAGTAAATGAAGCGCACTGGCAAAGGAATCGCTGGAGGAGAGAAAGGTCTGCTAAATATTCGAATGCTCGAGTGCATTCAAAGTGGTGCTCAGGCTCGGTACGCGCGTATCATTCCTCGCTATATTTTAAAATTTTATGTGCATGCATTATCTTTTATCGTGTGTATATTTCAGGCAATCTTTAACATATATGCACTTGGTTTATATACTTTATGTGTGTTTCTCCATGATTTAATTGATAAAATTAATACACTTAAACCGTACCTAACGTGTACGGTAATTACGGTTTCATGATATTTAAATAACCGTGTTGCGAATTATATGACTGCATAATCTATTAACGATTCCATGGTACTTAAAGTGCCAGTATCGTATTTAAATCTATCTGCTCTGTTTATTTAGTATACTATGGTAATACCAGGTTATAATTGTAAGTTCCGTCGTCTTAATTAGACAGTAATTCTTTGTAACCGACTTAGATGCTTTCTTGTTTGACTTCTCGCTCGATTATCATTCATCGACCGTCGTAATTACCACGGGTGGGTTTTAATCATATTGTGGATGCGCTCGAAGCTTCCGAGTTTCGCGCGCGCGTTAATCGCAATCGGTTCTCGGAAGATTTCGCCCCGTGGCCAAGGCGTGTCGTCTTCGTTCCTGGTTTTTTTATTTCGTATCGTCCATTAACCGCGAGAGGCCTCGCGGAGGCTCGTGCCGCGTTAACCGCACCAGGAAATCAAGACGAGTTATCATTACCATCTAAAGATTACCTTAGACCAGTAGAACCCCGCTTTGCTAATAAGAGCACCACGAAAGGGCGGGGTAACGGGAGGGCGGGCGGAATAGACCGGAGAAACATTATAAAATCGTGAGCAACCACAAAAACCGCAACTCTGCGCTGCTCTAGGTTCAAGTAGCAAGTTCAGTGGCCTTGATAGGCGTTGTACCGACGGCTCTGTACTCGTACTCTTTCGAACGAGACATAAATTGCAGGTGTGTAGGGTCTCCCAGCAGTCTCTTCATAAATCTCTTTAACTGCTAAACATTTTTCTGCAATTATATTTCGAGTATCTCGGCGCGGTTGTAAATTTGAACCGCTGCATGGCGTTGATTTCGTTGCTATTAAATATACGTAAATTGATAACCTTCTTCGGGATCCTGAAGATCGTACAAACTCGAATTCGATGATTATTGGGAAAGACTTCTGAAAGGCTCCTGAAGCGTTAACGTTAACAGAAAGTCGCGTGATTCGTTCGTTAAGAATTGTAATTCTTCGGTAGATGTTACAAGACAAATATAAAGAAAAGATAGTATTTATTCGCAGTAAAGCAGTAGTTAAATGCGCTTTTCAAAGTATTGTACGCGCAGTTCAACGACTATAAACGTTTCAAACGACGAATAAAAATTGCAGATTTATTCGTAAACCGCCATCGGTTTATGTTTCGCTCATAAATTAGAATTCATTAACGGATTTTTTAAACCGACGCCCAAGCGGGAGCGTGTGGCCGCGGGCAAACGTTTAATTTATGAATCTAAAATTTGTACTCGTTATTCGTGAATAAAATTTGCCCAATTCCGATTACATATGGTCTTGGTTACGGCCCTGGCGCGTTATGCAGTCGCGATGCACGTACGCGTGCCCGGAAGGTGGTTTGATATCTGTGTACAGGTGCGCGATCCACTCGTTAGGGAAATAGAAAGTATATACCTTGCGCCGCGGACTGTTAAACGATAATATTGATTGCCCGTAGTCGGTAGTTTTTCCAGGCTTCCGTAGATACGATCGTATCGATTGATTCGATCGCGATTGTATGAGCTCACGGTCCCGCACGAGCGCCCCTGATTGCGTTCTAAAACGTGTATCTAGCGCGAGAAAAAAGATGCCTTGTGCGCCATGATTACCGTCTCTTGTAACAGAGAACGCCCCTCGGGGCTATAGGTCACCGGATGATTTATTGCGTTCGATCCTCGAATTCTCTTTGCTCGGATTTTCGACACTCGAGTCCCGTCCGCGTTTAAACGGCTCGGCGTTGTAGCGGGCGAAAGGTAATTTTCTTCAATTAACCCTTGTGTCAATAACCGAGTATCTTTTTCATATTACATTTGCCGCGTAATAAACACGAGAAAATAATTAACAGTAATACGTCTTTATTACCACACGTGTATACTAGTTAACTTTCCTAATTAATCTTTCTTTAATGGCGCATTAAACGGAAGATTTCACGCGACTTTGTAGCTGCCATTTCGTTCGAAACGTATCTGCATCTCGTTGTACCAAACTTCGCTGTTAGTTTCGACGATAAATGGCATTTGTCAAGAGGGAACGCGAATTTCCTTTCATTAGCACACTGTTTCTATTTTATGCATCCGAATGCATTCCGGTTGTCGCGTTGCAACTTTGCACGCTCGTGTTCTCCACCTGGGTAATTAAGTTGCTACTCTTGTAGGCTTAAATACGAGCGATCGACGCGGTTCGGGTAGGATCGGGTACCTAGATGCGTCTAGTGGACGTTAACGGACGTCAGGTATGTCGAGACGCATCATCAACGCGTGCAACCTCTCCTGCACCGCAGGACGCACGTGCACATTCGCATGCATCGACCTGCTAGACCGGTACGACGTACTACGGCCACTCACGAGGCACTATATTCCCGTGAGCCGTGCTACGGGTTTGCTTGTGAATTAGGGGTAGCTTGCTTTGGATTATTACGTCATAACAGTACGACCACCTGGATGCAATTGCCCGTGTTGCTGATGCGACGGAACCTGTCGTCCTATTTATTGGTCGTCTGTGAACTCGTGCGTCGCAGACCAGATTTCTCTGCACTCTCGTGCAACGATATCGTTCCCAACGGTGGTATTCAAATTTGTTCAAATACGATCCTTTTAAAAAAGAAAGAGACATTCTGCCCTCGAGATTTATAGGTAGATTCGTATGATCAGTTTATGGATTTTTAACTGACGAGTAAACTCTATATTCTTGCAAATATTAAGTATACTTTGTCTTACTGGTCTATAAAATGTCTGTTAAAAATTGTTGATCACGTGATCGAGTGACAAGTGGCTATTCGTGGAACGTAATCACTGGTGTTCGGAGTCCTTGCACTCTGCAAATGTAGTACGAATGCGTTCTGTTATCTCGTAGCGTGCGGTACATAAATCGTCACGTCGTTGACACGGTGTACAGAAGATAAAATTCCTCGCACTTAACCGTGGATTATCATCGGCCGTGTACATAATTTCTTCGTTCCCTTCGTTACGAATTGGTCGATCGCGACTGCGTTTTCCGCGAAAGGATCGGAAACTATATTGGGCGAGCGATCGCTCTGCTCTGTGTCATTACGCGTCTATCGGGATGACGGCGATTGGGATATTTATCACTGCAATAATTAGATGCAATAGCCGCATTACCACCACATGCTGCCAATGCTTGTGCCGTGATTGCGTATTCGCTATTACTGTATCGTGCCACGTCGATGGTTTAATAGAGATTGACATAAATTGCCATGTGGATGGTTTAATAGAGATTGACAGTTTATGTCCATACGAAGATAGCCGGGTTGATTGAAAAAGTATCGTAAAAAACACGCGCGATGAGCGTGCTTATTCAATTGATTTTCAAAGCGTCGTGTACGAAACAAAACTATTCCACCGCTTCGAATTAGTTTTATTCGGGTCGCGTCGCGTTTTTAGTTTCTCAAGATTCGCGATCTATCCGTTGAGATTTCCGTAACAAATTTCTTTGCGTTGCATCAGAGTGCGTCGACCCGCAGGAATAATGTTTTCCCTGCGGTTCGCGAGTGATTCATCCGTGTCGGTCAAGCCCGAGACTCCGTGCACTCGGAGTGCCCTCGTCCTCGCGATATTAATGTAAAACACACGGTTCGGTTCGGGTACGCGACCGTAAAGACAACGCGACTCTCGCGGCTTCCCCGAAGAAGGAACCATAAAATATGAAATGTATTAGATTGATAAGGCTCGGAGAGGTTCCGACGGAGTGTACTTTCGTCGGAGCGGGGCGGGGAACGGAGAAGGAACGCGGAGAACGGAAAGAGACGCGACGAGCATAAACGTATTTACTCTGGCTCAGCATAATATCGCGAGCTTTTATAACCAATAAAAGTTACAGCTGACACTTCTCTCTGCAGCGACCGCGATACGCAATCGAATGCACGGACACGCTTCTTTTCCGTGTACGCGAGCGAGCGTAGTTAGTGCCATCGCGAGTAAACGCGCGCGATTTATGGCCAACGAGAGACACGGTAACGAGTTACCCGCGATCGAAACAATCGTGGCATTGTGCCTCGTAGATCTCGCGATGGCTTCCGGCTGCTACGGTGACCGTGGCCCGTGACCTACCGCTTTTAAACGCCTCGTGGTTTTAATTTAATTAAGTCCCATACGCTGAAAGGAACCGCGTGCCCGACGAAACGACGTTTCCTATCTTTCGTAGGGTACTTACGGTCCAAACGATGAAAGAAATCCATAGTTTTTGCATATATCGAACAGTGGCGGATCCAAAAGGGCTATTTTTATACCAAAGAAATTTCCAACGAACACCGTTTGTTAACGTCTCGGAACATCCTTCGAGGATGATGGAGTGCCGGACAGCTCGGTGGATTAACATTTTTCTCCGCGAGTAGAGATTTTATGTTACGATAAAAAGGAACGCGGCGGGAGTCTACGCGTCGAACGTGTCTCCGCGCAATTAATAATGGCTGGACACGTCCACGAGAGGAAACGATCGTCCGAACGCGCGCGTATTCTTCGTACGGTAGCCTGAAATCCGTGTTACGATCGGTTCCACGATTCACCATTGGCAGTCGAACTCTAAATATCACGACGATAAAGATTTTATGAAAGCGTGTATCCCCCGAACGGCGGGAGGGCGAGTTGGCAATTAGAAATATTTGCTCCGGGGGCAGTTAATATCTTCATTCTTGCTGGACATCGTGTCTCGACGCTGGATAGAAAAAATTTTATCGCCGCGAAAGAAAAAGGGAAACGAACAACCGAAGGACCGTGGAAAGAGAGGGGAGGAGAGTCTCTAGACGAAAGCTGCCATCGAAATGCGAGCCATGCGGCCCCGTTAAAATTACGACCTTATCCTTGCTCCTGGTTTCTCCTCCGAAAGGAAGTTCGGAATCGTCACGATTCCGTTCTGCTTACAATGTACGCCGAAACGACGCGCACCAGCACCGGAAAACGGTCGCTCTTTCCTTGTCTGCGAGCCCGGGGATCACCGTGAAACTGCCGCCACGAAATGCAGCCCCGATGCCCCGCGATCCTAGTTCCGTCGAGTCGTCGCGCTTTTACGGTACTTTTACGGCCCCGGAATTAATCAAATGGAATAAAATAACGAGAATGACTCACGTAGTCGCAAACCCGGGGTATATATCGTCGCGTAAAGTGCCTTCTGTTTATAATTACGCCAGTGGAGCTTTACTGCTGGTGACCGCGTGAAATTGTCGATCGACCCGAACGTCGCTAACGAACAGCTCGCCTAGAAGCCACCTCGATGTCTCTTCGACGTGTTTGCACATCCTTCGTACAGTGGATGTAATAATACGGGTGCCTGGCACTAAGATGCCACCGATATGGTCAATAAAATCCTCCGGGAGCAAGGAGCGTGATTTTGTGATAAATATTAATGCCGTCCGGGGTACATCGATGGTCGCAGTTTCAGGTGCGAGATATGGCTCGCTGCTGGCACTAAACGCGGGGAAATCACCGAGACGTTGTTTCCATTACCGGGATTAACGGCGAAAACTGTTTCGACCGAAGATGGGATTGGGTTTTAGGAGCAGATAGTGTCACCAGTAACTCCTTCGGTACCAAAATATAATTTCTCGAGAAGTTAGGAGAAAATAAAAGTACGTTTTGCAACGTTAAAATAAATTTTACTGCCGATAAAGATATGTTATTGTCTTTGGGATTGGACGCTCGTGTTTAATGGGTTAGCTTACGAATCACGGGGGGATTTACGCGGAGGGATTTGCGAAAGAAATCGGCGAACGTCTCATGCAAATGCGGATTTTACGGCTCCATCTTCGGTTTGACTGCAATTACGTTGACTGACTTGCCCGGTACTTCCTATACGCGAAACGCCATTAACGATCTTCTTTCGTTCCAAAAGTAATTAAAGCTTGAAACAGCGCTCGTGCCGAGCAACGCCGGGAAGGCAACGATAGGAAACGCCCGTTGAAGGGTTGATAAAGGCCGCGTCGCTGGTTAACGGGAAATGCTTTATATATCCTATACCCCGGAGACTATCCGAAGAAGATAGCGCTTGATATACGATTGCGCGCCGGTATAAATTAACTCCTGGTGACATTTAGATTAATTGTTCGAGTTTGCGTTGCCCGGGGGCCCGTTCCGTGTGTTATTTTTTAATTTCTTTCTTTTTTTTCTCGTCCGGGGTAAGCAATCGTAATAATTATCGCAGCTGCTTTCTGTTCGGCTATTAATATCGAATGCAAAATCGTCCACGAAAGTTCGTGCCCGTAGCCTCGAATAAATTACAAGACGAGAAATTAGTCTGCCGTTCGGAAGCACGCTTCTCGTGCGCGGCCGTATACGTCATAACTCAACCAAGGACGAGAGGACTATACCACTTTTGACTCGCCGCGGAACAATGTAACGCCGTGGGTGGTATCGTCAGGCGGCCGTCACGATTTCGCCGTTTTTCGGTCACGAGCTCGTTTCGAAGATTCCTCGATTTAATTTCCAGGGACGTCGAAGGGAGCCCCGCGGTTCCCCGTCGACGCACAAGCGTGCAAAGACGGTCGTTAGGACAAAACGTTCCCTTTGATCTCGTCACGATCGCCCCGTGTCCCGCAGGAACGTTTCGGCAAACGATGTCCGAGAGCCCGCGGTCCTACCGCGTTTGACTCTTCTTCCTCGCTTACGGTCTCCTCTTTCTATCTTTATTGATATTCGACGGTCTTAGGCACGAATAGGGCTGCGGTAAGGCGCCCGCATTGTGTCAACAACCCTCGACGGAAAACCAGAAGCTGCGAATTATGATAGGGGCTGAAGCACCCTGTTGTCATTAGTGGCGGGGACCGACATAACGAATCTCATCGAGCACGTTTTCAAACTTGCGTCGCGACGCGGTCAATTGTATCCCGTCGGAAAGTTGTTTCTTCCTATCTTGATCGAATTTACTAAGTTTAAAGTTCCGTTGTTCCCCCGTACCCCCCCTAGTATATTTAACGCGCAGACGTTATTAATTAATTTCGTTCGAGGCGCACTTAAATGTACCGAGAGAAAATCTCCAATTATTTCAATTATGTTTCGGTTCGTTTAAAAGCGCCGAGAGCCTCGTCGAGTCTTCGCCGAGAATTGCTCCGGCGATGTTCCCTCTTGCGTCCTGTTGTTTCGGTTTCTTTTCCGTTAGAATTCGCAGCCAACCGACGCCGGGGAAGAGCAATTTCCTCGGGCATATCCGGATTTACGGTACTCCTCGAGGATATCGAACAAATTTAGCGCGAAACACGTAACGAACGAGCTTCGGAGTGCTACGGGCTCTGGCCAGGACGAAAGGGGGAGGCGGGAACCGTATATATCGCGGCGGCAGTTGAAAACTTTAACTACCTCACAGCTCATAACCCCGTTATGACCTCCGTGCCCGCCGTAGAGACGCGCGTGCACGCGCACGTATCTTTCGCTCTCATCGCTTATTATTTTCTTGGCCGGGTCAAGACAAATATTGTCTAGACATTAGTGCCCCCGGTTAGTACGGGGCCATCATCCTCGGTGTTATTCCAAGCGAAATACTCGTTGGATCCGTTGCGCGGGAGACGCGATCCGAATGGGGCGGCTCAGTTAAGCCGAATCTCAAGGGCAGGGCAATTTCGTGGTCCTATCGCTTACCAGACGATGGTCACTTTTGTGTCGATTTCACGTGTCGCGTTTGCCCCGGGAATCTCTGATCCTTTCCCTAAGCCTCAAAGGAGAGATGTTATGTCAGGAGCCGGAGGGTTGGTTCTTCTTTCCGCCGCGGCTCTCTATTTCCTCTCAATGGATTTTTCTCTGATCTTCGCGGCGCCGCGCGGATTCTCAGCCGGGAAATAACAAGCTTCCGAGAATATCTTTCGTGAAATCGACAGACGCGACGACGGTGCTGGAACGATGTTCGTATCGTGTACCCAAGATGATCCCGTGCTAGGTGTATTATTGCCCGTCGGTTTCGTGACATTTTTAAACTACGACCAAAGGTTAACGGCGTCCGGGATTTAATTGAGAAACGTATTTTCTCGTCCCGTTTGTTTCGCTCTGGCGAAACGTCCATTAATCGTCTAAAAGCGTCGGGCTCGTGCGCACTACGTTTCGCGCGACAGCTTCTATCGCGTCTCCGTGTCTAGCCGGGCGAGACGAAATGTTTTAAACGATGATTCAGCTTGAGAATCCGGGAGAAAGAGACACCCTCCGTCAGTCAAGGAAGCGTCAAAAGCTGCGATCACCCCTTGACAGCCACTTTAAAATTATACCGATAATGAAATCCAGCCTCGACCCCTAATTCCTAAGCTAAACCCCGCGGACAGACCGAGGAACAGATGCGGGGACAATGGCGAGTCGATCGTCGGTACGGAATGAATTTAAAGTCGGGATTTAAAGGCTTCGGAAACACAAAACATTCCCCTCCCGCTTTTAGCTTGCTGCCCGTGCAGTCGCAATTATTACAAGCCGATCAGCCGTAAGAGATATTGTTAGTCTTCGACGGAAGGGGCCTTTTGCTTTCGAAGGGAAAGGAAGTGTTAATGGTGACTCGTTACAAGTTTGTCGGTCGATAGATCACGCTTCGATTTCATGGCTCGTAACGCCTTACAGACGCGATCGTGTCGGAGAAATATGTTCGATTCTTTTTTTTTCCGGTTCAATGTCCCATCGACTAGCGGCTTAAATGCAATTTTATGTTACATTTATCAACTATTTTTTAAATTAAAGCTCTTTGCGAGACTGGAGTATTTTCGTAAATGTATCGCGGTCTTTTTTAGGTGGGAGGGGGAGTGAAGTAGCGTCGCGAGTTATGGCCGGTGCATAGACGTCTCGGGTGCTTTTCGCGAGCGTGTATATAAAGACGAACGCGAAACAACCATGAATGGTTCAGAAGCGCCGCGATTTCCCAAGTTTCCGCGTAAGTTTGTCCTCTCCCATTTAACGCGGAAGATTTAACACTTCCACTACGTAGTTTACGATATACAGCTATATGTATAATACCTGCACTGGTTACGAGTGAGAGGAAACTGCTATACTGGTGGAAGATACATATATACGTACGACCAGCGAGCGTTATGCATGGGGTGCCATTCCGGCGCGCTTTAACACCCGTATATAAGGGTGAAATTACACCTCCAGCCATTCCTGTATTTTCGGAACTTGATTAACGCCGCCGTCCGAGACGATTATGGCACTACGTGACGGGATTAGTTAGGACCGTCTCGAAATTTCCGTCTTCCTTGATAACGTCTTGGCTAATTCCGTGTTTATCCTCCCCCTTTTTACGAAGGTAGTTCTAATTTTAACGAGAATTTTTCTTTATTAAGTTTCTTTCCAAAAATGACCGATAAAAACTCAAATTACTTTTCTACCGTGTTGCAAAGAAGTCTTTCAATTTTTTTAAACGAAATTTTAATTAATATAACAAAACTGCAAGTTTTGCTCGCTCGTTTTGACAATTCGACCCTACCCGTTTACCACTAAACGCGTCATAAATAAAGTCTCATTTATATTCGAACCTCAGTCGTACAGTTATTACAAGGGCTTACGTTTACGTCGATGGTTTACGCCTCGTAACCTTTTCTGGAAATCTGCGTAAAGAAACATCCTCCCGTATTAATTAGGATTGTAACGATCTTGGAATACGAACTTGCTTCCTTTCGTTCTTTTACCCGATCAAAGATTATACGAATAAAGGCTTAGGCGTAGCAAGTACGACAGCCCTGAGTTATAACTCGTTAATTCCGTTGATATGCAGCTGTCGAAGGAAGTTAGCGTCGCTGTCGCGACAACCGTTCCATACATTCCAGCGTCGACCTTTGACGACAGCATAAAATCTTTCATTTCCATCTCGAAATTCGTTGCGAGTAAGCGGGCGTGTGTGAACGCAAACTAGCGGCTGGCGTGTCGCGCGGAGAGTTTTTAGTGCCGTTAGGTTGGAGGGACGGGAGCGGTCGCGAGGCGATAAAAATCGCGAAACATTATACAGATTTGTCGGTCGGGCTGGTTTTACGATTTTTCTTCACGGCGTCGAAAACCGGGATCTGTCGTCGGACCCGCGGCCCTCCTCTTCCACTTTTTATTCCCATAATTTAATTATCTCGGCTTTACGGCCCGGGACCTAGCTTCACTGGGTTAGACCCGACGGCCATAACGTCTATAAATCCGACGCGAGAGATATCTGCGTTCACTTCCCTCGAATCTCCTCACGGGATACTCTCCCATAAACGTACGTTCCACTCAAGAATGATGCGTGTATAGGTTCTCGAACTTTGTGCTGTTCTAATTTGTTGAACGTCGTCGTCTCTCGTTTGGTCGAGGCCGCCCGGTCTGAATATTCAATTACAAAGTTACGCTACTACGCGGATCGAGCTATACAGCTCGCTACTAATTCCGGTTGCATCAATTTTCGAAATTCAGTTAGGTCAATATCCGGATAATCTAATTTACCAGCAACGCGCTCCCGGAGACTCAGACAAGCAACTGATTGCTCCTCGACGAGAAAATAGTTCGCATTTTCGTCAAGTTAGACGGAACCATCCACCGACGGCGTTCGTTTGGGATTCACCCCCAAGGCATAACTCTGGAATTTTCTAATAAGCATTGCTGAGACTTTTTTGAGTGCATAGAGTCAAAGTAAATACGAAAATAAACATAAAAGGCAGCATAAGTTAGAATAGTCGTTGCATTCATCGGATAGAGGGTGAAATGCTCTTTAAAACGAGTGTTCGTTTAAGTCGATAGCGTAATCAATTCCGGAGATATACGGGTCCGAAGCGTTTGTTTACCTTTCATTGTTTACGTCGCGAAATCATTGACCTCGCGTGATAATAGTAAACACTACGCCACTCGATCATTCGCGTGCGAGAGAAAGAGGTCCGACACGTTAGATGAAGACAGAGATTTAGTAGAGACAAACTTTTAGTACTTTTAATACGCGTTAATAGATTTTTGTGAAACAACACTCATGATTCTCTCCAATAAGTACGCATAGTATAAGAAAAGTCGTGAAGTTAATTAGTGCTAAAATAACGTTGCTTAGGCGCATGCTATCGACTTTTAAATTAGGACCTGAAAGCTTTATAGTGTTCTCTTTGAAACGATTACATAAAAGTCAGGAGCTTTCAGGAAATGCAGTTAACAAAATGGTCGAATTCTCGTCCGAACAGAACTCGGAACTCTACGTTAAGCCGTGACGGGTGGTGCATCGCCGGTGAATAATTAAATGTAGCTACGCGGCGACGGCTAATGGCCGGTGTACGTGTTCCGTGACGCGAACAAAAATACCGAGCCAACAAAGTTTCGCACGCGTAGTCCGATTTCGTGTACAGGGGCGAAAAACACGCACGTAAGTTCGCGTAACAGCACGATGGCCAGGTGGTCGCTTCACCGGAAGCGGGATTCTGATATCTCGAGGACGACGGTCCCTCCGTAAACGTTATGGAAATAAGGTCAAACCACCGAGCGCGTCCGCGTGGGGCCAGATAAAAGATCGAGGGGGGTGAATAGGTGAGACAGAGACGTGCGGAGGTGAACGCTGCGAACGAGGACCGTGAACCGCATAATGGGGAATCACCGTGCTCGGGGTGCAATCCTTCGTACGAACGTAGTGCCGTTTTGAGTGTGCACAGAGGGGTGGGACCGCGCGCACAATGCGTCAAGGGAGACACACGAAGGAAGGAAAAAAAAAAAAACTCTAACAACATAACGCGACACAATGCTCGTCAGGTTCCGCGTCGCAGTTTCTTGGGGTTCGAAATCAGCGGGGTGGCTCTCGAGCAAACGTTCTACCGGGTAATTAGACAACACGAAGGTCGGTAGGCGAAGGTTAGGGGAAAGTGTTTGTACTCCACGATAGCGTTTTTTCGTCCCGGTTGTTCGCGAAAGCTTACAAAAGATTGGAAACTGTTGCGTGGTCAAGCTTATTCCGCTATCGATCTCCATTCATCGTCGTGTTTTTTTTTTTTTTGTCTTTCTTTCCCGTCGGAAATCGAAGTAGGCTCGTTAGTGGATGTAGTTCCTTTTTGATTAAGCGTCGTTGCGCGACGCCATGGTTCACTGTCAGCGTATTTGCGCGGAGCAATTTGTTAATTTGAAGCGGATAAGCATCGGCTATTCCCAAAGGGGAAAGCCCGGTGGCATTCGGGGTGAAATTGCGTATTTATGCCGCGCATAATCCGACCATTCTCCAAATGGCGGCGAATCTATCAATGCCGTCGCATTACCGGTTTCATTTTCCTACGTCGATGGAGACACACAAAGCCGTAAAAAATAGATCCCCGTCCCGCCGTTTCGTGGTCCAACCCCGCGCCGACCGGGATATCGCTCAATTTTTTTACTTTCGTTTCGAGTTCGTGCTGGACGCTGCTCGGACGTTTATTCGCGGCTGTTTTCCCCCGCTTCCGGACCCCACAAAGCATCGAATAATCGAACTTCGTCAATGAAATACGAACGAGCCTTTGACGATACGTACAGCGTGACCGCTCCATCAATCGAATAAAAGGACAGAATATTCCGACAAATAAAAACGTACAACGTTCGATCGATCCTTTTTTGCTTAAAGTTAATGTCCCAGTTATGAACTCTCATTTCTGATATTTTTTTTATTATCGTCGTAACGTAGGACGTTTCTATAATTCTTCTTTACTTTCGTTCCCAATCGGTTGCGAAATAATGTTAGTTTCACGACGAACGATCTTGTGATTCGTTCTCGATATCGCAGCTTTCCGTTTAAATTTTACTCGACGATTACCGGCGGCTGCCGCAGACCCGTTCGAGATACGATTTCCTTTCAATCAACAGTCGAATCCTTACGAGGCGAAGTTTACGCTGCGCAATAAAGTCCTGCGTTTCCTCGCCGGGGGTAGGAATACGTCGGAAGTCCTGTATCAGCCGGGAAAGAAAGAAAGAAAGAAGCAGATAGCGGACGGAAAGTGGCGGCGAGTAGGCCTGCGAGACGAGGATGATTGCAAGAAATAAAAGTCGCAGGGTGTGACTGATCGTTTATCTTGCGACGGGGACAGAAGGTTAGGCTAGGTAATGCGTACGTGCGAGAGGAAAATGCGAAGAGGAAGAGGAGGGAGGGAGGGAGAAATGAAACCGTTACGCGTCGAGGGATATTAGGGTGTTTCGAACCACCCTGCCTCTCTGCCACACACGCGCACACCGACGCAAGAAAAAAAGCGTGGAATTTGTAGTTCTATGATACTCGTTTCGCGATAACGTTTTCAAATACCCGTTGCCGCATTCCCGTCGTTTCATTTCGACTTCCACGGACCCGGCATCCCTGATATCGATACCGTGAAACTCCACCAAGAGAGAAATGCTGTTATTAGGTAGAATTTAATCTTCCTCGGATATTCGTTACCATTGCACTCGTCGGTACCGGGCAATCGTGGAAAGCAATTTGTTTTTCTTCGATTGAACGATGCAGACCAGCCGGCGGAAACGTATTATAATTCCGTGTGTTTTACAAGACAGAAAATTTCTTCAAATTGCAGGAAACAGAACAATGCGATGTGTAAAACACGGCACGGTCGAACTCGATTACGAGCGTCGGGTTACCGACAAAATTCCCTCGTTATAACTGTTCCTCGCTATTTATAGCAACGATGAGTCAAGCTTCCTTCCTATTTTAACATTTTTTAATAATTTAACGTAATGAAAACTTGAGAAATTCTTTTCTCTTCGATGTAATTGAATAAGTATTCGCGTTACCCATAGTCGCGTCGTCGGTCTTCTTTCCTGATAAATGCAGAATCTCATAATTACGAATGGCGACAAGGTAGAAACCGTATTTCGAAATCCCGCGGAAGACAAGTACTGTCGGCACGGCGTAATTACCTAATGAGCTAATTGGATTAACATTCGCAGTTGTCGCGGAGTTTCCCACCGCGGCACGAACGTATCGAGCATCGAGACACTCTTCGTCCTTATCGGATGTAGTCGTGTGCCGCGCGTAATTACACCATCGCGAGAGATAATATGCTAACGAGGCGAGTGCTTTTAATGATATGTGTGAATCCTACTGTAAACGAGTTCTCGCAACGGGTGACTAATAGAAACATAGATTATTGATGTACGATTATTAAAGACGAACCTGAAACTTGAAACGGTCGCAAACCACTTTGCGTACGACGTTCATTAAGCCGATTACGTATTCACGCTCGCGTCACGCACGGTTCAACGTGCGTACGTGGAAATTCGTGTCACGATCGCGAAATATTCAGGAAGCCTTTACTGTGGAAGGAGCGGCTAATAAAAGTGTCTCCGCGATAATTAGCTTCGCCGGAGAACGGTGGCTCTTTTAATTGTTATCGTTAAAACGACGAGAAACTCCCGACTGACGCAGGGGGGGGGGAGAAAAAAAGATACGAGGGTCGAAATAATAGCGAGAGATAAAAGGAGGGCTGCTCTTACTTAAGGGACGTCCGTTTATGATTGAGGCTGTTCGTGCTTTAGTGGCTATTTAAAAACTCTGCTTTATTGCGTCCCGCCCGCTGGCATAGGAGATTTTTATAATCATTATCCTCCCTGCATTCGGAGACTCGGACTCTCTAGTCTCTATTTTCGTTGTAGCCCGATACATCCCCCCCCATCGCGGGGATTATTTCATAATTTTATGCCCCGTTCGCGTAAACGCTCTACCCGAAAATATTTTTCTTTTATAATCGGGAACTCTACGATTGCTGAGTGTTGGAACATGGATTTACATAATTTTCATCGTTTCTAAAATAAAGCTGATGCAAAAAGTAGTTGAATTATCGTGGGATATACTCAGCTTCGCGTTCGAGTTATTTTGGAGCCGAGTGTTTCGATAGTTATCGTTGGCGCTGTCTCTGGAACAACAGAAACGAAACAACAGGGTTCATCGAGCGTAAATATTTGAAAGACGCGCCGTCGGGTACTCCGGTAACGGTTCTCGGTAGTCGAGCATCGCCAGAACTCGTAATATCCGAAAGCGACGATCCCCGAGCGAGGAAATTCCGTGGCGCATATGGCGCGTACCTTTCCGTCGGACGAGGTCGTACAACATATAATAAGGAAGCGACCTCGAGGCGCGTACCCGTGACCCTGGCCGATCTTAAGGCACACGACGCGAACGCGCGCGCTTCGTCAACGACGTCACGGCAACTTTGCATACGTTTGAACCCGACAATGCCCGGGTTAAACGATATTACGTACGTATTGAACGACGCGAGCCCGACGGGTCCAGACGGAGATAAATCAGCGTAACGTTATTACGTCTCATAGAAATCGTAGTCGCATCTGAATCCATTAAGGGCGCCAACCGACGCGCGCGTTGTTATTTCGTGGTAGAATCCTCCTGGCCAGGTGTAAAGAGCCTCTCGACGGAGGAGGTGAACGAGGTCGGTGGAGATCGAGAGGGAAGGTTGACTGATCGTGGACGATTCGTCAGAACGTTCCCATGGACGCGTACGCTTCGACGAATCTCTTGACTCTCCTTATGCGTTCGACGTTAAGACGGTTCCACGGACGCATACCGGAATGGGAGGCCCTTTGTCGCGAAGGTGAGTCAACCTGCACGGAATCGGGTCGTCCCTGACAATGGATTGATTTAGTGCACTTGTGTTTGAGGCGGCCTAGGAATGCCTTAGACAGATCTTGGCCAACCCTCGAACAATACGCGCCCCTCCCCCGCCCGTATATCGGTACATAGAGGCTGGGTATATGCGTTGGCACATACCTTCGATGCGCAAGTGCGTTTAACCGAGCACGTGTACCGAACCCTGTGCTCGTTCGTCTATTATGTACGGTAGCGCGCGGTGTCGTCGCCCGACGTGCCTCTGCCTTCCACCTACGTTCTCTTTTCGAACCGTGGCTCGGAAGCCTCGGGGATTATCGTCCTATCGGATGCATGGTCACGCACGTGCGTTTATGACGCGATCCTCGTATGACTCCACCTGCAAATCCGCGCCGCGCTCGGATTCGAAACGCGACCGTACCTACCGTTCACGGCTGAACGAAGAAGAATCGATTAACGCTACCGTGGCCCGGAGGGTTTTAGAAGTTACTCGTTCTGTAAGCCGATTGCCCGGTTGATTGCTTCCATCGCCGTCCAGTTTTCCAAAATCACTGTCGAGAAACGTCAGTCGCGCGCTTTTGTTTATGGCTCTCGATGGAGACTGGCTTTTGATCGATGCGTCTGTACAAACAGTGATAAAAAAATATCCGTAGCGCAGTCTATCGACGTCGAATGCGATTTAAACATAGAAAGAGACATTGTATAGCCTAGCTTTCACTACTCCCGAAATAAGCTATTCGATGATAACATATTTTTTCGATCAGAATATTTGATTTAATAGATTTCCAAAGGGGACTTGCTTGACATCACAAAATATATTACCGATGTTTCCTAATCTTCTTATTCAAAAATCCGTGCAAAACGATTCTGTACGAACGTAGTTTCGAATATGTTTTAATAATTCTCTGTACGTGTACGATCGGCTCCTCTTCGATTTCTCCCTTTTGTTTTCGCGCGACATTTATAATTTCGACGTTAACGCCGTGTCGCAGAATTATTAATTGTCATTTCGTCGCGCAACGCGTCCGGGTCTGTTTTCGTTTCCGTATTCCGGGGACCGAATTTTCGGGGAACGAGCGGTGCAGCAGTTGCATTCCGTGCATTCGATAGACCGGGGCGAATGAAACTCGGCCATTTGCACAGTGACGTTTGGCGAGCAACGCCGACGGGACGAGTTGCGGAATTACATCGGCGCGGACGCGAACATTGGATGGACACATAGGCAACAGGACGCAATTACTTTCGTTAGAATAGTGTCTGGAGGCAATGGTTCCCGGGGAAATTAGATTGCGTTCAATTTCGAAAATGAAATTGCCGCAGTGCGTGCACGGAAATCGAACACGTTGAAGGATTCGCTCTCTTTCGGCGTTCTATTTTGAACGGTACGTTCGATAAATTTTTATTGTTTAATTCGAGCCTTTCACGGAAGAAGTAGAGTCGCGTCGACAACAAAGAAACACGAGTATCGTTGTACATCGGGGATCGAAGGGATTTTGCTGAGAGAAATTGGTCATCTTTTAGGGTAAAGTCCAAAACAATATGTACGGTTAAGAGGGTTAATGCCCATTCAGAGTAATCTTTCAATTCGTTCAGTCATGCAGCGGACTATTAACTGTTACGCAAAGATTTATGAATTGTATTGAATGGATGTTTCAAACGATGCGATTCTGCGGTCCCCCCTGATTTTTAAGTCAGCCACGACGCTCTAGCGCACCGCGTTCGTTTAAGCAAGCAGGAGTCTAAGGGCGGTTCGGGCGGATTAAGGGGCCGGTGAAGTGGTGCAACTTACGATCAGATTTCACGAATGAGCGCACCGCGGCTCTAGCTGACAGCTGGCGAAAAGTCTGTGCACTTTGTCGCGGAGAGAGGCAGGTTGCTCGGAGTTAATCCGTGTTTCGATTCTAAGCAGGACCCTCCTCCCGGGATCGAGGTCGATGATATTATCCGCCTCGGCTTTATTTCGGGACACGGCTGCGATTAAAATTCACGTTACGAAGTGCCCTTGACTTTTAACGAAGCACTTCGTACCTCTTCACGGTTCTGGACGAACACCAAGGACTCTGTCTCTGGGAATTTCTTCGTTTATTTCTCTTGGCGGCTTCGTCGAAAAATTTATCCACGCATCCAACTGCTCGATCGTTCCTTCGGTGTCGATACCGGTAGTATTCTTTTTTATTTCGCACAGAAAAGTAGAAATCGACTTCTTAGAGTCGTAAGAAGTGATTTAGGAAGTTTAGCAAGAGAAACTATTAATATCGCTACCCTTCTTTCGCGAGTTTAGTCGTAGAATACTGTTAAGGGAGGATGAGACAATTGTTTTGGATGCCGGTTCGACGAGCGATGCGCCTGGACGGCCGGTCGTACATCACCTAGTGACAAAAGTCGCCTGTTTTTGCGAGCGTACCGCGCCCGGTGAGGGATGATCTCGCTGCCCCAGAACGGGATATTGAAAAATGAGTGGTTCATCGGTGCACTCAGCCGATCGGCTCAAAACAGGGGCTTTTCGTTGTTTTGTCAACGGGAACGTCGTTCTTTTTCATACGGGCTCGACGCAACGGTGACGGCGAAATATACAGGCTGTTTTATAACGCGTGCTACCTACTTCGATGGCGAACACCAGTCACAGTACAATGAACTAATTAAAGATCAAACGAGTTTCCAATTTATAACCATTTCACTTCGCTATTATCTCTCTATCAAACACATAAATGTGTACGAACAGTTTAGTAGAATCGATTAACTACGTTTGTAATTACGAATTATTGGGGTATAAAGGCGACTATGATTCGAGAACGGGGCGAGAGATGTTTATACGCACCTTCTTCGTGAAGTTTTCGTGCTCGATCGACTCGCGAAATAGGTAGCGGTCGTTGTGAAACATCCTGTACGCATCGGGTCCGAAGCAGGGAACATAAGCCATTACGCGCGCCGACGAAGAGAAGGCAAACGAGCGAAGCGGGGACGAGGAACGGAATAATTTCTGGAATAAACACGGTGAATACTTTTCCCGTAAACGACGCGCGGAGGACGCCACGGCGGGGCGACCAATTTTCCGTCCAGTAAAAAATCTCTTTTCCAGCCAATGGACGGGGGGATAAAAATCGGAGACAAAGTGTCCGGCACGGCAAGGCGGCCGTGATTAGCGGGGGAGAAAAATGCGTCGCGGCGGACATTATGCGCACACACGGGGCCGCGTAGCGCGCTCGGTGTGAAGCATAAACCGAAGCATAAACCGGGCGAGCGAACGTAAAGCATAAAACACAAAATGCAACGCAATGCCGGGTGACAGATGCCGTTTATTAACACTGTGCATCGCGAGCGTGTATCCCAGTTCGCGTATATAGGTGCTCCCATAGGTCTGGCGCACCGAGTCGACGCGTATTTCGTTTCAAGCGAGCTGCGAAGTTCGCCACGCTCGTATACCATCGTTTCTCTATTTTTTTTTTTTTTTTTTGTTCGTTCCCATTCGGCCGGCGCTGCCGATTTTATTATTCATCTCGGTCGTCGGCGCGCGGAACGACGGAAACGTTCAGTCCCGACGAGGCGCGCCGAGGGTTCTAAAGATCATGCGAGATCGCTTTAATTTATTTCGCCCCGTTGCGCAATCTCGGATTGGCAGCTGTTCGCGTGTACGTTTTTTTCTCCGTTTTCCGTAGACAGTGACTAACCGCTCGACCAAAAGGTTTCTCCCGGGAAAGCATGACTGGCAGATTTTTTTTTTTCCTTTTCGCGTCGTTCTGGCGCTTTTATACCGCACGCTCGGTCTTGCGGCGCGATAAGCTACCACCGCGGCACTCCGTTTAGATCGTGCAGACCAAGAAATTGAGATGGATCGCCTCTATCCGACCGGTAGCCGTATTACCAATCACCGCGGCGTTTGAATTTATGTACAGTTTACCGGGGGGACTTCCGTCCTCATCGACCGACTCGTCAAGACGATTCTCGCAGATTACCCCTCCGGCGAATTGCAATATGTCTACGGATTGTCTCTTAATGACGCGAGTTTACGTTTTATCTTTTATGGACTCTTACAAAGCTCTTCTCCATCTGTCTCTCCGCGGTTCGCTTTTTCTTGAAATATAGAAGCAGTTCGTGCGTATCCCTGGGTTTCCTGGGCTTGCTCCTCTATTTATTGAATTACTTCCGTCGTCAGACGCTCGTCTACTACGAGAAAGTTTCTGTATCTCGAACGTTAACGGTCCCATTAACGGTGAAAGCTCTCATTATCACTGACACGAATTAGCTTTCGAGGCGTTAAAGTATGCAGGAGACCCTGCAGTAGCATCTTAGGTGGGAAGCAACCGATTAAGAATTAATATTTCTGTTATTGATTCACGTCTTTCGATTGTCCACTCAGCGAGCTCTTCCACCTTGGTCAGAAATTCTATTTAATCCGGAATATATAAATTTCTAAATACACGCAACGGAGCTTAACGCGTTCGCTATGACTATTTCATTGGAAATCCGACCACCGCGTAATACGCTACATTTGTAACACAGCAGAGCCTCGATTATCTGAATTAATAGACGGGCGTGAGTGCATGGATGGATAAGCTTCTGTCCGATAATCGAACATTTATTTTTTGCTCGTTGATTGCCATATATTTTAGAAAATAGAATACTATTTAATTCATTATTTGTTTGATTATACCGACGCGAAACGGAGAATTATCTGAATGACGCATCGTAACGATCCGACAAATATTACTGTTCGAAAGAATCGTTGAACGCGATTCCGTGATAATAGACACAATGAAGCGAGTGACGGCATAACGTAGAAATTGTGTTTTAGATAGGAACGGTGAACCTGACACTCGAATTTATGAGTGTGAAATCATTGCTAGTCGGGGCCGCAGACGGAGGGAAGATTTTCGTGATGTCGGGGGCTGCGTCGCTACCCTCGTTCCCGCGACACGTGAATTAAATGCATTTTACACTCTGTTTCTCCGCCAGCAAGGGTACCAGCCGACCCTCTAATGTCCGGTGACTCGGCAAAGTGCTAAGATGACCGGAGCATCAATCTTCACGCTTTCTCACTTTTTGTCAAAAGCCAGGCCAGTATAAGTCTTCCGTCTTCGGTCGAAAGTCGTCGCGATCCCTGCTTAGAGAAAAGGAGACGGATAAAGGCGTTCGTAGAAGAGAAAAAAATGAGAGTAGCTACTCACGCCGGGAGAACTCGTCGTTCCGTGGTTTCGAGCATCCTCGACGAGCTTCCGGTTTCGGGACGTTGAAAAATCATTCCCTTCCCGCCCTTCGTGTCCGCCGTTTCGAGCATGACGAATCAGAAAACGGTCTCGCGCGTATGTTCGCGCGATAACGTCGACGTTGTTACGGTTCTTCCGCGTGCACGTATATCATCGGTTTGTTTATCCAGACCGATGCTTCGCGATCCGACTTTTTTTTGCATCAAACGCGAACGTATGCGTTCGACGCGTTAAATTTTCATCGTCGAGGCAGTTTCTAGGAAAGTAACATCCCCGATAAAACTCCGTCGGCGTCTCTAGGCGGATTCGTTTCCATCTTTCGGATTTCCATAGAGCGAAACCGCCGCGACGCACTCTATTTTCGGGAACGAGTGCCGCGACGCCCGGGAGCTTCTTATTCCGGGAGTTTCTCGCGCGGCGGTGTCACGCATAAAATAAGTATTATGCAGAATACAGAGCCGGGGGTTTCGGTTCACCCTTGGCGCGACTGCTACCCGACGGAGTCGCCCGGGCCAAAAACTAATAAGATCGAGTGAAATACGCGAGTCTTCCGGGCAATAGCCTCCGAAAGGGCGACGGCAGTAATCGTGAAGCAGGACGATCTTCGAATTCCTCTGGAAGATCGTTGCTTCTCTCGCGTGTACCGAGGCGCATATTTCTCCCGTCCCCGGTTCCTCGAGCATAAGTCGACGGCATTCATCGACACCGTCGTCGTTGTCCCGGGAAGGTCGCGGGGTGTCAATAAGGGGGAGGTGTTCCGTTTACCGGCGTAAAAAATCGCGCCACCAACCGCGAGCCATCGCAATAAGTTTCGTTGGTTTATCGTCGACGGTTCTCTCTGTTGCGTGGCTCTGACCGCACGTTCACGACTGACACGCAACCGCGGGTCGAGCATAGGTGCGATACGTATATCACCGTGCGTTACGCACTATTCGAAACCAAAGACCGACGTGTGTTTGTCAAAGTCCACGGCGCGAGAAAGTAAAACGAGAAAAAGACGCACTGGTGTCGAGCACTGCATTCGGATACGGTGCGCCGCAAATCGTACTACTTCGGGATATTCTCTGACGTTTTTATGGCCCTACTTTCGAGAGCTTCTACGTGTCCTGGGTACGCAGCGCGGACGTAACGGCTGTAAATTGAAAATTGCTCTCTTTGGCTGCGACCGACGAATCCTGGGAATGGGTTCCCTTAGCCGCAGGAGCGTCCCAAGATTAAAATGAGGGGACAAATATTTGCGCCCGTGAGACACGCCGCGAATAGACTGGCCAAAGTAGGCGATAAATCTCGAACGATGCGAGCGGGAGTTAACGCGAAGAATGAAACATTTCGAGAGCGGTGCTCTCTCCGGCTGAGAAGAATTAAGGATGAGTCGTATATGTACGCCGCGCATTCGTTTAGGTGAACCGCGACGAGGAGACGGCCGGGCGGCGGGCAACTCCGGCGGTTTCACAAAGCAAATATTTTTCTCGGTTTACTACCAACGGTCGCGTCACTTTCACGAGCTACCAGCGTTCGTTCGAGGAAAGAGAAGCAATATCGTAGAATGTAGCCAACAGTTTTGGTCTGTACGCTCGCACTCGGGGCTAAGGAACTCGTACGCATTTCATCTTCAAGGAGGATTTATCTCGAACTCCTTCCGCCTAGGATCGTCGAGGTCGAATCGTAAAACCGCCGAAATTGCGGCTTTCGAGCTTTATTGCCGAATCGTATATTAAAATCTTTCTAATTAATTCTATGGACCGGGGATATTTCATCGACGACACCGTGAATAATAACCCATAATTCTCGGGAGACCGTCGTCCAGGCCGCGAGAGCGCGCAATGTTGATATGAAATATTCATTTTAATTTGAAAATTGTTTCAAATCCTTCGATAAATTACGATCCCATTGCGCCGAGTGTTTCCATATCTAGCTCGTTCTGAATTAACATTCTCGATCTACCATCGGTGGTTCCATGTTGTTAGATCTAAAGATTCCGTTTTTAATTTAAAAATCTTTGAATCATGAATCGGAAATTTCTAATTACCGAGATTCAAAGACCATTTGAGTTCGTCGTGTTTGGAATTTTTAAAAGATTTTTTCCGTCTGACGGGGAAGCGGCCGAGGCGATGGTTGTCCTTTAAATCTAAAAAATGGCCACCTGGGAGAAAGTTACGCCTACCATAAGACGTCTACCTTTGGCTCTTTTAACTCCGTAATGGTCTTTTTCAATTCGGTGTACGGCAAAGTGGAGTTTCGCGCGGTGCGTGCTCGCGACGGTCGTGCCCGTTGGTGTCTTTTTTTCTCGCGGCGGGAAGAGAAAAGGATTTGTCGAATAATTAATCGTCGCACGGTCGGAGAGGTGGTCGCGCAAGCGGCGGTCCGACAGGACGTACGGTAGCCGGTAATGCCGGTAGTCCTGACAGGATGAGGGGCGGCTGACCGCAAATTAATCCTCGAGAAAAATTCCGGCTGCTGTAATATTCCCTTTCGGCGGTGCTCGCGCGACCGACGGACGGCTACAGAAGCGGACGAGCGACGGAGAGGAGACTTCAGAGAGCCGTCGCCGACCGTAGAGGCGCGAAGCTTAATCGAAGTCTCGACCTTTAAAGGTGGCGAACGTTATCCCGCGCCCGCTGCGACATTATTTATTTATTTACGCCACATTCAATTATGACCGCGAGACCGCAAAACTGATTGCACCGGCGCGGCCTGGGATTCGCGACGCTATTTGCATGCAAATTCTTTCGAGACGCGATTCCGCACGCGGAAGAATTCGTACCGTGACGAATCGGGTCCGTGTGCGAGCGAGGGCGAGTCACCAGACATCCCGACCCGAGAACATTTCTCGCGCGTACCCGCTGTTACCTCTTCTCACCTTCGACCCCCGTTTCTCGTCACCTTCCTCGCGGCCTGGCGTTCTTTATCGCCGCCAACTTGCCACTCTTAGCTCTCGTAATCGCGTCTTTTTGAATTATTAACTCCTAACTCTTTACTGCGCGCCATAACTTCGGCAGCGGCGCGATGCGCCGTCAGGATTGTTTGTTACTTCCGACGCCGGGAATAATTCTCTCCGTGAAATACGGTGCATCCCGCATGCGGCGTTGCACCCAATCTTAGACACTTTTCGACCTCGTTTCTTTTCCTCGGAGAAATCGTAGGATTCAATATGGAATAGTAGTAGTAGGAGGCAATAGTGTCGGTTAGTGATTTTACCTTGGTAAATTGAAACAAGTGATACACGCTAGTATAGAGAGGATCGGTATCGGCGTACAAAAGGCACGCCGTGGGCGTATTCGAGGTCCCTTCGTCAAATAAAATTGATAATACAAGGAAGAATCTGGTTGGCCGGGCCACCACCCGGGGCGCAAGATGCCGCTGACAATAATCTCGTTGTAAACATTTCGTAACAACATAATTGCTTGTTCGGAATCAGGCGTGCGCGGCCCCATCCAGCGTCTCTCTCCTTCTTCGCGCATCGCCGAGAAAGAAACGCCGGGGGTCCTTTTAAATTGGCGACTTTTTCGGTCAACAACCGACCCTTCCGGAAGGTCGGTAGCAACCGCCCGCCTCGTCTGCTCGATTCTCGGCCGTGAACAACCCTATAGACACCCTACGGCTACGCTATAATGGTCACGGAGTGAGGGTTCCAAAGAAACCGCCCTCGAACTTATACCTATATACATTGTACCGATTCGATGTATATAATACACGTCTGCGAATAGAATTTAACTTTCGCCGAATCTTCAAAGGGACCCCGGATTCTCGTGGTTTAAGGTGAGACTTTGCGTTTCTCCGGGTTTCTTTTATTTTCTCCTCCCTTTGGTCCTGGGGACGAGGCGTTCCGCCGAAAGCAAGCTTGTTTGCGACAAATCTGCGCGGCTGACTCGGTGGTTCTCCCTTTTTTCGCGGGCAAGACAATATTAAAGCTCTCGCCGGAGGATGCTGCTTTCGCGCCCCTGTTTACGGCAGCCTTTTTTTTCTCGACGCGATGAGGGACTCGATACAACCGAACGATCGCTGTTATACGTGCCATCGCGAAAAACTGTTCCGTTGCTTATGCATGACCCGCACGCAGCCTGTCGATTTTTGACAGATGGAAGATGGCCGACGCCCTGACTGCAGCACGTGTTCCCCGGCACGTGCCCGTCCGAGGGTGTGAAAGTAAATTTCGATTAACTGCAGTGTCACGCGTAATGCGCGATGCTTGTACCTAGCCAAAAGCGGGATAAATATCGTTCGTATCTCGTACGCTTCTCTAAGGCTCTTTTAATAAGAAGACGCTTTGTCTGGCTGAACGAAACACGGGAAGCGGTCTCGAAACGAGACAATCGTATTGTTTACCGCGCATGATAAAGAGAAACCGTCTCGACCTCGATTTTTATTTTACGCTCGCCGTTCCCCGAGATACGTTCGTTTTCCATTCCGCGAGTGGCTCTCATCGGTCAAAAGACGAGATCTCGTCGCGCTCGTTCTTCTTCCCGACGTTTTACCATATTCCATCGTACGCGAAGGTCTTATCGCGTTCTCGATAACAGAGACAGTCCATTCGATTCGTCTTCCTTTCTCTCTCCCTCTCTGTTGCTGGTCTCGCGTTGCTTGCAAAGTCTCCACGGGATTCGCGCGGCACGTACGTCGGGACGTTAAATTTCGAAATTTAAATCTCTCCGGAGAAGGAGAGGGCCACGCGATATTATGGCCACTCTCTCCTGTTCCCCGTATTACTTTTAAACTTCCGACGATATATCACCAGTGGAACGGGCAGCGGTCAGTTTCTGCATGGATATCGCACGGACAAGGGCTCCCTATAAAATACGTCCGAGCCATTAATCCCGAATAGAAGGAAAATATTCAGCCCGACGTTGAACGACCGCGCCGCGGACCTTAATATGAATACAAAAGCAATATAATTCCGTGTCTATTATTTATCGTCGTGTCGTTTGCGGGCGCAAAAGCATTTCAAGCGAGACGAGTGAGAGAGAGAACCGTTTTGTTTCCTACGCGGACGCGGTGCATTTCGAATGCGTCAAAGGGCCGTGTTTGCGCGCCACTTTGCCGGTGACGCTGTCGCGGATCGTAAAAGGGATTAACACCTTGCCCGCGTAATCGTCGATCGGCCCTTTATTTCCCGATTTTATCGTCCGGCGTGATACACCGTTGACTGAAAACAAACACGCCCGCGCGGACTCGATTGTAATCCGTTGTTTATGTTTTCATTTGGTGAATTTGTTCGTGCTCTGCAGCCCCTGTTCGTTTCGTCAAAGGGCTTGGCAATCGAGTGGACAGAGTCGCGTTCGTTAACTCTACGTTCCGCGTACTTGGTTTTATTTTTCAGAAATTTAAAAAACTTTGACCCATTCGTAATTGATCTGTTAAAGTGTATTATTAGAGCAGTTTGAAGCTCGTAAGATAATGCGAGGAGTACGATAACCGATCGTGAAACGCGTTTCATGGCTCGACCGCACGCACTGGTGGTTCTTCCATGATGACGGCGACGATTCTGCTGGTGGATGGCGTCGTTTCCGGAACGGATATCGGCATTATCGCGTCAGATCGGGGCAATAACCATCTTAGGGCATTGTTGGCCAGTGATTTTCGTCAGCAGCCATTCCGGGTGGCGGGTGCCATTCGCGCAATTTTCTTGGCGCAATTACTAGAAGACCGTCGGTGATTTCGGAACGATCCCCCCCCGTTCCCGCGTCTCCTGGCCTAAATACGGGGCCGTACCTCCCGCAGTACCTACGAGGGTGCTGAAGATAACTAATCCCTGTTACCGTCGGCGTTACGTTTTACGTTGATTGCGTCAACCCTTCCCCCTGGTGTCGTTGGACAGGTCGTCACACTTATCTCCCACAGAGCGGGTCGACTCCCGGCGCTTTTAGCCTCGGATATTCGCGCCCGGCGCTGGGGATTGTCGCGCCGACGTGCTTGTTAACAACATTGTTAATTTCGGGCCGCGGCCGCCACTTTAACGGCGAATTCCGATTAGAAGCCTCCAGCGGCTCGATTAGAATTAGCGATGGGATCAAACGCCTCGCAAGCAGGTTTGAACGCCAATCGATCGGATACGAAAACTATTTGTATTTCGAACTCGATCCCATCTCTGATTAGAATTGCTAATTTTCGGAGCACCTATGTAGGCGAAACGATGATGGAATTCGTCGATTATACGCCTGTTGTTACAACGAGAGTATCGTTCTCTATGCATTGGTCGCAAATTTCAAATTATTTTGGCGGACGTTCTGTTTGTTGCATCGACCGCGCCCGTGGGTTAGAATATTGAACGTTCCGGCACGTCCCGTTGACTTTTACAATTCATCACGGGGAATTAGATCGCTTGATCGTCGATCATCAAACAGGGCCTTTGTTCTCTAATCGCCCGAAGGTCTCAGATATCCTCTCGGTATCGCGTGCGTGTAAATCGACACGCGTCTGCCTGAAGGGCGTGTCTGTTTCTGTCACCTGTGTCCAGGTTAATTACCGTTTCCATGCTCGAATAAATTAATAAACTCCAGAGTCGGCTGTCGACGACACGTTTGTCGATCGTACGGAACCGTTCGAGCGCGATTCGTAAAAATTTCGCTTCTCCGACTCTGAAAATACGAACGGTCACGTGGCCGTGACTAATAAAATATTGGCGGCATCGGTTAACCATTTATAACTCGAATTACATTCGGAATACTTTTTAAATGGAAATTTTAAGAAGCGATTTTAAGAAGCGACGGATTATAAGATTTTATATCAAGGTAAAGCAACGAAGTATGAAAGTTTCGCGTAACAATCCCCGTCGAGATATTAGATATTAATGCGGTAGGTCGAATATTAGCGGCATCGATCGCGTTATCGTGCATAGCAAACACATCGGTAGCGATTGCACAAATAGAATTACAGGCCCGTTAATGGCGATATCGCGTTGAGATCGGCTCGTAAGCTGTCTCGATTTCGATCGTCGTCGATGAAAAATGATTTCATCGTCCGTGTGCTTTTCCGTCGGCAGAAATATGGCGGAGTCAATCACGTAGACGAGACTGTTCAGTGGCCCTTCCGGCGATGTCGAGACATTAATTGGACAGCAATTAATCCGAGAGAAAGGGAGTCGTGCGTGCGAGCTACGTAAGGTTACAAATGACACATCATTGCGCCTCGAGGACGATCCATTAAGCTTTTTCTTAAGCACCATCATTAGTTCCGACGCCCGGCTTTATCAAGACTCTCCTTTTTGTCCGCGTATTACTGCACTTCCCCTTAAATCGTCCGAAATGCCGGAAAAGGTTCATCTCGGAAGACAGCGAACCTCTGTTGGGGCCCTTCACCCTTCTCGCGATCCCTTTGTCTTCAGGAATATATTTTTACGTAATTCTTACCGCTCGCGAACGACCAAGCGCTATGAAACAAAGCGTACCCGCTTCTCTCTTTATATTCGTTTCATTTGTCGCTTAAATCTCGTCTCTGCAGATAGTCGTACGTCGTTTATTCACGGATGAGTAACCTCCTAAAGCGCCCGGAATGCGTCTTCTCTCTTTTCGCCCTTGTTATCCCGGTTTTTCGTTTAAGCTTTATTTCGCAGGACAGCGTTCTCCTGTTTACTCGCGCGTCCTCGCCCAGTACGTTGCTCCTGGGAAGCGCCAAAATGCATTTCGCCTCTCGCCGTTTTCCCTCTGCTACGTTTCCTCGGTCTCTTGAAAAGAGTCGCGCGCACTCAATCCACTCTTGAAACTTGCGACTTCGTTCCGTGCTCCGCGGGCATACGAATATAGGTGGAAGGCGAGAGTTTCGCCGAAGGCGGAACCCGGAGCCACGGCAATCCTTTCAAATCCTTTTAAGTCCATTCTTCTAATTTTATGCTCGCCAGCGCGGACGCGTCTTTTACGAGCGTCTCCAGGCATTCGCCCCATCAAATCTACGAGGACATCTTTTTCGTCGCGCTGATTTATTCCCCTCATGAGTGAATTACAACCAACAATGTCGCCTCGCGTTGGACGCGCGATCGAAGCTCGTTCGGTTGTTTATATTTGAAATTTCGGAAATTTACGCTGTCGGTTGACGACCACTCTTATAATTCCGTGTATTAAATTTTCCACCCCCCCCCGATTGAAAAACGAAGCGCAACGTCGTAAGTTTCGCGCGCGAAATAACGATGTAACGTTTACGCGAATATTCGTTGTTCGCGCGGTCGATCGGTTCGTTTCGACCGTAAACGCGAACAAGCACGCGCGTTCGAGTTAATCCGATTTATTGGTAATTCGGCTCAAATATCACGGGAAAAGTTGTGCCCCCGTTACATTAACGCGTCCGGGGTAACGCGGTAACGGCGTTACAGCGGAACGTATACGTCGGCCACTCGAATATTGGCTTTTACACCTGTCCCCCCGTGCGCGAATTATTAAATTGATACACGTGGAACGGCCGTGTAATTTACGTGCATCGCCACTGTCGAATGTAATCGACACGTGGTCAAATTGTATCGCGCGACACGACATCGAGAGAGTACATCGAACGGTAATCCAATTATAGGGAAATTCGCCAAGTAACGCCCGATAAAATTTTCATCCGTCGGGCGAAACGAACGCAGGCGCTGGTTCCCTGTGATATTTTAATAGGTATTTAGTTTGTTTCGCGCGTCGTATCCATTTGGATTTTCGCGAAAAATCCAGACGCGTCGGATACGTCGGGCGAATGAATTCATCATTAGATTTATGGACAGTGAACAGGTTTTACTTTAACGCACTCTGTCTCGCGCGTCTCTCCCTGCTCGTTTAGGAATAGGCTACCGTCCATTGGATTTACCGAGTTTTTCCAGCAGTCCGGCAAATCCCATGTCCCGCCTAACGATGATTCGATACTCTCTCTCGGTCCTCCTACGGATTAGCCAATCGTGTTATCATAATATTTTTCCGATTATCCGGGATTTTGTCTGCTCCGGGATCGTCCCTCGCGCCCGAAGCCTCGCTGACAATTATTTTCGGATCAAATTACAGAGGCGAGACGGAACTTTCGAAATCGCATTATTCGCAGACATTTCTCCTCGGCTGGTTTCTGGGAAATAAAAGTAAATCCAATCACGGTGCCCTGCAAAATGTCGGAAACATTAGCCATCCTTTGTATCGGTTCGTCTACGACACACGCGTTACAGTAATTACGTAATAAGATATTTCTCCGAAAGCCATTCGTTAACTATAAACGCGTCGTTCGTCGAATTAAAAATCGGATAATCGTCACGAACGTCGTAACAGCGAGTTTCGTGGCGGTAATTAAGGTATCGTTTTGAAATTTATTTCTCGTTTCGAGGGAACAGGATAGTTTCAGGCGGGAAATTGCTCTTCCATATCCAAGATAGGAGCGTATAGCGAGCGGACACGCGAACGTTGCGACGCGATAATGATTTCCGATAATGATCTGGCTCCGGGGCGACGTTCGACGTTGTTTAAAGCGTTTTCACACGACGACGCCGAACGTCGACGGCGGCGTTTTGAATTCCTCGAGGGATGATCGCGCTTTGATGAGGGTGAGAACGCCCCGGGGGTTAACTCGTATTTCACGTGAGGCTTGTTGTCGGGTGATAGGCATTAAAATGGCGAACGGCGCATCGATCAAAGGCCTGACAGATTTTAGATTGCTCTCTCGCGCGCGGCGGCCGCGTCGTTTCGACGTTTCCGTGGCTCCGGACCTCGTCGGGCCGACACGGCCGACGCAAGTGGGACGGGGGGCGACGCGTTACGAGATTTCATTGCACGGAGAAATTCTCTACGCCATATCCATCGCGAGAGATATTCGTGTGACGGATCGTCGTTCGACTATTTAAATTCGAGAGAACCCGGGGATGGCTTTGCCAGCCGGCACGGTATCGAGATGGTAGATGAAACTGTCACGATACGTTACGCGCGTTTCGGGGGAAAAAATAAACGCGCGCGCGACCGGCTGTATTTTCCGTCGAAAATTAAATTCGAGCTCGCTCACGATTAGCGACGAGACCGATCCAATAACGTATCCGTTAATATCGATACGTATCGATTCCCGGGCGTACCGTAGAGGTATCGATCAGATATCGAACCAAGGAGTCATTGGTACTAATAGGATGTAACCGTTTTTAATTATTCTTCAAGACAATATCTAGATAGATCTCGGATAGCTCGTCGTGATTATCATTCGAACAGGATGCTTCGTTCGAAGCTTTCGATCAAATATGAGAATTCGACGTGGTCCTCGATGATGGTCGAATCAGTTCAGCGATTCGGTATTTACTCCTTCCAGACGACCGGCCGTTGTGAGACTGACCGAGGGGTCTGAATGGCATCCTATTATCGTGCGTGACTATTGTCGGACAGAGAGTTACCTCGGTCCTTTGAGCCGGTCCGATATGAGCATATTTGAACTCACGCACACGGTGGCTGGTCCAACGACGCCCGCTCTGGCATTCTGCCTACGAGGTGTTTGAATTTAATCAACTCGCTCATGCGTTTGAGATGCGTTCGTCGCGCTAACTCGTACTCAAAGCCCGATTAACATCAAATGCCATTATGCCAGTAGTCGTCATACATCGCTGCCTAAGCTCTTCCAGGCAGACGACCGAAACGGGCTTTGGTATTCTTCGCATCGAGATTCGATACTCTAGAAATGTTCTTCCCAAGATACCCAGAGAACGAATCGTCTGGTTCTTGCAACCTTTTCCCCCGCGCCCATACCTCGCTACCAAGCTAATTTGTATTTAACGTAGCATCGTTTCTTCGAGACGGTAGAAGCATCGGGTATTAGCTTGTCGTAGAATGTAGATGTATAAAAAGTTCCGTTCGGTGGCGAATCGGTAACGAATGGGAGTCCCTTCCAGCCGAGTCGTCTCTTCTTTTAATTTTTCATCTCCAGAACCGGTAATCGTAGCGCGAATTAAAAGTCCTTGCTGCTCTCCCCTAAGGAAGTATCGCGCACGGTGACAGATAAGCTTTTTCTATCTTTGGTTCATTGTCGGAGAGCTGCAGCGGAAACATTGACTGATCGGCGAGACACCCTTAGAATATATAATTACCAACCCCCTCGGTTCGAACTGCCAGCCTCCTCTTTCCTCTTTCCTCGTTCTTTCTCCGCGACCCGCAGTTCGGGCTGGTTGGTACAACACCCCACTAATAGGGGATGACTGTAGCGTGACGTCACCGGGAGGAACAGAGCGAAGAAGCGCGCGAGGGTGAGAAAGAGAGGAGCCGCGTGATTGATTGGCCCATTCAAATGCTTATGAACGCCCGCCGTAAGAGAGTCAGAAGTTCGTTGGTAGCTGATTGGCCTGACGACCTACACCGAGAGGATCGGTCCTCGATCAGTCTTTCGATTGTCATACGCGGAGATAAATAAATTATTGTCCAAAGATGTCGATCCTAATGGAAGGCGGCCGGGAGACGACATACGTTATTTTCAGCCGTACAAAGGAAACGTTTAAGTCACCAAACAATCGCTTATGCGGCAACGGGCACCGTCGCGTAACGTTTCGTGATCGTGCGTATCAATTCATATGATCGATTCGACGGAATACGATTCTAGACGCTAGTACGTGCATATATGTATTAGTTTATTTCTTGCTCTTAGTCTCGTTGTTGCATCGCTCGAAGTTCATACTCGAGGTAAACGCGTTGATTAAAACATAAAATGCAGATTCAATTATTTTTTTTTTATTTTTGCAAATTCGAACGTTATGATTATAAAATATATCGGTGGAATTGATTACGACGACACCTGCGCCCGATATTATGGTTTCGCGTGTTTGTCAATGCGTCGCGATTCGAACGGGAATGGGGAAAATATTATTTGAAGGCGGCAAACGGTCATTTTCACGGATTCACGATGGTCCGACGGTGTCGATCATCGACCGTGGATAGTTTTTCGAACCCAGGGGGTTTGATTAATTAATCCATCCCACGGTGTGGAAACGAGACCGCCGAAACGAGCGACTGCATGGAATTTCAGTTTGAATGCATATTGGTGGCTGCAAACAGTGGGGGTCTTTGGCTTTCATGAAGGGAAATCAATATTCCGTGTCCACGGATTGACGTGAAATATTTTTTGTTATTAGTGCTTATTACCTGCAGCCGAACAGGTTTACCCATCAGCGAGAAATGGAAGAGTCTCATTCCCGTTCGCGCGGACACGCACCCCATTTTCTGATTGGGGCTTTTAACGTGTCCACCCCTCTGGTCATTTATCTGGACCTCGATTTTACTCTCTCCTCGCGATGAAAAAAACAACAGTAATACCCTCGAGAGCAGCCAAAGTCTTCCTCTCGAAAATTCTATTTACCATAAAGAATGTCATCGCGTAACGAGAACGTTTTAAAATAATTTAAGAACCTAGCTCAGCGTTTCTGAGAATGATTAACGATCGAACCGATCGCTCTTCCGACCATGCTTCTGGGACGCTCTCCGGGTATCGTAATGCTACGTAATATTTTTGTTACCGGACACCGGAGTCGATCGATGAATTTGTCTCGAGTTTCTCGCAATTTCCGCGGATTAATTCTGTCGTTAGATAAATCTACTGTCGACGTTTCAACGGCGGAACAAAAAGAAAGAAACTCCCACGGACTCACCTTATCGACTTTCCGACCCCGCAGTAATACAAACGATAATCTATCTAATCCTTCAGCCGGCTCTCCGGGCAGAAGAAGATTTTTTGTCCGTGTTCCGGTCGCTTCGTAAACGGCGCGAAATGTTCCCGTGAAATTGGGTCGGGCGAAAAGGGGGTGAATCGTATATTTTATCCCCTCGTCCGACGCTTCCTCTCTTTTTCGTCGATCGCGTAAAAAATGCAATGGACGTTAAGCAACGGTCACGATGGGCGATGGTCCGCGAACGATGAACGAAAGACCACGGAACCGTGAATGATCGAGGACCCCGTGATCCACGAATGGTTCCTCGATTATACCGAAATTTGGTTACGCGCAATACGATTTTCTCTGGTTCCGTCTCCTTTCTTCCGTCGTCCCGTTATTTACTCCGTGTAATCTCGTATGACGGATCGCCACCCTTCGTCCCCGTTCCTTCTTTCCACCGTCTCCGGGGGTTGATACGAATTTACTTAGAGGGCTGATTTTCCCGCCAGTAGTTTTCTGTCCTGACTGACCGGTCATTTGTCCGGGATCTTATCGCACCCCAGGGACTGACCGAAGGATATCCCCGTACGAGCGTGGCTTGTAGCGGATGTCAGATGCATTTCCAAGTGCCTGTCCTCCCCGTGCACCTACGGGGAAAATAAAACAGAACGGAGAGAACGACCGCACGGCGTTTATGACTTTAAATCTACCGCGTTTGACGAACCATAAACTTCTTAAGAATATACAACGCCGTTTTTACAGCCTATTAATGTACACGAGCGAGAAACGGAATTTCACTCGCATCATCCGGCGATGCTATTCATACGATTCTCCCCGTTGATACTTCTTCGTTGAAGGGAAATTTATGCTCTGTTCTGTTCGCTACAACTTGTGTATTTTGTTGGGACGCGCCATATTGTCCGTCGATGTTGGGGACTGGTCGGATATATCGATTGGAACGGGTCAAAAATGTTATCCCTGGGTATCTACTTTAAAATATACTGCAATATCCGGTACCACAAAAACTTGTTCGGTATAATTAATAAAATTGCAGTGGTTTCCCAATATTAATTGCCGTATTAGAGCCTCGGAAGGCAAGTTTGAAGAATCAATCAATTGTATGTAAAGTGGGGCTACGAGGTAAAACGTAGAAAGTAAGAGAACTAGTACCTTGCCACGAGATAATGAGACAGAATTATATTAGTCAATCATGTGGTGGCGAAAACCGTAGTATTATTCTCCTTTGCATATTACCTCTTTACCACTTTACATACAATTGATTGTATTACGAGTTGCTTAGGATTTCTTCTTGTTCTGACGTAATCTGGCAATTTAAATCATTGTTTATCTATAATTAATTGTAATTCTTCCGTTCGCGCGCGGTTTGATGAAATATTTGCAGCGACCGAGGGGGTTGTTTGGCGACGTTACGGTAAATAGGTGTTAATGCGAGCCATCTTCGGCAGGGGTGAGATTTCGACGAGTCCGGGGCGTACCCTGCGACGAGATTGTAAAGGACGGCCATCAGGACGGACAATGTATTAAGTACCGGAGGGACACCATTCACGGGGGATTACCTTAAACGCACAAGCAGGTCCCATTGTCTAAACTGATGGTCCAATCCAACTGCTGGGAGCACTAACTGAATTCGTCCGGTACCGTCGACGCGAAGAGCTATCTTGACCGATTGGGTACACCGTTTCTCTGTTTCGTGCGAAACGTTTCTCCTTGAGGTTCAAACGTGTCGCACACATACCACGCGCAATCTAGTTTAATGGCGACACGCGAGCCGGTACGGATTCAGTTGGAATTTTATTGCGTATAATAATCATGCTGTCATCTTCGTTAACGACGGACGTTAAAGCGCCTCTCGAGATACAAGGATGTCTCCGTTCGAGAAGAGTTTCGCGTCCGCTTATCCTCGGTAGCAGTGAGGTAATACGATTAATGCAGGTGCCGGTCAGCGATAAATTAATGGACAGTTACTGATAGTGCGTGTGACTAACGATGATATAAATTAGCGATGTAATTCATTACGCGTCGTTAATCGAAGGTTGTGGGATCTTAAAATAGCCCCGAGGCCGAGCGCACTACGTTGTTTACGTATTCCCGAGTCTACGAACACCGAGAGAAATGTTTTTGTTATACTTTGACCTAACTTGCTCGCTCCGAGCACGGCGAGGATTAGTTTGCTATCGGGCGTGTCAGTCGTGCTTCGCTTCTTGTTTCGGTAACATCGTCACGTGGCCGTGGCTCGCTGAAACTACGGTTGAAACGTTTTGCAAAGTGTATCGTCAAGATTCACGGTTGCAGTAGGAGAAAAGGAGTTACCGTTTCTGTCAGGCACTTCCGTATATTCGACGCTATGCTGAATCCAGGTAACGATTCTTCGGTAAACAGATGCCCATTGAATTCCAAGCGTTTTCGATTAATTCAGTTGGTCGCCGTCTTCGCAGATATTATCAGCAACGTATATAGTGGCGTTTCTAGCACGTTAGTTTAACTTCGAGGAGCGTAGCGCTGGACGGTTAAATAATTACGTACACTCGATTGGAGCTGGTCATTGACGATTCTTCGTGCAAACAACAACTCCGTCCTCCCCCACCGTCGGTACGCCGGAGCCTTTATCCGTTGGAGAATCTAATCAAACATTTATGCTAAATCACGAAACAATCCGCACGGAATCAGCAAATAAAAGGGCCCGTAGCCCCATTTCGCCGCCCTTAAAGCCCTCGCCTGGTCATTTGACTCTCCTATTTACTCGTGCTCGACGGACAAAAAGTTGATGGACATTCCGCGCCGGACAAAAGGCTCTGGATTGAGCGAGAGGAGCGTACAAGAGGGGGTGGGGTGGGGGGGCGTGGGAGGGACGGGCGAGAGAAACGAGAGGCCAGTGGCAGTATGTAAATTCTTAGGGTTAGCCTCTGCCAGACAGAGCTGGCTTTGGGGCGCATTTGCATGGGCCGCGCATTTGCGGCGACAACTACCTTCGCCGAGGTCCTCCCGATTGCCCTCGTTTATTAAGATTAACTTTTCTCCGTGTAATCTCGGACCCCGAGTGGTCCCTTAATGCCGCGGGCTCCCATTGTTTCTGGAAGATTCCGATTACGTGGAAATCGCCCGATTTACCGTCGCCCGGATACATCTTCTCCGATACGATCGATGCCGTCGCGTTCGCCTTTATTAATGAGGAATAATTATTCGCCGTCGAGGAATAACGTTTTACCGCCGCGCTAAAGCTAGTTATCGCGGTATACGACCGTATAAAATGCGACGCAGAACGGGCGCAAAAAGCGATATGGCTCTGCTCTATTCTCGAGGGGGCATACAACTAGCATTAAGTGTTGTAAAAGCAGCCGTTGTAATAGCTAGTTTTATGCGTACTCGAGCCGCGGCTGTGCCGGGGCTTCTTGCATCATTAACGGGTAATAAGAAAATTGTGCGCAGGTAACTGTAGACCACGGCGTGACTGAAAGCAACAATTAAGTCTTGACATTATTAGTCGTCTTTTCAATAAGTGTACGCGATTTGCGCGCGCGCTCCGCGAGATCGTACGAGCCGACCGTTCCGTGGATTCGCTATTCTTTTTTTTCTCTCTCTTCAGGGCCTAGAAAATTTGCGCCTCGGCGTAATTGGCACACGTACGCGCGCTCGATTGCGTTATTGCCTTTCTACGCGTTAAGCTTAAACGATATTATTTTACTTCGTTCCTCCGCGCTAGAAATCGGCAAACTTTTCTTGCTGAACTTCAACCCTTTATTCTGTTTGGTATAGCCTCGAAAGATTGTACGTAGATTCAAATTCCAAGTTGATGTTTATTACTCTTCGTTCAGAATAATTCCTCGCTGAAGGGATAGATCACAGGAGATTGTGTTTCCCACCTACGTTTCGCGTGAAATGGTATCGTTTTCCCGTGTCTGCACAGAGACATTCCGGCAAGGTGTTTCCAATTTCTCGGATGTACGTTGACGATCGGGTTTAATTACACCTATGAAATTCGTACTCGAGGTCCGTTCGTACATCACGAAACGATCGCCCTCCGTCGGTCGTTGCGAAACCCGGCGACCCTCCTAATCTGGGAAGTCACCCTGTTATATAATACAGCGGTTGATTACATCGGGCGTACTCGCACCCCACCCACGGCAGAAATAGAGTCCACGTCATTTATCAAACTCGATGCCACCCGCTTCTTCTCTCCTTTCGCTCTCCTGCCGCGAAGCCGTTTTCGCGTTGCAATTTGTATTACGCGCCACTCTCGTCGCGTAGGATCGATCCGACGTACCGATATACGAACGTTGACATCGGGGAGCCAGCGGTACGAATCTTCCACGAGACATCATCATTCTATTTCCGTGCGACTCGTCGTCTATCTGTCGTGCACGGAATTCACCCGTGGTACCGCTACGATCGATCTCCTCCACGATACGCGACACAGGGCGGAGGAAATGGAAATTACGAACGTGGATACATTTGTTCCTTCGACTTTCTTATTTATACTCCGGGATCCATCGCGCATCTAGGACGGACGCTCCGTCTTTTTTTTGCTCGACTTCCAAACGGTTGGTCAACGTTGATGCATGGGATCATTTCCATTATGTACAGGGTTTTTTCGGTTAACAGCTTAGCTACTGAAATTCCTCCAAAATAAGGTCTTCGAAATTTGTTTACTCTCTAATGACTCGCATTCATTTTCTTGAAATTGATTACCGAAGAAGTTACGATAGATGTATTCGTATCATTGAATTACGAAGATTAGATTTCTATATAACCGCAAGGAGTCACGTGCGTGGAGGTGGGCGTTATACTCGTTCAATTCAACGATCAGGAAACGTCTCCATTTAGTGCATCTCGAGTAATGAATGCATAGTCGAATGGGCAGCCATCGTGTCGAAACCGCAACCTCGCTTGGTTCTCTAATGGAACGTTGCCTAATAATGGTGGCAATTAAATCGTTAAGGGGCCCGCATATTTTTGTCCCTTTAAGGTGTCTCCGATGAAAAATGGACCGTAAACTTCATCGTTAACTATAGTTTTATGTCCCACGAACGACTCGGGCGAAACGTACCTATTTTTTAAACACCGGATCAGCATTTTGTGTTCGGAGAAAGCCGGTTACATTGTAACGAAAATGTATCGCTCCACCGAAATCTTGGAATCCCGTCGTCGATCATAACATTTGACTTTTCAAAGAAATCTATTCTCTTGGAAGTGAGGATATCGCGAGTGGTCAGATTAAATGTAACAGACCGCAAGATACCAACGACGGAATAACGCTCGAACAAACGGCCAATAAAAAATAACATTTGCAATCTATAACAGTGTAACAGAATGGTAGCCGTGGTTGAGGGACGCTTTCCACTTGATCGACCATTCTTCGACAAGGATCTTCCCCCAGGACGGTGGTGTACGGTCGGAGTTTTCGAGGTTGAGTTCCGTAAGCGCATGAAACGACGGAGCAATGCATCCAAATGCGTTTTAGCGTGGATCAAATGCATTACGCGTATTGCGGACGGAGACCGCAGGCATACACGGAGCTTACATGCTGCATGCGGAAAGGATTATGCACCGGTCGGGAAATTATTGACGCGGTGGCGCACGGAAAATCTAAACGAACGGCGACAGCGGCTGTACGGCCGTACATGAAACGATTTAAACTGTCATTACCTGTCGATCAAAGAAAGGGATCCGATCGATGATCGCACTCGTACGTCAGATTTGTACGGAACAATGGGGTACCGCGCATACAGACGCCGGATCAAGACTTAATAACGACTCGACGCCGGATTTCGGCTCTACAACGAAATTTAGGAATACTATCATCGGTGCCTTTGTACACGGAAAACAATGGACCGCGCTTTTGTGATCCGTGCCGCTCAATTTTTCGCCGCGCATCGGTACAATGCCCCGCGCGTCGTGAAAAGCTTTCGATGCGTCGCTTTTGTTACACTTTAATTGTTTCGCGTACTCCTCTCTCCCCTCCCCCTCCGTTTTTCTCTACGTTGAAAACATATTTTCTCGATCGGGAATTTTCGAACGAGTGAAAAAGGCTTCCACGAACCGTCGGTCCGGGGGCTTAATCTTTGTCGTCGTGTCGAGCTACTTAACTAAAGACTTTGTTTACGAGAGAGTCAAGGGTGAAGAGGTGGACGGAATTACGAACGAAAAAGAAGGAGCACGGTCGTAAAAATTGGTGAGCTCTCAACAGTGAGGAACCTCGAATGCCCTCGGGGAGGTGCTAAAATCTGGGGCATAAACACTGACCGCGACATAAAATGAGTCTGGAAGTATTGAATCGTTCTTTCGGCATTTTTTTCCCTTTCTTCTCATTTTCTCGGTCGGCATAAATCACTGCCGCCTTCGTATTTATATTCATAGGCGCGTTGAGGAAGATTGAAGAGCTGTGGGCCCGCTGGGAATTGCTCGTAAAATCCGTTAGATTGTAAAATATTGTTGCGACGATCCGAAAGGCCGACCATCTTCCGCCGGATGTAGAAGGTTACACGGACATCGACCGTGTATAAAGACATTATACGGAGCGTATCAGAACTATAGGCGAAGTCCTAACTGGCTAATAGAACTGATCGTTCGAATTCGGCTCTTCAAACTTTAAATTCCTCGTACAATGTACAATCGTAGCTTCCTCAAAACCGTACGTTCTTGTTAACTTCATAGTACTTTTGTCCCATTCCTGTAGCCATACATAGTTCTTTTGTCATGTTATTATTAACTATGAACGTGTATACATTGTTAGCTTCGCGTAAAAAATAGTTCCAACCACCAACGTGCTGTCGTTCGGAACATTGACAGTTTTATAGCCGGTCGTGTTTCGTGCATTAAATACCTTGAAAAGTACTCGTGCGCGTCTGGATTTTGCGGTGAGCCGCTTAGCGTTACGAGGACGGGCTGTAAATATTTATCCCCTGGGCTGCGGTAACGATATTTGGCGTACGTTCGTGGAAGGTCGACCGGTACGAAAAAGAGTCTACGTTGGTGTTTCGCCACTGAAACTCTGCACCAAGGTGGTATTCTTGCACCGTTGGACGCGAAGGGGAACCGGTGTCGTTGGTCGTCGGTTTTGAAACCGCAGACTCGTAAGTAACGCTCGTCTGGCGGAAGTCTACGCGCAACATCGATGAGTAATACGACGTGAATGGTCAGTTATTAATCACTGTACACCGAGTCAAGACGAAGGAGCAGCGCGCGCGAGCCTAACGGATATATCTCCAGGACGCGAGGATGCCGTTGGAATATCGATCGATGATTTGTAGACACCTTGTCTTCCGTTCAAGTTGGGCGGATCGGTAGCAACGTATCCGTTACATAATGCACGGGCATGTATAATGAAACGCGCGGGTTACGCAAGCACGCGTACGCCGCGGTAGAAAGTTGCCCTAAGATAAAAACAATCGAGCGATACGTTTCGTCGATCGAGCGGCGATTTCTCGTGTCGTCGCTTTCGGCTGTTGATTTTGCATCGAGGATCGGTCGACGGAGCGCGAACCGGTGCAAATATTGTACCGAGTGCGCGAGTTATTCTCGAACGCCAACGTTGGTTCAATTAAGTCGTATTTCCTAATGTTACGCGCGACGCGTGTATCCGTTCCGTATTATAATCACGAAGCTGGGAGCCCACGACGTGTAGACATAGTCATGTGCCGCCACAATACACGGCATCAGTGTTTGCGGACGTATATTAGACGTTCGTATTGGCACGTGTAAACGGATCGCGGTGAGACGTCAATTCATTAACCCTGTATTCGATTATCGGACGGTATTTGGACAATAATGTTAACAATTTACAGCAACTAATTTATCCGAGTACCTATTAACATGATGCATTCATCGACTCCTTTGTGGTTGCCGGCATTGTGTGGATCGGTTGGTCCAAGAACACCGAGTTCCGTAATGCACCCGTGGCCGTCAATTATTTTGAGACGATGTCACGTTGAACGCGACAGTCGATCGTAATTAACGCAGTATGGCGCTTTATTTATACTACCTATATATTATGTACCACGCGATACGTTCACGGTCACACGTAGATACGCGTACATATGTAGAGGCACATATATGGGCGTATAAGGACATAGACATCGGCACGTGCTACCAGGGTACAGGGGGCTTCGAGTTCGATCCTCCCTTCGTCGTCCTCCTCCTCACTGACGCCACCCGGCCGTACAGAGGAGGAGGAGGAGGAGGAGGAGGTGGGAAGGGGTGGTTGACAGTGACAGATGACCGCTGTCCAGAGTCCAATACGTATACCCACTGGACTGGCGGACAGTCCATAGTGTCCTGGAAGCACCTACGTAACATTCCCCCGATACACGCCGCGTGCGCGTACGCGCGTGCTACACGATAGTAATTCGAGGTTGCACCGGTCACGGATACGCCGCGAAATGTCACGTAGCTATCGTCCAATGACATAGATCGCACCGTTCATCGCAACTGACATTTCAGCACTCTTCCTCTTTCCGGAGGGGTTGAAATGTTAGCGTTCTTTATGAATCGTCCTGTCGACAGAAACAATCATTAGCCTATTGCGGATCACCAGTCACGATCCACCTTCTGCGACGATACTCGATGGCTTGATAGGTATTTCAGGGGGAAAAAACAGATTTCTCTGAATTTTCCATTTCTTTTGGTTCATTCGTATTCGGTTATAATCGCCATTACGCGAGATGTGACACACGGTCGCAGAGAAAGTAAAGTGAATGGGCTGGGTTCAGCGAAATGCTGTTCTGCAACCTAACACTGCACTTATAATTCACCTTAAAGATATGAGACTGTCGATAAATTGCTGCTAGCTACAAGAAAAATGCGAATTTATGTGTTACGGGAAATGGGAATGAAGAAAATTAACAACTGCGCGTTTAAAAGAAGCGTTGGATTTTAAGGAATGTCGTTCATTGCGTAACTAATAGAAGTCTATTTAAAAAGTAATTTCTATAAGTATCTTTGATATTTTCGCGATAATACAATTTATTGTTTCGTTTATCTTGAAGCATCAAAACTTTTGTTTCGTTCTTTGTTCCCTAGTTACGGTCGCAAGAAATTGTAATTTTTATATCGACGATTTTCATCAATCTTGTGCTATCGGAAGAGAGAACAAGATCCCGAGCTTATATCGCTAACAATCGCGACACTCCATTCCGCGCGCGACTAATCAATCAAATCCCACCCAGACGCAAAACTTTTCCACGATATCAGCGTGCAGATCCGGGCTTATCCTTCGTCCAAGAAACAACCCCACTCGGCTACGTCGGGGATGATACCAGATTCGGAATTCCGACCAGCACTCAGGCGACCCTTGACTAATTACCGGGGGATGACTGGCATCTTCTCTCACTTATCTCTATAGCTTGCTCCCTTTCAATCGAATTACTTTTTCTACGTATTCACTCGTGCGGCGTCCCAATTTTTTGGCTAATTGACCCGTGGCTTCTACGAACAGATCGGCCCGGGATCGGGAAGAAGTGCACCGAGACATTTGTCTTGTCACTTTAGACAGATTGAATTCGGAGGACCGACCCTTAACCTCTCGGTTCGCCCCGTTCGACGGTTCTTTGTTGACTTTTTCGAGGAGAACGGATCCAGCCAGACGATATTGATTCTGGAGCTGGTATAAATTCCTACGACTTACACACGCTGCAATTTTGGTAGATAAATCCTCCAAGAGAAAATTGGTATCTACGTTCTAGATCCATTGAGACAATTTCTAAATTAACAGCCATTGAGCACTCGAATTCAATTTATGCATGTAAATAATAACGTAAGGTTACACTGTTAAGAGTGTAAAACTATTCACAGTAGAATCTAACATTAATAAAAGACGACTGCTTTGACCGCGAGTTAGTTTTGAACTAAAAGTAATGAGGTACTAGGAAAAGTAATTTTAAAACGATTGCGTGTCAACTGAACACCGCCTATAAGTTAATACTCATCCAAGAACTGTATATTTATTTATATAAAAAGAATAAAGTAACTAGTGGTGTCGTAGCTGAATCATTTTCGCGAACAACACCAACGAAAATTCGTTTTCACTGTCGCAATTTGCTCGTGCGTATCGTGTTTTCCGCGCCGCGGTTTAAGCCCTCCTTATTCTTCGAGGACTTTCAATTTAGCATTTTACGATTGTTGATAATAAGGGTGGGTAGGTAAGGTTACACTGTTAAGAGTGTAAAACTATTTACAGTAGAATCTAACATTAATAAAAGACGACTCCTTTGACCGCGAGTTAGGTTTGAACTAAAAGTAATGAGGTACTAGGAAAAGTAATTCTAAAACGATTGCGAGTCAACTGAACACCGCCTATAAATTAATACGCATTCAAGAATTGTATATTTATTTATATAAAAAGAATAAAGTAACTAGTGGTGTCGTAGCTGAATCATTTTCGCTAACAACACCAATGAAAATTCGTTTTCACTGTCGCAATTTGCTCGTGCGTATCGTGTTTTCCGCGCCGCGGTTTAAGCCCTCCTTATTCTTCGAGGACTTTCAATTTAGCATTTTACGATTGTTGATAATAAGGGTGGGTAGGCCGCAGGTGGTAGGTTTCGCAGACGAACTCGTAGCGCAGGGTCCTGAACGACGATTTGGTACGCGACGCGGTATCGAAGGGCCTTTTGTAAACAGCCCTAATGCCTGGTTACGACTTGGTTGGCTCGTCGCGCGGCCGCCTCGCCGGGCGTTCTTTATGATATTGCTGGATTAGACTGAAATATTTCACACTTGGAAATATCTTCCGTGCTTACGTTTTATGACGATGCTCGCCCTCCGCCCCGCGTGCACCGTTGCTTCGCGAACTCTCGTAAACGTACTAACTAGATGCGTTCTCGTTTCACGGAATTCTGCCAGTTCGAAGTGCCTCTCGAGCCTTGACTAATCTCCGTCGGCAATTACATTTCCATTCGTTGGAATTGCAAGCGGTTTCCGCGGATTCGCGTGCAACAACCGTTCGCCGAAAAATTCGATCGTTCGTTCCGCGAGCGTCGAGACCGTTTTCTTTCCTTGATTTCTTCGCGAATCCGCAGACGGGGCCACACCCATAACGATCGTGCCAGCGAAATCGTATACGCCGTTAAGGGAGCGGTCGCGAGAAAAATGGTACGTGTCAATGCGGTCTCCGCCTTTGACTGCGATAATAAGTACGAATTCGTTTCGATTCCCAGCGGAAACGGTGCGCCGCGTGATAGCGGGATGAATAATTGCGACGACAGCGGGGATAAATAATACATCGAGTGACATTATCTGGCGTAGCGATGAGTTAGAGCCGAGTCGGAAACTTGGCCGCGGGCGGGCTGCAAGACGCGGCTTTAAGGGGTAGATCTCAATCTCGTGCCAGAACCGCGAAATGAGGAATTGTCTCGAGGTGACGAGGCCGAATTCCTGCGAAAATCGTTCCTTTCCTTATCTGGTCTAACCTTCTTTTACGAATAACGCCGAAACGGAGCCACGGATTTCTCATAATTGCGAATTCTATCATCCCGTTGAGAAGTAAGTCTAATTTGGAGCTTTAGAATAATTTATTTATACTCTTATCACTTTTGCCTCCTGTCCCGCAAGATAACTAGCCAACTTGCTTAACGTAAAATGTTCGTAACGAGCCGTCGATGTTCAATCGTTCGTTTTTTCGCCTCCTAGGCAGAGCACTCGAGCTGGAAAGAGAGTCCGTTTTTCTAGAATGTCGAGAACGTATCGCCACAATTTAGCAGGTGTCAGCCGTTCGATTCCTCTCGTCGGGGCGACCCGGCACAAAAACGGTCTAATTTGATTGGAGAGCACTAACCTCTTAGGGATAAAAATACGTTTCCGACGAGACAACCCGAGTAACCGTAGCGGTGTTTTCGGGGCGGGATTTGAAAAATGTCGAATCCAATTTCCCTGATGATGGCCCCTCGGGATCCGCAGGCCGACCCTCTGTCTCTGTGTTTTCGTCGCTTTCGCGTACCGTGCCTCGTTCCCCGATCCCTCCGTTGTCGCCGGCTAAAAACAAATAGGGTAAGAGATAATTCGTTTCCGTGACCGATGAGAATCCGGTTTCCTCGGCTATCTCTGAATCTAGAAAAATTAACAACGGTAGAGGCGTTTTGCCGGTCGGCGTGCAAGAATTCTACGTCCCTGTTCGTAGAATTCCTAGCAACAAAACAGACGTGGGGCATAATAGATACGCGACACGGGTGTTTCGCCATTCCGTCTGGTAATTTCTATCCCGTCGCATTTCTCATGTTCTGGTTCGTTTCAATTGACAAATGCGCCGTTTTCGATACTTAATATTCCGCAATACGGTAGCGGCGTAATCAGGTCGGGCGTGTACATGTTTCAGATAAGTGTGCTCAATCATCGGTCACGAAAGCGTTGCGCCCGAGACGCTGCTGTAATGTTACGCTAACGTGTCATTACATCGCACGATTATTACGGTCCGTGCAATCGCGGCAAAAGCGACGCTGAGAACAACCGGTGCTGCGCATAACTGGCCTCTCGCGCGGTTAATTTTATGTAAAACGTAAGGTCGCGAAATTATATCAACAAAGCTTGACCCTGCCGCGCGGACCCGTTGCGTATTATTTATCGGCGTTGCGTGTAATTCACCGCGCCGCGTCGACTTCTACGTCTTTATTGCTCCGGTATGTTGCACCTTTAGCGTCCGCCTCGTTATTACATTTCCTCGACAATAATTAAGGGAATTTCTCGCGGCGTAACAACCCATTAGCCGGTGCAGTGATAAAACCAGGTCGAACAATATTATTTCCGCGAACGGTAACGGGACGCAGTAAACGGCTAATGTCTCATCCTCGTATCCTTCCATCCGCCAGGACTAATTCACGGTTCTACGTTCGTTTTACATTCGCTCAGTTTCGATAGAATGAACTCTATCTAGCATCTTGGGCACTATTTTTGTTCGACAACTTCAACGCGTATAAAAATAATACACGCCGGTTACATCGAAAGTTTCAAATAGTTCGTAACGTATATCAACCGTTAGATGCGTCTTAATTTAATGCTTTAATAGTGTTCCCGAGTCGTAGCCGTCGTCATCGGCGTTTCGGAGTCCTCCGGCGCGGTTATCGTTTAGAAGACGTACTAATTAAGAGTTAGGTCGTTAACGTTCGTGACGCAGTGTCTCTCGCGTCGTCGGTTTAAGCTCGAACGAGCTCGGGACCAGTAACGCGAGCAAAGCGGACGGTGGGTGGCGAGAGGCGGGCAGAGACGCTATGTTTAGAATGGGGCTCGTTTCGTCGGCGAACTGCACAAGATATATCGTAGGACATCCTGCCCGCAGGAATAATCCTTGCGGCGTTCTCGACCCGCAGGAATTGCGTGACATTAAACTCTGTCCGCGAACTTAGCCCGGGTTTCGGAGACGAACAATGAGGTGACAAATATCTTAGTCCATCGCCGCGATCCCCCGGGGCGAGTGCTTTGCAGACTTAAGCTGGACAACGGTGTATAGAGTTCGGAGGGATGAATTCAGAAACTGCTCGGATGATCATCGCGGCTCCGAAATTAATAATCCGATTAAAGTAATATTCCCGATCGCGGGGTTCGAATTTCAGGAAAGGAGCGTATAATCTTGCCCTCGATGTTCGCTCCAGACGATGTACAGTGAATCGCGAAAGTATTTCAACGCTCTTGAAACTGTTTACAAAATGTATATTTTCTAGTATATGCATTTCACCTATTAACAGTGTCGAGAGTTCCACGCTAAACGCTTCGATGTATTTAGGAACATAATTGCGCCGCGAACAATGAGGCGACGAATACGATCCTTCGTAGCTAGGAACCCCTGTGGCGTCTATTTCATCGACTTAAGCCGGACATCAGTAAAGTTGAACATTAGGAACATTAGGAGGGTGCGCTAGTCCAGAATCTGCTTGACAGATCAGGGGTCGTAACTTAAGAGGACGTTATCATTTGTTGAGAGAATTGTACCTTGGAAACGAACATACTGCGACATTTTTCATCCTAGATTCGACTAACGTAGGATCCGAAAGTTTTCAACTTGATGTATAATGCGTGGATCCAAGTACCATTATAGATAATACTAGAAATTCGATTAATTAAATTCATGCTATTGTTCCCCGGCAATTTAGCGTTGTTACATTATACAGGGTATTCGACTACCCTTGGGAAAAATTTTAATGGGAGATTCTAGAGGCCAAAACAAGACGAAAATCAAGAATACCAATTTGTTGATTGAGGCTTCGTTAAAAAGTTAATAAAGAATTTTTTTCTCGGAACTACGTAGGATTTTGGGGGTATGTCTATTCACCAAAAATGATTGTAATTGACCCGTGCAGCTAAAAATATTTTTTCTAGAATGATTTGAAATTTTTTAATTTAATTTTGTTAATAACTTTTTAACGAAGCCTCGATCAACAAATTGATGTTTTTGATTTTCGTCTTATTTTGGCCTCTAGAATCTCTCATTAAAATTTCACCCAGTGGTGGTTGAACACCCTGTATATTCTGGATTGTAAGCACGCAACGACCGAAGGATTACGCGCAATTTTCTATTCTGTGTACGATGTCTCTTTTATGGTTACGCGGAGAACTTTTAGACGTTAGTGCGTATCTCGATTCAACGTCGATCGCGTAGGCAGGTAAATCTCGATAGGCGATGGTGTGTTTGACGCGTGTCGCAGACGTGACTGGAACTGACAATTGCTCGTACAGACGCCACACGGAAAAGACAAAGAGGCGTCGGTGGAGTCGTGACGAGGGCTCACCGTCGTTCATAAATAGCAATATCTGTCGGATATCGAAGAGGAGGTCGGTTCGGTAACGAGCCATCAGCGAACCGAGGCCACATGGGTCCCGATAATCCCGGAAGGGGTTACCGAACCCTTGTGGAATGATTTGCGAAAATTTGAATCCCGCTTCTCTACGCATGCATGCTTTCTCTTTTACCGGTCCCCGTAACCTGGATATTATCCATTCTGTCTCTGACCCTTCTTCTTTTTGTTTCGCCACCCTATCCGTTCATCGCGACGTTTTTATTTTTTCCATTTAAAGGGTCTCTGTTTTCGTGAAATATTTTTTTCCCACCACTAGCAGTCTCTTCTACTATAATCTATCGTTACAGGAATTAAGTTTTAGTCCTTGTAGGGTGTTTAAAATATTTTCTACCCTTTACATCACTACACTAGGAAGACCAGCCTTGTTATACGTATTATCGAGGAAAGGTTCTCGAACGACACCATCTTTCTCTTGGGTCTATCTTTCCTGAAACGGTTCTCTTTCCATCTGTTTCGCTCGCGTCGTTTCGCCCTCCTAATGATTTTCGGAAGACACGCCGGTTGAACGCTACAACTTAAGCCGCGAGAGCGACACGATGTTAATTAGAACGGCGTCTGGAAGCGTACCGCAGCCCCTGAGAGAGACTTAGTGACTTGACTTGATTTCGAGGTTTTAGGCCAAATTTGAATTAGGGGTGGCTTCCTGCACAGCCGCCCAAAGGCATCCACCGCCAAATCCCGTAGGAAGTTAGCGCGGATTACAGGGCGCATCCATCACTAGTTTCTTTCCTGTTCTGGCATCCCTGAAAGCCGGGAATGGTATTGTCGCTTCGTAACTTCGTTTCGATACGCTTTCCCGTTACCCTAACTTTCCTCCACGAGCAGAAAATAGTTACGCGACAGACTGATGAGTTGCATGGACAAATACGATAGTTAAACCTTTGATGTACGACTTTTCGTCTCGATGGTTTGATCTTTTGTCTTAGATAATATCCAACGAGAGCTTATATTCTATCTCCAACATTTTAGAATTCGCGATAGATAGCACGGATTTATTGCCGTATAAAAAGGATAACAAATAAACAGTTAGTACGTGCGTTCGTACGTTAAACGAGACCGTTTCGCGCAGCCGTCTGTCAAATGCAGGAAAGCTGATACGACACGAGTACAGCTGTGCATAACAACGTTGCTCTTCTCTCCCATTGCCTGAACTTGCACCGCAATCCAGGTGCATATCAGTCATTTAAGTCTACGTGTAACGATGCATTGTGAAAATTCTTATTCAAACACTGTCAGGCACTAACCGTGCGCAACGGTGCGTAACAACTAACGAGTTAAATATTCTCTACTGTGCTCTCTGCGTGCCAGTGATCCAATAGAAACGTTCTTTCTTAGAAATACTATACCGTCCTTTCAGCCAGCTTACGCACATTATTACGTATTGTGAAATTTAGATTTGGAAGACACTTTAATTTTTTATAATGAAACGTATTATTACTACCGTTGGATAGATTCGAGGGATCGTGAACTCCAGCGGTCGCTCGATATTGCAAAGTAAACGTTACGGTTCGGACGGTGTCGCGAAGTTTAAGAAACCATTGGAACTTTTCACGGTAGATGGCGCGTGGTCGTTCGAAATTTCAGGATTTCTGCAAAGTTTCATCGTCGTCGCGAAGTAACGACCTTCTCGTCGGAATAACATTGTCCCCTCACGCAATATCGCCCGGTCGCGGAGGGGAATTTAATCGAAAGGACGAAACACATAAATGTAAAGTCCTTTGTGCCCGTTTCTGCAGGGCGAGATTCACACCGTGGCAAAACGAACCGTCGGTACTCGGCTAATTGTTTCGTTCTGAGTCCGCGACACCATTGTCCCCCGTGTCGAAGGATCGTCGAGGTATCCGCAATCACGTGACCCCGGGTAGGGAAGAAGGTCGGGCTGATCTCCTTTTAAAAAGGCATTAAACCCGATCGCTGAGGGGCGCGATCTCTAGAATAATATCTCATAATTAAAGCGAAGCCCGTGGCGGACGAGTATCAGTCAGACTTAGCGCGGCGATCTGTCAAGTCGGTCCACGAAAAATCCAGACTGGAAAATCTCAACCCTTTTACGCACGGTCACGTGACCTGACAGGAGGGGCGACGCGGGCTACCGACACGTGACCCCCTGGTCTGTGTTTCAGATACGCGTGTCAAATCCCAAAACGAAGTTCTTCGTATCCCCGACTCTCCCTTTTTTTTTTCCACCTCGCCATCCGTCTTTCTGTCTTTTTTTGTTTTCAATATTTTTCGACCGACCGCAAACCAGCTGTCGCCCGCAGGCGAAACCGGACGTTACCCACCGCGTACGCGCGACAAGTTTTTTAAAATGACACGTTTAATTAAGTATTTAATTAAATTTCCACTCGTACATCGTTCGATTTTTTTTTTCCCCTCGGAGAGCGAAACCTTTGTCCGAACTCCGGACTTTATCGAGGAATTTATGAAAGCGAGGACAGAAACGAAACTGGTCAAACACTGGCAAAGCTCCGGCACGGTCTTCACTAATTCTTCGGGCAAGTTTCTTTTTCCTTCTTTGGTTTTCTTTCACAATGACGTCACAGTGTCCAGTTCGCGTTCGAATACGGCGGAAGACGGGCACGTTAATGGCCTCGTAAAAGTTAACGACAATGTTCTCTTACGATTTTCCGCTATCCTTTCTTCACCCTCGAACCCGGTCCTGGACTGTCCGTTCACCGGCTGAAATTATTGTCGGCGACGTGGAATTAATTTCCGCCCCCGTTGCAGCGGATTGAATTCTCGGTGTCCTTTCTGACCGTCGTACGTCGGGATTAGAAAAACTCATTGGCTGCGATTCGGAAGTTTTCCTGGGTTCTGATTTTACGACGCTCCTCCATGGCTGGGCAACTTTTAATCGAATGAAACTTAATCTCCTCCTGTTTGCGGTACATCGAAGCTTTCCATATACAAACGACTAATATTCTTTTATTACGATAGATCCAACGATAAAATATTCATTATACGATGTAGGAAAATTCACGAATATCCGGGGAAATAAAATGGAAAATGTAATCGTCATTGTTGCTAAACATTGCAAACGCAATTTTAGTCGAGCAAGTTCCCCCACGGGCAGGAATCTTCGATAATTGGAAGCCCGCTTAGCATATTTCTGGTTCTAATCACAGACACCAGTCAGTAAGTAAGGGCGGTTTAAAGTCTCCGGCAATCTCTCCGTCCTCCCCGAGCGCGCCACCCTCGTTGTACCGAGATAGGGGCTTAGGGGTGAGACCAATCTGCTTACAACCCCCTTAGTCTGAATAATTAACCCGGGGAGAGGAGAATACGCGCACGACTTTTTGCCCGTGTCATTTATTACGAAATCACCTTGTTCGTTAACTTCGTATTTGAATCTGAATAGGCGGCGAGAAAGGGTGGGGGGGAGGGTGAGGAACAGGTACGATCACAAGGTGCGGCGGTCGTTAATCGATCCCTTGGAATTTGTCACGGTTGCAACGAACGCGTTTACGACGATTACGAAACTTTTTCGACAATTTTTTTCCTCCCTCTTCCCCCTTTTGTATGCCAAAGCCCAACCCTTTTTTCATTCACCGCAACACCTGAGCATGTTCCCAGGTACGTTTCAGGATATCGGTGACGCTCCCGGGTTAATTCTCCGTCATTAGTCACACGTCGTGCTGCACTCGACGGCGCGTCGCGCGGAAAAATTTATTAGCGCTGTAGAGCACGGGGTTTCACGCATAAAAGTGTGTATTTGCATGCGAGTGCCGCGGCTTTCATTTGCCTAAGCCACGGAGATCCGGAACGGCTGGGATTCGTTGAGGCTGATTTCAACCACCGCCCGGTGGACGTGGCGCGCAGGGACGTCGGGATTAATGGCGATTTTGAATATTTAATTAATGAAAGTTCGCCGACGAAGCCTGCTTTCGATGTCGTTTTACCCCTCGTGTTTCCGTGTTTTTTGCCCGGTCGTTTCCCTGTCGCGTCTATTTTTTCCGGGGCGCCGTTGTCGACGTTTGCTGGGAAATTCGATGGACGCGGATCCTCTTCGCCCGTCGCCCATGGTCGCGTTTCATTATTTCAATCGCGCCGGGGCTTAATGGAATTTCGCGGAAGCAAATCGCTCGTGAAGTATGCCAGTGGCTCGTAGCCGTGATTAAGGGCGGCGGTCGCAATTATCCCGATTTGTCAAGTGAACGGATTATCACGCGAGGTCACTGGAACGTTACTTTTAATAACGAGGGTCGTTAGCCTTGTGACAAATTTCGGAGCGTCCGCCTACTTCACGGTCCGCCTGCCGTCAGACGATCATCTTCAATAGGAATTCGTTTAATCTTTGCCACGGGTATTAATTAATAACGGACGTCGGTGGAAGATGATATCTGCCGTGGCGTTGCACGTTTAGAGGGTCGGCGTGCACGGCGTCGGTGTTCTCGACGCATCGATTAATTGTGCTTTGAATCCGAGCGACGCGCCGTGAATGATCGGAGTGCAATTTAATTTTCTAGACCGCTGACGGACCTGCTTGTTAAATATTTCGTTTATTTTTTCGCTCCACCCACGTGTCCGCGTTGTTTGCTCTTCTGGACACTCGTGTACGCGCGCAACGTCTCAAGACCCCGATCGTAGAGTCGACGATAATGTTCGTTGGAGAAAAAAAAAAAAGAGCGGAACGCCCTTGAGAACGATCGTTAACTCTTGTTCGCGATGACCTCGAGCCATTTGCGCTTTACCCGTCGCCTGTGCATGCTGACTGAGTAAGTACAATCGTTTTTAGACCATACTGTATAAACCCCACGGGCAGAAAGGGGTTAGGGAAGATCATTATCAGAGGCTTAACCACGCGAGAATTTTTAATCAGAGGGTGCGCACCCCTTAGGGTAATACCGTTGCTGCCGATAAACGGACAACAATTGTCGCCCGGCTGTATTTAATTTAGGAAATCGCGGCGATCCCTGCTCGGACAATATTTACGCGGGGCTCGGTTTTCGAGTAGGTGCTACCCCGTAGGATTATTCGGTTCGAGCCAGTCATCGAAACCGTGCGGTGACATTAGATGTTGCTCGGTTCGCGAGTTACCACTTTGTATTAGATTCTTCCTCGACGCAAACGCTCGCGATAAAAATACTTCGAGTGCAACATACCCTGCGCTATCGCGCGCTCCTTTTACTGTTTACTGTTATCGCCGAGGGTGTACCTTTCTCCACACCTTTTATTTCGACTCGGAAAAATTTTAATCTCTCGTCAGGACTGCGCGACAAAATCTTATAACGTCGATGTAGAAATTGTGAAATTATTCTGTTTAAAATTTAATTTTGTACTTTTGCAAATTATTACTGTTCCCAGTTTTAGACACATTGATAAATAACGTACGATAACGTATGATAAAATAGCTTCTGAAAGTCCGTACTTCGAAATTGCATTACTAAACTGTTGAAAAGACCGCGGCAGTTGTAAAGTCGTTCCCTCCCCATGTTCCCATTTACTTTCGACACCGTTTGCTGCCATTCACTTGTCCCAGAGTCGGTGTCGTTGGCTAGAGCCCTGACCCTCGAAGCCACTAAACCAAACGAACCGTGGATAGAACCGCGTCCTCGGAGGAGCACTGATTAGCATCATCTTAAGGTTGTACGCGTCGTCGTAAGTATTCCGTCCCTTTGGTATTCATATGCAAAACTGACCAGATAGTGACCGCCGATTTACATAACGTTAGATTGACCGTGATTTCATTTAAGCGAGGGTTCGGGTCCCGCAGCACCCGTGGAAACTGTTAAGAGCTTTTGCACGGAGACGACGCCGGAGGAAATTCATGCAAAGTGACGTCTTGAGGAGGAGCTACCGAAGAGCTTTGTAATCGAGAATGGGAATCGCATCTTCCCTCGCGTATTCCGAGTATGCTCGCCTCGCGTTTTCGACTCTGCTCGCTCGCGATTGATTTCAATATCGTCGAACGATTTCCACGAGGACATAGAAGGGAGAAGGAGTAGGTTGGAGGAGGAGGGGGGTGTTCGTTTTCAGGCGAGGGAATCAATACGCGCGCGCTCGACATACTTTAGTTAATACGCTTATATTCTGCTAGCGGAATCGCGGACCCGTGAAACATGGTATTAAGGGATACACCGATCCCTGATGGTAACAAATGATAGGAGCCTTAATGGTCCGAGCACGTACACGTCGGCCGTGTGTATCTGTATACGCGTCGAACGTCTCGCCGTGAATCGACTCCACGGTTGTCCCTTTGATCGATTGCTTTTGTCACTTAGCTACCGTGAAAGGCTTTGGGCGCGATTGTGCCTTTTAATTACGAACTTAATTATCTTTCTCGAGCGCCCGTTTTCCTGTGTTCGCGACCGACGTCTGGGGAGGACGGGGGCTCAACTTCAAAACCGTATTCCCCATGGAGCGCGGGAGTCTACGGCATCGTGTCGCGTAATACGCGTCGATGAGCTTCTATCTACAGGGTGAATCGAATATTCGACGGCGTTTGTCGTTCGTTCCGTGGTACGCGGGGCTCTGATTTCGTAACGATGTTTTTGTTTCGTTCACGCTTCGCTGGAGGCGCAAGGAAGTAAAAGTGCTCTCGAACCGCGAAGAAAATTGACACCGGCCGCTAACGGCTTTATTATGAAATAGCTTGAACGAACCGCGTAACGAGTTCACGGCAATTAAACAAATTTCTTTTCACGTTTCGTTGGAGATGGCATTCCGATCCGCGAAGTGGATATTCTATCCGTTTGGAAGTAGCGAGTCGAGCACAAACACCATGTATATCTATGGCGTATCGTAGGTACATGCAGGGTGTACGGGATACAGGGTTACTAAGGCCTCCATAATGACCACTGCAATCCTGCCCTCACACACAATCCCATAATTAAATCCGTTAATCAAGGCTTACTGCTCGGACTGACCCTATCAACTTGGTTTATTGTGATCTGTGTAATCTATGCTAAATTAAGACGGACCGACGTCGCGAAATCGCACGTCTAGTTTGCGTAACTCGAGCCGTGCGTTCTGCATTAATTAGACGAGTACTTAGTTTTGATTACAGTTGCAACGGAATACCAGTTGAATTCGAAAGTCTCGTCGAAGACACCCTTACGATTCTTATATCCATTTTAAAAAGAGAAAAATATTTAATTACCCTATAATCTTGTTGCTGCTTTCCTAGCGGAGTCTTATTCATTTTTTTTTGCCATCGTGAATCCGTTCGATTACTAGGTGCTATGTTTTGCTCGTGTTACATCCGTTCGCATCGACTCTTACGTACAAACAAAGAGTCCAATTTGCAAGCTCAAAGTTATCCCAGGTGGTCTCGTTTTTCCCGATACGATATTGCTCGTAAAAGCTAAAGTTATGACCAATCATCGACAAAAGAACTCCGTGTGTTCGGCGTAATAACAGATTTACTGTTCAAAGAAAAACTCTCAATGACCGGAAGTCTACACGCACTAAAATTTCCTAAGTAACTTTACGAACCGAATAACTGTCTTTAAGTCGGTGTATAATCATTTGCTCCATTCGACGGTTAAGCGACTAACGAGATACGTTTACTAACTCGAAAATATCGAGACATAGTGTGCAATCGAAGTAGTTAAATCGTAAGGTAAAATCGTTTCTTGTAAGGTGGTAAAATTAACTATCGAAAGGGTAACTATTGCAATGGGAACAAGTTAAAAATCATGGTCGTCTCTTTGGAGTGTAGTAGTTTCTTGCAAAAGGTCGTTGAACCGGTCGGTGTAACGAAGTAGGCATTTATCGAGACAAAAAGCGATACTTCGCGCTAGAGGCGGATCGCCAAAGTTTCTTCGTCTTTAGATTCGTCTTAGAATTAATTGTCTGGCTTATCTCTCCGCCTCGGCTCCTCGTCTCACGCTTTATTGCTCAGAACAAGACGAGGAGGCCACGAGGCTTAGCATCGATCGCGATGAGATCCGCAGAGGAGTTCTCTTACACAGCGGGCCATCCTCCGTCTCACCCCCCTTTCCACCAGCCTTGTCTCTCCAACATTTCGTTGGCTTTGAAATGACAGAAGTCAAGTAGAGCGAAATACGGAGAACGCGGTTGAAGTGTAATTGGCACTGGAGTGCACTCGTCTTGGTTCATTAGAGAAAATATCTTCCCCATTGTCGAGGGGCTTACGTAGCTTCGGCTTTCTCCCTTTCTTTCTTTCTCCCGTGGCCGGTCTGTCTCTACCTTTTTTTCGCCTCTCCTCTCCTTTCCTGCTTCGCTCTTTTTCTCTTTTTCTCTGTCGTTTTACCCCGAGACAGAATTATTTTTGTTTCGAGTGGATACGGTCACTCGATGCAACTACCCCTCGGGGGCTGCCCTCTTCGGGGATGCGCGGCGGCTTATTGTGAAACGTGGAAACGTGGAAAAGCTTGTGACAGTCTAATCTTCTCGAGTATTCCGGAGAATAGACCCTGATTCTCGAGTGATCTCGAAGGGAATTGACCCGGACGAGCCTCCCCCGTCTTCCCGACCGGAATTCCATATTTCGCGATTCTTCGGCCCGTCTGCTCGCGCCCGGGTTCCTCTTTGAACTTCCGTCGTAACCATGGCTCCGTACATCGGTGTCTTTTGATCGTGACGCGTACAACTTCAATACGGTCCCTTCGCTATCGTTGTACGTCGAAGAATAAAGGTGTATTCGAACGAGACTGCCCTCGTCGGGTAACCAAAAGGTACACTCGGCTCGAGAACCCGGACACGCACGCCGTGTGCAAGCACAACACTGTTGCGTCCTCGGAGCGGGTGACGTAAATTCCGAATCGTTCGCTACGAATGCTTTCCACGGCACTTAACCTGCACCCAGGGGGGCGAAATCTATTATAACCGCAAACTTAACACTTAAAGCACGCACGACCCCAAAGAACTTCCTCGAGTTCCGTTACGTAATAAAAACTCAGGTTTAATGGCCACCATGTTTTACCAACAGCTTATTAACCGCAAAACGTTTCCTCACGATGGTCCTTTTCAAATTCCCTTACGACCCGGGGACTATGACAATGCGCGTGCTGCAGATGCAGCGGCGAGAACGAGAGAGGAGAAAAAACGAGAGAAAAGGTAAAGGGGTACCACCGCGCGTCGCACACTTTTCGAGAGAGTCTCGGCGAGCCCTCGAGCCGGAAAGGAGAAATATACGGGCCCGCTTTGTGTACAAGTGGAGTGTGCACGTATAAGGGGTTTTTAAGAGACGAGTGCTTACTTCTGCATACCTGCATACTTCAGGTCCGCGAAAGCACCTGTTGAAACCCATGGGCTTTCAGAGTCCATTCGCTCACTTGGAAGCCGATTCACCGGTTGCTCCGGATCGTTAGGCGGCATCTAGATCGTGCTCGGTTCGTTCCGCCTTCGAACCTTCATTTTTCGATCCCCGATAGGACGCCGATATATACTCCAACTAAAATGTTTTCCTTTTCGCTCGACGCGTCTTTCGCTCTATTATTCCAGCGTATGGCGACCTGGCACCGAGACGCCCAACCAAAACGAACAAATACGTCGCTCGTCACCCTCGTATCGAGCACGTTCGCGCTAGCAGCCGGCCCCTCGACGCGTACGCGTTACCGTATCGCGCGGAACGCCACCAGAGAGCCCAGCCTCGGTCCTAAGAGGCGAAACTGATTATTTATAATCGTTCGGAGGCACCTGCTAAACGACGTTCCCATGCGACCTGAAATAGTTCGGTTTACGAAGGGTCACCCCCTTCGATAAAAAGGTTACCACGAGTCGTTGCATCCGACGCGTCACAAGGTGGTGTTCGCGTTCGTGTTCGCGTTCGCTAGCAGCAGAGCCTGCTAAATATAACGACGATACAACCCACGGCCACCGCGGAAAAAACTCGAAACCACTGCCGCGTAAATATAGCGCCTCTCCCACGACGCTGCTCCGCTAGGTGGATATTTTCTCCGTTTGTTTGGCATTACTCGGCCCCGTACCTGAAACACGAGAACCCATTTACGAGCGGGCGAAAGCCTAACCGCGCGGAGGCGAACGGAGACCATCGATCGCCGATTGGTAAACGTTTTAAAGCTACTCTAATATCGGGAATCGCGTTCGAGTTGAGCGAAGAGCACAGGACGCGGGAGGGTATCCTATAAATCAAATCCTGCTCGCTGGAACGGTCGCGAAATCGTGACAGGAAGGAGAGCCAGTGGAACTCCGTCGACGATAGCCGAGAAATGATGTATCGCGTCGGTCCGTTGAGGAAAAAAAAACACACACACACGGTCCCCCCTGGATTCTGATATAGATTTTATTGGGGAGCAAAGCCGAGCTACGCGACGGCTCATTACCCGGTTTCGTGGTGGTCATTCGAACTCTGGTCACCCCAGGGCTCTTACACACGAGAATCTACGCGTATAAGCGGCAGACAGAAGCAGCCATGTGTTACGTCTCATCCCATGCGTCCCCCGGTCAACCATTCGCATTATAAAACCATAAAACGTGCCATTTTCGTGGCCACCGTTCTCCCTTTGCCGTACACGGGCCATGTGTCCGACACTTTTTTGGAAAAATTGCGTCCACGGAACGTCGCGCCACCCCTTTTCCGTCGCGTCGCCATTCGATCCTCGTTCATCTTCATAAGGGGAAACAGGATAAAAAAATTGTTTTTCACGAGTTCCTTCCCCCGGGCTCGTTCGATTACCGCGTTCTCGAGCCTCTGCACAGTGTTTGCGGCCCGGTGACTCAACCCCTCCACCTGCGTTGGCCGCTTCGTCCGTCGAGAACGAGGGTGGAGGACGTACTCGAGGATTTTCAGTGGATTCGCTGACGCTAAGCAGACACTCGGCGTTCGGATCAAATTAAACAGTCGGAGTTCGCGGGAATTTTCGCCTCCGGAAAATTGTTTTATCACTGTAATCCTGTAAACTGGAAATGCCAAATGCGCTTGCCTCGAGTCGCCGTCGATTTTTACGGTTAAATTTTGATAGCTCGATAGAGAGATTTATATTTAATGTCCCTTCGCTTACCTGACGTTTCGACGAAGCGTCAACGACAATATGTGTCGTCGTAGCGTGTTTGTTTTGTCGCGGTCCTCACAGGCAACGATATATTTTCGTAAGTGCTACTGTTGACGCGCAAAGTCCACTCGAGTGTCTCTCGCTCACGTGCCAGATATTTATATTTACTTGTGTACGAACGGACAAACGGTACTCCGTGGGTGCCGCATCCGGGGTCCCACTCGAACGATCCAGTTCTTATATTTAGTATCGATCGCGCGGCCGCGATCATAGGGCTTTCCCCTTACGTGACGGCTTTTAAATATAAAACGCGCGCTTACCGGGCCGGCGACGCTCGATGTTTCGGTCGCCGCGGACGAATTCATCTTCGCGGTACCGTTTCTATCCGCGACGGAATCTGATTCGAAAGAAAGGAAAGCGGAACGAGGTTAATCCCTGGTCTCCTTTTAAAAAGGGAGGAGGGCCTCTCCGGTAGGTGAGAGGGGATTGAATAGAATTAATATCTAATTGTTAGCCGGTACGCGCGACGCGTTTTCGGCAACTCAAAGGCCCACCCATCCGAAGAATAGTAGCCTTAACTAACTATAGACTCCTTGGACGACATAATCTCTATCCTAACATGCGAAGCGAGTGTGTTCTTTGCCGCTAAGTACACATTCAAGCGCGTTCCCTCCTCGCGCGTTTCACCGCTTCTCCGCGAGTGTGGGTGCTCCGGTGAAACGGAGAGAGACGGACAGAAACGGAGAGAGAGTTTACGAGGGTGTACGCGTGGTAAAGCGTACGTGTGAGGGAGGAGGGAGCGACGAGGGGACATGCGAGAGCTCTGATCTTTATGAGTCACCGTCATTCGGATAAAAATACCGGGGTGCTTGTACAAACAGTTACCCTTCGGGTGTCTTTTCGAGCGACGCTCTATCTCGGACAGGTTCACACGGCACTCGACCAACCAGGTGGCTTCACCTGAAAGACACGAAACGTTTTTTTTTTTTCTTCATTCCTGCCCTGAAAAGAGGACACCTCGTTCCTCCTATAATACGAAACGCCGCGTATTATGTCACCGACTGAATCGTGCGTCGCGATACGAGCTCTCGAAAATGTAAAATAGACCGTACCCGCGATAGACTTAACGCGGTCTAGCCTTTCAAAAGGTAGGGTTTCTTTCTCGGAATCGAAATTCGGAAAATTGACAGAATTAAAAGATAGTCGTATGCAGTCAAAGTCGTTTAGCCTTTGGTATTTTTGCGTATGGGCAGTTGGTCGTGCGGGTGGAACGGTCTCCTGTCGTGGTTGCTAACTTTAACACCGTTTTTCTCGGAACTACTTCTTAGGTGGCGTCCCCAAACCGCTCAAACCCGAGAAACTTCTTTTTCTCTTTCTCGTTGAAATGTCTCCATCAAAAGGGGATACGGTCCTGGATTATTATCAACGATGTTCAGAAATTTCAGGAACGTAATTTTTCAGTGTTCTAGAGTAAAGGACACCCTCGATCGAGCGTGTATTCGTAAGTCGCGCGGGGGAAGATTAATACACGTGGGCCCCGAGCGTCGCCCGTTGGACTGTTTCGTTATGGTAATCTGTCCGCCGCGAAACGGAAGCAGCAGATATCCCGCGAGTCTTAAATCATCCGAAATAAATTCGTTCGAGGTAAATGTACGTTATGGAGCGAGTTTCTACGGTAGACAGCGGCTGCGGGTCATTTGTCAAGAAGCTCGGCAGCCGATAGATTCCGCCGTACGAACCCGAAAGATCGTAAACTCGCCGGGTACCGTTAGCACTCTCTTATTTCCGCATAGAGCACCGTGCACGATAAATAATAACCGTAAGGACGTATTCTAGTTCATGGGGTTCAGGACGGTCATTGGCTGGCGCTTAAACTATCGTGGTACAGCGCGCCCGAGAGCAAAGATCGATCAGGCCTCAGGTAAAGCGGTCATAAATACGCTCTCGACAATGCCCCGCTGTTTGACAGTAATACTAATGATCGCCACTCCGGGACGATAATAGATAAACCGATACAAAGGCGACGGAAAATCGGTGAAATTGAGCAGAACGGATGTTTCGCCCGTGGCCCATTGAATCGGCAGTTTCCGGTCGGCTAGCTATGCTCGCTCGAGTCTCGACTTTAATGATGGGAAATGACGGTTTATGAGCACGACGACTAGTTTGATTTATTTCGCGTACGCGCGTGCAGCTCTTTCAAACTATAAACAACGACATTCTTTTTCGTTCGGTATTCGATCGATTCGTAATATTAACAATTGGCATCGAAGCGATGGAAGATTAACTATTTTAATTGTAGTATACAGGGTGTTCGGCCAGCCCTGGGAAAAATTTTAATGGGAGATTCTAGAGGCTAAAATAAGACGAAAATCAAGAATACCAATTTGTTGATGGAGGCTTCGTTAAAAAGTCATTAACAATTAAATTCAAAAATTTCAAATCGTTCTGGAAAAATTATTTCTTATTGTAAGGGTCGATTATAATCATTTCTGATGAATAGATATATCCCGGAAATCCTACCCAGTTTGGAGAAAAAAATTCGAAAAGGTGTGAAATTTTTCACAAAATTAAAAAATTTTAAATCGTTCTAAAAAAATTATATTTGATTGCAGAGGCCAATTATAATAATTTTTGGTCAATAGACATACCCCCGAAATCCTACTCAGTTTCGAGAAAAAAATTCCTTACCGAAAATATAATTTCTGGCCAGAAATGTCTGCGCGAATTTTCATGCGAATCTTTAAAACGTCATAACTTCTGAACGGATTGGACGATTTTAATGTTTAAAAAAGCAAACTACGCGTATTTTGAAGGAGAATATGTACAAATTGCAAAAATGTTCGAAAAGTTGGTCCTTGACCCCGCAAAATGAGAAAAACCCCATAAAAATGGTCAAATTTTCAAACAGCCATAACTCCTATAATAGTGAATATATTTCAATGAAACTTTTTCTGAAGTAGAGTCCATAGGTACCTACAAAAAAGTATTAGACAACTTTTCTGTAGGATGTCAAGCAAAATTATTAAAAATGAAAACGGAATTTTTAAGAAAAATCGACAGGTGGTAGGTGTCTAAATTTTTCGACGAAAAAAAAAATTTTGGAGTCGTTCTAAAAAAATTATTTTCGGTTGCGGGGGTCAAGTACAATCATTTTTGGTGAATAGACATACCCCCGAAATCCTACCCACTTCCGAGAAAAAAATTCAGTATCGTCGGAACTTTAAACGTCAATAACTTCTTAACGAAGCCACCATCAACAAATTGGTATTCTTGTTTTTCGTCTTATTTTGGCCTCTAAAATCTCCCATTAAAATTTTTCCCAGGGTTGGCCGGGCACCCTGTATTACTGTGTGAAGAACAGAAAGGTAAATTGTTTAGTTTCTCTATTATTGGACGAGTACTGTAAAAATTACGTGATAAATCCTTCTTCAAAAGTGTTGGAGTTGCGAATAAAAATGTGTTTTTATCGATACTCGCGGAATCGAGTGACAACGACACCGCCGAAAACCGATGGTCGGTCCATATCAAAGGACAGGTTTTAAATGTTTTCATCGGGGCACACGGTTGCACGCACACGCTTTTCGCGGCTTTTTGGAAAATAAATGGCGTCCGGCTATCGTTATCGGAGCACACACGTACGGGCGCGGGGTGATCGATAAATTCATTTATTTTGAAACACGAGTTCCCGAGCCACTCAACGAGCTCGTATCGAATTAAATACTCGTCTGGTCCGCTCAAATATCCAGACAACATCTGCGACAATATCCGCGTACGCGATATACGTATATTTATATTCGACTAGCATTACCTGAAATCATTGCCATCGAAAGAACGGTTTTATCGCGGGGCAATAAATTTGATTTCACCGGGCGATTATGGGCAATTATTATTTTATTACGTCGGAAAAAGACGTAAATGTTAGGTCCTAACGGGCCACGAATCTGCGGAAAAAAACACACGGGAGGAACGATTGTGGATATACCGATTCCGTGATACAGGCCAATAAAATTGCACCCGCTAATTTCTAGGACCCTCGTTGGAGGAATCGGTTCGTAGGTCGGTTGATCCAAGGGGTCGTTGAGCCACGAAACACCACCTACGGCGAAGGAAATACGCTTTTAGGTCTTTGGGGGCGTTTAGATTCCAATCTAATAAATACTTCCTCGTCGGTCTTTCAGGGAGGGTGAAAACTCAATGAGTTAACGTTTCCGGCGTGAGAACGTACATTTTTTTTCCAAGCGAGATCGAGAGACCCCGTCACCTGTACCGATCGTCGCGGGATTCTATCGTCGGGGATCCGCATTGTAATCGATTCGCTTCACGGTTAATTTTATTGCATCCCTCGAAGTTTCGAGCGAGACGGGTTCTCGAGGATCGTCTCGACCAGTCGAGCGTAGAAACTCTCTCGGCTAAGAACCGTTTCCTGATACGTTAACGCAGCGCTAGCGGTATAACTTCGTCAAGTACGGGTCGGAAGACAGATAAAAATCCAATTTAATCCCGGTAATCTTTACGACGAGATTTACTCCGTCAGGATATCCTCGTTCGAAGCTCGTGCAAAAGAATAGTAATTTTAATGGCGCGCCTAATGACACCGAGACTCGAGATTTACGGCCAATCGGCGAATTGCGGGTGCAATCGTTCCATTAGAACACGAGGAACCGCTAGGAGATCGATGCAATCGCGGACCCGAGTCATTATATCGTGTCTAGGTATAAACGACGACCTTCTGTATCTGCTTCCCCGTTTTACTTTATTATTCTTGTCCCGTTGTCCTGACGTATCGCGGTAGGGCACACCCACGACGCCCATAATTCACTGCGAAAACCCATGCAACCCGTTCGTTGGTTGGTTCGTTGGTTCGTTCGTTCGTTCCCTCGACATCGGGCAACAGTTTTGCAATGCACCGAGCGTTGTCCGTCGTCTGTCACTACCGTATACTTATCGCGTTGCCGCTGGCCGCTATACACGATATAATTCTACTTGCAAGCGATTCTACCAGAGATCCCGCGGTCCCTATACACGGACACCGTCACGTTTTTCATCGGTTACCTTTCCGCGGGGAGTCACGGTGCTGGCGAGTTAAACGCCTCGGACACGTGCAACTTATTGTTTCTTCGTGGCCTTTGCAATACGTGCCGCGCGGAAATTCTTAGACCTCGATTTGCCTTTATGCACCCGCGTACGTGATTCGTCGTACGTCGCGCAATCCCGTTTAACCTAACTCGCAAAAATCCGTCGCGTATACCGAGGAAACCGCGTTAGGATAATCCTAAAGCAAATACTCGCGAATCGATTCTTTCGCTGCACCGCTGAACCCGTCGATAAGTGCTGTTCGCTCTTGCTGGTCGTGTAGGTAGTCGGTAAACACGCAACCCTTTTCACCTTTTCAGTAACCTACGGATTCCCTTATCGCAGATAATTATTTAAATACTTTCTTTGTAGTATTACAATGAATGTTTTATTGTTGATTCTTGAAAGGATTTCATATAATATTTCATCATGAGTTTCACAAAGTTCCTATAATGTAACTTCTTTGTTTGGTACATCTACAGTGGTTATATTTAAAGGTGAACAGGCTACAGTTGCTCACACAAGTAGATTACCATCGAAGGTGCTAAACGGCTCCACGCAGACGTAGAATTAAACATTACACCTTTTAAATTAGTCCCTTTGAGCGATTTGATTATATTCAAACCAGCCGCAGAGAGCCGGATTACTGGACGTGTTGGATTAGCGAAAGGCCAGATTACCGAGAGGTTACACTGTACGTCCCGTACCGTATTTCATTCCACGCAGGCCTTAATTCGTTTAACCTTCGTTACATGTTAAGAGAATATCTACAGAATTTCTCTACTATTTAATATCGTGTCAAATGTGAAACTCCACAACAAAAAATCCTGCCGCGTTTTATACCCCGTATCAAGGTAGAACTATCATGCGCCGAAGACATCTTGCAATAATTATAGGGAAACAGTTAGCAACGACAAAATTGCCCGTCGGGAACTGGGCGTATCAGAAAGACCGTTTTACCCTTTCGCGTATCGATTTCGTCGTGAAAGGCGAACTACGGGATTGGCGAATATTAATTGTACGGGCTTCCGTCCCCGCGACACCAAAGGTTTTCCCCCCGTCTCGCGCTCGATTGATGTCAAGCCCGAAAACGCGCATTGACCGGGCGCGTTTCTGTCGGCTCGTCCACCCTCGATTCTCGCCTCGCACGAGAAATCGTCCCAGCACCCGGAAATTGCGTTTTGTAATGCTTTTGACTACACCGAACCCTCCCCGTTGCGCGTCCCGGCGCTCCCGAAAGTGAGAAATATAAAAAGCACCGGCCGTTCCTTTGTACACACTGTCGCAGCCCGCGTAAAACAATACGCACTTTCGGTATAAATATGTTCCGCGCATCACAATAACCGTCCGTTCCTCCGTAGGACCGAGTAACTTTGGTCCGTTGGCTCGTGGAGGAAAGAACGAGGCGCGAGGGACGCTTGCACGGTCAAAAGATGAGCGTCCCTCGATGGCCGTCGCCCCCTCGTCGCTTCGCTATAAAGCAGTCACGTGTCTCCCTCTCCGTGTATATGGGGGTTTGTAGCCTCCCCCCCCGTTCCACCGTCGTGAATAGTCTGTGGTGTTTCGGAACAGAGATGCTCTCACGATGGGGTCCTGCTGACTGCCCCGATGGCGTGACACGATGGTGTGACCAGTAACCACCGTTCTCTCATTAACGACTAATGTCGATTCTGCAGCTCTACCTGGGCTTCGTCATGGCTTCCCGCTTTTATTAGAATCAGGGGTGGATGTATTATTTCGCGTTCGTTCGTCTCCTCTGTTCTGGCTGCGCTTTACGAGCCCCGTCGGTTTGTTAATACTCGCCTCCGTGTGAGAAATAGATTCGATCGATCAGGATTCGTACCTGCGTGAGCTCACAAAGTGAGGGATTATCGATCAGCCTCGAGCCTGCGTGAGCTCAACGATCTGCTTAAAACTACAAATCATGTAGTAAACATTTTGCTTATTATCGTGGGATCGCTCGTGTAAAGTTCTCGTATACCACGGGACCCGTCAGGGAAGTTTATCAGGGAATATGGCTCAATTTGTTTCTACAATGCATTTTTGTCGAACGTGTAACTTCCTGTAAACCGCTAGCATTGCTTCCGTTCTATATCAATATCAAGGTAGATGTGCTATCGTTGGATAATTCCCTGAATCGAACAGTCGTGACTCCTCGCTAATATGGGTAGTGAAGGTTTTACTCCGCTCAATTTGAGGACCCAGACCGAACGGTTAAGGTATCCATAGTGTGTACAAGTTGACCACGTTCGGTTCCCGGTACGGGAAGACGCTTACAATAGTCATATTTGCACAGCGATACGAAACGTAGACGGTCTCGGGGCGCAATCTCGAAAGTCCCATAGTCCAAAGACAAGAGCGTATATACGTGTAACTCGTTCGATGGCACACAGTAAGTGCGAGAAGCCCGTAGGAACGTCGACGTGGCACCCGGTAGTCAACCACGCGTTAATCCCCGTTCATTTTTCATTTTCACGTGCGGGTTACGGCTCGAGCCGTGCGAGAGTATCGCCGTGAATGGATTCACCGTGGCGTTAATGAGAGGAGAACAAGCGAAGGCTATTTGGGATTTTGGGGTGCCGCGAGGCGGGCAGGTAGCGAGGATAGGACCCAGACCGTTTTCGTCCTTCGAGGCAGATAGGATCGCCGCGAAGGGGGCCGAAAACCCTTCCGGCGGAGTAAACCGAAAACGACGTCTCTTTAACACGCTCCACGGGATGCACTTGGTTGCACTCGGTGCTCACGGTTCGTGCGTGCGTGCATGCGTGCGTGCATGCGTGCGTGCGTTATACACGCGCGCGAAAAGGACATGTTCGCGCGAACGTCGAGAGGGTGAAACTCGTGACATAAACGCAGGCTGGATTTTTCTATGGCGTTCGGTGGCTCGAAAAAGGGAGTTATAACGGATAAGCATCGCGGCTCCCGGGTTCGTTTCGCTCGTTTATCACCTTTTTATCGCCCGGGCGTGATTACCTGGACGCACTCGACGTTAATTTACATTTCCTGGGCTCATACGCCCCGGCCTCTGCCTCCCGAGTTACGATTAACCCAAGGAACTGACACGGACGCGACGAGACGCAATAAATGGAATCGAACACCCAACCGGTCCCCGTGCGCGATCGTACTTTCAGTTTCTCCGCAGTGTTTCACAACGTTTTTTTACTATCTACCCCCAACAGTTTTAGGCCTGACGCGTCACAATCATTTTTATTTTTAGAAGATTTAAGAGTATTTTACTTTAAATTAAATCGCAATTGAAAATTAGCATTTTGAATTGCCATTTGTTGAATTAGAAATAACCATGGACCACGATTGGGAACCTCTGTTTTACGATTTACCGTGGTGCACGCTCGGAGCAGAGAGTTCCAGGCTCCGGGTGTGCGCCCGGTTTTATCGTCACCTATCGCGTTCCTTCTAACGCAACGACCGAGATTTCGAACATTTAGGCGCGCCCGGAGTAATTAAAATTTTAAAGCCGGTAATGATTCTTCGGTGTCGCCTCCTATCGCCACGCGGACCGGTGCACGGCCACGCGTTAATGACTGCCGAGAACAACATTTTATAAACGGCTCAGCGTACCATTTTATTCGCTTACGTATTATACCGTTGCCATCGAAACGCTCGGGCATAAATTAATTTAACGCGACTTTAATTTACGGGAACATTTTTACGGTTCGACCGGAGCGCTCGACCGTAAAATAAATTGATCCGCGGCGCGTACGATGTTTACATTGTTACACGCCTAGAGTAATAACCGGTGTAACCTCGCGAGATTTAAACGAGTCGTAGGAGTCAACGACGCGAAAACCGTCGAAATGGCGTTCGAAAAAGTCGTGTACGCGAACGATTTCGTTCGCTTCTATCCCGATTCGTCAGGGATGTCGGAGTTACGAGGCTCAGAGTCGGTGAATCACGCGAAAACGATTCATAGGGTTGTTGGGTGACAGGGTGAGACCAACCAATCGCATTATCGGCCTGGAAACGCCGGTTTAAGGAAATCGTGGACGATTTCTTCGGGTTTCTGGACCGCTGGAAAACGTCGTCGCACGTGCGTGTGTCTTTCGCGAGGATTCGTTTTCGTTCCGTTCGACTGCTTGAAAAATGCCCCGGGACGCGTCCCTCTTGTTCTTGGTCGCGCTGTCGTCGTGAAAAATTGACGCACGAAAATTCTGACGGGTCGCGATTTGTCAAATTCCCTTCCTCGGCAACCGCCGCGCGCTGTGGACAACGGTTGCAGCTTTGAATACCTTTTCTCCTTTTTCTTCCGTATCTTTCGTATCATCGACGTGTACGCGCGAGGCTCTCTCGGCCCTACGAGGAGAGACGGGGACGGTTGCGCAACGGGGTTTTGGGTTTCAAAATGATTGGGGTGGAATTGGGGTAAGCCGATACCGTCTGGCTACCCTCGACGTGATTTCCTCAAGGACGATACGCGTATATACTGGTCAATTTAGAGACAGTCTGTCACTCAGCGAAGAAAAGATTCTCTGAAAACTCCGAGACTTCCTTTCACATAATGATCCCGTATCACGAGATACCTATGGTCTGACGTTTCATCTCCGGTTTCGTTCGTCAACGAGATCTACGATGTTCCTCGGATTTTTAATACTTTGACTTTCGCGAGACACGCGCGAGTGCTAGAAATATTACTCGATGGCCGAAGGAATAAAATCGCGCGTCAGGGGCTGACAAACCGTGGGTGGCGAAGTCACGTATACGCGACAGCTGCCAGCGAGTGTTGAAATATTCGCAGGAGACTAGATACTAACGAGCGTTATCGGTTTCGCCTTGACGTTTTACCTGGGAACGAATCGATTTCGGCCTTTTATCGGGCCGAGGCGCGTTTTCTATTTCGATAAAATGAAGATTGACAGGATCCACGTGTCAGACGGCTGCCGGTCAGTCTGTTCGTTTCGCACTCGTTTCCATGAACGTGCCCCCATGCGTGCAGACTACGGGTGAAACCCCTTTGATGACGGGTCTCCGCAAATTGACGAGCATCAATTAACGTGGTCAGTTGCGGTTGGTCTAAGACACGGCGACAGGACTCGTCTCACGGTACTTAGGATTGTTCCCCGAGTGGCTTATCGTAGCCGATTGCCCTTGTCCAGCCTCGTGATTGGCAAACAGCGGTCGGTCGTACCGCATTGTTCATCCGCCATTGAATCTTCCTGATCTATGGGAACTGACCAGTGGTCAGTTCTGGCCCTGATGCGACGGGCGTGTTAAACACGAATATCCCTCGTCACTTTCGCTCTCCATTCACTGACCGTTCCGTGTCGGTCGTTTTCGAGCCTTTTGCTCTTCACCGCGATAAGACACGTCGAAAGGGTGGTTTCATTGTGGAGCCTCGGATTTTATGCTCGTCAAATATCGGGTCCGCGTACTAACGAGGGTGGTCAACCGTTTCGAGGGACACGCAGGGTGTAATAAAGGTGTTCGATGCGTTTGCAAAGTATTTTCCGTGCACCGTATTGGGGTGGATCGATTTGTTTGCTTGGCCGTCTTTATTCTTGAAATAACAAATAGGGAAACATTCTTTTACGTCGATGGTCGGATACAATAATAATGGTAACGGCGAGTGTTTCGGTGTAGGCGAGGGGACCGTTGATTCCGAACAAATGTCCCCCGATTCGGCGCCGGGAATGGAGGCGAAACTCAATTTCTTGATATCTGAATACCAGCCAATTACGCGCGACGCGTCAAGGGTACGCGACATATGTATATTTCCGTCGTTTTCTCCACGGCCGAATTTGAATGTCATCTTCTCGCCTCCCTATTCATCCTTTTCAATTTATCCTGCGCTGCTACGACGCGCATGATTTGCATTTTCGGAAAAAATATACGACATCGACGTGGTTTTGCAAGTCAGATGCGCGATATCGCCTGCACGGTGTCGTGATAAATCGTTTTTTCGCTTCGATCGTTCGGGCGTTAGATCGTGTAACGTTTTCGTAATAGATACGCACGGGGAAACGCGTGACTAACTCTATCCCATTCGTAACACTTAACTTTTTCTTCATTTATTCAGTTTACTTTAGCGTGCAACGTGTTAAAAGTTTGCGAACCCCTGTCTTGGACATATTACATTTTCACGAGCAAACACATTCGTCACAACTGGCAATTAAAGGTTAAATCGCAGTCCCCTTTATTCGAAGACTTTATTGGTATTTAACGATGTTATACGGGTGTCTCGACGATGGCGCTGAATGCAGCTTATTTGATTTTGCATTTTGATTCGTTAAACCTAGTTTCTGCTTGAAACTTAATGAGCTCTATGTGAGAATATATTACTGTGATAACTCGAGGCTTGATTTCTTTTAGATTTTTTAAATAACCTCTGGCCCATTTCGGAATATTCAAACTCCACTAACCGGTCGTTGGAATTTCGGATGGTCTCTTGTTTCTCGTCAACAGCCATTCAATCTCGAGCGCAAAGCAAACCATGTAATATTAACAAAGAGGCGGAATATTAATGCTTTCGTCGCTGGACAAAGTCGCGAAAAGTGTACCGAAGCGACGACAGACGCACCGTATACATAATATTTGCATGGGAAATTAAACGACTGTTTGCGAACGAGGAATGTCCTTCGTTGAAAAGATCGAATAGCAGCGTAGCCGTAGGCACGGTTCTGTCGCGTTGCTACGATATTCAGAGAGAATATCGTACGTGGATTCGTATTGCTTGCAAACGGCGCTCTAATAAAGTATTCCCTGTGATCCGTTCGATGTTGAAGCATTCCCCGCGTCCCGTCTGCTTTCGATCGCGTTCCGAAACTTCGCTCGCTTAATTCGCCTAGTTGCACGAACCTGTGTTTAACACGTTCACTGTGGCACAGGATATATGCAGTCAGTGTCGCTTAAAATCGTACACATCACGATTCAAACGATTTTTACCCATAAAAAGCACAACATTCAAGTAGTATTTTAAACGTGTTACATTATAGTTTACAAATTGAATGCGTGAAAGTAACGGTTAATTGCAGTGTATTTTGCAAAATATATGTTCGATACTATTACGACGTTCGACCTTTTGTACGCAATTCATCCATGACGTCAGACATTGACGTCCAGGAATAAAGTTTGCGCAGCCAGCGCGTTAAACGCTGAATACTCTTTTGATATAAATGGAGAGAAAGACAATAAGTTAACAAGCGAATAACGTCGGAGCATAGCGCTCCAAAGAGTAAACACAAAATACAGTGAAAAACCTTAGAGGAGATGTCGTCTGCGACATCATAAACGAAACGTTTCTCCATTGTGATCGACCGAGAGAATGAACTCGGGACGCAATTTCCGCATCGTCAGCGCTGGCAAGAGGGAATCGCGAACACAATTTCTCGTTATCGTAATTAAGAGTGTCATGGATCGTCGACGTTGTCAAAAGCGTTGTCCCCGGCGTACAACGAATATTTTGTCGTTTGAAAACGATATCCCACTGGGACTTGTTAGTCTTTCGCGACGTCTGACATTTTCGCCAGGTATATAATATTTCTAAGGCGGTCCAGCTTCGTTCTTTGAGACGCGGAGCCATTGAGGAGCGTCCCTTTGATCTCCAGTCAGGCTTTATTGAATGGCGGGACGCAATTGGCGAGTCTCAGTCATATTCTATTTCCCCGAGATTAAGGGAAATTTGCAATTATACGGATTACGCAGACGTTGCTCGCGAAGGAATATTCAATCTGGAATTTTCGACGGTAGGAAATCGTGATTCCGTGCTGTATCGCGTGGCTCTGTGCCGCATACATGCACGACCGCGTCGCGTTTGAATGTTTTATGGGGGCGAAATTGGCGATTCCTTTGATGGAAGAATATTACTTTGTACAGCGGGACGAGTGTGACGAGGACGAATACCGTGGCCAGTCGATACCTTCGTGCCCACGGGGTTGCAAGAAACGCAATTTGCGTTCGATTCTTTCTCCGTTTTTGTCGCGTTCGCGGTTGTACCTATCGACCGATGGTTCTTTATCGCGTCAGGCAAGACAGCGTTTCTTTCCACCGACGATGTTCTGTATTAGTCACACTGGTGCCCCTTCCTCGACGCTGTTCAATTATTTTCTTTGTTTCATAACTGCGCGTTAAACGTCCACCGAGCGAGGTTACGCGAATACGCGAAGCGCGAGACACGAACGATGCTCGAAGTTTCCATTTTTTATTATATACAAAGCCCCGTATCTTTTTTCAAACATCGTCCGCCTGAGAAACTCGAGAAAAAGGTGTCCCTTTAAAAACTTTCGTTCCTCGTGTGCGGTTTCGATTATTTTCCAGCGTAATTGCGTCGTAAAGACCCGGCCACGGTGCTCGGACGTTTTACTTTCTTCCGTGACCGCGAACGGACACATAAACTTTGTGGAAAAAGGGACAAACCTCGAAAAAAACTCGAGCAGGGTCACCCGCACGACTCGTAACGCGCGTTAATAATATCTTCGGTCCACGTTCGTTAGCATTTACCTTTCTCCGGTTCTCGTAATGCGCGAAACGTATACGCGATTCGCACGCGAATTATTTCACCCCTTCTGGGGCAGCTGAACGCGGCAAAAGGGGCGGTAAGTGACGTTACGTCCCGGGCATCGTCATTACGACTAGTCGAGGCCCGTTCGCTATTTACCCCCGTAGTTAAACCTGCCCCATAAAGATTCAGATAGCGCTGGAAAAGGCGTACCCTCTATGGCGATACGTTTTGTTGGTCGGGCTTGGTGACAGTGGTCGAGCGTTAACTGCCTCGCGACAGCTTACACGAGAGAGAAAAATATTCTCGTGACCTCGTGTTTCCGGATTTTTAACGTCACCGTTGACCAGAGTAATGGTTTTTTTTTTGCGCGCGATCTCTATGGGATTTTAATAAAACGGTATCGAATTTCTGTGAAACGAACGACTGAAATTGCACGTCATTTTGCTCGATCACCTAGGAAAAACTAGCGATCAAAAACGCTCCGAGCATTTTTTTTAATTTATTTTTTGTATATCGTTATTATTCCATTTTATATTTTGTTCGTGATACGATCGAGGCGAAAAGGGGAAGAATTCGCGTTTTTCCACGGTTGGGCTCTGTACAGATAAACATCAATTCGCGCAAACCGAGCGCAAGAATGCGTCGTAAAGTTTAAGCGACGCAAGGGTGGCGAATTCGTCGTTCCTCCGAGGCCCGGTCGCAACAAACGCGCAACGCGTCCGGCGGTTTGTTAATTTTTTATTCATCGAGACACCAGCTTCGCCGATACAATCTCAATTTGTTTTACGACAGATCGAATGGCGTAGATTAACTGGTAAAAACGAAACGTAGATCGCGTCGAATAATTTTATCCTTTCGCTGGCTTCCCGGGTTTGTCACGCGATTTCGTTTGCCGCGATTATTAAACAGCGGAACGCAAACACGATCGTCGTAAAGCCCGCGTACAAGGTGGTCTTGAAACATTTCATTAATCGTATCGATAAAAAAATGTCGTAAAAAGTACGGGGTCAGTCGAGTGTTTCCTTTTCAAGTTTCAAGATATATATTTTACATTAATGGGAATACTTGTTATCTTTGAATAGTCGTCCCGGATCGAAAGCTCGAAGCATGAGAATATCGTTTGACATGGACCAGATGCCCGGAATTTCCAACCATATTCGAAATTAATGAAGCGACCGTGGCGAAGTTTATCTTCTTGGTCAAAGAGTTCGCTCGAAACGCTTGTAATGCGGAATTTTAAAAGGCTGTAACGCGTAACGGGGGTGGGCCCTCGCGTATCTTTGTAGTACGTTTTACCAGCAAAGTAATTAGTAGAACATGCTGATGAAGTTTTTCTTACGGTTCAGGAGCCCGGCCGTGGAAGCGTACGCGAAACCTTTCGAGATCGAGGCAGCCGCGGGGCAAACGGCAATTCTGAAACGCGGACTCGGCGAGAGTCGAAAGAAAATGCTTCGTATCGCTCTCGGTTGCACTCCCGCCGCCGTCCCGAGGTACGCGTGTCGCTTTTCACGATTAATTACTGGAGTGTAGAGAGACTGTTGGGCGCGTGTAAAAGCGCGCGACAGGTTGTCGACGTGCGAGAACGTTGTAAAAGACCGGTATCACCCCCCGCAGGCAGTTGTGCCTGACATTCTGCGGATGTCGGAATTTCCGCGACAGCATTTTTAATCACGCGAGCATTTTAGCGACGCGCTCTGCTCCCGGACGCTTTAATATAGGAGCAATGTGGTTATGCATAGTGATGAGAGAGCGTGGAGCCGGGGAGAGGGCCGAGGCGTGGCGAGGGCGGTAGTAAGCGCGAAATGCTTCGGCTAAAAACTCCATCTGTAGGCAAATTGTTTAATTACTTACGATATTGCGGGGGCGCCGACGCCCGGAAATTCGACGCGGCGCGGAAACACCCGCGAAAAAGAGGAACAGGGGAGAAACGGAGGAACGAAGGACGGGGGACGATGGGGCTAAACCGATTTTAATCTATGTGGCCAGCGCGCTTGAATTCGTTAATTCCCAGAACCGGGCGCGGTCTCGTTAAAGAAATTTAATTGCACCGAGTGCGATTGATTGAACCGCGGAGACAGATTCGATGGAAATTGAAAGGATCTCGCCCACGGTTCCTCCCGATACTCCTTATTTTCACGAAGATTGCGCAGAGTTTCTCGTTTAAACGGCAGAACAGCTAAGTGAGGATACGCCGGAAAAACGAATTAAATTCCGTGGTTGCGAAGTAGAGGTACAAAGCAGCCGCATCATCCTTCCAACGGGTTTACGCTCGGTTTTTACGAGGCTTCATTTTATACTTCATTCCCTTTGTACTTCAAGGGGGGTTGCAAAATGGAAGTGACGTCTGACGCATAACCACTTCAACGTTATTGCAATTTTCTTTGGGCGAAAACAAGCGCTTCCGGACCAGCGCAGGAAAGACGGTAATACGTTTAGGTTCGTTACAAGAGCATGTAAACGCGGAGAACGAATATGAAAACCGGCTTGTTTCGCTCGGTATCGGGCTTTAATGGAGAAGTATCGAACTCTCTTCGTCCGTGTAAACAGCGAACAAACCGCGGAAAAAAATTCCATGCATCCATGAGAGACTTTAATATGCCAGAGTGATTGCTGCGCCGCGGCCACTCTGACAATGCTTTCTATGGGAAAACCCGGGGCTGTCTCTCTTCTGGTCTCTTTGCTCTGCATACGCGGCGGTTCGTTCACTCACAAAATTGAATAAAACTCGTCAAAATAACGCGCCCGGGTAAAATATTTCATGCCGTTAGAGGAGTTACGCTGCTCGTAAAAATTGCTTCGGTACGTTCGAATGGTTGGATGACCCGTCGGGCCGGGCCACGGTTCGCCAGAAGTGCCGTAATAAAAATCGCCCGCGTATAAATTAAACTAACGTTCGACCGGGAGATAAAGCGTCGATAGAGCGGACCGTTTGCATCAACATCGATGCGCGTCGCGCGTCATCGACGTGCTTCCCGGGCCGATGACCGGCCTCGAGGGTTAATGGTCCTCGAAGCAGCTGTATCACCTGCTGCGAATCACGATAGACGCGATGCCTGTTTCGTCCAAGGGTCGTTCCGGTTACGGTTAACAATAGCTTTCGTAGAAATTCCATGGATCGGGCCGATCGGGGTTACGATTCACGGGGCGCATCGAGCCTCGAGGGGAGGAAGAGTCGATCGCTAATTAGCTTAGTCCAGATGCTCCCGAAAGCCTCAAGGAATCCGTGTAGCCGTCCGACGCGATCCATTCACGAATTCGACGTTGTTCGGACGAATGGGAAGCCCGGCGAGCAAGTTATTCCGTGATTTAGCGCGAAAATCATCCCTCTGTCAGGCAAGTTGTCGGGGCTTCGACCCTTGTTGTACAAGGCTCGCCACCCCTAAGCCCGAGCAACTACGCCCGGGATATATACGGCTCGGGTTCTGCGCTGGATTTCTAACCCTACCTACCTCGGCGAAATATTTTCATAGAAATGTACCGCGGAAATGACAGCCGAGGGGGCGAGCGCGTAGAACGTTCGACCAACTATAACCCGCAGGGGCTCAGATGCTCGACCGTTCGCGTTTTTTTCGCCTTTCCTCGGGAACAGGATGCTCATTACGGGGAGGGGAGAGGGAACGACGCCGCGTCGACGAAACGGTAATTGTTTTTAATCACTCGGGGGGTTGGGAGTAGTCGCGCTATTCCGACGAAAGGAACGGTCCCCGATGTGGTTAACCAGGAACTAACCCTTCGCGCTCGCTTTCGCTTAATGTTCTGGCACTTCTTTAACCCTTACGCGGAATATCGCGGAAGGGGTGAATTCAGATTCGTATCTTCCCAGCGCACTTGGAAGGCCCCCTCTAGCACCGTTGTATTTTAGAAAATATGGTACGTTAATATTTTTATTCCCCTCGAGAGATTTAAGGCAAGTGGTTAACCTTTTACCCCGGAAGGTATTTTCAAACGTCTTTTCTTTTATCGAGCATCGGTGTTTCAAACTTATGTCCCGAGAAACTTTCTCGAAACATAAGTTTAAGTGTAGGTTTCCTCGTGTAGTTTCCTCGGTAGTTATCGTATACAGATATGCACGGGATTTAGTATAGAACAGTTTTTTCTAAACTTTTTTAGTTACAAGACTATGACAAGCTTACAAGTTACTACAAAATCAACTGTTCACCAATTCACCAGTTCGATAATATAAATATCGTGGTTGTTTCTCTCGAGAGAATCTGTTTAGCGTCGTGGGAAGGTTAAAATCGGGAACGAAACATGTGTTAAGGCAGTTAAGAAAATTGATTCGAAGTAGGGGAGACTTTTATTGCCATAATTACCCACTTTCTAGTATTTTGCCTGCCATCCCCTTCGGTTCTCCGTATCCCGACAGTTGGGCGGGTGAAAAGAATGGAGCAACGTTTCCGTTTATAAAACGGAACGTAATGTCAGACGATGTACGAAAAGGCACAATTTCCATTACGCCACCGACCGGTAATCCGTCGGTAATTATGTGTGTCTGTGCTGGGCGCGCGTGCGGTTTGTCGTCGATTGTGTGTTTATCGTAGACGCCAGAATGGAGATAGATCGGAGACACAGTAGTATGTAATTGGTCATTATGATGGACAGGATAATCGAACTGTAAGTGTCGCGGGGGCAAATTGACATACGCTGTTCTCGTCAATTGAAAACACGCGTAGGAAGCGAATTCTTCCTACGTTGCGTCACATGTTTTGAGACGCGCAAGCACCAATTTTCGTAACGTTAACCGAGCCGACATATGCGCGTAATTTAACAGTGAATTTTTAACGATGCCGATTATCCGACCAGGAAAATTGCACGAATCCTCAACAAGCCGTGAATCGATATCCTCGCCGAGCAATCAAGCTCTCTTTCGTCTACTCGTTCGTATTAAATTTGCAAGCGCATTTCAAATCGTCCCAGCAAGTTTGTCTTGGGGAATAGTAAGGAATACGTTCGACGTTGAATGTAATCGCAAATATCGGGTAGTAAAGGGCAATGTCTCGCGAAGAGTGTTCGTTTTTACGACTGCACGACCCCGTCAGGTGCCATCCAGCGCGAAGTTCCCGAGAATATGTTGAAAGTTTCCTATTCGTTTGACGAAGTTGAACGCTACCGATGCCGTGAGAGGCGCGAAAGGAGAGCGGGCAAAAGAGCGCGGGGCTTGGTAATATACGTTGGCGAAACTGACAAACAAGCCTCGTAACGGGTTTTACGCGCGAGGCAATTATCAGAGTTGTCAGGCAGTCGGTTTAACGCTTCCATTTATGTGCGTATAAACGCGAACGGGAGTCGAACCCGCGAGCCAATGAAATGTAAAGCCCAGGATGCATTAATCTCCGAGTCACAGCACGCCACGCCGCGATACACATTACAAAATACCATTTTACACCGTTTCGGTTAAATTTACTCGATCCACCGGCTGTTTAATCTGTACTGCACCATTTAACTCTGAGCACGTCAACCCGGATCGAATCGCGTCGCTTTGAGCTCGCGTTCGCCGAATAATCGCTGCATTTCTCGAATCTCGGAGCCTTTGTCGTTTAGTGTTATCGTCCCACGGAATTATTTTCCGCTGCAAACGCCGCGAGGGTATCGCATCCGAGGCCGGTAATCGGACGCGATCACGCGCGAACACGGATTTTATAATAATCGAAACCGGTTCGTTTCAAACGGAGTACGATTTGTTTATCCGTGAAATGGGTTACAAACGCTCGCTTAAGGGGAGAAAACACGAGTTACATTATGCTACTTAATCGTCTCCGTGTATTAAAAATTTGTTTACAACGGAACAGTTTTTGAATTTAATTTCAAATTGTAAATGGACAAGAACTTCTTAAACGAACTCTTCAAATTTTTGTCATGTATTCATTCTCACGCATTGTGTTGACAGTATCTTTCGGAATTAATGGTTTCAACGCTGTATAATACTCTACCGACGACTCAATCTTCTTTCAACGCAGGTCAGACTTCGTCTGTCATCTAGGTTTTACCTTTGAGATATATACCAATGCCTTTTTCGCTTCGTACCCGTTTCTTGTCATCGGTCACAATACGTTTTAAAAATGTTTCACCATTCCAACGGGGAGCCGAGGACACGCAAGTGGAGATTCTGTCAGTCAAGTTCTTTTCAGACAACTCGTGTAATATCAAAACATTCGATCTTGAATCATATTCGATGCATTCACGTTTAACTGTTCTACTCGTTTTCTGGATATTCACCTTTGGTATGGTTTATTCAAACAATCCTTGTCCTGAAATATTTCTACTTCTGTTAAACCTGATAAAGTGAAACAAATCTACATTTTAGAAATTTAGATTAGATTTCGTGATATCCTCAGAGTTTTCTGTTCTCCAAAGGAAACTTAAAAGACTCGTTACGAGTAGTTGAAGCGTAACGTTGGTACAATTAGTATCGAAACTTTTGCTTCCATCGCGGTCGGAAGTGGTCGCAAGGCGATACATTCGCGCGCGTCAATTAACTCATTCTGTTGGATCGTCATTGACGCGGACAGATTGTTAAATAACCGGGTAAACATGTGTACGCGTACCTAGCGGGTGTCTGGTAGGATTTCTAGCAGGTCGTTGAACTTCTCACGTTCCATTGGCGGTGGTTCCCCGGCAATAATTAATTTCCGGTCTCTTCCTCCGGTGGAGAAATGTCTCAAGGGGCGTGGCGCGGCTTCCGATCGGAGATGAGAGGCGAGAGAAGTTTCGAGCGACTCGGAACGATATCGTGACGATTCCGCACGCTATACGACCGTTAAATCCGTCGACGATTAATATAAAGAAACGATCGTTTCGTGGAAGAGTCGGGGTTGGGAGGGAGGGAGGGAATTGTGACTCGTGGCCGAATATGCGTTTCTTCGACCGCCTTAATGGAATACCGAGCGCGACCTAAAGAATATCTAATTATCTAACACGTGACCCGACACGTGCGGGAAGCTCCCGCCGCTATTTTCTGATTCATTTATCGGTCGTATAGGACGGGAGAACCGGGGCGAGTGCCCTAGGCCCCACGGTGAGATATTTTGTAAAGTTTACTCGGACCTCGCGCTGTGAAACGTACGCCGTTATTAAGGTCTTTTTACGCAATACCGCGCGCGTGTCTACCTGCGTGCCTCGTCGTGCACACGCGTGCCGCACGGTCGCATTATGGCGCGGCACTTAGTCACCGACGATCGAAATAATAATATCGAGAAACAAAAATTACGAAACCGGTCCGTAATTGGTCCATCGTTGACGGTTAGCTGGCTCCTCTCCTTGGTCCTTTTCTCTGTACACGAGTACGGTAGGAATGAAAAGCTATTAGGCTTTCGTTATAGTATCGAATCATAATGGTAATGGCGTGTTCGATACTTGGCGCGGAACGTCGGTGCATATTCTGCGACGCGATATTTATTCTCGTAACGAGGATACTCTAGGCTCGATGACATTTTCAACGAAACACAATTGCGCGTAAGAGAGCGGAACAGGAGTATACACGCGACTCTCGTCGAGCTTTGTTCAAGGCAGAAAATATTTTTTCTCCCATGAGCGTACTCGAAAACGTCGCTCGAGGGTCTTGCGCGAAATTTTCGAGTGTTTCCCATGCCTGTCAAATCGCCGTCTCGTTCCATCCACCAACGATCGTCAGGTACGTTCGAACTTATATGCCTACTCGCTGCGACAACCATTACCGCCCCAATGACTCCGCGGCGTGCTTTAATATTTACTATTGCATCCCTCGAGCACCCTCGAAACCGTGTATCGTGCCACGGTCGAACGCCATCGACCCGTCAATATGCTTCGATCCTCTTCCGTAGGGGTGCCAAGAGGGTAGCATCTCGCTACGTGGAAACAAGTACGGACAGAAAGGGGAAGACCGGTGCTGCCGGAGCCTTCGGGGAGGGAGAGGGTGTGGAGAAAAAGGGAGGTGGTTGCACCACTAACAAGTAAGCGGCAGGAAAACTGGCCCCGCTCGCCACGAATTGAAAGCGGAGTTAATTGATCGGAAGTCTTGAGGCCGCACGTGCCGTTTTTGCATTATGCTGGCTCGTTCCACCGAGCCGTACAAAATCGACTCGATGTTATTCGAGAATAAATAGTCACGTATAGAGCGATATTTTTCTTGTCTGGCTGCACCTCGACGACCAACCCTTTTCCGCCCCCTCCAAGGTCCACTAATCGTTTCGAGCTTGCGCAAAATCGATTGGATTACCATTTCGTCGCGTTCTTTCTGCGATTTTCTCAATTTCTTGGCGTCGGTTTAACCCTCCACGCAATCGGATCTTATCGTTAGGTACATGTAGTATTGTTTACGCGTTAAGATCGAGATCAAACTTTGAAAACGCGAATAAATCGAGTGTATGACTTCGTGGGGAGGCTTAATGGCAATATTGCGGACGGCTGTTTAAAATTATAGTTGAATTAAATTTTATAAATCCCAGGGAAACGTGGTCGAGGCACGACAACGGTGATCGTCGTCTGGCGTCGGATATGGCGAAAAATAAAAAATCCCCGGTTAAACCGGAGCGTTAATGCGATTGCGAGAGGGAAGCTCGCTGCCTACCATATATAATCGAGTTTCCATCTAGCCGCGAGAAACGAACGAGGACGGAAGAAGAGAGATCCGCCCCGTTTTGTAATTGCTGGTATTTATAAGCAATACCCGGCTAGTATGGGGCCGGTGGGGCTTTCCTAAACGTAATATGGTAATACGGGCAATGGCCCATATTGACATGAACGATGCTCGCCATTAGCGGGCCCGGCTCTGGATGACTGTTTTTAATTTCCCCGGCAAGTGAATTTCTGCCCGATGGCTGGGGTGGATATTGCCGCGTATCACTCATAATCACTTTTCTCCGGGCAAAACCGTCGGGTATCCCTCATTTTTCTCGCCCCCCGTGCCGCCGTTTTTTCGCCCATTTTTCGTTCCGTCGCTATCTCGCCGACCAGCGCGGAGAATTCTTCCGCGAGAATATATTTCAAATTGAAGGGAGGCGAAAGAGTTTTCGACGCACGCGATCGACCGGACGCCCCGGGAGAGCGCGAGGCGACAAAACTCGGCGGTACGGAGATCGACGCGCGATAAATATCGTTCGACATACGGCTTCACGTTCGCCCTCGAGGAGGTCGAATTCGGTCGAATTTATTCTCTCCGTGCAGATAGCCATCGTTGTTATTTGCGCGTGCGTCGCTCTGGTAAAAAGTCATCGTCGGGCTAATTCTATTTGACGAAACCGAGCGAGCGTTTGACGTCTGCGCTCGTAACGAGACCGTCGCACACCTGCTCGCGTGCTACGTGTGTGTCAAGTGGCCATTAAGTGGCACCGAAAAAGCACGACATCTACGATTCCGATCTCTCGCGGCTGAAATTAAATCACCATTACGACCGGTTGCGCCTACGGTAGATCCGCATCGGTGTGGGAGCCGCGCAGGTGTCGCGTCTCGTTGTGGTTACGCCACTGGTCGCGGTGTGTAGCCGGCAGAACTGTAGTCGACTCTCTATCTGATCAACGATTTGTCGCGGTGCCTTTTGCCCGGCGTATTGCCGCCGCCACGCCGCGGTGTCCTTCCGCGCGCCGAGAAGAAGCCCACGCGGGATCGATTAATTAAGACGTCGCTGCCGAGCCGCGTACCTGGATTTATTTCACTTTCGGTCTGCCCAAACGCCGTACTATCGTCTTTCCACTGGTTAAACTCTTTCAATTATCTTCTCGGGAAACCAGAAATATTCGGTTCGATCATTTTTTAATATGACACTGATCCGTACATGCTCGAAGTTTGATCGCTCAATCCTGTAAAGTGTATTTATCGAACTGAAAATAAATTCGTGTGACGCGTCTGTGGTAACGAGTCGACTTCCGGTATCTCGCAGGCCAGCCTAGCGATATATCTATTTGGTAGTTGTGTTTCAAGAATGCGTAAAAGTGGACGCGCGTACGTGAGACTTACGGTGATATTGTTTATGATTGCCCCTCAGCGCCGACGTAACAAAGGCGGTATCAAATATTCCAGGCGAATAAACGGTCTGTCTAGTAAAAACACCTACTGGAATTTCTCTCGATCTCCCTACATTATACATGCAGGAGTACGGCTGGTTCGCCTACGGGTTTGGTCCACCGGCTGACGAGTCTTTTTCACGAGTACGACAGTCGATAAAACTTGCGATCTTTTTCTAAAACTCGACGACGTACGAGCGCTATAAACCTCCGCGCGTGTGGGTCGTTTATGTTTCTGGCGGTGGAATATTCGTTGATTCTATTTTGTAGACGAGCGACGGCAGCCATTCGGTATTAGACAATACTCTACATTAAATAATTTTCATCTCAAATTATACGTAACTTCGTATTCTTTTCTAAAGGTTAAAAAAATACTCGAGGTTGGGGAGTCGCGTATCGACTATTCGTCCATCGGTTTCCGTCGAGTTGGCTCGCTGACGTCGCGACGAGATAATCGTTTCCCCGAGTGGAAAAAAATGCGGAAGCTTGATCCAGCCCGGAGATCTCGGGGATAGAGATTTCACGCGGCCGGATAGAAGCAGACACTTTCCGGTTCTGCGAATCACGCCTCATCCTTCAAGTCCGAGAGCCCAAGCACCTCGTCGTTCCAACGGGTCGGGGGGTCGAGAATCGTTAAAGTCTCGGAATTCTTTCTCCGAACGCCGAGAAAGTCGAATAAGCGGGAGAATAAAGAGCGACCGACCATCTTACTAAAGAGATCCTTCGGAGCGGGCGGAGGCGTCCGACGAGCGCCAAAAGTCGGAACTCGAGGGCAACCGGGAGAACAATAAAAGAGAAGGAAAAAAAAAAGTGGTCGGAGGAGGAGAGGGTGAGAATACGGGGGAGAAAAAGGGAAAAAGGGAGCTTCCGTACCTCGTGAATTACCGAACGGATAATGCGTCGTGGCAACATACTTGTTTCAGGGAACGTCGACTGGTCCGTACGTTTTAATGCGCTCGTTAATAGATCCTCCCCTCGTACCTCCCCCTTTTAATCTAGGGAATACCTCCCCGTAAGGATTACGCGAGATATACGCTGATGGAAACTTGTACGGTTTATAGTAGTTATTCTCGTCTGATGAATACCATTTATATTGCCGCGCCAGACAGACGGACTATATCTGGTTATTAGAGGGATGTAATTAATATTGTCTTTCTCGCTGTTCCGCGGCGCCCACCCTCTCGTTACGAGACGGCTGCTCTTCGACCCTTCGTGGAGAATTTTTTCGCTGACAACTTAACGATTTAATGCCACGTTAATCGAGTTACGCGCCGCGCGGCGCACGATCCCAAAATGGCTAATCTCGCGGTTAAACCAATTATCTCTTGATTGGGAGGCAAGTCGATCCGTATCGACGCCTTGGCAGCAGCAACCCTTTCCCTCCGGAGTCTGTGCTCCTCGAGCCCGGTCGTTTCGATTTTTGCTTGACTTTCGACATGCACTTTCACAAGGAACCATTACGCGAGGAGAGCCATACGCTCGCCTGCGCGCCCAGCAAAAGGTCGTAAAGCGTAAAAGGCTGCTTTAAAGCCTGACTCTTAATGACGTCCACGTGCATATAATGCTTACGTGGAAACGAAAGTCCTCCCTGATTATTGGGAGGCTAATGCGTGTCGGCGATCATGTCGAAAATACCAACGACTGCCGGGTACTAAGTGCTGAGATACTTTTGCTAATGGTATACCTTCGTTTATTTTACGATATTACGCGTTTCCGTTCGTTTCGGTCGTTAATTAGTACAGTTCCAGATTGTTAATGGCGAACCGATAGGTATTCTCGAACGTCGGGTTTGCTCTGCGCAAGTTTGTACTCTTAACCAGCATATTCTCTCTATCGGATACTCGATGAAATTACGCTCCTAATAAAATCGGGGCACGGAACGTTTACGCGTATTTACTCATCTGCTCGTTAACTATTTTTAGCGGAGCGTCTGGTAAATGGCGTCTTATCGTATGTCTTTCGAGCGGACGCGTCTTCTAATCTCTGGCCCGACAGAGAAGGATTTTACGCACTCTGTAGCATTGAAACAGCCACTACGTAGGATTTCCACGTCCCGGGGTGTTATTTATTTTCCAGCGAGCGCGCTAACTCTTCCCTTCGTTTACGCACATAAATACTCGTTTAAGCCTCCCTCGTGGTATTCCGACGAGGCGATCCGTCTCTCGTCACTCATCCGGGATCATCAATCGTCTCTCGATCGTTCAGGAGTTACCGCGAGACTTCTCGAAAATACTTTCCAGCAGCGCAACGAACGATCTAAAAATAGTGCCGTTCATCGAGGACACCTTGCGTCGACTCTGAAGCGTTCTTTTTGCTCCTCGCGCTCTCTGCTCGACAAATGATCGGTCCCGTACTGCTTGACCACCGTGTTTGTCTGAAATCCAAAGAGACTGCCGATGCTCCTCTTTTTCATAATATTTATCGTCGCTCGTTTTACTTTCTTTCCTGTTCCTCCGAACTTTGACGCGAAGCACACGATCGTGTATTTTAGAGTTTCTAGATTCGTTCCCCGATGATAAATTCACGATATTCTTTCTATTTTTGTTACATAAATTTCAATACTCTATTCAATTTGCAGACAGTCAATGAACCTTAACACTGTACGTAGGAAACTGAATTATCGTAATTTTGCACCGAAGATACGCTCAAACGATTCGTGCAAAGCATCCACTAAAACGGTGCCGTAACCGTTACTCGCCGAAGACGAGTTTAATTGTACGAACGCAACGCGATGTATGCACAGGCATTATACAAAGAACATTAAGCAAATTCTCTCTCTGCGACGACCTTAAAGTACGCGTCAATTTTACGTACGACTGCTGTTAACGGAGTAATTCAGAACGAAATTGCTCCACGCGTGATGATTTTCTGTACCACACAGGGTGAACTCGGTTACCTTTCAACGGAATTTCAGAGTGCTCCGAGTAAAGCCTACTTGTCCTTTTCCTTGAAGGGCTCTCGCAGTTTACAACGTTGAAAGGAGTCCTTTCAGTTTTTCCTCCAACATTGTTGAAAATAGCTTTCTCAGACTTTCTAGATCTATTTCTGAACATTTTTTAATTTTAGGGTCTTTAAATTCCCCCGTTTAGAGCTTTTGCGGGTTCATGAGAAATTAATAAACAGTTTCACGAATTTGTCCGCGCGTAAAAATGGCGGAGCCAGGAAGTCGCGTGTCCCCGGAGCGTTCTCGTCGCGAGCGTCGAGGATTAACTTCTATCGTACGTTCGGATCTTCGGCCGGACGGATTTGCCGGTTGCGCGTTCCGGGACAATAAAAATTAAAAATTCACCGGTTGCCTCCGCCCGTCCTCGGGGGTTACGTACGAATGTGCCATTCGTCGGGAATGGCCGTGGTAGGTTTTACCGGGCGGCGTACGAGATAATGATATACCTTCGTACCGTTATCTTGTACATTTATCGGGGCGGTATATAAGCGCGCGTGTACTTGTAGTAGCGTAGTACTATCGCGCGACTTGTTTTATTTCCTCGTTCGAGGTTGGCGGAGGCTTCGCGTAATGCGCGTCTGGAAAACGGTTTACCCGTCTCTCGCTTGCTTGCTCGCCCGCTCAACGGTTTCTCCGTTCGTTCTGCGCCCATCGCGTAATCACCGGTTGCTTATACGTTCCCCGGATTCGTCCTGGCTCTAGCCAACGGTGTTCCTACGCCAGTCCATTGTCGATAATGCCCCGTGCAATCGTGCTCCTCTCTTTACGCGCGCGTAGATTTTACGATCTTACCGTTACTCCTTTCTACGGCCATTTTTTGTCGCGACATCTTTAGTTTAGTGCGATATCCGGACAGCCCGGGGAATCGTTTCGTTGCATCGACGCAGTGTTTCTCTATTATAGAACTCTATAAAATTCTCTACTTGGACTATAATCTTGAAATGTTCTAAACATCTCTGTTCGTGCAATTTTACTTGAGGCCCCTATGACTTTTGGTTGAGAATCGCTGGCTCAGCGGGTATAAATTAAATTCGTACTATTATTTAACGACTGTAAAATCAGCGTAAAATCAATCGAGGGCAAAGCCAGGTGAGAGAAGGAGAAAAGGGGGACACAAACGCGTAGCGTTGTTTACGCGGCGGCTCGAGCCGACAGTTGTTCGATTCCGTTGATCGTAAAAAAAAATGTTATTCTTAGTTGCCACGGGGCGAGCGCGCTCAGAAAGGAATAATCCAATAAAAGCGGATCGGTGCTCGCTATTTTCATGATTATTCTCTGTAACGGGTTCGTAGCATGGAATACCTGAACGCAGAAATAGCGTTTGATTGAATCGGAGGTTACGGCTCGCGTTATCCGCCACGGTTTACAACCTGAAATTTTCATAGGCAGCCCGAAACAAAAACCGCGCGATGTGGCGACCGTATAAATAACTCGATTCCAGTTTGTTTGATCAGTTGGTGACGGTCGCATTCGCGCTTTCCCGTGATCCGCGATAGTCGGATGTTTGCTGTTTGTATTTCGTCGAGTGCACGCTCGAGAACCCACGAAAATTACCCCATCGATATTCTCGCGAAGGCTCGTTAACGGTTTAAAACGGTTCTGGGAGATCTTATTAGGTCGAGAAACGTTCGGAATCGACAGCGTCGGTAGGGATGGAGGACTCGGGGACACTGGTAATATCGCGTGCTCGCAAATCACGGCTCAGCTCCGTCTACTTTTATTGTTATGGCGAATATTTTATGGGGATATTGTAAAATTAAAAGACGGCTCCACCCCAGCGTCGATTCTGCTTGTCTGGCGATAATAAGGGCGGTTACGCGGGGGCATCGCGAACGATACCGCGTTTAACAGCGAGGACACACCATATGCCCCCCGACCCTCTGCCCTGCTGTCCGCCCCTGCCCTTCAACGTCCCCGAGAAACGCTCTAAACCACCCGGGGTGCCAAACCACTATTTGACTTTCATTACTTCTTATGAAAGGAGAAATTTATCGGGCAGATTTCGCCCGATAGCTTTCCCCGCTGATACCAGACCCCTGATCCCGCCGGATTCTACGAATTTTCCTACTCGCTGGATACGGTGCATACGTGAATTTAAAATCACCCGGTTCCGTTCCTTTTCAATTTCGTGAATGGAACGGTTGGCAAGTGTTTTCGTGACACGCCGAGATTGGAGACAGGGGCGTCGCGTTATTTATGCGTCTTCGACGTTGGAACGTCAACGTTTTATCGTTCGAAATTTATTTCGTTACTTCCTCGTGTTTACTTTCTCGAATCAATTAAATTAAGTAACAATACAAATTGTAAAACACTGATATTCCAATTGATATATAATTTTTTAAAGCAAGCGGTTCGTAAAAAACATAGATTGCAATATTTGCTCCAATATTTTATTTCTACGTCTCGAACTCCTTAATGCGAATACTCCGCATTTACTCTGGAATCCAAAGAACCATCGAACGCTCGGAAAAAGAATCTCGGTGCACGCGTACGTGGTAATAAAAATCAAGTAACAATGTCTGGTTTTTTGCACGGAAGTCTAGAATCCTCGTAGAAAGACGAGGTTGGTGGTCCGCTCCAGAATCCCTCGCAATGGCCATCGACGGTTTCTTCGGCCACGATTTCGATTACGCGGATGGTCGTTCGTCAAGTTCCGGCACCTAAATTCTCGGTTAAGGCCAGACTGACAAGGGAGCAATTTGCCAGTTGTTTAAGTGCCAAGTGTTAAGTGCTCTGTCGTTTATGTTTCGCCATTATTGTTTTATGTTTGGCCTCCCCTCGGGCCGGTCCACACGTACGCTCCACTACGGACGGGCACCGTCGAATTACACACGGACCGCTCGCGTAGAACGATTGAAATTAATTCGCGTTTATGACCGGCGCGTAAAGCTTGGCACCGAGTGTCGGGAGGAGATAGGCAACTTATGCGCGTCGTCGTGGCTCGTTGTCGCGTTTGCAAAATCTATTTCGGAATTCATGCCGCGGCGTATCGCGGCTCGGCCCTCGAGACGATCGTTAGGTTACCCTTGTAACGTCTTCGGGGAACACCGGGGCGCTTGAAAACGCCCGTGTTACGTTTCAACGCGCGCTCAGGACCACGTGCTTAATCTTTCCTCTCGCGCGTTTCGCCCGGGGAACGGTTAACGTCGAAGACCGTGTCGCTCTCGATGTAACGAAGCGGACGAAAGGGATCGCGTGCAGTCGTGATGCAATTTTACGTAGCATCGTGACATCGTTGCCGGGGCAGTAAAGCGAGGTTTAATCATCCGTCGGGTTAAAGCGAGAATTTGATTCGGTTTTACGAGTTTTCAAGATTGCCACTCCGGAAAGGGCTCCCTCTCTCAGGGCTTGCAGCGCGAAATGCATTCCTTCGTGGTGCGCGTGCAGCGTGTGGCTTTGACGCGGCCGAGGAATACTTTCATACGTGATCGATCAAACGTCGCTCGCACGGTGCGAAATTACAACCCCCTATGAATGGTTTCGCGCGATCCTCTAACGAGATCGAGCGCGTCGATTAAAATCTTTGTTACCGGCGAGATTCTATTCCGCGCCGGACGTCGATTTATCGCCAAGAACGATTAAACGGCTTTTTTTTTCCCCGTCGGTCTGTCGGCCAAACGCAATTTCCCCAGCTCGCGAAATTGACGGATCGTTCGACGAAGAATTTTACAGTTCCCGGCTGTAACGAGATCAGTCCCTATCGATCGCTAGGTTCTCGCTAACAGAAAATTTTCGGGAATGGAAAGTCGAACGGGGAAATTGCGATTCGAAAGTTAAGCGAAAATGGCCCTGTCCCTTTACGATTGCCCGTAAACCGTATTCGCGATTCGACGATAAAAAAAAAAAAAAAAGCTCGAAAGTTCCGCGACATTGGAAGTTAAACTCCCGGGATTAATACTTTTGCCCGGATCTGCTCGCTAACGAGAAATTTTACAGGCAATAACGAACTCTCGCGTGCGAAGTACACGGGCTTAACGAGTGGACGTTCGACGGCCGTATGATGTTTAGGATGTATTGCCGAGCCACTGCATCACGCACGTGTCGCCCTATAATCGCATACTCCTGGCCCACTGGATTTTTATCACTACCCGCATCGGTCTATCACGCGGTAACTGCGTTCTGCACGCGTACGCGAAAGGACACGAGCATATTTCATTTTCTAACCAAGCATGACGGAAGCTCGTTTGCTCGTCGTTAACGATCTAACAACGCGCGGGGAATTTCAAACAGAAATTTAGATAATCTAGCCGGCTACGTTGCAATTGATCAAAACCATCGACACACGAAACTTTCGGCATGTACGATCGCTCGATAAACGCGAGGGACAGAGACTGGTATTACGTGCGAAGTGGTACCAAGCGCCTATCTGTCCATAGTATCGCCATCGATAGTATCTCGTGCATTTATTCAACGGACAATTCATTTAGTTTGGCGGATCCCAAACACGAGCGTAAAGTTGTGCGACTTGGACTAGGTGTTAACAGTATTACTGGGATATTAAACTGGTCAAGTAGAAACACTCGGTAATGGACAGACACGTATGCCTAGAATTCTCTCTCTCAGAAACGAAGCATAATATATGGAAGATCTTTGTCTCTTCATTTCGACTTTAGACACATCATTAAACGATGCCACCGTATTCTAATCTCGCAAGTTTCGATACAGCCGGTAGTGAATGGATAAAGGGACGCGGGTGGCAGATAGGACATTCGACCCCGTATATTTTCCGCGCGATGGGATCGGTTCGGAAGCTCGTAAAACGTCGCGTTGAAAAACCGCAGAAGAAGCGTGTTTGGGTCGGGACAGGGTCGCGCGAAGAGACAGAGAAAATGGGTACCCTTCCGGAAAAAGCGTTTCTGGGTCATTACGCGGCGATAATCACTCTCATAAGCCGGAATCGCGAGACTCGAAAACTATTAGCATATTAATGGCCGGCAGTTCAGTTAACCCTTTCATCGGCGTCGGTTGGATTTGCATCTCTCTCGGCGACGAGACGCGCGGAATCGTGGTGAGAGGCAACGACGAGCAGGACGGTGGTAGTGCGTTAAAAGCCCGGCTCGGCCACCCCTCGCGAGTCTCGCGAAATTAACATGACAAACTACCCCCAGCAATAAGGGGGTCGAAAAGATATATCGCGCTGGATATGCGGGTGTACGGCAGAAACAATAGATGACGGCGGCCCCGGGTCGACGGGGGGTGTGGTCTGAAAAGCGAGAGTCGGATGAAGCCTCTCCGTCGTCGCGTCTCTACGCGCGGTCTGTTTCAACGGGCTCGTTGTTATTTACATTTGCACGCTATTATTCCGGGAACGATAATACACAGTCGACTTTGCCAATATTTAGTCTAGAGTGGCCAGCGCTGCGTTATCGGTTCATCGGTCAACGTTAATGCACCGTTTGATTGCGGAATATGCGGGAGAGATCCACTTACAGACTTTCTGCCTGCGGGGCGATATCGATTCGTTAACGATCCGCGACGGTTCGACCTGTCGGCGCGTATTCCGTCTAAGCTAAAAACCTGGGGGAGGGATTGGGGTAAGTTCCTGGAGCTTTTAGTCGCAAAGGTGGAAAGTAAATATTCGTATATGAATTTTATTTGAATTTATTCCTTGAAAACTTGATACACTGCTACGATAACAATCTCCAGAAAGAACATAAAAGGTGCTTGTTTAAGTTGATATCTGGTGGGTTGGCCCCCGAAACCCGGGAGATTCGAATCTCGTTACAACGATGAAACACGAGTCGAAAACTTTGGTGGTTTGTATATAGTCCTCGGGAGCTATAAAGAGTGACGGAGATTGAGAAGGCAGCTGAGAAAAATTAGCATGGTAATTCGCCTGCCGTCGCGTTCCCTCGTAAACTTCGGTAATTAAGGCTCCTGGTTGGCCTATTCCACTCGCAGTTCGCGTCGAGAGTCTTTGCCTCCGCTTTCCTCGTCGAAGAAGCTAGTTCATCTCCGTGGATCGTAACGACTATTAACCTTCGATCATATTTTCTCGACGTGACCGACGCATAGCGTCGTCTGTCGTTGCTTCGGATTTTCAGACGTTCCGGGCGTTTCCTCGAGCTTGTCACAATTTGTCCTTCTCGTTTATCTCTGGCGCGCTCCTTTTACGACTTTCTCTTCCATCGAAGAAAAAAGGGAAAAAGAGTAGACAGAATGAGCGCGAAAGCCAGGAAAGAGGAGAGGTCCTTTTGATGCCTGCGCTGCCGGTAATGAGGAGTCAGGATCCTTTCAAGGATGCTCTATAGAGTGCCGCTGGGATTTGATAATTACAAGGATTATTTTGAATTTTAAAAGCGGACGGCTGCCCCCTTATCGCCAGACCGCGAGAAATTTCTAAATCTGCTCATTAACCGTGCTAGACCGTCGCGTCGCGAGGATTTTCGTTTCTTCGCTTCCACCTGCCACTCCTCGTCTACGTCATCGATTTCACGCCGACTCGTTCCTCTCATTGTCCTCGTTTAATTGGGACACTCGCCAGATGGTAATTAATTTTTAACTTAATTGGTAGGCGTGTATCTTAATTAAGACCACCGCGTGGCTGAAAGCCGCTTTGAAACCAGGCTTAATCCCGTGACAAAAAACATCAACCGATTTGTACGCTTTGTAGATCGCACCTTTGAAGGAACGCGTTTACAGTTCTTACGAGCTATACAGAATCTTAACTCTATCATTCAACGATCACGTACGATAGCGTGATATGAATAGAAGCATGTTGTTCGATAAAGTTTATAGATATCGTTAAATGTACCCTGTTTTCCTATTGTCCGATCGCTGAGGCGTGATCAATTATTCGGACAGTTTATCGTTTACACTTGAATTTTGTTACGAATCTAGTTAGTTGTTACGCGTACCAACCGGTCGGGTACAAACTAGCTGCGTGTCGTCTGCATTCACGAGACATCGTCAGCGACGAACAAGGCATTGTCGGATGCAAAGGTATCGCACGATATTTTCCAGCATCGCTGTTAGACTTCCAACAAAGTGGCAACGCTTCGACGGTGTCTCGTTAGTAGATACCTGTCAAGTGGTCGACTTATTGGCAATAATTGGCCGTCGTTAAAAGCTTGAGACGGCTCGCATTATCGGGTCTCCGTTTCGAATGCCGTCGTTTGCTGCGCTCCCGGGCAAGAGGAAAATATTTTCGATGGGTTATTAAATTAAACGATTTTTCTGATTGGCAACTGGCCTGTATCAACTCTCGCTTCGTATCTTCCCTTCGTTTCCCCCTATGCCGGTCTCCCATGGGACACTTCTGGTGTACTGTAACGCTGGGGTCGTTCCATGGCAACCCCTATACAGTAATTATGCTTTTCTTTTTATGTCCGCGCCATTTCATTGGACTGATATAATAAGGCATTGTTGCCAGCCAGCGCGGTGGGACGGGACAGCGTTTTTAGGATACTCGCTTAATTAGATCTCGTTTGCCGGCCGGGGCCCGATCGCGTTTTCCAAAACGAGCTTAAGCTGTTATAGACTTAAGCTCGCCAAGAATCGGGGCGAGTAATCGTGTTTCCTTGTCGGTGCGTCCCCACGGAAACGCGTCAATTCCATCGAAACGAACATACGTTCCTACCAGGTTGAAGTTATTATCTCATTGTTGCTAGAAAAAAATAACTCCGCACGACGAACGTTAACGAATCGCGGTGATCTATCGCGACCCATTGTGAGGACCGAGAAGTTACCGTCGGAAGGGTAATCCAACGAATCCTCGCGCTTACGCGTGACTTACAGCTGCTCGTAGACGCCCACCAGGCAGAATAAAAGCGAGCGTTAGTCAGGTTTTGCAATCATACGATAAGGTGCTAAGTAAGAGTTCAAGCGAGTGTGTTTGCGCAAGTGGCGCCAGTCGACCGTCGTCTTTCGTTCCTTCTGATTTACCCTCTTCCTTCTTCTCCGCTTTGCCGATGAGTTAATTGCCATACTTGTCACCGGGCATTCTACTTCGATGGAGAACCTTTTCGTCGCGTACATCGTGCAACAAACACGGCGTATTTATCGCGAGACACGACCGTTTCTACAAGACACTTTAATCGATATGTGTGAAGTTCTTGTAAAGTTACTGCGGTATAAATAAGTATTACATTATACGTCTTTCGTACTTTATTCTATCTTTTGAAACAAAAATCAATTAACTCAAAAGCAATGAGTTGCAACTGTAGGGCCATTATTTAATGTCTTCCATGATAGAGTTTTGTACAATTCAAAGAATGAGATGCGTGGAATGGAATAAGAATTCGTAGTGAGCGTTGCCCTCGTCGTATCCAGGCGACGGAAATTCGACGCCCGCGGTGTGGTCAACCCGACATTTAGGTCAAAAATCTCTCCCGCGTCGTTCGCCGTGATGACGCGGCCGCGCCATCGCCGCGACGCCAGGCGTTCCTTCGTCCCTTTCCCCGTGGCTCGTCCGCGACGCAATAAAATTCAAAGTACAGAAAGGCGAGCGCGACGCGGTCTTTCGCAACTTTCCTTCCGCCCGCTCTATTTTAATTTCCCAGTCCCCCGGCTATCGCTAACCCGTCCGGGGAACGACCACCCGGCGAAAAGCACCGACTTCCCTGAGCTTCTCTTGCCGCGGTTTCAGTCCGTCCACGGTGCGTTCCGCGTGCATTGCATAAAGTTAGATCCCTATCCGTATATTTATTCGATCGCGCACCAACACACGAAACCCGCGGCGGCGGTCTCGCACGCAACAAAACGTCGGTTTTTCGTGCGAATGACCGTTCATATATTTAACTAACTCACACGCGAATCCTCCCGTCCGGCGTTTATTTGCTTACGCCGCGTCGTCCGCGGAACGAACTCTTCGAATCGTCATACGAGATATAGCGTGTACGGGAAGACGAGGGGCTTTACGTCTGTGTTTGCGTCCAAGTTCGGAACCCGTTCGGGCTGACACACAATCGCGCTTATCTAACCGTATATCCCCGTGCGCGCGTGCGCGAATTCGCGTTTATGGCCCCCGGTGTGTACGTGGCTACGATGCTCGCACACACAGGGACGCCGGGCGTCCGCTCGCGGAATACGAAGTTTTGTTTCAGCCAAGTCCTGCCTTTACAAGCAGTTTTACGCGACGTAACTTACGAGTCGGGCAATCTAGACGACTGGCAAGACGACGGCGATATTACTTCCTTGGGTTAGGTTAGGATCAGCCGAGGAAACCAGGGTTACCGACCCAAGACCCCCGTGCACGACACACACCGTGTCGAGTTCCTTTAATGCGAACTCTCCTCGTCTCTCTCGTCCAACAGTTTTCTCTTTGTCCGTCGTGCTACGGGTATTAAAGGCCGTCGTTCCCGAACAACGTTGCGCCGTTTTCAGACGACGAGGAGAGCGTCCTGGAAAGCTCGTTGGCCAAGGCGTCCTCGTCGAACGGAAATTCGGGCGATATCGAGCTCTTCGCGACAGCTCGCGCGGCGCGTTTCCACGCTCTTGCCTCGAGAGCACTTAAGGTGGATCTAGCCGAGACGACGACGACGACGTCGTCGGCAAACCGGTGGGTTGTTGTCGATAGCCGAAGACTTTGGAGCGGGAAGGATATTGCATAATGTCCGGGGGCTAAGTTCCGGGAAGAGCCTCGGGAGTCGAAGTAGTTCGATCGTAACTTCCGCGAATATTGCGGGTGTAATGTTTGTATTCATAACATGACCGGGCCCCGTGGTTGGTATTTAGAATATTCTCTCGATAAAGTTATATTAGTTTCGATAGACTCTGTCGTCGGCGCGAACGATTTTCACGGAAAAATTCGCGTCGCCTGCGTTCATATTCGAACGATTCGCGGATCAGTGATTCGAACCTCGAAGGAACGGAGACAATAATTTCGGGAAAACCCAGTCGGCATTGTCGACGCGGAGAGGGCTCTCCAGACGTTTTCGTTTCAATATCCCGGTAGTACCGCGCGTCCTGCGGGTGTCGAGCGAGAGGTGCCATAAAGGACATCGTCTGTCGTCGTGCTAAATATAAGTGCTTTGACCAAGAAAGGGGGACGGCTTAAAAAATTTTTATTCGGATCCTGATGGAAGGACGACGACGCATAAGGATGGAAAGAGAGAAGGCGAAGGTGAAAGGGAAAAGACTAGGTGTCCCGAAGTTTTTCGGGGTGGTTGTCGGATATAATCACTGTAGGACCATCCCTGCTCGTCGTCTTACCGGTCCCAGCCTCCTCGTCCCTCGTTTTCTCTTCGAACAGAACGTCCCCACCTCCCTCCTCGTATTTCGTCTCACGGCATTGTCCCTTTTACTCCCCACGGGATTGCGGGGCCAACACGGCGAGATATCGGATCAATTTTTTAAGCCGAGGGTGCCGAGACTTTACACTTCTTGAGAGGACGACGACGACGACGACGACGGTGACGACGGTGGGGTGACGGTAACACAGTGAGGAGCCATCCGCGCCGGGCTCTCGGGGGTTCGTAGGATCCGGGTAGACCAGACGTCGGAGGGGCGGCCAGGGTGAAATCAAGCCGCGAAGAAAATTAAAACGAGGAACCGAAGGATCTCGCGACCGGAATGCTCGCTCGCGCTTACGCCACCCCAACGTTTCGACCAATCTCGACGTAGCGAGAAGCAATCGCGTGTACGCCTGTCTTCTTTCACTCTTTTCTGCGCCTCGCAATTCCTCGCCTTGTGGATCGCTGTTCCGCGAAACTGCCGTGATTGCTCTCGCTCCACTTTCCGCCCCGTCCTATTCCTTACGCGCCCTTTTGTCGCGTCCCAAGAATCATCCGTACGGAACACCATCGATACGCGACCCGTACTCTGAATTGCATCAATTTTAATTTCTCTCCTCGAGGGTGGAATCTTGTCGTATCTATGTTAGGTTATTGATAATCGATTTATTAATTCGAAAAAATTTTCTGCCAGACCGACGAGGGCTACCAGGACGTAACGCCCTTACCCCGTCACGCTCGGCTGGGCGTTCCTTCGCCAGGGCTTTTCCAATTTCCATAACGAGAATCCGCGTCGAATTTTCCGCGCTCGTTCAACTGCCTCATCGATTATCGCGAGAACTTGTTGCGGCCGGGCTCGTTACGATTCAGCGAGTAAAATCAACGCGCGGAATGTACCCGGTAATGTTTCATCCGAAGATGTAACGAGTAAACTTCAGCCAACGGGTTTCGTTCTGGCTTTTGAATAAAACACACGGTCCCTCTCACGGTTTCTTCCCTACGATTGTACCGTAAAGGGATACGGGGCGATCTCCGTAAAAACGAATCGACGCGCAAGCAGGTGCGAAAGGAATCGAGTCCGTGAACGCCGATGGTTATTTCGATTTGGAGGAGCGACGGAAAAAGCTGTCAGTTACGACGCGTCGTTCCCCCCTTGCTTTTCCCGAAAGAACCCGCGGGTCGCGCGTGTATACGCAGCGTCGGTTTTACGATAGCAATAATTTCGATTCGCGACGATAAAGAACGAAAAGTGGATGGCGCCATCTATAAAGTCGGAGGCAGGCGAATCGATCGAATTTTTTCCCGCGGTCCGAGCAAACGCTTGGCCATCGTGAGAGGATAGTTGGAACGAGAAAGACAGCGGTGGCTCGCGCTCTTCATAAATCGCTTCATTTCCCAGTCGAGGATTATAACGCCCTCGGCCGCCAATAATAAAATAAATCACGGCCTCGTAAAGGCATCCGTCATGCTGGCGGTGTGTACGAAACGACGCGTGCTGGTGTCGGCGTCGCCGTCGAGCGGCGTTCTTGCGGTTGTAATATAGTTTAGTGCTAACGCGCGAATGCTTAGACCGAGATGGTGCCACGGTGGACGAAAGCGCGGGGCTATATTTCTTTATTTAATGCTGTTGGTAACGGCCCGATGGTAAATCCGTTTTATTCTTACGCTGACTCAGCTCGTCGAAGGTGCTCCGCGGACCTTCTTATATGGTTTGCGGGGCCGTTAAGCGCCTATTCTTCCACGCGATTCCGCCTTTCCGTTCCTCATTTTCGTTCGTCGTTCGTTTTTCATCGTGCACGGTCTTCCGATCTTAGGCCTCTGGACGAGAATCGTTTATGGAATCGAAGTTTCTGGACGAGACAGTGAAATTAATATTTGCTTCGATACCGTGTACTGTACGCTTGCTCGACAGAGAGAATGTTTATTTAACATCTTCGTGTAAAATTGAATCCTCACTATTGATATTTAAAACCCCATTGAGTCAACGTTAGGAAAATCAATAGACAAATCGCGCACTTACCGTACGCCTTCGCGTTGCTGTCAAATGTCAATAAACATCCCACGACTGGATGTTGATTTCTTCATTCTTTCCTACATAATTTCGTCATCTCAATGTGTGCAAACACTGGGTGAATCAGCTAACTTCAACGTTTCGAGCAGATCTTAAATCAGACGGAGCTATCAATGTCGCGTTGGATTTTTTAAACGGAATGCCCAAATTAATTTATCGTTCGAAACAATAGTTTATGGCTTGCACAACAAACTAGAGAATACATACACTCCATAAAGCATTACCCTATCAGGAATTCTAACTACTCATTAGAATAAAGACGGTGGGATTCGCGAACGCTATGATTATAATTACGCCGAGCGTCATAAAAGTCAATCACTCTGCACTAGAGACTCTTTAAAAGAAGTTCTGGGGAATAGGAAAAAGCAGATTATGCGTTATGTGTCTTTCAAAACGTTGATTTAAGATTCGTTTAAGGTGATAAAGATAAATGATTCGACCTCTGCAAGACATCCTTCGTTGCAACACGCGAGGAACATTTTTTACTCGTCTCGATCGTCTGAAGTAAGTCGTCTCGTTTTCGTCGCGAGCTTCCCACGTGTTTATCGCGAATCAATTTACATGCAGATTTCGACGATAAAATGGCGGACGAAGGAGTTGATGGAGCGTCGTACGATGCGATCGTCGGGGCCCGGAAACAAGTAATTAGAACGATCGCCGGGACACGCTATCGGGACGAATTTACGGTCGGCGTTAATACCAGGAGTCGTTAACGATCCGTCTGACCTAATTACGCGTGTAAGCTCGAAACGGAAAATCTGTATCGGTAATTTTTTCAGCGTTCGCGTCGTTGTTTTTCCCCCTAAATTTGCAAATTACGAGCAATTCCTTCTTCGTCGGTCGCATAAACCTTCGTTGGTTTTTATGGTGACGTTACGCGTGTGCGTGCGCGTATTTATAAGCGCGGGGACCAATAAAACAGAAAATAATAACCGGGTGGGGTTTAGACGGCACTTTCGCGGTCCCCGTAGCTACGGGAAGAAAGACCGCCACCCCGAAAGGTCCTCGCCTCGAATTGTTTGCATTTCTTCGGCATATTTTCCCCGTATTTATTTCCCGCGGCTTGGTCCGCCTGTCGCTCACAGCCAGCTGCTCGAACCCGTGCTCCTTACGACGAGAAGGAATCGTAAAATAGAACCCGCGGATGAAGCGAAACTGCTCGATATAAAATGCAGACGCAACGTCGAGTCGAATACTGACTGGAACAGACGCTTCGAAAAGATTTAACGCGTGTTTCGAAATTAATTCAACCTAAACCGCGGGGTTCCTCCGAATCTATTCGCTTATTTTTCTGTGGAATTTTTAGATGCACGTTAAAATCCACGGTTTCGAGGTTCCTGTTAGAAGGAATAGAGTTTGTCTAATCTTAGAAAGTTCGATAAGTTTTCGTCTCCGTTGATAGGACGCGCAACATGTGGCACGATAGGTTTGCGCATAAAATTACTCGCAGGCCGTATTAGGTAGCGTGGCGCGATCGATTCCATCGTGGTGCAGTCGCAAGCGTCTTCGTTACGCACGACAATATTCATTAGATGTCTCTCGTTCGAGCGGACTCTCTCGAGGCTCTCTCTCTGTGCCGTGTCAATAGGTCGGTCGGCGTGTATCACAGTTAGCTGTTACGTAAATCGTATACACGCGGCCGGTGCACGGTTAGTTAGGTCTTTAACGAGGGAGCGTGACCTAGCGAGCTGCTCTTTGGCGAAACGGCGATAAATCATGCATTTAACGGTATAAACTGCAATCTAAATCGTGGGCCTTGTTAACGATCTGGAAAGCAGAACCGTCGAAGAAAACGGTGCAAAATACGCCGGGTGGAAACTGAGCCATAACGCGAGGCGAATATTTGGTACGCGCGACGAGGAACCGGGTAGCGACAGGCCCTCGAGAGTCTTGCAAGCTTTCGAGCACGTCAAGATTATGGAGTCTTGAGTCAGCTCGAGATAGTCTCGAGTAGGCTTAATCCCGTGGTACGAGCGTGTAGGATGCGTGCGTGTTACAATTGTGTAGCCTGTCTTCCACTTAAGCTAACGTTTTCTAGTAGTCTATTTTTATCAAAAAACGATAGTCTTGTCGAGCAAGCTACTGACTAGTTCTGTCACGCTAGCAATTATATTATTTCAGATGCTGAGTTGCTCTTTATTATTAAAAATAGTTGAGCGAATACGTGCTCCCAGAGGTAGTATAAAAGAGAGTAAACCCCACGATAAAAAAGAAAGTTATTTAGAAGATCAAGTGGGCTGCAAACTATAATGGATCGTATCGAGCGTTCGGTGCCTCTGCCCCGAGACATTTTGAGACTGTTTGAATCCCATCGCTGTAAGCGTGCGATCGTAAACGCGCGTCGGTGGCTCGTTACTCCCGGCGTTGGATCGAAGCGTGTTAAGGATCGCCATGAAAATCGAATGCGAGGAGGAAATTAGTTCGCCGCGAAGGTGGTTCGTCGAACGGCCGACTGTAAAGATAAAGGCATCGCGGGAACGAGGGTAAATTCCAGAAGCCGCGAAATAAAAGTCCGCCTGTTTCGGCCGATGGCGTCGCGGGATACCTTCTCCCGAAGGTTTATTCCGAGCATAAGCTCGCGGTCCCCTCGAGAAGTTTTTCGCCGGGGGAAAAAAGGGTCGCTTTATCCTTCGGGCTGTCTTTATTATCGGAACCCGAGACGAGAGAGAGCCGATCGCTTTTCGCCTTCTTTACAACCGCGAATGCAAATGGCCGCCCGTATCCGCTCGCCGCTCGCTCGACTTCCTGCCCCCCCTCCCGACCGTCGTCGAAAAATGCTCCGGGTTCGGGGAGGGCCGCGAGGTACTTAACCACCACGGTTGAAATAATAAAATGCAGATTTGTTTCGTGCTACGGAACCGTCGTCGCGAATCGGTAGGCGTACTTCGTCGTTCCCTGCAACCGCGTTCGAGTCGCTTCTACATCAGGAGCAGGCAAAATTTTGCTCCCGGTAATTGATAAATAAGATCAACTTGCATCTCATTCCATAATAAATTCATTAATCTTGAGCTATTAACTGTTTTTATAATTGTGTTTTGAAAATAATAGCATCTTTTGAGAATACACAACTCACACAGGAAGATACTTATCGAGAATCTTAAAACTGCTCCAGAATGTCAGAAGGAAGAACTCTAATCCCATAATGAATACGCGAGTCGCGGAAAAGTGGTCGCGTTAATCGAGATTAAGCGGTGAAATTAATTTTCCTCGCTCATTTGATCCTCCCGCTAAGGGGATTACCATGGATCTCGGCCGGCTGGGCACGAATTAATTCGATTGAAACGTAACCAGTGCTCGAACTTCGAGATTCGAGCGTCGAGGACACCGTTCGCGTTGACCACTCCCGAAAACGGAACGGCCGCGACAGGCGTAACAGAAAGGCGTCGCGTTTTCTCCATCCGGGGGATATTTACGATCGGTTTCCCGAAACGCAACGACGTCGCGATCGTTCGTCCCTTTTTGCTTCTCTTCTCGTTCTCGTGTTCGCCCGCGCTCGACGCATCTTTCGTGGAGAAAAACGCGTCGCCCGGCCTCCGGGCATTAGCAGTGATATTTTATTCATGAACCACCTTATATACACGCTGCCTAACCCAAACCGAGTGCGATGCGAGAGCTACTAAATAAAACATCCATACGCGCCTCGCCCATAAATTCGTGCACGGCTGATAGATTTACAAGCCGCCCTTGCCGAACTGATATTTAAATTAGTCCAACTAAGGGGCACGCGGAGTCGCTTCGCCGCGGGTGGCTTACCTTCGCACCCGCTCCTTTTTCTTCGCCCCACCTCCCTCCTGGAGGCGATGGAAAAAAATATGTTTCTCGCGAATTTCAGCGCGATCTCGGTTCCTTCCGCTTCCGCGGAAAATTCGCTTCGACGCGGCGTATATCATCCGCGGGTACCCGATGGAAGCGAGTGAATTCAGATCTGTGATATATTCAGTTTTCTGCTACTGTAATACTACGTTAGCTGACCGTAGCTTGGAATCGTATCTAGCCATCTATCGAAACACGTTCTTTCTGAGAACGTCAGCAATATTTGGGGTTCGTTAGGATTCTATAATAAATACTATATGTTGGCTGGTGGTCGATAAAATAAAGAAGAGCCATTTTTTCTTTCTCCATTCATTTACAACATGTGCTTCTGTTATTAATTTCTCATTGACATATAATTGCGGATCACGTGTCGTAAACGTTGTCCATAGGGTATCATTAAAACATGTCGTAAAAAGAGCTTTGTACATACGTATAAAAATATCCGGTGCCTACTTATAGCAATTACTCCTTCATATTACGATTATTATTGCTATTAATTATTGCGAGAAAAAGCAGTTCGAGACAGTATCATCTTTTATGTTTACGACCGAAAGATGTTGAGACGGACAATTACTTTCGAATGAATTCTGGCCCATTGTTTATCGTCAACGATACGGACCCCTAGCCCTTTGCTCGTCGATTGTCGATCGCGTACGAAACGCGTATCCACGGCGAAGATTGTCCTTCATTAAGGTTTCCTTTTGCGCCCGTTCGCCGATTCATAGGCTCGACGATGGCGTTTTATTATTCATCGGGATCGTCGAAGCCCGTTATTCCGTAGGAACGAGGAGCCCGCGAGCTCGAGTACCTTGAGCAGCCCACTGGCCCACTTGCACGGGAACGGGGTTGAAAAGACAAGAAGAATTAAGTGCGGCACACCCCCGGTTCCCGGTTCCTTCTCCGAGGGTCGCTGCTTCACATACGAGCCTCGCCTCGCTCCGAGGGTGTAAATAATGAACGAAGGGATGATACGCAGCGAGTTGCCGCGAAGGGTCGCCTCAGTAGGTCAATACCTCGCGACCTGGAACTCCGCGCTCCTTCCGCGGTTGCGTTCCTAACGAGAAATATCCGTCGAGCGACGTCGATTCTGATGAAACTGCACGTTTGAAATGTAAATGCAATTACGGGACGCGGATTTTTTATTCCTACCGGAGGAAATTACTCTACAAATTTTTATCCCTCTGCCGCGTCTTGGAAACCGTTCGAAATAGACATCGTTTTTAGCTTTCTTAATTTGACGTATCGTTGCGATTAAAACACGTTTTAACTATTCACAAGTTTATAGGGAACTATTTCATTATTTTTTGATAATTCTAACGTGTCTCGAAACGATGCTCATGAAATTTGTAGCACAGTATCCCTCCTTTAGCTCGATCTCTCGCATTTCGGACGGTACCTACGTATGTTTTACCAAAATTGATACGGACGTTCCTCCATCCGAGCAGACAGAGGAAAACAGGAGTCCTGAAATTGGTAACGCGATATTTACCGAGTTTCCAATGTATTTTGTTTAGCAAACAGTCTCAAGAAGGAGGCCCCCAAGGAGAGGGGAAACGGTGGAAGATCAAAGCGACAGACGTTCAATCGAAAGCTGTCTGCCGGCGTACAGGGACGGTAAACTATCTGGAACTATTTCCAACAATAACTCCGCGTCGCGAGGCGAAACGTGTGCCGCGCGCTTGGAAATGATCCCTCCTCCGTCGACGATCCCGGGCGTTTCGAAGTTTCTCTGTCTGTAATCAATGATTTTCCGGTATCGGAGCGCGGTTGCCGTTTTACGAGCGTCTTCTCCGACGCTGCTTTACGCGCGGAATATGTTAAACCCCGTAGTCCACGGAAACTCCGAGCGTCGTTTCCTCTCCATGCAAATGCCGCTAAGGTCTAATGACGATCCCGCGCGCCGTGGGCGCAAATCGTCGGCTCCGATTTTTCTCTCCAGCTCCTGCGTTTTCTTCCCCTCCACTGTGGCCGTTCCCGTTCTTCTTTCGCCCCGTAATGGCACGTAGCGGCGCTAGCATTCGAATGCAAAGCGGCTCGTATCACTTTGCCGTAGGAATATTCGACGTAACAGCGACCGCGAGCATAATTCTTTCTGTTGCCTTTGAAAGTAGCTGGGATCCGTGATTTCTCGACTTTCGTAGCTATTTTGTTTGTCGACCGTTCCACGGAAAGATTGGCTAGATTAAGTGTTGGAATAGGAAAGGGGTGATTACGACGATCCCGAGAAAATCGAGTTTGAAGAGTCGTGGATCAACCTGGAAGGGGTAATTACATGTGTCAAAAAATAAATAAGCTTCCTTTCCGGTGAAATTAATTTAAAAATTTGGTAGGGTACGTGTACGAGTTCGACTTGTCTGTCTATTATTCGTAATTTCTACTTCTTTTATACAAGTGGTGGCAAAAATGATACTATCTGAAAGAAAATGATGTTTTGTACAATATAAGTAGAAATTGAGGTACAATATTTTCCTGTTAGTGTCTTCGTTATCGTGGTAATCGACTTCGAAAATTCATAGAGCACACATGCGACCGAGTTTTAATAACGTGTCTGTCCATTACTGAGTATTTCTACTTCCAATTCTTCTCGTAATACGATGTTAGATCACAGAACAATTTACGTATCGATCAGTAGAGTAGTTCTTATATTGCTGATAAATATTATTATTCAATTTGGATTAATTTCCTCCCACGCATTTGAAACTGACGAATATATTTCATTATTTTAGTAAATACGAATTGTATAGTCAAGTGTTAGGTAAGATTATACCATCAGCGTTTGGAGTCAGTAACATAAGTAGAAACAGCATGTTTTGGACAGACACGCCCAGACGCGAGACCAAGAAATTTTCAAACTCGATTTTTTCCAAAACGGAGCCTGGTACGAGAAAATATTATTTCACGTTTTCGATTTGTTTTGACCAGAAGTTAACACTGTTACCGTTGAATGAACTCTTCAGAGGCTAAAAGAAATGACAACTCGAATCCAAAGTGAGACGTGTAAATAAAGTATGTTCAACTAGAATTCGAGTAATTTTTCTTGCTCAGAGTTATCTGTTGGCTCTTTCCGTTTTTCCTCAACACGGAAATGCCGACTCTCGCATGACGATAAATGGCAACTCGTAAAGTATACGTCAAAGGTTGCGCGTCCTTTTCGCGTGGTCGCATGCGACGGTAGATTAGGACAATTTAGATAAAAAGTATCTGGAAGCTCGATTTTCGTACGCGGAAACGGTCATATATCGTGACGAAATAAAAAAAGATAAAGGGGAGGCCGGTCAAACAGAGTGAACCCCGGGCCTCTAACGACACCGAATTCTTTCTCGTGACCAAATAAATGTCTTGATTCATTTAACGTTTGCCTGCTCATTTATTTACGGGGCAAATTGAGGGGAAATTGGGTCAAACGGGGATGGGGGGGGGGGCGGGGGTGGAGCAATCGAAAGCACGACAGAGGACAAATAACCAAAAGGCTGGCCGTAAGGGTCGAAACGAAGCCCATCGCCGATAAGGGCGTAATCTTACACCTTTTCTCTCGGAGCTTGGCTTCACGGGGTCACGTCTCCTTCTGTTTATCCTCTTTATTACGGCGGCGGGAAGGGAGGCGAGCAGTTGCCTGGAAACCCGACACATCCGATACAAGCGCGAGACAACCTCGACGAGAGCGGAAGAAAAGCGAGAATGGAAGAGAAAAGAAATGGATCTCCTTTGATGAAAGCAGACGGAGGCGCGGTAGTCCTTGTAGGGCCCTCGTCGTTCGTCTTTCCCGCTCGAGTGAGGGCCAAGTGGTAGCCCGGGGCTGAAGGACCTTTCGAATAACGTCACATCGGCAAAAAAATGCTCGCTTCGTCGAAGCTGCAATTATACACGCCGTGCTCGATATTTATCCCGAGCAAGAGAAACACGAGTGCATTGTCTTCTTTCTTCGTCTTTCGTTTCGCTAACCAAATGGTTTCTGCAAACCCCAAAAGTAAACATTTTGCGTAGTCGAGCGTGAAATGTATTAAAAGTACGCAACAATTTATGACTCAATAATGTCGGCCGATCGTTCGTTAATATTTCGACATTATTCGGTGCCATGGCCCCGGACAGTGTTTGTATCCATCGGAGCGCGATTGATAGATTTTAATCAAGAGTTAAATTAATCCTGACGTCGCGGAATATGAAAATTTAAAAAGGTGGGAGCGCGTGTGCGCGTGCTCGTCGCTTTCAAACAGAAGCGAAAGAGGAATCGAAAATGCGTCGGTCGACCGCCGCGTATCGTAATTAAGTTGGTCGTATCCATAATATCGAGCGACGGGGATGGCGAGCAGCCGTGGGGGGAGGACGCGCGGGACCTCGTGTATATCTCGCTATAATATTTATCGCGTAATAGAATATAGCCAGCCGGTGGCCGGAACGGTTGCGTTTACGTGCTCGGTTAACTCAGGAAGCCTGGGGAACGTAAACTCGAAACTAAATCCAAACTAACCGAACTGTCTATGTTTATCTCCCTCCTCCCCCGCCGCTTTCTCCCTACTCTCTCTCTTGTCATGGTTATGTTCCCTGGTACGTGATTTCGCGGCGTTTCATCCACGCGCGTTTCGCAGCTGGAGCGTTTATCGGTATCGCGCGCGAGCGCAGAGCCGATGATCCGGCCGCGTGTATTCAGTTACATCGGCCAACAATTTCGATTTCGCCTCCAATGTAACTATTGTACTTACATTACCTTCGATGCGTTTGTTTCGTTCGCGTGAAATCGCTCGACCTGTAAACCGCGGCCCCGAAGCTGTATTCACAATATCCGTCAGGTCACCGTCCCTCGATTGTCCCTTAAACCTTTGTGCATTAACTGTTATTGGTACCTATGGGCGGTCGACAAAATCGCTCACCGTAGATTATGGGCGCTTTGTCGATCAGTGCAGCGTCCGGTAAACGCCTGTGGGCTTTCGCTGAAAATACACGTATATCGCTTGGCGGACCGAAAATCGTTCCCAGCGGTAAACGTTTCAGTTTCCTCGATTTTCTTACGATACGCAGAATTTAACAGTCGTATATTACACGCCATTATTATTATCGCCATCTTCGAACGAGTGTTCTTGGAAGTCTAGCTAATGCCATTGTGCCATCTTCCGTGCGGTGCCAGGCTTCGTCATAGCGATTGCATTACGCGCGGAGAAAGCAAGAATTCAGCCTGTGCCGTGCGTGTCGCGATCGTGCGCTCGATGTATCGCAGGAATCGTAAACCGTTGGATATTAAACTTTTACAATCCCTGCTCGTTGGCTGGTCTGCTACGGGCAAGGGGTTATGATGATTATATGTAACTCGATAATACGGTAGGGCCCGTTACCAGGGACGACTTCTACTATGTCTGCGAATGCCCGGTTGGGTCGTTAAAGGTGCCGTTAAATCGGCGGAAGCTGAAAATCGTAAAAGTTCGGTTGCCCCACGCGCGCCTGGACGTCGTCGATCGAAAACGACGCCTCGCGATCGCGCGCGGATCCTGGAAGAGCACGGTTCGCCGCGGCTTAATTAATCATGTTTACCCTCGCGGTTGAATTATTCACGCTCCTGCGGATTATTGCTTTCGTCTGGAATAATAATCTCCACTCTCGGTCCATTTGGCTCTTCGGACGACTCGAATCGAATCGATGAACCAACGGGTTTCGCAAATATTCATAAAACGGATCGGTAGATTCGTCGGTACGTTGGACGATAACGTTGTCTCCGTGATGTTTGAGCGACGATTTAATTAGACGTAGCTATGGGCATTAATATCGTCCGGTGGAATTGGATATTTCTCCAGGATCGTGTGTCCGTCCGTAATTACGCTTGACGTTGCGAACACGCCCCGATGGAGAATCAGAGAGCCGACCGTGGCGCACGAAATTCTGCAATCGACGCTAGTAGTTTTAAATGAGATTTCCTTCTTGAAAAGTAAACTAATATTCAAGGGATTGAAGGTTAACAAGATCGTTGAGACAAAGGTCAGGTGACATGGAGGGAAGATAAAGGGTGGCGACCCAAACGAGGGAGAGAGGGACCTTAAATAGGGAATTGCCGTGTTTAGCAATAGATAGTAAACGATCCGAATAGACAATGCATAAATTTACTCAAGGAAACACAGACGAAAGAGAAAGCAATATGAATTTGTAATGCGTCAAGATAATGTTACCAACGAATTCGTTAAATATATCATTCATTTGCCTCTGCTGCGTTGTTTTAAACTGTAACATGAGCTTCTGTTTTAAACGAAATACCCGCAACACGATATTCGTTACATAACTTACATCGCGGGCAGTGGATACCAATCTTAGCGTAATGTATGCAAAGGACGCAATAGAACGGACATTTCATATTTTACGAGTCGATAGATTGATTTTCTAACACATTTGAAACTTTAATCGCGTGTTTAACGATCGATTCGCTCCGATTGCCTCCGAGCGGACGAATGTAACCCACTATCCGTCTAGAGAAATAACGAATAGAAACTCTATCAGGTCAGGATAAATTGACAAAACGAAGGGGAGTACAAACATAAACACTCGATCGATCCGAACGCGACTGGTCTTTTTTTAGGTATTTTACATATAAACAACCATGTTGCATAGTCTCGACATTACAATATTTCAACATGTACTTCTGGACGATGATTTTGCCTCCGGTAGTAAACGTAAAATCCTGTACGTTGGTCTCGCGGTTGAAAGTAACGAGAATCGAAGGATACGGGTCGCGATTTTTTCCTCGATTCCGGAGGGATATTCGCAGAAGGCCGCGAGCCTCGATCGTCGAAACATACGTCCGGCGATCCGAGCGTTCGAGCAGGCATTTTTATGTCCGGGCATAAACGTAACAGCGAAGTCGTAACGCGTGTCACGAGCAAATGGCATTGCATAGCCAAGTAAACCACCCCCGGTCGCATAATAATTCTCCGTATTGTCAGGGACCGAATGTACCGCGCTAGCCGCGGCCACGCGCCGTTATTAACGTTTATACGGAGTAAGATAACGTTCAGCCTGCCGGAGTAACGATCGTGCCGTCAGGATTGCTGGTTAGCCGGCCCCGGACGGTTACAATTCCGGTTATTGGACGTAATTCGTGATTGGCACTGGCCGTTTCTCGCGGCTTAGTGCTAATAAATTCGAACCCGCCGCCCGGGCACTCGACTCGGCCAGACCCACCTCCGACACCGAGGGCTGGAATCGAGAAACCTCGAGATATAAAGCGGTTTTGCTTCAGCGGTTTTATGAATATGCTTTCTCCGGGCGAACCGCGCCACCAGAACTGCCAGCAACCGGGGCACCCCTTGCACCAGAAGGAGGAGCCGCGCCGGAAACCGGGGTTGAAAGCCAACCGAACATTATAGGTGGACGATAATTCATCGACTTTCCCCGCAGAAACAAGGGAAACCTTTCCGCGGTGTTCCAGAAGTTTCACAGCGTGGCCTCGTAGCCACTTCAACGCGGCACCGATCGTTTCTCCGCAATTCTACCGTTCATCGACTCACCGTTCTTCGAGAGCCCCCAAGAGACGAACAATATATCGCGAAAAAGGTTCAAGATTTTCAGTATTCAAGAATCTCACCCCCTCGAGTTATAATTAGCCATGGAAATATTTATTTGTCAAGATCATGATATCGTATTTACAGGTACTGTAAATATAGGTGGTATATACGTGTACGTTATAGTTGAAACGTGTACCTTGTTAAATCCTAGTACAGATGGTATTTTTCTTTCAAGTCGATACCGTAGTTAATTCCAAAGAAAACAATTATTTACGAAAAAATGGCATAGTAATTATGCAAACACCCTGTATACAAATTTTAATTCATTTTCAATTAAATAAACAATTTATGATCCAGTGTTATCGCACACCAGTCGTATGATCAATAGGAAGTTCTGAAACTTCTTTGGGTATGTAGCGTCAAAGTAAACGTGAAAATAAACATAGAAGACAGCATAAATTATAGTAGTTGGTATAGTCATTGGATAGAGGATTCAATGCCCTTTAAAATGAGCGTTTGTACGAGTCGATAGCTTTATTAGTTTCGGAGATATAGCGATTTTAGTTTCAAGTCGATGCGGTGGCTAGTTTCGGAGATAGAAGCGTCCGAAGCGTTTGTTTACGTTTCATTGAGATCAATGAACTAGCGCGCGCATCAGTAGTAAACAGTGCGTAGTAAATTCTTGGAAATACTACGCCCCGAAACTAGGTCACGCACGACAGTCGCGAGTCACGTACGAAAAAGAGAGGTCCAGCGCGACGCGTCAGACGGAGACAGAGATAGTCAAATTAAGAAAAATACCCCTTTACATAAATTACGATATCTCGAAAACGGTGTGTCGGATCGACAAAAACAAAAAACCATTTTAAAGGGGAGGCCTTGCCGCTTCTAACAATGGCTCAATAATTAATAAAACACTAGTAGTTTCGTAACTGCACGCGTCTAAAGTTTTAGTATTTTTAATGCGCGTTAATAGCCTTTTCTAAAGGGGAGAGCGGAATTTAAAAAATTACCTTTTACATAAATTACGATATCTCGAAAACGGTGAGTCGGATCGACAAAAACAAAAAACCATTTTAAAGGGGAGGCCTTGCCGCTTCTAACAATGGCTCAATAATTAATAAAACGCTAGCAGTTTCGGAACTGCACGCGTCTAAAGTTTAACTATTTTTAATACGCGTTGTTAGACTATTCTAAGACAGTGGAAACTGAATATTCGTTCCTTTCGTCTTTGCTATACATATATTTCCTATTTACATCGAAAGCTAACCAGAATTTGGTACCAAATGTCTAATTTTTTACAAAAAAAAATAAAAAAATAGAAATGATTCAACCGTGGTAGGCAAGACGGACAACATATTTTTCACAGAAATCAAACAATAAGAATAGAAGTGAATATTGTAAAATTCATTGCACGTATACTATAAGAAAAGCCAGAAATTCTAAACGAAAGTTTAAAAACTATCATTTGACCGGTCGCGGTAGGTTTAGTGTTAAAAGTATTCTGATCGAATTAGGATATTCGGTTGCTTTCTATCCGAGCCTGTAAATGAAATTCCTCGGAAAAGAAGCGCGTCTTCCGGTTAATAAAAGGCGTTGGCAAGGCTCGGGAAATTCCCAGGATGCATCGGGCCGAAATCACGTCGTCCTACAAGGGTTCACTGTAAATTACATAAACCGAGGAATATTGTATTACCGATGAAATTCATTTATGGCGTACTCACGAGCATAATCGAGTTTGTCTGGGTAGGAGACAGGTCGCCTTCGACAAAGTGGCTTCTCCTGGCTGATGTAGGAAGCGACGAAAGCCGGAAATACCTACATAGGTAAGGCGGAACTTCAAAGAGGGACAAGGGGGACCGCGGGAAGGGCAGAGAACATCTTCTCGACGAAATTCAACCACCCTCTCTCCGGTTCAGTCGTGTTTTATCGCATTATTTATTGCTGCGAACTGCGGGCTTTTCCTGCGGCACCCGCCACGACCACCGACATCGTCGTCTCTACGACTACCGTGGATCCTCCCACACACATCCACCGAACTGCCGGTTATTGATGGATTCTTCCCTTATGAAATATCTCGGAGCTCCGTACGAATTTATTGCGAGCAGTTCGAGCTGCTTTATCTCGTATTGTTCATGATAAACCCGCACTGATATCCTCGGGATGTTCCAGAGGGGGGGGAGGCCTCCTAAAAAGCCCCCGATGAGCCGTTATACGATTCTTTTTCTGCCTCTTCGTCGTCCGCGAACGAACCGAACCGTCCGTGTGTGGACACTCCGAGTTCTGAGTACTCGCATTAGCGGGAAAGAAGATGTCTGTATGGCTGTTTCTGCTGTCCGAGGATAAAAACGACAATCTTCCCCGACCCAGCAATATCGTTCCGTGCAATATCGTTGACGTTAGTAATGTCGCGGTACAAAATAAAAGCGAGCATTTAGCGAAACTACTGGCCCGCCCAGATCGATATTTAATCTTTCGGACAGTTCTCCAGATATTCGTCGCGAACTTTTCCGTCCTCCTCTGCCGGAGCTGTGTATCGTTTCGTTGGACCGAGTATTTATTATCATTATTTAGTCGGTGATTCGGTAACGTCGCTATTATTTCGCGTGCAACGAGATCATCCACGCGTGGGGGGGGGGGGGGGGGGGATCGGGAAAAATTGCCCGCGAGTGTCGTTCGGTATCGAGGGCTAAACGTTTCTCGATATTTGCATAAATTCAACGACCGTTAAGAAGTTTCCAGCGTCGCGGTTTCGCCCGAACGAGAGACGCGTTCCGTTTGATGTCGGCCGGGCTTCGGAACTTTTCCCAGCGAGAAACGACATAATTATACCTCCCGCGGTTAAAAATGCACGGGGCGACGGATAAGGGGAAGCAAGACAGTATTTGTCAAAGAAAATTTTCATAATCGCGTCGGTTGCTACCGGCGCGCTTTTCCGAGGCTTTGGGCGTCGTTAAAAAAATTTGCACGCTCTCGTCAACCGCTCGTCCGCCCGTAAAGAACCACTCCAAAGGATCCCCCTTTAACCGTCGTTCCTTTTTTCCGCCGTTTTATCTCTTATTCTGCAGAAAACGGCTTTACGTGACGGTCGCGCGTATGTAACGCGAATTGCTGCCGCGATTATGGATCCCGGTAAAGCCAGTCCCCCGGTGTTTCTCGCGAAAACGGTGGAATTTGGGGCAGGTTGCGGTCCGACGTCGCACGCGAGCCACGCGAAATTAAGGGAAGCCACACGCTTTCTACCCAACGTCGTACGAGCGACGATTTACTCCGTCCAACGATACTCCGCAAAGATGGAAAAAGTGCTCGGGAGCGTTTCTCAGCGTCGCACGCAAACGCAGACTGGTCATTATACCGACGCGTCTTATTCGAGCAACTGACGTGGAATCAATTATTTTAATTCCCCCGCAATTACGGTCACAAAAAGGAATTGCAAGGACGTCGATATTTCTTGGAGAAATGTCGCGTTTGTTAGCACTTTAGGACACGCATAATCCCTGCCGTTTCTCGTTTTTGTCGTTCGCTTGCGCAACTACCGTTAATAAACCGAGGTAATGAGATTTGTGCACGCAGGTCCGTTTTCGACACCAAATGGAACACTCCGAGTTCTGCGTGGCAAAGGGAATATCAGTTTCTGGTGTTATTCTTCTGGGAAAATAAATGGAAGCACTTTTACAGAAACAAACTGGTACATTAAGATAGTATTTTTAACTGGGTTTTTTCTCTGACAGTTTTATGTGGGTAAAATAAAAAGTCTGATTAGACTGTCGTAGAGGCAGAGCAGTTATAAGTGCCATCTTAATTTACCAGTTTGTTTTTATTCTCAGAGGGCTTCCTGGGGCCATATGGTCTGGCTGGGCCCATCTGTGGTAAGACCTCGTTGTGATTACAGAAATTCATTTTTTATGCCTACTATGATCCGTTACACGTCCTCGTATCTCTGTTTACATTTAATGAGCGGCCATCAGAGATAAGGAATTATCGAAATCGTTTAAATTTCGTGCCGCTGCGACAGGTAATTACAAGTGTCTCCCAACGCGACTGTTAGTAGACGCGTCGAAAGCTCCGTCTGTTTCATAAAATTGTCCTGAAAAAGGGGACTGCAGTAAACATTAGTGTTATAAATAAGTATGCATGTCACGCTAGTCAGCGTACTAACTTTGTATCGCATGAGTTGCAGTGACAGTTGCATACCCCGTACTGCTATCTAATCGAACCGCATTATGGGTAAGTTCTGCAACAACCCCACACCCTTTGCAATTGTCGTTCAAGCTCTCCTATCGACTATAATTGTACAAATTATCTGTCTGGGTCTGTGCCTCCATTAAATAATAATATTTCTCGTGGCATTTTAAGATATTCTCGAAGAACAAAACGCGCGATTTCTTCTGTTTTTCCTGATTTATGTGTTCCTTCCGTCACGAGCAAAACGACGATCGAAATCATGCTCGGAATTTCGAGAACTCTATTCGTAGAGGAGAATGGGTATAGCTCGTCTGTCTCGGTTCGTTCGTAAATTATTCGAAAACATTGCGTCTGCAGCGTTCGGAGCAGAGATCACGGGGTTAAGCAGTTCACCGGTGAAAGCTGTCTTCATCCCAGTTCGATCTCCTTTAGAGTTCCCTCGCGATGGTTTCCGCCCATCGGCTGCCGTTCAATTACGTAGTCATTAACTCGCGATTGTCTCTTTCGACGTAACCTCGTTACGCCGACTTGAATCCCGGGCGCGGCAATATTCCGCGCGCAGATCTCAACACAGATAGGCTTTTAGCGTATTAGCAGGCACAATGTGACAATGGAACATAGCCTGTGCGTTACGAGAATAGCAAATGCCGCCACTCTATCCGTTTCCCATACAATGCCCGGCCCGTCCTGTCTGCGCCCGTCGCGAACTGCAAATAGCCAGGCGAAACACGTATTTCATAAACGCTCGCAACGTCGTCGCGACGAGCCAAGGCTCCTCCGTATGTACTCTCGGTTTCGTGGGAAAGTCACCGGCGCCGAAGATTTTCAGATGTCGCCAGGACGAAGCGAAAAAACCCCTCGCGATCGCGTTTCCCTCGATCCGTGCGACCCACTCACCATTTTTCCGATTTTCAGGTTTCACTCTCATATTTACAGATTTTTCTTTGTTCTTGCATTTTTTTTAAGCCCTTATCCAATGCACAACCGTTCGAAAACAATATTGTCACGATTTACATGAATTCGAAACTTCAAAAAATATTTTAATTAACTCCATTAGGGCAAAGCGCTCGGTTAATTCTACCGGGTTTAATTTAATTTTTTTCGCCCGACTCAAATGAAACGAATATACGGCGACACAAAGCGACGCGGAGCGAAATTCGTTTCGAGACTAATTTTTCCTTCGACGGAACGCAATTTACGCCAGTCGCTGGATTTTAACCTGCCTTTGAGTCGCGCGAGCGCCGCCGTTTTGTTTGAAACTCTTGTCGCCGAAACATCAGACGGGGACGAGAGTTTCCCTGGGAAATTTCGTCGACTAAAAAGCTGACCGGAATAAAACGAGAACCGCCGTAGCGCGAGCAATTTCGTGCGTGATACTCGTCTCAAATGGAAGTTTAATACTATCAGCGATATCTCCGAACCTGTACGCTCTTATAATTCTATATCGATGGGGTCCGTTGCACAAACTTCAATATCTCCCGATACTCGTCGGTTTCCTTTATAAGATTTCTCCGTTCAAAAGAAGTCCACCGCGATCGCAATCAAATAGTTTTCGATTCGATCGTGTATCGTTTCTGAACTGGTGGTATACGCCCGCTTTTCCTGCGAACGGCCTCGTCGAGTGCTATGAAATCGCAGCAGAACTCACCCGGTACACAATTTAACCGCGTTACGGAAAGCAATATTTCACGAGTCATTGAATTTCAAGAGGCCCATCGATGGCGAACGACTTTAACTTGACCTGTACGTAAAACCACCGTCGATCGCAAACTACAAACCCACGAGTTTATTCGATTCACTGTCTACCATTACGGTAACTGAAAACTCAGCGAACACGTTTGTTAAAAAATTCACTTGACATTCCCGGTTCTTTCATTCGATATTTATCGTGCAATTTATTATTGCTAGTTTTCATCCACCATAATGTACAGAAACATTATAAATTCCAAGTATATAAGGGTTGATACTCAGTAGTAGAGAGAACAAGATGGAAGGGAGCTCAGCAAGTAGCTGTTTTGCAACCTTATCCGAAGTATCGGGTAACTCATCTTATTTGTGAAAGATTCGTTGCGAGGAGATCAAGATTCCCCGCAAAGTTCAGCTTATTACCACAGAATCTTGAACATGAGTAGAGAAAAGCGCAGAGCAAACTTCTGTCAAATAAAAGAGAATAGTTTTTTCAATTATCAATATCACTTGAAGACAGAAACCCGTATATTAATGCAAAGATTTAATTGCGACCTAGTATACCAGATATTCATTCGTAGAACCGGACGTCGTGTATTCAAAATTTAATGCCCGAAAGTTTCGTTTGGAGAGGGCGAGAAACGTAGGTAAATCGTGAAGGGTCGCGAATATTAGAACGTGGTCAGAAGTTTCTGTCAGCGGCGGGGAGTTTGTCCATCGAGCAACGTGATCCCAGACAGCGGTGCGGGGGTTGTCCGCCAATCAGTCAGATTATGCTGAATCCGTGGAACACGATACGTACGTTATCAGCCGGTACATAGGGCACGGTCGATGGATACGAGCAGCCTGGTCGTGTGTGCATGTGTACGCGAGTCGGGGGTTTCGGTGGATGAACGGTTCGGTTAGAACACCGGTCGGACGTTCGCCGGGGCGGTATACGCGTCGTAAAGTGACGATCAGATCAGGATACAGGAAATTGGCCGGATTCGCGAGCAATGGGCCATGCTGATACCGGGGCAGACCTGTGCGGCTTGCTCGCCCCGGATATCGGGGCCGAAGTGTTGCGGCGCAATATGACCGATACACGAATACACGCCACCCTTCCTCTTGTACCAGCTCGCCGTTGTTATTCGTGATCCCGGCCTCGTCGAAATGGCTGGCCACATTTCGACGTTCTGTTTACGGAGAATCTCCGCTGTCTCGTGAACGCGGCCTTTTGATCCCCGTAGATCCCAGACACCGATGTTGCTTTGCAATCCCACCGCTCGGCGTAGGCGGGCACGCTCGCTACGGATCTAGTTTGATTTCAGTTTATTTGACCGCATAGGGCTCGATTGTTGCGGCGAATCGAATGGAAATTCCACCCCTCGGTCTTGCGCTCAGAAAGACCTCGTCCGAAACGATGCTGAAAATTTCCTCTTTCGTTACAGTCGCATGCTATCGGGTCACTTTAGGTAAATTCGTATAAAAAGAAACACGTGTTCACATTTTAACTTCTCTTGAAAAAAGCTTCATAGATCTAAGAATAGCGTTCCAATTTGCAATGGAGAAACGATCAAAATTAAAAATGTACACGCATAGTGCTCACCGAATTACGGAAGCAATTCTCCGAAATACTATCTCAAATATCTAATTTTCAGTTTGCTGAGTAATATTTGCTGAAATTCGAGAATAGAGCGCAACGGGAAAGTTCGAATCGGTGCTAACGAGGCCGGTACGAGCGAATCGATTGTTTCTCGCGGCGATGGGAAGCCCCGAGACTCGAAGTCGCGACGAGAGCATGATTTAACGAAGTTCTTCAGGGTGGGCCAATATCGCGCCATTAAGCGTAGATAAGCCGGTGGCTAGAGCTCCAGCCAATATTGAATGGTCTGTATAGGTAGTTTGCCCGGAGGGGGTCGGAGGTTGGTACGTGGCAGGCAGCGGGGATGATTGTGCATTAGTGGCACTATTGTGCCAGCCTCCCCTCAAATCCATATTACTCGTGTAGTAGTCAGTCAGTGTCCGTTGCTCTCTGTGCATCCGTTCGTTCGGAACTACGTATTCGAGTTGTGTATAGAGATCCGCCCCGGTTCTCGGCGTGCTCTATATGCAAACCGCCGCGTAATGAGTCCGTCAACCCCGTAACGTCGTTTGCCGCTATCCTTGCACTTAGGCGGCGGCGCTCCAGCCATTTTCCACCGAATCCACCGGCCCGGGCTCCGTCTCGAATGCAAATCCGTCCTCCTGCCAGCCGATCGCGCCGATGCAAATTCGCCGGAGGCTCCGATTATCGCGAGCATTCGACTCGTCTGTGTACCGACTCCGTGCACGGCCTTGAAATATTCTACGTCTTCCGCCCCTCGCGCACTGACAAACTACTTCTATCTTTCCATTTTCTACAGCTAACAATCTCTCCCAGGCATACGTACGAGAACACGCTCTCTCAGAAAACATCGTCTCGATCTCTTTGTTTCTTTATTAAATAACATCCCATCAAATTACTGCTAGAATTATTAGGTCGTTCGATAAGTTCGTGCCGTTCGATATTCTGAAATTGACGAGAATGAAATTTGTAATTTAATAGAAGACAAACAAAATTTGCAAGTTCAGGGGTATGTATAGTTCTCGAGGTATGAAACACGATCAAACTTCCCTCAAAAAAGAAATTTGTACCAAATTTAGGAGCTACGTAAAATAAAACGTTTCGTCCATCGTTTTTTTACTGTCATCAGACACGCCAATTTAACGTGATTATAAATAGGAGAATAGCGGCGATTTGGCGCGAGTTGTCGAAAGCGACGGAGGCGTCGGACGGTCGGCGTCTTGCTGGTCGTGGCGTCTCGATTAATGCTGGTTATTAGCGAGCTGTCATCCAGTCGTCGTAAGGATCGTGCGTCGCGGCCCGTTTCAACAATGCCTCGTCAACGCGCGAAACGAGATGACACGGCCGGGCGCGTGTGATAATTATTCCCGCGGCCGTCGCGGCTCTTCCACCGTGGGGATTGTTCGCGTGCGATCGCACGAACGCGACGGTTCCACCAGCCGTCGTATTACCGCTGCGAGCTGGTTAGCTGGCATCAGTCGACGTCGCCCGCGTAATGTTTGGCATAGCTTGTCGCAATATGTTACGCGCCGTACGCCCGACCAACCCCCTTTACGCCATCGAATCGGGTTACCGCGAGTATCTTCCCGCGCTGGGCTGCTGCACGCAATCACTGTGACCAACGACTTCTCCCCGTCCAACTGGATCCCGCGTAATTACAAAGCACGAAATAATTCAGGAGAACGAACGGGGGAGTTCCAACGACCCGAGCGCGACGGTAGAGAGAGATTCTTCGGGGAAATATTCCTTTCTGTCGGCCAGGGCAATCATTTTTTCATGGAATACACAACGCGGGTCAACGGTATATAGGATGAGACGAGTCGGTTGCTTTTGATGCTGGGATGTTTGACCTGGACGAAGGTGCGCGAAGGAGTAAATATTGCGAGATGGAAATTCGTTTCTTTGAGCTCGCTCTCTACAGTCTCGCGGCCATCGATCGTTTCTTAAACTTTGGTCTCGCAATTCGAGAAAGAGAAAGTATCGATAGGAAATAGGGGGAAATAAAACCTAGCATACAATGATACTTAAATAGCTACGTGTATTGTGAAGATACTCGAGTTGAAACGTCATGCTGTAAACAAGCAATTGCGTAGGTATAGTTTCCTAACATCGACAACATGTGAACGTCAGTAGTGATATTAATTCGTTTTTATTGTACTTGAATTGTACATAACGTGGAACGAAGCAATGAGAAAAAGTGCATAGAATTAAAGATAATCATACATCGCGGTACAAAGGCAAGGTACAGTTGTTGACCTCGAAAAATACAGTATTGGTAAGAGATGCACCGGATGACGTCGGGGGGATCAAAACCTCGATATTATTTTCAAGGCTATCGAGAATTTCAATCTTCAATTTCGAACGCAGGTGCGCGACTGAAAAGAGCATCCTTGCAGAAATAACATTGACTTTCTTCTTAATATAAGTACAGAGCAATCTTCACATCTTTTTACACGAATAAATTCTTAACAGCAAGCGAATTAAAGTTTCCGGTTTACGTATCGAATAGCCAATTCGAGGGAGTAGCACCCATCGGAATGGCGTTGCATCGCGGGGAATGGTAGAGGAAACAACAATACGCGTCCGGCAACAAATATGCGCGCATACGTTAACGGTGGAGTGGCCGAACAGCATCAGTCGGCGTCACTGGCCTAATGTTTAGCATAGCTTGTCGCAATATGTTACGCGGGATCCAGCAGTCAGCAGCCCCCCGTTCCAGGATCGAATCGGGTTAGCGGCAGTATCTCCGCGGTCCGTGTCTCCAGCGAACTGCACGACCGATACGACGGGGATGGGTTTCGGCGTTGCCCCCCTCCCCCTTGTTTAGAGGCGGTGTGACCGGCTGTCAGCGTATGCTAATCACAGTAATAGGGCGTACGTTGTACCGGTGCCTCACCGGTCTGCACTAATATTTCGAAATAACATCGATTCGGTCGCGTCCGTACCTAATCGACGGCGACCGTCACTCGAACATCTCGCCAAGCTGCCGACTAAGGGGTCGAGCAGGGATTTCGGCATTGTCCATTACGCGCTGTCACAATTATGCACGCTGTTCCGCCGGTAACAATGAGAAAGCGTGTAGAACTATGTAGCCCTGTGATAGCTACTAGAAAGTGCCCTGAAATGCCTCCCGGGTGTCCGCGGAAATTGGCAAATGGATCTGCGCGAGATCGAACTGCAATTTCGGACGGCTTTCCGCCAGCTACGATCTCGAAATAAACGAACTGATCGCGAACCAAGATCGATAGTCGCGTCATTGCGTGGACCAGTGATATCTCGACGAGGCTGACCAGGAATACCTAATCGAACAGCTACCGTAGGGAGTAACTTCATAAACTACAGAATAGAAGAATCGAATGACGTGTCTGAGGGAAAAAAGAAATCAATACATGAAGTTCGCTAATGCTTTGCTTTCCTTAACCTGGGATTAACAGGTCGATCTTACGTCAATTTCTTGAGTAAGTCTCATGAATTATTCAGAGTTCATAACATCTAATGGAACTTCTTCCAGTAATTTATGCAATTGATTACTCAAGAAATTTGCATAAAGTTGATCTGTTAATCTGTTATTAAGGAAAGCAAGGATTTATTGAACATTGTCTACTGGCAGATCGATGACATCAGTGTAGACAAGTTACACTTTAATCTTGAAAAATGTCCGAAGTATCAGTCTCGCTGAATTTACATACTCACTCGATAGCGTGACTCTCATCCATTTTTAACTTGTCGTTAAACTTCATCCATCGTATTAATTACGTTTTCCGTGTCGCTAATAGACCCTTGGGTTTTATACAGAATTTTAAGAAACCTTCGTCGGCATTACAGCAGCTGAAACGTTTCCCCGCTCAAAAATCATAGGTGAAGAGCATTTCTGCGTATCAATCATTCGAAAATAGTTTTGACATTTTGAAGATCGTAAACCGTTACCTCGCAAGCCAGATCGCAACTGAAAGTAAATTACTACTAAACCGTGTAATTTACGGTCGTATTGAATCGTTTCGAAACACTAAACATAGCTTGTATCAACGGACAACGTAAACATCATTTAACTATTTTTGCTCTCTATCGCGCTAAGAGTACGACCATTATCGTTTCCTTTGCATTTCATATGTTTGTCCTAGGCTTTTAATGAAACGTTTATACACCCACGTTGTATTTTTAGACGCAGATCGCGCAGCTGGCGTTCGTGCAGCAATCCGTTACTCTGCACGAAGTGTTTCTTCGTTGCTGAAACCCATTGTTCTTACAATTTTTTCTACAATATATAACTTACCGCGCCGGTCTGTAGATAAATAAATATATAAAGAGACCGATGGAAGAATTGCCCGGCCGTGGAACGTTTCGTTTGAATGAACCGTGCACCGGAGGAACGAGAAACTCTCGCTCGGACGATTAATATCCCGAAACGAGGGAAACTTCCGTCGCTCTACTGTTTCTAGTAAAGTACCAGGAGCATCTTTTCCCCGAGTTCCCCGGGGGAATCGCCGTTTACAATTTGCGGGAAACGGGCGGCGTGATTTTTTCGCATGCAAAGGCCCCGGCGTTCGCGTTTCTTGGCATGCATGCGCAAACAGCCGGCGAACAAGAACGAGCGCGCGGGTGGAGAAGCGCGGAGAGGATCGGCTGGTTTGTGTGTACACCGGGAACGCCCGTGTACCTCGGCCTCGTGAATTTTCGCTGGCGGATCGGTTGTACGGTTGCATCCGGATCCCCATTTCCTGAGGGACTTCGAGAACGGCAGACGGGGCGGCCGCGGCCAATCTCGATAAAACGCGGGAGAGCAAAGAATCGGAAAAAAGATCCGTAGCGCGAGGAAGAGACGTTAGGAAAGGAAAAAAGAAAAACCGGGATTCTCTCTTTTTCCATCCGTGGTGCGCCGTTTTAAAGTACATTTTGCCCCGTGCGTCGCGAGAATATTTACAGATACTTCAAAGATATCGCGCGGCGTACTTCTCCGAGTCGAGATTGAATAAGGAGAATTGATAACAAACAAAAATCTACCGTGATATCGCGACGCCAGTTCTTCTTTTCTTTTTCTTTCGCCAGACGCCGAGAGTTTTCGTTTTGGCGATCCCTTCGTACGGCAAACATATCGGAACGATAAAGACGCGGGGTGGAAAGGCAGCGAGAAAGGAAAAGACAAATGGACGATAGGAGAGGGAAGGATATACGGGACGAAAGGTAAAGATTTAAATGGCCTCTCGCAAAAAGCATTTAGCTATTCCCCGTGGCAAACGACCATGGCGAAATGGCGAGAGAGAGAACATATTTTAAACAGATTTCCCTCTTCCGTGCACGATATATTTATGTGCCTTGCAACCGGCTACCAGGAACCGTTGTATATACAGGGTCTGGCGGTGTATTGCCGCCACTGTTCGCTGCTCTTCGAGGACTCGGCTCGTTTTTTTCGGGGGTTTCGAATTTAAAAGGTTTAAAGCGATTTCCCAGGGGGTGGCGCGCCGGATTCCCGGTCCTCGAATGTTGATCGACCGACCGACGACTTCCTCTTTTCTTTCGCCTTGCTCCCATCCATTTCTCTCTCTTTCCACTTGTATATTTCCCCGTTAGGAGCAAATATGAAACGGTTGATACATTTGTGTCACTCTCAAATTTAGAAGGGCGATCCAAGTCTGTAATATTTTCTATTTCAAACGATTAACGAGTTCCTCTCGTTAAATTACAAATATTACTATCGAGGGCAGTCGTTCTTCGCGCGACGACACGTGCTACCACGTTCGTTCCGCGCGATAATAACTTTTACGACGCCTCCTGGCCGGTGTCACGAGCGCAGTTATTGTCCTGTTACGAGATTAGGATGGCCTCCACTCGTAAAACGTCTCGCGGTCGATTTCGACGCAGAACGCGATCGTTCGCGAAATCAAAGCGTCTCGCGAACAATGAATCTCTTTTCAATTCTGCGGGGGCGGGAGAGCTCGAGCGTCGATTTAAGGACGCGGTCCCCGCGATTGTACTAACGAATGCGAGCTGGTAAACGGATTCCATGCCTCGAGAAAGAAACATGGGAACAGGGTCGGGTGTATCGTCGACAGGGAGGAGGATCCGTGGAATACCTGTCCTTCAAAAACGAGACGAGGCGCGGGAGGAGGGAGGAGGCCACGCACGCCTTTTCTAATGGAATTAATGTGCTCCTTATAACCCGCCCGGAGCGCAAGATTTACCTTTCATCCTCGGGAATATGTGATCAGGGTATTAGTGCCTCTGTATTATTAAGAGATGAAAACTGAAAGTAAGAGGGGCGGTCGGGGGTCGAAGAGAGTGGGAGGGTGGAGCTCGAAAGTCCTCTGGCAATGGAGACGTTTTCCCGATTTCAATGCGAGGCTGATTTAAAATTCATCAGCCTCTTTAAGGGCTTATTTTTCTGCTCGCGCTCCGGGGTATTTATTTTTTTCTTTTTCTGCGAGATGAAGACGAGAAAGAAGACGTAATCCTGTATTCTCGGTACCGACCAACCGGAGCATCTCCTTTTGTCGCGCCGTTCGGAGAGGGGAGAAATTTTAATTTCACGTGGCCACGATTCGCGTCTTTCCGCGACCGTCTCTGCGGTCCGTCGTAAAGTAAATTGAAATTCGGAGTCTCGAAGGAACCTCTATCCGGTACTTCCGTTCCTTATCGCGGCCAGTGTCTTACGTACTTCGTAGGTTATAGATTTTTAACGCGAATCCGGGCTCGCGATCTTATCGCCGCCGTTTATCTTAATTCAAGCAGAAACAATTCCCAGCGGGGGAGGAACCGAGGGACCCAGAGTGGCGTGGCGAACTCCGAACTCGTCCCCCGGAAACGGTCGGAGCAATTTTTCCACGACAAAACTGTACAGATTGCATTAAGTGATATCCCCGGGCGAAATTACAATACGCTACATTTGACTCGGAATTTATAATATCCGCCGCGCGGATGCTACCAGCACCCTGGGACCTATATCGTACGAAACGTCGCGCTAATGTGCCCCCTTACCCCAATTCCAGCCTCGACCAATAACACGCCAGCCAAGAGATTAGGGACACCGCTTTTAAAAGTACTCGAATTGGCAGCCACCCTCGTTCGGATCGCGCGCCAGTCTATTACGAATATCACCGTTCTTCGCGATCGCCTTGTTTCGCGAGAATACATTTGCTCCTCGCGCCCTTTGCATTTAATTTTACTCGATTTGCAAGTCGCGATACTAACAAAATAACTGCCTTCACTTGACTTGGAATCGACACAAATATTGTTCGTAGAATAAAAATTGAGAAATCAATAGAATCGGCGTTTTCTAGAGGCGGTTAAAAGTATCAAAGGCGTCGTGCAGCATTTATGTGCGCACGTGTGGCTCGAGCGTCCGTGGAGAATAAAATCCGCGTCCGCGATTACGAAGAAGTCGACGCGGAGGATCACGGTATGGAAGACTCGTCGCTGAAAGGAGGCTAAGCGCCACCGTCCGTGAATTCGTTGTCGCTCGATTAATTGAAAAAAAAGTCGTCCGATCGCTTCGCGAAGGTTGTTGTGACACACGTCTCGGCCTTAATACCGTGGACGTTTTATGTGCCGCGACATTTCTGACGAAATCGGCCACGGCATTCCCGATGTTTTCTTTTACGTTCCATTCTGTCAGTATTTATCGATATATAAAACGCGCGACGGGCCCGAGTCTCGTTTCTCACGTTCCACGGTATTCTATCGTTGTTCCCCGTGAATAACTGGAACAGTCTATACAACGTGTCCGACAGCGTCCGGACGCATGAATAGAAACGTCGTAAATCGGGACACACGACGCCGGTGATATTTACTTTAAATCAAGAGGATTCGGATACCTCCGCGTAATAGCGTATAAAGGATCGAGTGGCGATCCCGGACTCCCTACGAAAATCTCTCGACTGATCTCCCTCTTGTCGACGCTTTCCCCGATCGACCGAGCTTCCCGTCGGTTTCTTGTCAGCGACCATTGTAAGTAAATCGGTCACTTCGCCACTCATAAACGAAAGGAAGAAACGCAGAGGCGCGTGCACGAATACAGAAAGAGAGAAAGATAGACGAGGACAATGGGAATGGGACGGCCACGAAGAACTGACCGTTTTGGCCTCCCCCGAAACCGATGTCCGGTCAGCACCCTTGATTCGAACGTTGCCCTCCCCGTGTACAGGACTTTTATGGCGCATAAATATCAAGAGCTCTCCATGATATCCCTACTGTATTATCAGGGATGCTTACTGTCGGCCGTGAGACCGAGGAGGGGCGGTGGAACGCCAGAACTGTTATTTGGAGCAATTCTATATCGCCTGGCCCACACCTACGACCGGAATGTCGGGAGATTCGAAACAACCCGTCTCGCTGGAGTTTCGCCAATTCCGTTCCCCGTAGTATATCGCGACAGTGCTCGCACCCAAATTCAATCTGCCGTCCGGTTCATCCTTTCCGGAAGGGAACACGGAGAAATTCGAACCGGCGTGCAACTGACTCGACTAGTTTCCTTCCAGAACTCGCAGCCAGAAACTGCAATTCCGTCGGGGTTGGATCGCGTTTAGAGGGTCGTTCCGACGTTTTCGAGGCGAACCTTCGCTTTTCGCTTTACAGTAATAGGTAACCAAAATTAATTTGTTGCTCGATTTCAAAGCATACAAACAGTTTCTGCGAGTAATTCGTTCTAGAATTCTTCCAAATGATTATTTAGCCCATCCAAAGACCAAGGCCGATTTTTCGAGGCCCCCAGCAATGGCGGGTCGCCCTCCGACCATTCCCATCGGGTTATATACATATATACGTATCGAGTATAAGAAATTCACTGAGTCGAGAGGGAGATCGCATATTGTCAGACCATCAGCGCCCCTCGTCCTGGCGTCGTTCACGAGCGTCGTCGTGCCCCTCCACGACCAGCAGCCTCTTCGACTCGAAACACCACCGGCCAGGCGGGGGAGGGAGGTGTATATCGCCCCTATCCGTATCCGTGTATGGTTCCAATAAAACGGGAACCACTCACAGCTTTTGTGTCGGATACAGTGGCGGTGTTAGCGAGGGTGGGAGGCAAGGAGACAGCGGAAAGGGGCGCTAGTGGTTGTTATCGGCCATCAGGTTTTATATCCGTGCAGGCTACGTAGGGTGGGAGGGTTGCCGAGAGAAGGGTGGCCGAAGGGAGAAGCGAGGGTACGGTCAAACGATACTGGATACCGCGTGTTTCACAAAGATTCTATGAAGATTGCCCGGGATTTTATTACGGGAGAAATGTCGGTTAATAAAAATGAATACGGCGTGGGGTAACGGAAGCGGCGGACCGATTCTCCTTTTACTCTCGATGGTTCCGTCTCTGTCTCCTGTGGCTGACTCGTCGTCGGTTCTCTCTGCTGGCAGGCGATTCGAAAGTGCGATCTCGCGCCCGCCGCGTAAACCTCCGTCGTTTAGATTGCCCGAAGCTGCTGGAAAAAGGCGCTACTTCTGCCTTCGGGCTGGCAGACGCGTTTATCTTCCTCCTTTCGATTCGTGAGTCACGCTGGAAATCTGGCCGAGATCTCTCCGCGACGATTGGAGGTGTAAAATTGTTATCGTTTCGAGAGTCTGTACGTCGTGATTCTTTTTCAACCGACCAGAGACGCGCGATACATTCTCGCCGTCCAGGCTCGTCGCCTCTTTATCTCGGCGTGGCATCGGGATTCGTTGTAGGAACCGATGATGGTATAGCGAAATTCATTGTATGAAATAGTAATTAGGGACACTGATATTTTCATTTGCATATTACGAGCGCGTTCAAGTTTATATGCACGAAGCAATATTCGGAACTTCCTCGTATAATTGCAGGAATTTCTCCGTTGCGTGCGTTGATTGGAACCATATTTAAGATTCGAACCCCGATCGGTGGCGCACCGTATCGTTTACCCTGGCGAATTCGCTCGAGTTGAACATTCCTTCCCGGGACTCTCGAAAGACAACAGATGCAATTCACGGTTTGCTCGCGGGTAACGCGATCCGTCGCCAACGAAGCTGCGAGTGCTAATTCATGCGGACTCCGCGAAAGACGATGCATCGAACCCCGGAATCAATAGGGACCTGTCTGAAAGTCTTCGGGCGGAAAATCCAATGAAACGCGACTCGATACGCGCGGCGCCTCGCGCTAGACGGAGATAAAAGCGTCTCGCGCGGGGGTAGAAACTCGTCCTCTTCTCCTGGCCCCGCCGACTCCACGAGTATTTTTCTTTCCTAGCCAACCGTAAGGTCTCGTGTGTCCGCGAGGAACGAAATTCGTCTTCGTTACCCGCGACATCGTCGACGGAGTCTCATCCAATTTCTCAGGAACGCGCTTCTCGTGCAACGAACGACCCGGGTTAATCCGCTGACGAGGCTCCGCACGAGGCAGTTTGTTATGTTTTCTTAATTTCGCACGATACAGCTGACTACGCAGGAGCTGGCTGATATTTGTTTCGATATTCTAGAATCAGTGGTATATTTTTCTCGTCTCGAGTTCGGAATTTTGTTCGTATGAGAGCTCCGTAAAAAGTTAACAAACGGCAGCAGAGGGTTGTTAAAATCTATCATTTGGTGTTTTTACTTTGTGTAATGCTATCCATTACGACGGAGCTACCGAGGAGTCTCGGCCGCGATAGCTCACTGTCGATGCCCGGCAGCTTGGCATCGTTTCCCGATGTCGAGAAACGAGAAACGAGAAACCGGAGAAAAAAAGGACGGAGCAGAAGGGACGGTCGAGCGAAAGGGCGGAGAAGGGACGAGTCCTTTCTTGTTTGCTCGATCCCACCCGCGATGGGGTCAGAGGCGAATCGACTGCCGTGTCATTTGTAACAATAAAGGTGGGAGTCCCGATGTCTGGACCTCTGACTTTCGTTCCGGTGATACGCAGGACCGATGACCCTTTTCCAGGAGATACCGGGCGATTCGATATCGTTGTGTATGCAACGGAATTGAATAATAGGGCCCAAGGCATTTTTATCGAGGCACAATGGGGAACGGGATCCGTGTCGGGCGCGTTCCTCCACCCGGGTGACTGATGTACCAATTTATTTCTGGACGTCGCCTGTATTTTCATGGACGGTTTCGGGTTCGAAAACCGTTTGATACCTCGCAAAGATGTCCCCGATTGTCCTAAATAAATAAGACTCGCGTACCCGGAGATATTTTATCCCGCGACGTCGAGGATCAGACTTTATTATTATTTCGAGCGTTCTCTGTCAGTGGCGATTGTCTCCATATATTTATCGGTGTCATCAGTTTCCTGTTAATTCGTCCGACGTTTCACGGCCAGCGTAGAGAGGAGGTTTCTTGATAAAGCGACTCTCTTGGTTTCTCGTTCGTTTCTCTCCGGGTCTCGTCAACGATGGCAGGCGCGTCGTTCGCGCGCTCGTTTTCAAAGGGATCGTCCGGGGCACCGTCTCGCAGTTAAGCGATCAGGGGAGCATACAAGAAGGCTCGAGGCGACCATTACAATGGGCCTTGACGTATGGACGACATAAGTCAGTCGACGGAAAGACGAGCCTAAAGTTTGTCTCACGGGCTGACAAAGAAGCTCCGAGAGACGAGGAAGAACCCGTGACCGATTCGCCGGACGAATTCACAGGATTCGTTACGGAGTGGCCCGAAGTTTTGGAAACATTCTGCCCCGGGGCCGGAGGTCGGGGCGCGTGTCTCAATATTTTCTCCGGAGCCAAACGCTTTTCACAGTTTAAGCAAGACGTATGGTGTCGCCCTTTGTCACGGCCACGGTGCACCGACTCTCCAACGGTTTGCCCTACTTTCCACCGTCCCTTCCACTTTGCTAGCGTCTCTATTATCCCGAGTCGCGAAACTTCCAAGCTTTTCGAACGCTATCGAAAAAAAGGGAGCGTGCTTAATTTCTGCCTCGAAAGGGATCAAAGACGCCGGTTTCTATCGGCGGACCAGCGACGATCGCGCGTCTGTCTTCGTTGTTTTCGATCGAAAAGTAATTCATTGTTTAGTAGCGATATTTCTCAAGATATAAAAAATATTTTCTGCTGGTATCTATTTACGATCCAGGCGATTTTCCTCGTCCCTATCGCGAGTGGTTGTGTCACCGCGATCACGAACCGTCGTTCTTACCGGACGACTCTCGGCGACCGCAAAATATTCGTATCGCCGTTGAAACAGTCGACCGTCAAAGGGCTGGTCTATGTGGCGCAGTCGTTGGAGCGTCACGTAACGATTAACGAACAAATGACAGGTAGTTACCGGTAATTGTAATAATTGTAGGTCCGGGCGACCGCGTTGCTTCTTCGACCTACGCCGCCTTCCTCTCAGCGTCTTCTCCGATGAAAGAAGACGAAGACGCGCCATGTGTCCCCGGTCGCCGCGGTGGGAAAGCAATTGCAAGTAAACGTTCGTGCGTTCTACGCGCCCCATTTCTGCCATTGTTTTCCGACATTATCGGGGACGAAGGGGGATAGAAGAACGGGGTGAATCGCGGTTTAGATTCCTGGCCTGTCATTAAGCCGCTTCTCCGAGGGTGTCCTAATGGACTCTTGATTTCCGTTCGACGCTGGAAAACGTCGTACCGTGAGAAAACGCGATATTTTAGCGAGAGGATGGCGGCAGACCCGCTGAAAGGAACTCGAGCGTGCTCGCGTGTCCGTCCGCCGTTTTCTCCGCACTTACGAATATATTGACACCTGTTCCGTTCGAAACAGGCACCACGGTGGGATGACTTCCTTAAACACTTTGGAACTTTCCAAAGTTTCTCGACGACGTTGACGATCCCATTTGCAGCGGGGGCGTAGGTACCAGCGCGAAATCGAGGGACCAAGCGGCTCGTAAAACTCGAGCAAACTCTCTTTTCCGTCTCGGATTTTATCGGTAATAAATATTTTCGACCTCCTATCGATGATAACAAATAAATATGTTGCTCGTAAAAACCCGTTCGATTCTCTACGCTCGAGTTACGAGCTCGTCGGGACGAACTTTAGGAATTCTCGTTGGTTTCGCCGGAACGTGCGATCGAAAGAGAGTGAGAGACGCTCGCGACGAGAGAAAAAAATCTCTTCTACGAAGAAGAAAATTCCTGCAACCGGCGTGCGGGGCATAATAGCTAGTTAGGGTTCATTGTATCGGTAACTCGTGTACGAACGCTCATATGCATGACAATGGTCGTCTCCAGGGCGCTGCCATGCTTTTTAGTGACGCTTTTTACGCTGCATTCCGCCACGCCGTTAATGCGACGCGATTCTTTTAAACGGACGTCGGATCGAAATTTCCAGCCCGGTTTCTTTAGTCAAGGCACATCCGTCATATCGACGCCGTGTGAAATCGGTGGACACGATCCGAGATTGCGATCGGGCAACCTCGATGGCACAGCATATGTTATATTTCGTCGTAGGTATCGTAGGTATGCTACTATTTATACAGAACCAAAAGGAATTAATACGTATCAGGGATCGTTTAGACGTCAGTAGTATTTCAGCGACTAATCCTAAAAATGGCTACTGTGGGAGGGTTGGACGATCGTTCTGGCGCGCTTTTACGATACTCAATCTGTCCGGAGCGCATTCTTTTCTTCTCGAGAAGGCAACGTTTCGGTGCTCCCCATTATTCCGATTTCCCATCAGCCGGCGCTAGGGCTGATTGACGTTTATCGACGATAACAGCGGCCCAGGCAGCGAGTAAAAACGCGAGGCGGAGGCACCCAGCTGGAGTCCCGGACGTTTTTACGCCCGACCACGAGATCCATCGGCGATTCGTGGAACGCGCGAAAGATATTCGTCGCGGTCCCCCCTCCGGTACTCTTTTTTTCAGTTTGTAGTCAGTGTAAACTTTCGAACAGGGCGCGCGAGGTTCGTTGGGACGTTTGGACTTTTAGAACCGTGACGTCCGGTATCCCTTCAGCCATTATTATTGGCCCCGAAAAAGACCTCACATCTTTTCGGTCCCGGCGACAGCCGAGAAACAGTATTTTGGCTACAAAGGTCCGTCACGGCTGCTAAGACTTTTATGACCGCCTTAGCGCTTCCATAATGGCCCCCTCGACCGAGCCTTAAGCCGCCAAGTTGCACAAAGTTGCCCAAAGTTCTTCTTTACCGCTCGGCGAATGCCCCCGAAGCGAACCGCTGGGTGTGGATTATCGGTCTTAATGGCCGTCGGACGCCCGAAGAAGAACCCCGTGGCGAAACCCGCGAGCTGAGTTTACATCCTGGACCACCCACGACCGATCTCGCAGATCCGCTCGGAACGAGTCGTGACTAATTTCTCACCCCCTCCGTTCCTTTCTCGCCGGGCAGAAATTTGGAAAAGGCGCCGACTGTTTTCTCGATTCGGTTCGAAAAGCGCCCGGAGATCCGCGACGATAGCGGCAGGCGCGTGGAATCCCTTTGAACGGACGGAAAATAAACAAACGCAAACACGGAGGAGACAACCGTGATACTTTTTGGGAATCGTCTCGCATTTTAAGCAAGGGTGCATAGATTCGTCGACCTTAATTTACTCGTATATTTTAAAATGAAATATTCATTCCTTGTTGGGCGGTGAAATAACAAGATCACAATTGTACATTCACAACACTTTATGCACAGCATGTCGCGATTAGCCCCATGCTCGAATTTCCATATTCCGACATTTCGTAATTTCGTTGCCCCGACAGATATACAAGATACAACGAGAAGGTAGAAAAGTTTCCAATAAATTTTTCATCGACGGTCCAGCGTTTACCTCGAGGCTGGGAGTTTACTCTAGGTTGAGCAAAGACGATTACAGATAAGTATGTGGAACAGGCTATCGACGCAGTAGAGAGATAGAGGCTCGCGTGCATTTACGATGTCCCTTTACGCGGAAGATCGAACAAGGCCAACGCGCTCGCGACGTTCTCTCGCAATCGGGTGTGAACGTTCGACGGTGATGAGCCCACGCGTCGCGTACTCGTGGTTTTGATCGGAAAAGGCAAAATCCGTGGGAAACGTGGATGGAATTCCCGCGAGGATCGGCACGTGGAAACGGGAAACGGGAAACGGGAAACGGTCTCGGTCTGGGTGAGACGAAACACGATGTGTCTCAGTGGGACGACGTCCCATGGATCGCGACTAGCCTCATCTCTCCGGGATCTCGCCATTCATCGATTCCGGGTGGCGAGCAAAAACGCGGTTTCGCCTTATACGCTCGGCTCCGTTTCTTCGTTGGCACCGGGTGCGTGCCTCTGGTTTTCCTCTCCTGTCCGCCCTCGCTGCAGCCGCGAGCGGTCGTTTCTCCTTCTTCAAAAGCTGCCAGCAGCCGAGGTTTCCCGCGTTTTCTGCGTTGATCAATGACTCGAGGTTGTTGCAGCCTCTCGCTCTCGACGTCCGAGCGTGTGCGTTCCGCGAGTAAACGCTCGTCCACACGAGGACCGGTTCGCGCGGAACGCACACGTGCACGCCATTGTGACATACGCGATTACCTTGGACTTATATGTGTATAAATACGGACGCGTGCAACGAGTCGTGGGCTGGCAGTCATTGTCGACATCGACAGCCAATGTTTCTATTTATTCGCCGATGCGTGGCTTGACCAGGCGTCGATTAAAAATTCCCTCTCATTAACCTTTCGCGCTACTCCATTGTTTACGCCTATCGAGCGATCTATTTCGCCTCGACACTGGTTTCCCTCTTCTCGATCGCCGATCAAACGAACCGTTTCATTCTTTTTCCCTTCGTTGGCTATCACAACCTTAAAGCAGTGTTACTCAAGCTCGTTTAACCATGAAATACTCATCTTACGATTTCTCGGAATCATAGAAAATATTTCACACTTTAGTTACTTTGATAGATGTTCTATTTTTAACATTTGTCCTCGACGAAGTCGTTTCACCCGATTCCATATTTGTTACAAGAAATATCTATCATTATCTCCGGTGACAACGTCGCCGCCAATTGAATCTACAATTGATTATCACCGATTAATCGATAACTCCATCCTTCTTGTCTCCGCGTGTCCATTATTCCATTAACTTCACGTCTATTAAGAACTCCTGATACCCTACAAACATTACACTTTCCTTATCTAATAATACACCACGTAATTAATCTTGCTTGCAAATGTAAGTAAGAAATCGAATTTTAGTTACAACGATATCACGTCCACGCATTCTTTTTTATATTCGAACTAGTTCGTAACTTTATTTTACGGTTCAAATAGATTGGATGAAAGAGCCACTGTTCGTGCGCGTCTGGTATATCGAAACGCATCGATCTCGATTAAAAGCGTTTTTTCAGGCGACACGGGGGGGTGGGGACGGTGCTCGCGACAACAAAGCGTGACGTTTTCAGGGAAAATGTCACCGTGGCAGCGCGAAAGGTTAATTAGTCCGTCGTCGGATTCATCGGGTTTAAACATCATTTTTTTCCTTATCGCGGCTGCACCACGGCGGCAGGGAGCGTGTGTACGCGCGTAGCGAAGCGTGAAGCGACGATGCGTGCGTAGAACGGGCGGTGGCGTATTATCGGCGCGAGTTATAACGCGCCGGGGCGATAAGTGCGTAATTAGATACGCGTATACGAATACGGCAGAGAATGAATCCCGTTTATTAATATCCGCGGGCTCGGTTGCACAGAGCCGCTAAAACGCGTGTCTGTTGTACGCAGACAGCCGATCGACCGACGATAATAACGCGGTCTCGCTAGAAAAATCGAACGTATGACTCGCCCGAGCGAATTTATACCCAGCCACGCGTTTTGTTCGATGTTCCATGAAGTCACGGCTACGAATATTTAACTGGAAATCGAACCGGTAAAAATCGACCGCCGGAATGGCACGAATGCCTAGAAATTTCCTCCAGCCGGTTATGATAATACAGCCAATGCCTCAATTTGACGAATTAACAGGGATATATGAGTTTTAACATATTAAAACGTCTCTGAGAGATTGCAATAGGAGAGACTGAATTTTAGAATATTCCTGTCTCTCTGTCGTTCTTACTTATTCTAAAAAAGTGATAAAATGATATGCCAGGTCTTTCAATTTTACACTCTATCATTTACCATTTCCGACGAATTGATATTAGTTCGCTACTGGTTGTAAGTATCCTCATTTTCATATCATCTACATAACGGTTTAACCCGAGTATACTCGAGTGTGTATCGCATTCTCCTTTAATCCGAGTTAAACCAGTTATTTAAATGTACGTCCAGGGTAAAAACTGCAAACAAACAAACAAATGAATCTACAGAAGAAACCTAAAAGTAGATACTGTATTTTTATTCTATTCTTAATTACTTTAATCCGTCGCTAATTTATATACTGGTTGTGCTTCTTGTACAACTTAATTACTGTCGTATTTCTAGATACTTGAAATCAACTTTTGCACACCGAATGGGGGGACCCATTGTTAAAGAATGTTTTAACGAGAGAAACGATACTTGGGGTATTATAGAAACTTAAGTTGATAAATCATTTGGATAGTAAAGGGTTCAGGTTCAACAGTGGTTCTGAGTAATGAAGTGCTCTAATGAAAATATTTACTTCTGTCACACTTCGACCAACGGCACAGAGAATAGAAATCAATTCGCAAAGAGGAAATAGGAGGAGGCAATATGATTGTAGAAGTGCAGCGCAAATTGCTGTTATGAAACCTAATTATATGTACGTTTGCAGTATGAGCACGTACATGCGTGATTAAGGATTAACGTCTTGCGTTTCCTTCTTTAGCTCTGTTTCATTTTTAAATAGCCTTACATATTTCGCTAATGATTTTCCAGTTAAAGGCAATAAACTACGAGGAAAAACTGGTACGATATTCTTAATTAAAAAGATCGAGAGTAACGGTTTCTCGTTTTTACCGTGATTTGTGTCTTCGAACGGAATTTATTCTGTTTCTGTCTTTGTGTTAATTCCTTCTCCGATTTCTGAAGCAACAATCAAGTACATTAACATCGATGGCCATTCTATTCTCTTATTCTCGTTAAACAATTCTCTATCACAGTGTCAGTTTTTTCCCGATTCTTTGATTCCTTTGTTCTAATTGAAATTTATGTATATCGTATTTTACATTGTCGTATCTGAAACACGAACAATATTATTCGATACGTTCTCATTTCAGTAACGTGATTCAGTACACAGGTTGTTACACAGGGTTTCACAAATTTTTCCACAGATGGTCTTCGAAACAGTCGCGTGCTTGATCTCTGTAACACTCTTGACCGTTCCAATAATTCCCGGGCTGCTTTTAAGCCTTAACTGGAAGATCGTAAATCGCGATTGAATTTGCATGAATTAATCCAGGCTCGACGAAGCATGTAATCGCGATTCTTTTCCCAGCGATCTCGGGGAGCGTATCGAGCAGCTCACGATTCACGGATAAACGAAGATAACGAAGTGCAATCTAATCCCGGGGGATAATTGCGCCGGGAGATAATTGTATGCACGCGCGACTCGTAGCCGTGTCCGGCGCATTAATTGCGATCCCTAAGCGAGCCGTAAGGATTTCGTATTATTGGAACACCGTGTACGGTGGTATCCGCTGTTAAGATACGTTTCTTACGAGGCTGTCGGGGCCGGTGTATACATATGTAAAGACTTATGCGTAGGTCAGTGCGGGCTGCATAACGCAACGAATGCGGAGTGCAGGTATGACGAGATCGTCGGGTATGGAAAAACAGCTTTCTCTCTCGACAGGTTCAGCTGGCATACGTAGGAATTAAGTAGATAAACATACGTGGAGTAATACGCGCGTAATACCGCGACGGTAATATACCTAGCCGCGCTGGAGTAACGCGAGATATTCGTTATGCGAAATAAAACGCGGTGAATGTACCACATTCATGATCGCGGCGCGAGTAACGCACGCGCGTTCGATCGGCTCGTTCCCCGTTAATTCACACTTTCGTTTATCCCGCTCCTCCTTTTTTGGCTGATCGAAACAAACGTTTCTTAACTTCGTGGCTAATGCAAAAATTATTCGCCGCCGAAACGATGCTTTTCATCGCTAAATGGAGATAAACACTTGGCGATGCATAAGTAGTGAATTTTGAATTTTAATTTATCGGGAAGTAAAACGAATTTAAGTAACGTAAATTGCAGAGAATCGTAGAACGGTATCCAAGCAGTTTTATGAAATCGTCTTGGCAAACAACGCGTTAAGAAAAGTGTCGAACAATGAGCAGTAGGCGTGAAGATCAAAGTTGTACAGAGAATCATGGATCGATTGTTCGATATTTATTTTACCGCGTCGGCATTGTCTACGTTCACCTTTAACACATAAACGCTCCTCGAAGCGTCGAGCATGATTGCGAATTAATCTTAGCATCTATCACGAGAGTTCTATATTCATTCCATGCAAATTTATGGCCACTTTCTCGCAAAGGAAACTCAAACAATTTTAGTGAAATTGATTTTACCGTTGATCCCTTTTATTGCGTCGTTAGTTAAATCAGAAACGTTGATACGAGTCGAGAGGATTTAAATTAAGTATGAATGTAGCAGTTGATAGAAAAATGTCGAGCTCCCTGATAGGATAAACTCGTTGGAACGAATGCCTCCCCTAAGTCGTCTGATCTGTCTACGTGGTGCGTGGTACATTCTGCTAAAAGCAGCAAATTACGTGGCAAGCACGATACAACTGGCGTTCGAGACGTTACATAAACCGTGCGGAATAATGGAAGAAACCGGAAATTCGATAGTGTACTTCCGAAAGGACCGTAACGAGCCGTTACTCGGGTACAGACTTTCGGTCGTAATGCGAATACACGAGACGGGAGGAGCCGGGGCTTGACTTTAGTAAGAGTTTACGAGGGCAGCCAACACGGGGTTAATTCAATCAGCCTATAATCCCGACTCTAACCCTGATTACCCCTCGAGAAAGCAGCCGGCAGTTCAAGGCGATTCAATCCTGATTAAAAGCCTTCTTCGGCGTTTTCGTCTAACCGGCAATTATTACAAGGGACTTTCTTTTCCACGGTGATTCCACCTTCTACATTCCCGAACTTTGCCCCCGACGAATTTATTTTCGCCACCGTCGTTATTTAAATTACGTCAGAAACTTTTTTGAAACGTTTATACTATTCGAACGTTTGTTCATCTGATAAACGGTATAAATTAACACAAGAATTTCGTTGAACGATAGAAATATCAAATTTATATAGCGACAGTTTATCGTTTTGAAAACGTTGTGTTCCAAGAATCGTGGCTAAAAGAATTTCCTAAACATTTGAAGCAAAATCGCCGGTCTTTGCCTGCAGCCAGTGTCCATGTAAACAGCCACCATGGCCACGTGTAAAAATAATATAAAAGGCTGGTAACTCGCGAGGAGGCGGTGTTATTCTGGAATTCTTGAAACGCAAATCATAACGCTCGGATCGGGGTAGACAGGGGGTTTGAATGACATCCCGGTAACGGCGACTATTTTTATCTTTCAAAGAGAAAACGCGCCTGCCATTAGGATTAGTGGCTTGCGGTTCGTTCACCGGTCGAGTAGCAGAAACAATGGTGGCCCGCGTGCGTTCGTGCTCGGTGGCAACGCACTCGTGGACGAAAGTCCATTTCGAAATGGGTTAAGTGCGCTTAAGATAATTCCGAGTCCTTAAAAGCTATTAGTTTGCTCGCGGTTGCCTCGCGGTCGAGTTCATAGTTCGCTCGAGGGCTGCGTGGAACCGTCAAAACCCGTGGGCTCTTTCGCCAACCAACTTTTTCTTGATGTTCTATTTAGATAGCCCCGAACCACCGAAATCGGGTGGCTTTTGCCTTTAGCCGGATACTCGTGTCTCAACTTCATTTAGTAATTGAAGGGTTCCGGTAGCGTCTTGATGAAAATGTGTCCAAGATGAAAACGAGCCATGTCCAGAAACCCATAAATTGATTACATTTTATATTTAGAATGACGGAAATTTCTGTGGTTTTAAAAGGGTCTCGGGATTAGAAATCGCTTCTAGTGATCTTATCGCTGGCCATATTATAAAAACATTAACCCCGTGATAAGATCAATCGTTCCAACAACTGGACAATCGTGGAATTCACAGGACTCCATGCGTGCATGGAAAAGTCGAAATACTCTTCCTTTGTCTACTCGAAATCAATTCCATCGAATAAAAGTCTCGACGAGACAATCGCGATATTCGCATGAATGCGATTCCGCTGCGAACGCATGCAAATAAATGCCCGGAAAATATTTCGCGAAACAAAGGGGAGATTACGGAAATAAATGAAGAATTTTATATCGCTGCTCCCTGTATCCACACCGTTTTTACTTTCCCAACAAATTCATTTGGCAGAGAATAATTCAATCCGACATAACAAAGGTACTCCGTGGTTGGAAAATGATAGAGCCATCGACAATTATAACAAATGGGTGCAACTAGAATCCATGCTTTCTGAATTCAACGCTAGATTTGCGGACATTGATTGAAAACATTTTGATCGAAACTCGTCCCATTGACGGTTAAATTTGTTGCAAATAAACGGCTGTCAAGAGCAACGTGGTAAATATTACGAAATCCAGTAGACAAATTCCATTTGAACCGATTAAACTGAAAATTACGAAACGAGAAACGCAACATATTCAACGAATACGTTAGCCAACTGTCTAAGGACGGTAATTCTGTCTTGAAAGCTGCAAAAAATTGAAACGATCACAGTAAACATTTCCAAACAGTGTGTGGGCTGGGCTAGATCGGATGTGGAAAATGCAGACCCATTCCTCCAGCACCTTCTGTATATATTCAACCGTTTCAGTCAGATGTAAATACTGATATGGAAGCTATGATTACAATAACGTAAATCAAATAGCACGTTAATGGCCATTGGTACGAGAATCTAAAATAAAACTTTGATCGAAATCAACCCTCTGGAGTAGTAGCCTAAAACATTAGTTACTCGAGTCGTATACCATCAAACTATCAATTCCACTGATTAAACTCTAACTACCAATACGCTGATCCAGAATCCGACAACCGATCTCCGATTAAAAAGACTAAATCAAAGATGGCCTACGGATCTGCTAGCAGCGCTGTAAGATCACGCGTTGCACGGGTGCACTAGTGAAAGGGACATCAATGGATGACTTCTCCTTCCAAGACGCAACCCGTCATCCAATTTACTCGTTGCAATTATAGTTCGAAGATCGTGAAGAACAGTTTAGCCGATAGGGGAAAAAATAGGCGAATAAAGCTTCGTTTCATCGTTTGAAAAGTTATAACTGTCCAGTTGATCCGAGCTCAATTTGCTCGTTCGCTTTTACGAGCAATCTGTCATCCTAGCGACGGACTTCTCTTCATCATCATTTCGTAGTATTTGCGCGGATATCCTTTGAACGGGAGCGGATTTATCGGCGAAACGAGGCTCGTCGATCTATCCGTTGCGTTTGGCTGATCCTCAGTTTTGATTCGAGGTCAGAGGCTTCGTTTCTGGGATTGACGGCAATTTCCCAAATGGTAGTTTGAAAATCAACCGTGCAGCACAAAGGGATTTACCGTGGCCCGAATCACTCTATCGCCCTGGGCGTTAACATCTCGCTATCTCCCGATGCGTATAACATAATAACTGTGTCATCCTTCTCCCTCTCTCCTCGTCCCTTGTTTTCTTCGTTCTCCTCTCATCCCGTCCCCCCGTTGGACCCCACCGGTTTCTCTGCTGCAGTTCTCCGCTCGATTCTCATTCTCTTCGCCTATCCCTCTGTGTCTGCTGTTACATTGCCACCGAGTTGATTGGATCCACTTAACGGGGTATACGCCATGCGACATTACTGCTCTATGGTGTATGGCGAAGTGTGTTGTTGCGTTGCGCCACCATAACCTGACGTTAGCGACGGAGTGGAACGGCTCTCGAGGCCGCCATTGTTTGCATCTTGTTAAGGGTATATTGGCTATTAAGACCGGTTTCACGGTAATTTTCCGTAATGTCTTCGCGAGAAAGCTTCCTGATAAAGGGATTGATGCCGTGAGTTTCGATAGGCACTCGGTAGTTGCCACGGTGACGTACGATCTTATATTTCTTTGACATTCAACCTCCATTAACTCCTCGTTGCTGTGAACTTTATTTTATTCTTCGTAAATTATGGAAAGAAATTGTTTCTTGTCTCGAACCGAACAATAAATGCCTGAATACTGAAAGTTATTAGGTGTTGTTGCAAAAGAACCTACAACAGAGGATCGAGTATCGTGGTGTTTCGCAATATTTGAACGAAAGTAGAAATTTATGTGTTGCGATCGACGGAGCAGTCGATGATTATACGTATTTATCGTTGGAATAGGAGAATGGCACTTGGTTTGGTCGTGAAACGATCGTCGACATCGCTGCAATCGTCGGCCAAGAGAGACACGGTGGTTCGTCGAGGCTAAGTGGACTTTGCTAAGTAACAAGGACCGGCCTAATGACTCGAAAGGCCCAGATTATTTTATTATCACGTCGCCAGTGATTTCGGCGACGAGATCGTAAAACGGCCCCCCTCTATCGCCGGTAGTTGCTCGAGTACGAGACCGATAGATAAAGGCGCCTATAAAACGGACCTACGGGGTAATTGAGCGAACAAGATAAACAAGATTTACTTAAAACAAGACCCCCCTCCCTCTCTGCGAATTTAATTAAAACCTGCAGTTCATCTCGTCGATTGAATGGATAAGTAATTATATTATCAATCGAGCTTATACAAGTACGGAATTTTGTATGCTTTCGAACATACACTCGTTTAGGTCTCGTTCTTATTTTCTATTATTATCTGCCAGATTGACGAATGCACAGATTTCATATTAAAGCGTAGTTCGTTCATATTGAATTGAGAAGTGGTCAATATTTATTACAGAGTTATTACACTGTCGGTTTAAATTTCTGTCGAAAATCGCATCGTCTATGCAGTGCTCACAGTGTTAGAGTAATCGCTTTTCCCGCCCATAAAGTACCGTTTCCATGATGGCGATATTAATCATGAGCTTATGCAACACCGAATCTCGACCAATTGTGAAACAGCCTTTTCCACGCGAATTCTGATCGCTCAATCCGAGTTCAAGGCAGGGAACACTCTCTCCAATTCGCCATTAAACTGCAATCCTCGACATTAGTCACAATTCGCTACGTAGTGCGAATAAGAAAAAAAGATACACATATCGTACGATAGTCCCAAACATCCTGAGTTTTAGGAACGAGTATCGAATCGCTGGAACGTCGCGGCCCGTTCTTTATGGAAACGTTCGAGCTCCTTTTCCTTGAAGGATCACGGACGGAATTCGAAAGTTCGGCCATGTCCTTGGCCATGGCTGGCTGAAACACGTAACGGTACATTTCTATTCACGTGGCCGCGCCACGTAATTCGGTACACGAGCCTCTCCACCGCAAGGGAGAGAGCTGACCGGCCGGAGCACCGATCGAGGCATTATCTGTCTTGTCGTGTTACGTGTCTTACAACGTGATAAGCCGCCGTGGACATCGTTGCTGTACAACGACGCGCCTCTGCTGACGACGTCGCGACGTCCGCTCCGAGCCAGACGCGAGCCTTCCGGCTTGCCAAAACGCTTGCAACTCGTTTCACTTTATTAGCAATTATTGAACAGAATCGAACACTTTTCTATCGATTTACATATTAATCAACACTTGTTATACGAGCATATCAGATTACATGATTGTAACTAACATCGTTCGTAATCTCTCGTCTATGTACAATCGTCCTCTATACAGGGTTTTCAGTCACCCCTGGGAAAAATTTGAATGGGAGATTCTAGAGGCCAAAATAAGACGAAAATCAAGAATGCTAATTTGTTGATGCAGGCTTCGTTAAAAAGTTATTAACGTTTAAAGTTCCGCCCGTACTGAATTTTTTTCTAGAAAGGGAGTAGGATTTCGGGGGTAGGTCTATTCACCAAAAATGCTTGTAATTGACCCCCGGAATCGAAAATAATTTTTGCAGAACGATTTGAAAAAATTTATTTTCAGCGAAAAATTTAGGCACCTACCCCTGTCGATTTTTCTTAACAATTCCTTTTTCATTGTTAGTAATTTTGTTTGACGCCGTACAGAAAAGTTGTCTAATACTTTTTTGTAGGTACCCATGAGCTCTATTTCAGAAAAAAGTTTCATTGAAATATATTCACAATTGTAGGAGTTGTGGCTGTTTGAAAATTGGACAATTTTTATGGGGTTTTTCTCATTTTGCGGGGTCAAGAACCAACTTTTCGAATATTTTTGCGATTTGTACATATTCTCCATCAAAATACGCATAGTTTGCTTCTTTAAACATTAAAATCGTCCAATTCGTTCAGAAGTTATGACGTTTTAAAGATTCGCATGAAAATTCGAGCAGACATTTCTGACCAGAAATTACATTTTTGGTAAGGAATTTTTTTCTCGAAACTGAGTAGGATTTCGGGGGTATGTCTATTGACCAAAAATGCCTGCAATTGATCCCTGCAACTAAAAATAATTTTTCCAAGACGATTCGAAAGTCTTTTTTTTCACTCAAAACTTTCAACACTTACTCGAATTTTTTTTTCGAAAGTGGGTAGGATTTCGAGGGTATGTCTATTCACCAAAAATGATTGTAATTAACCCCCGGAACCGAAAGTAATTTTTCCAGAACGATTTGAAAAAATTTATTTTCAGCGAAAAATTTAGGCACTTATCCCTGTCGATTTTTCTTAAAAATTCCTTTTTCATTTTTAGTAATTTAGTTTGACACCCTACAGAAAAGTTGTCTAATCCTTTTTTGTAGGTACCCATGAGCTCTACTTCGAAAAAAAGTTTCATTGAAATATATTCACTATTATAGGAGTTATGACTGTTTGAAAATTTTCCCATTTTTATGGGGTTTTTCTCATTTTGCGAGGTCAAAGACCAACTTTTCGAATATTTTTGCGATTTATACATATTCTCCACCAAAATACGCGTAGTTTGCTTTTTTAAACATTAAAATCGTCCAATCCGTTCAGAAGTTATGACGTTTTAAATATTCGCATGAAAATTCAGGCAGACATTTCTAGCCAAAAATTATATTTTCGTTAAGGAATTTTTTTCTCGAAAGTGCGTAGGATTTCGGGGGTATGTATAATGACCAAAAATGCTTGCAATTGACCCTTGCAACTAAAAATAATTTTTCCAGAACGATTTGAAATTTTTTAATTTTGTCGAAAAATTTCACACCTTCTCGAATTTTTTTCTCGAAAGTGGGTAGGATTTCGAGGATATGTCTATTGACAAAAAATGCCTGCAATTGACCCTTGCAATTAAAAATAATTTTTCCAGAACGATTTGAAATTTTTTAATTTTGTCGAAAAATTTCACACCTCGAATTTTTTTCTCGAAAGTAGGTAGGATTTCGACGATATGTCTGATGACCAAAAGTGATTCTAATTGACCCCCATAACCGAAAATAATTTTTCTAGAACTATTTGAAATTGTTGAATTTAATTATTAATAACTTTTTAACGAAGCCTCCATCAACAAATTGATATTCTTGATTTTCGTCTCATTTTGGCCTCTAGAATCCCCCATTAAAATTTTTCCCAGGGTTGGCCGAACACCCTGTATAAAATAAGTAGAAATAAATGTTCAATCATTGTCTCGAATGAAATCACTGTTGGCGGGAAACCTGATTATGACAACGCTTATAACAATGTTCCTATTATGAACGATTTTTCCCCATCATTCTAAATACTTTTTTCCACAAGTTTACACTAATATTGTATAATATATGTCAATGCAATTACTTGACAGTTTACGTAATCCTCATTACATTCATTATCTTTTAAATGCTTTAAGTTCATTTCCATTTACCAGTTTGATAAAAATCAAAATTAAGTAATAAATTCAGTTCAGATTGAGAATCCACGAGTTAATTAAACGTCGACCACGACTCAGGGAATTCGTTAGATCGTGTCTGCTGGGAAAGCCAGTAACGAAGATGCAAACCCTTCCGATACGCGTCATCCGAGGCGGTAAATATCGAGGCCAGACAAGCTGGGAGAAATACGTCGCGAAGGCGCGCGGGTCATCGCGACCCGTAGTGTATTACGCGTTGTTCGACACGAGATTACGATCGCTTCTCAGGAAAATCGACGAGCCCGATATCGGGGCCCGAGGTTGCTCTCCTCGACGGAACAGGTACGGAGAAGGCTTCTCCTTAAGGCCAATGCTAATGCTTCTTCGTCGGCTGACCCAGTTGCTGTCGTTCCACGACGAAACTCGAGGCTTCGTAGTACGGTGCCCGCGAGACGAAGCAGAGTTACGAGCTCTTGTTATCGTAAGCGTGGTCGAAGGAAGAGAAACGTTATTGACAGCTTTAGAGGCACGTTAGCGGCTCGATGTCGACTTCCGAGTATCTTATTGACTTTACGTTTCCCGCGTGTCGGGCGACGCCAATAAAAGATATGGACCCGAGCATGTTACCATTGGTTATATTGCCTCTGCATACGGTTAACTGGACGATAGGTCTGCTCGCTTCACGGACAATGTCTGGCGTTCTGATGCTCCTTTCATAATAGAATCGCTTCGTTTGTTTTCATTGATTTTGCTTACGCAGCCTAACGGGTTACTCGCATCTGTATTCTATTCGAAATTATTTTCCATCGCTCGGAAACCCTACATTGAAGTCTGCTTTGAGACTATCATGAATATACTTATTAAAAGAATGATTTTAACGCTAGGTTTACGGTACGCGTCAATTTGACGCATTCAGATTCTAAACTTAACGTTATATGACTCATAAATATTGTTTGTTAGCAATTTATGTTGAATTGAATTGACGTAATGATATGGACGTGTCCTCTAATTAAAAGAAAAACTGCATTTTAATGCAACTGTCAACGTAGCGAATTATAATAAAAATATGCGCAACGAGTGTCCGTAAACCTAGTGTTAAATACGAAGTAAAAAATTGTTGCTCGAATGGGAATTAAACTGCCTCGAAATTTTCGATCAGAGAATTAATGGAGCCCAGATTGCTATTAATTGTCCGAAATCCTGGGATCAAATAGGATCCGAAAGTGTCTCGTCCGCGTCTTAATAATGCATAATTCGACGGTACACAGGTCGACGTATTAAGGGCGATTACGACGCGGGGTCGGCACGTAGCGATTTCAAGTGCGCACGCTAATTTTCGTCGGCGATAATCGCGTAAATCGTAGTCGCCGCGAGCGTGCGCCTGATCTAGATAACGGAGTCTAATTTAATATAGTGGCTTTTCCAGTTACTTTTGTCGGACTGTAAATCAATATCGCGTGTTCCGATTAATACGCGATGCGTTTCCAGAGCGGTATGTCGGAACGTGCGGTAATTAAGTCGGTGCATAATTGCGTGCATCCGACTGCATAATATTGCTGCATCAGAGAGCTCGACTCGAATAAAACGTCATTAAAAATTCGTATCGATTCTTTCCGTGATTCACCGTGTCAAATTCTGCCTCGTCGAATGACAATATTAGATGTTCAACTGACAATTAATGAAAATAAATTCTAGAATGTGAATACACAAAAGTATAAGACAACAATACATCCACGGGACATTGTTTACGACGAACAATAGAATTCTATCTTCAGTTTCCTTTCCGCGTACACATCAAACGGAGGATTTCCTTGGAATTAAACGGCAGCTCGATAATAAAGCCCGTAATTGGTGGCAAGTTGGAAATATTTTCTTATTCAATGAAAGCGGGCACGTTTGAAGACCGTTTCCGCTTTCACGATCACGATAATAAATTTGTGGCCGCTTTGTCCCGCGACGAAGGGGTTGGCATCAGCTGTACGGCGTTAAGACGTAACCCTTTCAACCCTTGCGTAACGAACCGACAGCACGACCCTTAATTAATTAAGTCGTCCTCGAAGACTCAGGTGTTCGACGAAATCTGGCGGTTTCTCGACGGCCCTGCGGAAGGTACGATAATGGCAACATTATCATACACACGACCTATTTAGCCCTTGGCCACCGTAACGGGATTCCTAAATTCGGACCCGAGCCAGTCTCAGGTGTTCATGGACGCTGATGAGCCCGTCCCAAGAAACGATCGCTTTGATAAAATAATTTCGCGCCCGGGACCTGGAATTAAACGCGGTTAAGACCTTGGCTGAAACGGTTCTATTGGAATTCGCTTTCGGGAAAATTATTAAGTTAATCCTAGTTTCATTATTGAGCCCTCTTCAGGCACATAAATAGTCAAAAATAAAAATATGCTTTGCACTCGGAGACTTTTCTTCGACCACCCACTACTAACTCAAGCACACTTTTCAAACATATCTCTTTTTACATTCTTTGCTCATATATTTTGTCGTACACAATCACTTCAAAACAATAATATCGTCCTTCAGAGGGGACAGCCCAGTGCAAAGGGTTAAATACTATTTGAGAAGGTGAACGACCCCTACACCCCCTCTTCGATGTTTCTATTTAATATCAGGTGAATCGAAAGTCGAGACCTTCTCACGGGGCCAGGAGACACGCGGTCCAAGGAGCTGGTGTTATCAAACGTCGTCGCGTTGATAACGAAACCGCTGCCTCGAGCGCGTCGCGTTATCCCCGATATCAGGGCCCGCGAGAGGGAGGACGACGAGGGTTCCGGAAGGGCAAAGGGAGGGCCCGGTGCACTTACGTGGCAGCATCGATAAGTACAAGCAGCGTAAACTGATTTATGACCGCTCGAAGTTCGCTAAGTAGGTCGTCGCCGTTAATGCACTCGGCTCCGGTGCATCGTGCGCGTCGGCAGGAATGTCTATACGCTTCCGCGGAACTTGCCCGAGGTGGGTCGGAGTTTAAATCGCTCGTCGGGCATCCCGCCACCCCCGGCCCGGAGCACCGCGAGCGGCTCGCCGAAATACGAGGTTGTTGGCCGCTGTTAACAATGATATCTCGAGATCCGGGCAAACACCATTATTTCAAGCTGTATCTCCGGGCCAGATAGAGACGCGCTCCCGCAACTCCCCGGGTAACTCGCCTTTAACGAATTTTTCTGGAATTCGTTCCCGTGCCCGCTATCGGGACTATTTACAGCGTCGTAGATTCCGCGACGAACGGCCACGGAATTTTTAGAACGTACCCGATGGAAATATGAAATTGCGGTTTGATCGTTGTCTACGGAGAGTATTACAGTTACATATGATCGAGTCTTTTACTTTGGAACTTCGAGAGTGTGTTCATTAATTATAAATTAGATAGAGTATTGAAGTAACTTTGTAGTGCTCCTTTGTATATAGAATTATTCCTAAATCATTTAGATGTGCTTTGATGAAGTTCCTCTGAAATTTTATGCGGGGAAAAAATTTTTAATTGCTCTAAAAAAAATATTTTTGGCTAGAGGGGTCAGTTACAATCATTTTTGGTGAATAGACATACCCCCGAAATCCTACGCACTTACGAGGAAAAAATTCTTTACCGATAATATAGTGTCTGACCATGAACGACGATTCTCCTGAAATTTGGCGAAATTGAAAACTTTCAAATCATTCTGAAAAAATTATTTCTGGTTTCGAGGGTCAATTATGATCATTTTTGGTGAATACACATACCCTTGAAATCCTACACACTTTCGAGAAAAAAATTTATTACCGAATATCTAATGTGTTGCCAGGAATGTTTTTGTAATTTCTAGGGCCCCAGAAAAATGGGCCGAAAAGATACATTGGATGAAAGGTACCGTGAAAGGACAGTACCTCATATTTGCACCTCATACACAAATCAGAAACGATACCCGGGCAGGCATAAAGATTACAATTGACAGAGTGGTTTTCGAAGAATGTTGCTCCATTCTTCTCTCGAGATAACCGAAGCCGGGCACGTGTGTGCCCCACAATGGCACGAGTCGAAGAACTTCGATGTTACACAGCCTGGAATTCGACCGGCCGATAACTCTGTTTGTAGTCATTAAAACGTCCGGTGTTCGCATAAACTCGTTCGGTCAATATTTACGCATATTATCAGCAGCTCTCAAAACCCGGAGCGTTTCGCGAACGAGATAGAGATCTTTATTTGCGACGATAAAAATGTGGATGTCGAGTCGGCCTAACTATTGTGGCCCGGATCCGCCGGGGGAATAACGAATCGATCCGATTCTGGAAACGATTCCTCGTCCGTTGCATGTGGTCGAGCACCTCGACTTCGACGCGCAGTAAATTCCGCCTAGATATCTTTATTGCAGTGAAATCCATCGGACTCCACGGTGAAAGTGTTTCATTACTTTGGCGAAAAAATCTCTCACGCTCCGTTGCCTTCCAGCTCGTCAATTACTATAACAAGCGGGCCACCGTATCCCCTCGCTTTAAGCCTCACCTTTGTCTTCTGTTCCCTCCTGAAGATATTCTTTCTCGCTTGGAACGGAACTCGGTTAATCCTCCGGTCCAGGGCGTACCATTGTAATCCATTGCTATTCATTATGTCACCATAACTTCACCTTTACCGCTATTGGCCTGAATTTTCACGTGCCTTAATGTTACGCTATGATTGATGATAGCAGTTTGCTCGCGTATCCGTCTATCACGCGATACGGTTTACAACTTGCTGCCCGTTCGGAACGAGGAAAAGACTTCTATGGCCACTTTCGTTGCGCAATTCTCGACATATTGGCTATTGCGAGCCGTTGGTGGCTGAGACGCTTGCCATGCGGCGACGTCTTTGCAATATACGCGTCTACGATTTATTAAAATTGCTCCTTTTAGTGTTTTCCTGTATCTGAAACTTGATTTTGGATAATTTTTTGTTACTAGAAACACTTGTAGTATATTGCAGAAACTTCGTTCTCGAATGTAGTTCATTACATAGAGGCTTTAAAAATTTATTCACGTGAAAATTACATCAGATGCGCACTAGGAAGATCGAGACGAGTATTCAAGCGTGTTTGAATGTTGTCATTATCGAAGTTCATTGTCAAGGCCCGTATGGGAATGTGAATGAATTACAAGCACGGTGAATGAAATAGCAGTAGATTACAATACTACGGTGCGTGACAATAGAACTCGGTTATGTCCTCCTACGCAATGAGGATTACATTATTCTTTGCAGCGTTGCCGACAGGTATTTAAACAACGATAACGCGTCATTCATAAACCCGAGGATGTCGTTGCAGATAGCATCAGTTGTTTTCTCCTATCAGGATTAGCTGGGAAGGATCTACGGTCAGACTAGATAATTCAATTACTCGCAAACGTTCAAATTAAAATCTGTTTATTCGTCACACCTACGTACAGTACACGTTATACAAGAAAACACATTTCATTCTTCGATCATTAAAATAGAAAACGTTACATTAGTATAAGGTTTAGAGAGTTCAAGCTTCTCACGTTCAATATACGCTGATATCAGACACTAATTAAATCGCGAGGTCGCTCGACTAAGAATAGTAACGCATAAAAAGGTTGAGCAGCCGCGTTATGCGTCATGTACGGGTCGCTGGAAGAAGCGTTAAGAAATCATATTCCGAGTGACGATTTTACGTATTTTTAAATCGCAAAGAGGCTACGTCGATCGAATAAAAGAATCAGCGAATCGATGGGAGGAGGATTATGGGAAAAGGGTTAAAAGCCGGAGGCTGGTCGCAGTCGGTATCCCAGTAACACGGAAAATGTTGTTTATTACGCGACGACGATGGCTCGGAGCGAGCTCGTCGCAGTCGGTGGTCGGTCAAAGGCATCGCGAAATGAAGCTCTCTGTATGCCGCGTCGTCATTATTGCAAACCGCAGGTAGACAATGCAACGGGGCGAGCATATCTCGAGTGCAGCCGGCGTACGGGCCCCCGGCGACCATTGTCGAATCGGAAGGAAGATTTGCTTTGCATGCGACATCCTTTTCGAGCCACTCGACGTGACGTCTGATCTGCCGCTTACGTGTACATTCGCGAAATCAATGGCATGTTCGCTTCGGGCATAGCTGTGTTATCCCGGGGTCGACCGCGGAACAATATGTGGCTTGTCTTTGCGGGGGGGAGCGCGATTATCGGGGATAAGGTTCGAATTTCGAATCAACCTCGGAGCTGGGGAAACGCCAAATCCCCTTCGCGCTTGGTTCTTCCTTTGATCGATAGCAAATCAGATCCTCTTCAGCAGGGGCTGGAACAATAGAAATTTACAGAATGTTTACAATGGCAACATGGAATCTTCGATTTTAATTTGTAACTCGAGATTACGATCTTACGTAACGCTGGAAGCACACGGTATCTCGTTGAAACGAAACTGAAAATTCTACCTCGTTCCGCGCAGCTCGTTGCATCAGTACGTCGTTTTAGGTCACATAGGTCGTTAATAGGATCGTACGGTTGCCTGGATTTTCATTCGGGTTGCGAAAGTTTCGAGTCGTAGCCGGTGATAGAGTCGGGACGAAAATTGGTATATTAACCCCAGCCTTTTCGGTGTTTTCTTTGATGTACCACGTGCGCGAAACTCAAAGCTTCCTCAAAGATTGCGCAAGAGTTGCATAAATTCAACGATCTTTCTCTCCAAACGGTTCTATTTTCGAAGCAACGAGTCGTCCACGTGCCAACACCGTTTTCACGAAAGTAGTTAATCACGGCAATTCCGGTGGCAACATTTCTTCTCATGAAGCGGTCAATTGGACAATCGCCTTGCAAGTGAAAAATTACCCCGGTCAGAGAATTTACGCTCGCGGGAAGCCAAGATAGAGAGAGAGAGAGATCCTTTACGAAGCTATTTTAATTCCCGTTCCGCCTGCATTTTTCCAGTTTTAGCTACGCGAGTCGAGTCACGGAGCGCGGAGCCGCGACGATGGCCGCCGCGCACAATTCAGCCCTTCGAACGGCATTAGAAAAAGATCGACGCGATCGGCCGTGGCGATACTTTCGCCTAGCCCTGAGCTAAATCTCCCCGTGACCGTCCGATTACGACTCGTTGCTGGCACAACGTACGCAGAGAAGCACTAAAGCGCGATCGTGTCTGCCTTAGTGGCGCTTTAATGCCACGGTAGCCATCGATATACCTACAGACCCTGTCTCTCGTAAAAATAATTGCATCGGGCCCCGTTTGTATCGTCTCGTGGTTCTTCTCTCCCATTGGACCGCTTCTGCCCGTTTGATAATGTTATTGCGGGCCGAAAGAAAGTTCCCAGTCTCGGGTTAACGCGTACGTCGCCTTCCATATACGGGCGACAGGTCTTTTCATCGAGGAGCTAAAACAATTATTCCTCGAAAGCGAAACGTTGAGGAAACTGAATCCGTACAGGACTCGCGAATGCCGATGGGGTTACAACAGCAAGTGCTTCTACGCGTTTGAAATTACGCAGCACACGAGTGTGTTTACTGTGGGACTTTGGTGAAAGTTTGAAACGTGATCGCCTTAGCTTGAGAATCTATGAATTCGCTGGTAAATGCATACGGCGACTGTACACGTAGATTTTTGTTGCTTTCGTTTCTGGCCAGAGATACAGCGGACAGATGTTTTAATTAAAGAACAGAGGATATTTGTTAATTCGAAATTTCTGTGCTACTGGGAGGCGAACTCCCTTCCCTTTTCGCTTAAACGTTGCCTCCTCCTCTCTCGTCTCGTTCTTATTGTTGTCCCGCGTATGTACCGTTGCAACGCGTATGGTCAACGCGAACGCAATTGGCGGACGGAACGTAAAAGCAGCGTAACCACGTGCCGCATAGGCCGACGTTGTTCTCTTCCAGGTTATGTCGGGACCCTCGCCCGTTCTGAAATTTTCCAGCCGCTGTGTACTTTGCTGCACCATCGACGATTACGGGATCGGACGCAACCGCTCTCTCGCCATTGTGCCAGAAAGAAAATGCTCCAGGAAAATGTTAACGCTTGCATGGATAGGTCGCTGGTAGAAAACTAAATCCAAACAAAGAAATTATTAGATAAAATGCGTAGTGTTGTCCAACTCTGTTTCGTTAAACATGGTATTTCTTTTTTAATGCTTTGTAGGAGTTCTAGTCTAGTGGACAGTATCTCGAGCTCGAGACCACTTCCGAGATAATAATTCGTTGAAGCCGGATGTTTCCGTACGTCGACAGGAAACGTCGATAATTGCGGCTCAACCGCACTGGGTCGATCACCACCGCGATACGGTTTCCTCGGCTGTACGAGAGAAAACTACGTTAGAACCGATTATTCGACAACCGAAGGAAATCTCGACTTCTCCCCTGCACAGACTTTGATTCAGTTTCAAGACTGTTCGTGCTCTTCCTTTGTATAGGAGTCCAAGTACACTTTTGACAATACAGTGATATTATACAAGTCCTCGCAAACATATTTAATATTTTTAAAACTTCTTAGAATAGTCCCTTAATCTAGTCAATACATTGTCGGTGCTTATAAGGCTCGTAACCGGTGATCATATATGGAATGAATACCACTGTATGGTCCCACAAAGCTCACGAATGTTACGAATCATACCCAGTTTTTCCCCCCATACAGAAAAATTACAACCAAATGTCCGATCGTTGGAAAAGCCCGGTCTATCTGACAAGTTCACTGTTCCGCGGCGTATCCCGTTTCCCTGACACAGAAGCTCCGTTCTAGTTGCAGAACCCGCGCTTCCCTCTTTCCTGGTTCCGACGACGATGAAGTTATTCGACGAACAAAGCTATCGGGCGCGCGATCTGCTCGGCCTCCCTCCCGCGCCGTGACGTGTATCGCGTAACTTCGAGATTAGCAAATAATATCGGGGCCAAGGTTACTACGGCCGCTGCACCGTTGCGCGTCCACGGGGGGGAACAATGAAATTTCACGCAAGTCGAACACATCGCGGCTAGTAATCGGCTCCGCGAGTCGTTTCTGCGCGTAAAAATGCTCGCTCGGCGGCCACAGGCCATTGTTCTCGACGGGTACCGTTCGCGGAGTTCTCCTTCGTTTCCAGCGATTCCCTCACGGACGCGTCTTCGCGCGTTTTCCGCTTCTCACGGCGAGATCGGTATCGTCGCGCGCCGTCGTCCCCCGGACGTAAATATTAAGGATTCATTATGCGTTTACGATCGTTTAGCGCGCGATAAGATTGCCGCTGCTGGGCTCCTGTTCGCGCTGTAAGTCGAACCTGTCGTTGCCTGACGCCGTTATCGGTAATTAGCTCGCGTAAATCACCAGCCAGCGACGCGCAATTAACCGACCGTGATGATTTCGCGTTCTAATCTCGCGCGCGAAACTCCGGCGTCGATTCGAATTGCGAGCTTTTGGTTTATCCAATAGGATACTTGGTAATTTTCAGATTTATTTGCTTGAATGTTTGTTCCGCCATAACTGGAGAAGGCGTGAATTTTTCTAACTTTGAGAGCAGGCTATTTCGTGAGGTTTGCTCTTGTTGATAGGTACATAATGCTCGTTTGCGTTTGTTTGTTGCCGCGTAACGAGGAAACGGGCGAAGATTTTAATGAAATTTAGAACGGATCCATAAAGTAACCATACTTAAAATGTAACCCAACGTCGTAAAATTCCAGCGGCGAGGAGAGCGGCTAGGAAAATAGTAATCTTCGGCGAGCGCAGCCGCGAGCAAAAGCCAGCGTAGAATAAAGCAGAACGTATGAAACGTGCATGCCACAAGATTGATTGTTTCTGCCTTGTTGAAAAGTAGATTTTTCTAGCCCAGCAGGGCATAATAACATCGAGTACGTATCAACGGATTTTCCGTTGCACAACATGAAAAATCGACCGCTCTCGTTCCATGCGTGTGCTCCCTATATCTAATTTCTCGAGCGTTGAAAATGAATCCGGTACGATTGTAAATTTATTAACGCTCGTTTGCACTTACGCAAAATGGCTTCATTTCGCTCCATGAATGAGTGTCTATCGCGCAGCCACTGCTCGTAAAGAATTTTAAACGTTTTTAACAGGAGTATAAAATTGTATAATTATTGGTCTTCGCGGAGCATAAATCACTATCATTGTATACATTTTCCAAGTTTCGATGGGAACTATACCCGCCACTGCTCTGTGTGTCAATTTTTTCCGCGACAAATAACCTCGAGAACAATCATTTTTATAAATAATAATGAAACGTGTTTCAAGAAAATGCGTATAAAATACACCTTTTCGCGTTACGGTAGGGGAACGAACAATTAATTTTCGAACTAATTAAACGTTGTATGAATAGCCGGTACGTGAGGCGATTGTCGCAATTTTCTAAAAACGGTTTATTCACGGCGTGGAAGAACGATTTTGCAAAAAAGTATCGAGCAAAGTTCCCACCGATCGTGTTGTACGCTGGTCGCAAAAAAATCCACGGAGGCGCGCAATACCGCGCGAAACTATGAAATCTGCCTCTCCCCGACAATAAAAAGATACCTTTACGAAACCACGGCCGGCGATACCGATCGTTCGCGGCGCTTCAAAGCAACCGCCCACCGCGCCGGCAGCGACGGAACGAGGAAAAAAAGAAATATGTATTCCCAGTAGCGTCAGCGGGGCCCAGGATGGTCGCAATGCCTTGGGCGCGACCCTTGGTCGCGGGAGAGGCGAAGCATCGGCGATGGTATCGCGCACCTGGCGAAACGACGATGTTTCAGGGTCAAGCAGGCGTCGGTCAGCCAGCGTTTTCGACCTCCACAGCTGGAGGAGCAATTAAACGGCATCGAGAGGCGAGGTAGGGAAAGAAAAGCGTTGTAAGTCCGGCGGGGGATCGGTCTGGCGGTGGTACGGACTCGTGTCAGATGTTAATTAAGGCCAAGGAGCGGAAAACGCTGGTCTCCGTGGCGGAGGGTGTCGCAAGCCGAGAAATGGCCGGTCTCTCTGCCTCCCCCCCACCCGTCGTCCGCGTCCACCTCCATCGATGTGCCTCCGTGGCTGGGTATAGAGCGTGTGCCAGGATTTTTATCCCGCGGGAGTTACGACGGCCGTGCAGCCTACCGGTTGTTCGTCGTTTATGAGGCCTGGTGGCTCGGATCTCGGTTACTATAGCTCTCGACGAGTTAAATAAGATCCATGGACTCCGGTTGAAACGTCGGTCCTTGTCATCCTTCCATATTCCTGGCCGCTTCGAACAGTATCGGATGGCACTGGCTAGGTTATAGACCACTCACTTATATCCAGGCTCGAGCCGCTACCTCCGGGGCTTTTATTAAACTTGTCGAGTTATACTCGGCTCTGTTGGCCACGGTAGCCTGGCCGCCGCCCGGTGGGGGATAAAAAATGAAGGCAGGTCAGGAACACCGGCGATTGCGTCACGGAAGCAGGCCTCCTGCTTCGGCGTGCTTTCGATTTCGAGTTCGTTGGAGAATCCGGACCGCGTAACTCCGCTCGGTAGTCCTCGTTCGTTCCTCGAACGAGAGCTCCCTCCGGGGTACGCGTGGACGGCGTCGTTCCCTCTGCCTCGCGGTCGATCGTACGCCGGCCAGAAGTTTAGAGGCAGAAACTGGTCAATCCGGTACCGGAGGGAGAGGGCAGACGCTGGAATCGTTCCATGAATTTTCACTTATCGATTCCCCGCGCCGTTGACGCTTCTCGTCGCGCGACCGCTGAGTCATCCGATCGCGAAATATTCCGGGCCAGGAAATTATTCAGTCCGGCGAAAATCGAAAAACGCGGAGCGCGGAGCGTAAGGTAAACTTTCGAACGGAACACGCCGCAAAATGCCAACGGCTCTCCGTCGGTGATCTGTGACGCAACCGTTCTCTCTCCTCGTCCTCGCCCTCGCCTCTACGCGAGTTAGGTCCCTCTTTCGTCGTGGATCTCCTCTTTCTCTCGGCACAATAATGGCACGCGCGTCGAATCGACCTGGGGTCAACTCTTTCCAAAATGGATCCGTGAATATTTCAGGCTCGAACTATGCTTGGAGAATTTGTGATTTTATCGAATTGTTTGGTCCGTAATTCCTCTTTTTAACCTTTCGAATATTTCGTCATACGCGGATATCTACTTCAGTGGGCATAAAATTCCCGATTGGGAATAATAAATTTTAATAAATTCTCTTTGATAATTCAATATACATTTGAACAGTACACAACTCTGCGCCAGAAAGTGTTCCACGACGCCAGAGATTATTGGCGAATAAATTCGGAGCGCGTCCCGAAGAGGCGCGAGAACAGTCCCGCGACGTCGTTTCCGTAAATTGAAGTTCGCGCGGGATAAAAAGTCAAGAGGATCACCGGCGGTCGTCGAAGGTTCCTTGACTCCGTCGGCATTTTTCCGTCGGCGGGCAATGTTCGCTGTATTTGACTTGGTAATGCCAAAAGGTCTCGGTATACTCGCTCGGGCTCCTCTTTCTCCCACACCTTCCCGCCGACGACACAACAGTTTCGATGTGGTGGTAGGTCCTGACGTTCCGTCCGATCCTAGGACAACGCGTCGCGCGCACTCGACGGAAGCCCCGACTGTTTTTCGCGTCTTGGAAAAGAGCAGTCGAATCGGAACGATACGACGCTCTCGACGTTTCGCGAAATTACATCCTCTGCCCTCCCCCGCCTGCCATTCCCGTTTGTCGTCGCGCGAATAATCCCGATTGTTCCTCCTCCCTCGCTGACTGTTCCTTCCATCCAGTAGCGCGCTTAGAAAATTACGTCTTTGGTTGAAATAAGAATTTTTTCTGGAGTTTCTGTTACGAATGCATGTCCTGACACGTGTCGTGACACTTGAAAAATGCACTTTGTTGCATCTGCTGATGTCTACAGCAGATTGCACTGTTTTTGCAACGTGCCCGAGGCGTCCAACCGACCCCTCGTAGTATTAGAGGAATGTTAGGGCTGTGGTAACCCTAGAAATTCATCCATAGAGCTAAGTATAGAAGTCTGCATAAGGGTTAGGCACTTTGTTTTAGGTTTGTTGTTACTTATAAATAAATTGTAATAACGATGGATATTTGTAACAGGAAAGGGGTGCAATTGTTTCGTTGCACCCTTTTCCCCGGGTGTGTTGCTGGTTCCATCTGTTTAGTTTCCGGCCGTCTGCCTCGTTATTATGTACACTGACCTCGCGCAAGGTCTTATCTGACGCGATGGAACGCCGTCGCGACGCTCTGGCGTTAAGGTCCACCCCGGGCGATTCCAGAAACGCTGGCCAATCGTTCGTTGAATGAACCTTGGTCGAGCGTCCGAACCCATCCGATAAGGTTCTTTGCAGGATTTCCACGATTCTCGTTTCGATAGAGATCCTCTAATACCGCCACGAGATTAATTTTAAAAGCACTCCACGAGAATGCAACTCCTCGATAGATAGCGGAGGGTGTATTAAATTCAAACGTGGTACGCGTCATCGGGAATCCCCGGTACTTTGCAAATCTCTGATAATATGCTGTTAGAAACTCCGTGATACAACAATGAGGTAGCAATTTTGTGTACAGTCGAAGCGCGGAAGATTGATTGCTATGCTTAATCCCCATTATCTGTGATTTCCTTCCATCTTCGAAACCGAAATTGCGGAGCAATCACTGGTTTCTGACGCGCAGTAAGATACTAACGGGAAATAAACTTTATTATTTAGTTAAATTTATTTCCGTGAAACATTCCGTAAGCGAAGCTTTTATTTTTATTTAAGGAGCAACGGATGAACGCTCGTTTATATTTGATCCGTTATTCGAAACTAATTTCACTGTTAGAGCAAATACTATTTCGTACAACTTATGTTTGCGAGCCTAACGAATCCAATTTCTTTCGGCCACGATTCTCGTCGATCGAGCAGCGAAAGGCGGAAGCCATCGGTTGGGTCGTTTCGAGGACAATCGAGATGCCTTCAAGGGTGCCGATAATACGTAAAGTTTTCCCATTGTGTGTCGATGCTGCGTTTCGAGAGCGACGACGAGCTCCTGTTACTTTTACTGGCCTTGCCAGCATGACGCTCGTGTAAAACGTCACTTCTGTCGATGATGCGTTTCATCGGCTCCGGCGATCAAGATTTTGTCGTCGACGATCCGTGGCGACTGCGTGTGCTCGTCGGTCGTTCTTTGCGAAAACGATGAAAATCCAAAGACACGCCGGGGGAAACAGACCTCATCGCGAGTGTCCATGGAATTCCCATTAAAGCGCAGCGTGGCAATCGAAGTTTTGCAATCGATGGGGTAGGAACGCAAGAGTATAAAACGACGCGAATTTACGACGGAGGTTAATCGTAAATTTTTCTAATCGACTATAACGAACCGTGCTCGATACGGAATCGTATAAATTCCCTGGCGACGACGCGCGCAGGGTAGCCGGAAACTTTTGGTAAACGGACGTGAAAAATAATAAAAAGAAACTTCTTTTGTGTTGTTTACGAACCGATAAATCGATATCTGCGAAAGATCGATAGGTTTGTAAGAAGTTGCCTCGCGAGCTGGATTTTTTTAGATCGACACGAAGCAGGAGACTTTCCATTTATTGAAAAAGTATATCCAAGACGTGGAACAAAGTTGAGGCCCCGGTTGGGGGATCGTTGTGAACGCCAAGCGACCGCGATGGGAGTAGAGAAAAAAAATGGAACGTTGGCCTGGGGGACGGAGGGAACAGCGTCGGCTGGCATCATCCCCAGTCGTTACTTTATCATCGAGTCGTGTGCACGGCTGCGTTATATGAAAGTATCGCAAGCTACGCGATTCAGTTACGGCTGCGCAGTGGCGCGAAGCGTCCAAGGTCAGCGCAATCATCTCCTTCGTCCGCTCGAGCAAGACCGAATTTTTCCGCGCCGGCACGTAATGCGAAGTACGTGGATATAACTTATCATTCATTTTGTCTGGGATCGCGTTACGGGTTTTACTTACGCGCCCCGGCAAAAACAGGAGCAACACCGCCCGGTTCTTCGTTCCCCGCCTCGTAATAAACTAACGGATTATTTCCTTACACGGTGCGCGCCTCCCGGTTGCTTCCGCGCGCCGCCCGATTGGAAATTAAACTGACTTTTTTCTCTTTATCACGGCCGCGGGGTACGCGAGAGTCGCGATCCACTATTTTCAAGCCGATCTCACGAACCGATTTTAGACCATCGATTAAATTTAAGTGGGCTCCCCATCAGGTCTCCCATTACTCCGCCGGGTTACTGGGAATCCTTTTAACCGAAAAGTTTGGGGAACTCGGTGCAAACTTTTGGAAACGTGTCCACTTTTATTTTTAACATCGTTCTACAGACAACGAACGAAACAAATAAATTATGAAAGCATATAAGTGTGGTCATGGCTTCTACCAGAATACAAAAGTAAAATAGAAGAATTTCGATGATGTATCAATTAGAGAAGCTAACAAAACGCTGATTGTGGGATCAGCTATGGTCGATCGAGACGAGGCTCTGGAATAAAGTTTTCCAGGATTCGAATTTGGAAGTCCGTGTTAGATTATCGTCGCGTTATCGGTGAAACTCGTGGTCGGGACTGTACGGAGTCGTGCAAGCTCGGGACACGTTTTCCTAACCTCCTCTATCCCCCCGGGCCGTTCGTGACAAAAAAATCCTCCCCCGCACGTTCCTGGAGTCCGGGCGGTTCGCGGTTCCAAACCGAATTGCACGCAGTCGTTGCACCGGCGCGCAGACTTTTTGCATAATCCCTCTCGGAAATCTTTACATAACCCACGATCGCGTCCAGATGTTGCCAGCAGTCGCCACTTAACGTCCAGACGGGCGAGACATAATATTTGATGCTTCGCGTTAATATCTCTTTTCCTTCTTTTATACTGTCTCGTTCGTTGTCGCGTTATCTCCGGTCCGTACGAACCTTTCGACCGATCGAGCAACGAACCTCCTGCAATCTTCTCGGGGAACTTTCGGTGAATTATACCCCGTTCCTCTTCTTTGTTCGTCCGACGAGAAGTAAACGTTCTAATGATTCTACGAAGCTGGATATACAGTCGTCCACGGTCGAAATTGCGGGGGATATTATTTTGGTAAAAGTACTACTTTAAGTGGACCCTCGATCTCGATGGAATTATTTTATTTAATATTAATTTTTACCGAATTGGCGAATGGAAATCAACTTTCCTTTAAAGCATTTTAAAGATTCCATAATGGAAGATTACATAAATTTTCAAATAACTCAATTGTCCAATTAAAAGGCAAATCTTAGTTAGAAATTTAGTTAAAGGGAGTATATAATACAGTATGCAAAAAGAAGTATCAAAGCTAGGAAAAGATCCAGATTAAAGGGTTAATAATTCCAATTGCGATACTTCCATCGTCTATTTTATTAAATCAGTAGCTTATTACATAGCAAACGTCTCATGCTCTTTCTGTGCTACCCAACGCTTCTCACAATATACCTCGTACGACTGTACTAGTTCCCGAGTTTCGAGCATCGTTTCTCGATCGCCAATTCCCAAAACGCGAGAGCCCCTGTCAAGGGAAAAGCGCGGAGAGGTTTTTCTAAGCACGTGCAAGCAACAGGTAACGTTTTATCGGTCTGGTCGGGCGTCGTAACGAGCGAGCCGAACCAGGTGTTCCAGCACGATGTTTCGCGATTCCGGCTCGTTCCTCTAATGTTATGGTCAGAACTGTTGGAGGTGAGTGTACCGGGTCGTGCAGGCTGGGACACGTTTTCCTAACCTCCCCCTCCTGCCCGTGTGCGCCTCCTCCCGCCGCTCTCTGGAGGTTTTTTTTCTCCGTTCCTCTCTTTATCTCCGCGGAAAGAGGGACCGGGAGGTGGAAATCGGACAACGGCGAGCGAGAGAAGGAGGCTAGGATACACGTCGAACGAGCCGGCGAACGAGAACGAGGGAGAGGGAACGAGGTACTCTCCCTTTTCCCTCTCTCTTTCTCTCGTTTGGTCGCCTTTTCCACCTCTCTTCGTCCCTCCAGCGAGGGACAGTGGACGCGCGGTGCATTATAACTCGAGTTCCCTCCGCCGTTCTCGTTGCAACCTTTCTTTCCCTCCTCCTCGTCTCTTCTTCTCTACTCCCGCAACCGTCCCTCCCGCCCTCCCGTGCACCTCCGTCGCCCCGTTCCCTCGCGTCCCCCGCCACCGGTGCACTCTCAGCTGCAGCACGACGAGATGCAGGGACACGCGGCTCTGCTTCTCGCGAGTAAAACCGTCCTTGATCCCCGGGCCACGCTCCATACGATACGAGAGAGCCACGGAGTGGCTTCTCTCTGGCCGACTCTCCCTCTTGTTCAGCACGTGGTCACCACTGACGTCACGAGGCGCACTCCGAGACCGAGTCGGTCGCGTCGTCACGAGAACCTTAGGGCCTGTCCATACTACGCGTCCCGCTCCTCCGTACACGTTGCATCCAGCTAGGTTCGTCAAAAATTCTCGAGAAAATAACGTAACTTCAACGCCCCTAAATCCCTCTGTATCAAGATTTCAGACCTGTAAGATAGACTTGCTACCCAACTAAAGATTACAAATGCTTTTGTGTTACACCAGTCCCGTAGAAGTAGCTACTAGAAACGTCTGATGCGTAGTAGTTTTCAAGAGAATGAACTAAAATGATTCATATTATAAAAGCATTTGCAGGCAGTCGAGAAGATCGTGCACGAGGCCTTGAGCGCCGAGCGTAAATATCTGAATAGAATTAATTCTGTCGTCTTGCGTTGCATCAGAAAGTATTTGAACCTCATATATGCCTTAATCGATTGTTCGTATTTCATCGGTTGTATTTGAAATCCCTATCGAGCCTTTTCTCGCGCACGCACACGCGTGTAGGTAATTAATAGTTCCAGTTTGAGCTGTTCATAAAGCGACTTCGTTACGACGTCCTCGCATCGTATCTGCATCGTCCCCCGGAAGCAACGAAACGCATAAACAAACGTCTCGCGAATAATTATTTCCCGAAAACGACGAACACGACGTCTCCGTGCTCGAGTGTTCTGCTCCATTCGCTTCGTCCACGTTACGATCCGGCCAGACAGCTACCGTTAACGCGACTCGCGCGCTCTTTGTCGCTCGATTCGTATCATTATACGTTTCTGGTCTGTCGTTAGCGCGATAACCGGTGATTAGGCGTGCGACTCGAGCACGATCGTTCCAACGTTAACGCGTACGCGTCTTTCGGGCTTCGAGGCACGTTATCGGGGGCCCAGGTTCCTCCAGGGAATTAGGTCCGACCAGTTTTCGTGCACGATAACGCGTCTGCTTGTTTAGGCACGGCTTTTCCTACTTTTTTTCTATTTCCTTCGCTCCGGAAACCTTCGTCGCTAGTTTGTATTCGATCGAAGCAAGCGTTCGCCAGAGGTGCTCATCTCTTATCGTCGCTCCGCTGGATCCTAGATCCCGTCGAGGAAGTCGTTCGTTTAACGACAGTTAGATCGACGGGTTCGCTCTTCGTGCGTGATTAATTTTAAACGGACGGCTCGGGGGAGCAATACCGATGCTATCGAGCCGCAGGATATGCGCGACGATCTCGGTGAATATCTCTTTGCTCGTATCCTGAAATTATCTGTTCGCGGAACCACCGGTCATGCGGGACCTCACTCGACCTCTCCTTCCCTCTTCGACACGTGGCCGTGGCTGACGTCACGAATCGCACGATCCTCAGGGGTAATCTTTAAGGAGTTACACCGGGTTGCAGACGTAAAATATTCATGGTTCTTTAAGAATTTATAGCGCCGGAATTACACGTTCGCGAAGTTTGCGCTGGCTGTACGCGAATATAAACTATTCGTAGAGCAGAGTATTTTTATTTTCTTCTACGTCCCGGGTAATCGATGCTTGATTTGTTGGAAATTTAATTAACTCCTCGTACTTTAACGAGTCTAACTCGTGATGGAGATTTTGGCCCAAACATTAACATCACGATCGTGATTGAGTTTCATTTCCTATCAGTACGCCACAAGAGTCAGTCACAATTCTTATAATTTCTGTTACAAAGCAATTTAGCATCAGTCTGGTCTGTTTACCGCGCGTTGACGCTCATCGTTTGGGCTAAATGCCCAATTTCGTCGAGCTAAATGCCACGGGAAGGGGTTAAGGATACCTTCTTCTTCAACTTATCAATATCTGATCCATAAGGAGCTTTCAAAAATAAGGAATCTATCGATTCGTAGAAAGAATTCGTTCGGTGTTACTCGAGCTTCCAGGAGTGAAGTATATTCAAGCGACTGGCTCGCATCGCCTGCGGATCTATGTAGATCTGTAAGGTGTTTTTCCTTCTGAATCGAATTAAGCCGCGACTGGTTTTCAGAGCGCGCGTTTACATCTCTTCCTCTTACGATGCGAACGTGAAGAAAATACGGGAGATCCGAAAGCGATCGCATGCGTAATATCAAGCGAGCCGCGTTTAGACGCTGACTGGCCTTCGCGATCTGCCGCTCGCGCAATCGCGACGAAATACATTTGCAACGAAAGCAGCCTGACGGAAACGCAGGGGGAAAAATCGCTTATGATTCCAGGCAGGAGGCTCCCGGGGGGCTCCCCGGCGCTAGGCATCCGTGGAATCGGTTCTTTGTTGCCCCGGCGTCACCGGTAACGGATAGAAGCCGCAACCAGGCTGATGAAACCACTTTTACGCAACGCACCCTTCGGTCCCGTAGAATCGTTCCAGGTGTTCGCGTGGGAGACGCGAATCGCGTTTATTAACGGTAATTTATACCGCTTGTCTTTTTATCGTTTCGTTTACAACGCGCGTGGCCCCGGTGCAGTTTCCCGTGTTCTGCCTTTGATACGCGCGCAGGTGCGATTTATTACATCAGGAAACGTCGGAAATTCGATACCGGACTCGTTAATTATGACAGAGCGCGCGCGAACCCTCAACAAAGTGGCTTCAATAACTGCATAATTACGGGCGATCGGACTCGTTAAGATCGATCGAGAACTAGTACGCAGATATAAAAAATCCGAAAAATTCGTAGATCAGTGTCTTAGATAGTAGCAAATCTTAACTTTGTTTTTTTTTCGCGTTATTGCTACGTGCAAGTTTCTTTATATGGATACTGGCGCGTGGAGGGATATCATTTTATTTCATAATTCGATCCAACATGGGTGCGCAGAATTTTTTGTACACAAACACCGAGCATGGTATTCTAGTGCAATACCATTCCTTTCGGTATACTGGCAAAGGATCATCTTGGGTACATTTATTCGTAGTTGTAGAGTTGCAAAAAGAAACAGAACGATTTCCTGAAATTTGGGACAGTGCGTTGTGCAAGAACAGAACACCAAAGGCAGAAATAGAAGTTGTTGAACTTTCTTTATTTACAATAAAATATACAGTGAACTTTGACTCGCCACGATGTCGCTTTACGTCCCAAGCGGAACGAACTGAAAGAAAAACAAAAAATTGTAGCACTCTGCGTGTCTCTATTTCACGGACACGAAACATTCACTCATTTGAGTATCGTTGGCCTCCAACGGAAGTTCTCTGAAAAGCTAGAAGAAAGCTTCGTATCGAAATTGAGGATTCTGTTGTGGCGTGGGTCAGAAGTAGGCAGCGTGGACCGTTAGCTTTGGATCAGTCTGTAGGAAAGCCAGGTAGTCGAGCATATTCGAGTGCCGGCTCGAGTTCCTCCGAACGAGCAACGAATTTCCATCTGTCTCCGCTCGTCGACGTTAAGCGTCTCGTCTCGCCGGAGGGGGCCGAGAGACCACTGCCTCACCCGTTGAACAGTTTTCAGAAATAAAGATGGCTGGAGCCGTGGCACGGGTGAGACAATAACGGTACCGGAGTAATTTATTCCCGGTGGATGGTGGAAAGGCAGCAGGCAGGCAGGCGCGAGCGTAGTTGCTGGCTCTCCGCAGCAAAACCAGCAACCGAGCGATCCGCGTGTCTCCACTTTCTCCGAGGCCTTGGTTCGATCGGTCGTTCTTACGCGCCGCAGGCGCGTCCTCTACCTGCTTTGCATAAAAGCGCGCCCCGCGACTCCCGGAATAATAACAATCTACAATAACGCTAATAGGTGGCCTCGTGGTACGCGGGATAAATCCACCTAGCCAGACGCTGGCTGACGCTATCCCCTTTGGAAGACTCGCTAATGCGCGCACAGAGCGAACCCGTAGCCACGCTCGTTCCTCTCGCGCGCGAGTCGCGTTACTCGCGTATCGGGCCCTCCATACATATGCATAAGGAGTCAGTCACTCATTTTCATCGGTGCTCCACCGGTTGGGTTAAACAGCCAAAGCGCAACACGCTCCACAACACGGCGTGCGAGCGTGTGCGTTCGCACGTAGCGCTAAGTAATACGGCCGTTTGCGCGACTACACGCGTTCCGCGACGCGAGAAGTCCCGTGGACGCGGCTGCTACAGGGTGCGGCGAAAATTGCACGCGAAATATCGATTACTCGTCTAACGATTCCTCGAACTTGTTGGGAGAAAGAACTTGTTGACGAATCGACGCACGGGGTCAAAATTTTTATTTCCTCTTTTTCGAGACTGATGGGCGCGGAGTACATTTTCGAACGAGTTTTTTTAACTAACTGAACATTTTGAGATTTGTACACGCCTCCGTAGTTTGCACCCACTTTTCTATAATAGCATACACTTCTCGTACAATAGAACGTTCGTATACTGGAACGATCGAGCGGCTGATCGTTATAACTAACATTGTTGCGAACACCGTGTACAACTTCACGGTTTGTTGGTGCTGCAGTCGAGGTAAGGTCGGTCTCGAGCGACGTACATCGGTATCGATTTGTTGTCCGTTCTGGTTCGACCACTTAATCAGTCCCGATATAAAGTATCCTCCAAATGTAACGATATAATGAGTTTTCGTGTACATCGTACACAGTACCCCCGTCCATGGCTGGAGCAGCGAGTGGCAATTTTCAGTCGTTACCGTCGAGTCTATTGTCGACGAGTCTGCTCTGAAATCTCGTTATCGAGCCTTTTTTATCGTTCGTCCGGGACAAGATTATCGCTCGGATGTTTTTCTGATATTTAATATGAAGGTAATCGTATTTCGAGCGTAAATCGAGTCGCGTTCGAGCCGGCCCTCGCGAACGAAGTCGGAAATCGTCTCGACGGCGACAGGAGAGGGCCCCATTGAAATTAATTAATTCCCCGGTGCAGACGGAGGTCTCGTCGCGTTGGAAAGCCGTGCTGTCCTTGCCCTCCCCGTTCTAATCGCAGTCGGGGATCCTTGATCGCGTAGGCGTGGGGAGGATACCCTTTTGCAACGTCTCGAATTAAATCGTATTCTCGTGTGCGAGTGACGAAAGATACGCGAACGCTTTTTTTTTTTTTCTTATACGCTTTATTTTTTCGACGATGCTTCGACGAACGGTTTTTCTGCCGATCGAGCAGCGTCGACGCACCGAGCGACTCCTAAACAAAGACTCGGATTGGCGTATTGCGTTATGGGTTTAAAATCGGAATGGAGGGGGTGGTGGTGCGCGGAGAACCGACGGAGGAGACGTATATAGGCGAGCCTTAGAGATTGTAGGCTTGGTGTTAGGGAGCCCAAGGCCAACACCTGCATCAGGCCCCACCACCACCACCGCCACCGCCACTACCACCGACAGCCACCGCTCGCACCGACTTCGTCACCAACACCAGTCGACGGTTGCTCCGGACAGAACTGTACCAATACCAGTTTACTCTTAACTGCCATTAAATATACCGGCACTTTGTCCCTCTTCTTCGTCCCTCCCCTTCCTCCCCGCACCGGGGGCTACGTTGATCCTTCTACATCGACGGCGACTCAGCGGCCAGACACGTTATAGTTTCATTTGGATGCGTCGAGCGGCGTTGAAAGCTACCGGGAATCGATAACGCGTAACCAGGAAGCCGACTTGTAAATTGGTGGCTCGGAATTCTTTCACCGGACACGATGAGGCCCCGTTAACCGGGCCCCACGGAACAACCAACGTTTTCGACCGAGACGGACACTTTCCTTCCCTATCTTCCCTTCACGAACGACTCTAAGGCAATCGACGCTTTCCGTGCTTTTAGTTAAACATTAACACTTTACTGTCGGGTGTCCCCCTATGGACTATTTCTAGTTACAAGATAGCTATAAGATTTCTTTTTACGTTTTCTTGAATATTGAAAAATGTCTGTTCAAAGACTCATATTTTATTCTGTAGGGAGATATTTCTTGTACTCGAGTCATCTTGTATAGAACAGCGCTTGAAAGAGTTACAAATTAAATTAGTCGTAGGGTCGTGTATTAAATCTGAAATATTCAATTTAAAAATATTCTTCATACGAGTTTTCTTTACACGGATCCCCCAAATTCATTCAGGCACGATACACCGCCGGGGGTTGGTCTAATATGGCGAACCGTATATAAAGCAAATCGAATCAAAGAACCGAATGCGGGGGGATCGTCTTCGGACGTTGATCGTCCCTGGACCTTTTTTTCGGCCGGGTATCGTCGGAGGCTCGGTTACGCGCGTTTTCCTGGGGGCGTCCTACGCGTTTCGAAACCGAGCGGCCGCGAAGAGAAACCAAGAGAACCCGGGCAGAAAGAAAAACAGAAAGAGCGGCGACGGAGGGGAGGGAGGGTCTGGCCAAGAAAGGAGTAAAGAAAAACGGAGACAAGGATGGCCGGGGCGGGCAGAGGGAGACGGGAGACAGAGAAAGGGAAAAAGAAGGATAAGGAGGGATCGACTGACTGCGGCGTGTCCTGCACTTTATAGTGCAATACTTTACGAGCAGCGTGCAGCGTGGGTCGGCGTATCTCTCCAGCTGTCCAGGTGAACCCACGTCGTCCGCGGCCGATCCAGCTCCGCGGTAGCACAACTCCGGTTCCAGTTGACCAGTTTCTCTCCGGGCAGTCCCTCGGTTCGTTCGTTCGTTCGTTCGGCTTTGCAGCGTAGCCGGTTTCAGCCAGTCAGCCAACCAGCCAGCCAGCCAGCCGTGCTGGCTGATGGCATTGACGCGGTGCACCGAACGGCGAAAGTAATTCACTGTGTATACACACAGTCGAGCCTCGACGCCCGTCGTCGTCGTCGTCGTCGTCGTCGTCGCTGGTGCACGGCTGCACACCGCTAATCTGCTCCGCGTATTCACCACGCGCCACCTCGTCACCGACCCCGTTTCTAGGTTACTACGAATGCGTAAAGTCGTCGGTGCTGGGGACGACGCGCTGCGTCGCGCCTTTCGCCGTCTATCGCCTTCTCCTCCGCCGTGCTGTCCGCCACCTCTCTGCTCCCCGGGGGGTATTTATCGAGGTCGTAGGGACACCAGAACCCCAGAGGCGGACCAGAGAGGATCGGAGACACCGATACCGTCGTTAGAAATCGAAATCAGGGACGTCGATAGATCCTCGGATCTCGCAGCCTCTCTTTTTAATTACGTTCACGTTTTCATATTAACGGCGGTATCGCGACTGGAGTCGAGGCGTGTCGCTTGCTGACGAAACACGTGCTTCCATCGACACTGTAATAAGCCCCGATGTCACAACCGCCTAGCCGCCTCTACCACAAATCGATGCGATAGAGCCGCGCTGAAACGCCGCTGAGTTACGTGGGAGTAAGGATGAATTGTTCGCCTATAGAGTTTATTCGATCGAGGCAAGGTGTTGGTAGGACTAGCCTAAGCGCGACTCTCGTCAAAGAGATTTATATGTAACCGTCGAGAAGGATGAGACCTCTTAGATTAGCTCTAGGGTCTACGATTCTGACACCTTGTATTCCAAGAGTTTCAGTCTAAATTTTTATATTCGATATTTCAATAGCACCGAGAAACACAAAGCTGTAAACAGCCTTTAAGTTTGTAATGCGTGCAGTTATATTATGCGAGATTACTTACAATCCCTGATTTGTATCTATTGCTCCAGAGGACCAAGACAAAACTATTTTTTTACATTCGAAGAGATATTCTCAGGGAACTATAAAATAATCAACGTAAACCATAAAATAACGCTTCTATCGTCACGTAATCGGGGGAAAAAGCGATCTGAAACGCAAAATGGAAGGCGTGTCTCCTAGGAGAGGGTCGGTGGACAGTTGTAGAGACGCAGTGATAAGGAAGGTGCGACATCGCCAAGGACGACAGAATGAAAACAACCGGGAGCCTTTCTCCGGGCGTCGTAGTGGCCAGCATTCGACGATATCAACCTGGCGTTCACGTGCCGTTCCGTGGGCGGCGACAATATTGGCTCCGTGTAGTTTCCCCATTAATAATTTGCCCGTTGTCGATCGCATCGAGCGTCGAGCGACGACCATTACGACGATCTACGCGGATCGACAACCGGTCCCCTGCCGGTTCTAGGCCCGACGCGTGACCGAGTCCTACGCTCTCGGACAGCCCCAACGCATTTCGTAACAATTCCGCGCCGTGTGCGCGCTCATGCGTGCCACGACCTGGATCTTTTCTCTCTTTCGACGCGTGCCGAACCTTCGCGAAACCGTTTTCCAATCTTCGTCCTCGTCGTAATCGAGTGGACAACCGGCGCGCGGCGAGGAATATTTTAATAGCTCGCGTGCACCGCGACGATTAGATCCTGGACGAATTGTTGCGCGCGACGGGGCTCACCGTTGCTCCTCGCCGCGAACGATAAACGCGGCCAGCCAATTTCCAACCCGTTGCGTTTTCTACGTAGTTGCAGTTTTCTGCTTACGTAACGAGATTCCATGAACGAAACGATTTCTAGGAGAGTAATGGTATGGAATTATTGACGATTACCGATATGGAATACTCGTTTCGGTTCTACCTTCTGTTCAGATGTACCCCTATTATTTACCTCTTTTCTTTCGGTCCGAACATTGCTCGAAACTTTCTCCGCGTCGATCTATCCGTTACTACGACTTCTCGATCGCGTATTCGCCTCGTCCGTCGTCTGTTTTAAATCTACGGCGTTAAATTCGCGCGAGATATCCGCTGCAGCGTTAAAATCCGAAGACGCAGAAACCACGGATCACGTTCGTCTAGATGTCATCGATCAGAAACAGAATTCCTGCTAATTTGCACTGTCGTTAACTCAGGTAGAAGCCACGTCCTCGGCAATTATAACGGGATACCTCGCACAGTATGATTAATCCTTTGATTTGGCCGCGTGTGTAGCGTTAATTGGATTACGTGATATCGATCCAACTAATTCGATTCTGCGACGCGGGATTTGCCTGGTCGGAGACGGGCCTTGTCTCTTTGGTCATCCGGCTGCGCCTTGTACTACTCCGATTCGCGCACCTACGTATCGACAGACTTTACGTTCCAATTTAACCATCGATTCCACGAATAATTAATAAAACTACCAGTAATCGACACTCTCGGAAGGTTACAACGAAAATTTCCAGTTCTATATCCGCGATAAGATTTATATCGCACAAGAAATATTCCTGAAAGAGTTCTGCAGCGTTTCCAGGTGTTTTTTAAAACGAATATCGTTAGAGAATTCCATCTTAGCAGACTCGTATACCTTAAATAACGTCGAAACGGACAGTTCGAGTCTTTCGGTAATTAAAAATGGTCCCTAATCGTTCGAACCGTCTCGCAGATTAGTTTTTCTATTACGCAGCGTCTCTTACGCATCGCGCGATCGCCGAGGGTTCCGTTCTTCTGTATCGCGTCGCGTACGCACTCACGTACACAGTCCCCGGGCGTCTCTCTTTCTCGTATATCTTCCACGTATCTGGTGTGCTCTCCGTCGATGCATTCGTATTCGTGTCTTGGGTTACGACAGAGTAGGCCCGTTATCGGGGCCTGCTGATTGCCTTTGGACAAAGAGGGCCTCGCCTCGCGCCGCTCGCGGGACGAGGACGCGGCTAAAACGAGAGGAAAAGAGTAACACGAGGAGATTGTTCGTGATGAGGTGGTTAGACTGGTTCACGCACGTGTGTGCGTGCTGGAAACACGGTCCCCGGTGTGCGTCTTAAACTGCATGCACTCTCGACGTAGCGAGGGGAGAGATCCCACTCTCTGTCTCTCTTTATTTCGTGATCCTCGCTTTCCCTCTCCCGGGAACTCTCTTTCTCTCGTTAACCCTTTCCTCGTCCTCGTTCCACGCCTTGCCTCGCGTGTCGTGCCCTCTTCGTCGATCCCCCTGCGTCTCTTTTCTCGCTTCGATCTTACGCTCATCTCGCTCCCTCTCCCTTTTCAGCCGCTATCCGCGTGAACTTGTTCTTGACCACTCCGTGTCTCTCGTGTGCGTAACATCGAGCTCGACGCATCGTCGAGAGACGAGGAGAGGAGCGGCGATAGATAAGGCCTGGCCAGGGGCAGGAAAAGGGTGAAAGTCTTTTGGAAAATCGAGCGTTCGTTTCTTCTTCGCGGCGTCGAGTTATCCCCGACAGAGCGGAGCGGAGAGGGAAAGCACAGGTGTACGCTAGGATAGAGACGGAGCGAGCACTCGCGCACACGAGCTTGGGTAAAATTGAAATATAAAACGCGCGGATACTGTTAGAACTGGCAGGGGAAACTCGGCGATCTTTTAAGCCGAGTGAATTACGGTTATGTAACTCGCCGATCGTAACGGGCGTAGCTACGCATATTGTTTGGAAATAAGCGACACAAGAAATTTCGCCAAAATCTTTTTAGCGGACGACTTTTATTACATACAAATCCCACAGTTACCGACACCTGCTTTGCAACCCAAAGCCACGGTATTGAATTCTGGGATTATTTATTGAGAATCGACACAAATACTCTCGAGAAAATATAACGGGGAGTTGCCTTAATTGGAGCGTCATGCATCACCTGCGTTGGACCAGTATTGCAATTCGAGGTTTTTGAGAATATTTGCGATCCTCATTGGAGATAACAGGTTGCATACAGTTGTAAACAGATGACAAAACTGCTCGATACGTCGTAGCAGCCTGTTGCCCTGACAGGAATTAAAATTCCCTCGTTTTCCCGCCACTTCTGGATTACTGTAATAATTACCAAACGTTTACATCGCGATATAACGAGTGGACAGATGTAATAGTAAAACGTCGAGTCGAACTGGTCACAGTGTCCAGTCCAGTTCGACATAGGACCGCGAAGGGTTAACGTGCTCTTTTGTTCCCTCGTGTGGCCAGAATTTGACGCGAGGCCATCTCCGGCGCGGGGAAAGAAGCTCGAGAGAGCCGCGCGCGTAAAAGTCCCTGGCTTCGTCGTACCTTTCGAGGGTGTTAATGCGTACGGAGGCGGGTTTTCTCGTCGGTTGGCTCTCTTTTCCGCCTGGTCTCTCTCTCCTTTCTCCGTCTTTGTTCCACCCCCGCCTCTCCACCCGCAGCCTCCGCGAACCTTCCTACTCTCTTCTTCGTTCCGCTCGCGCGGGCACTGGTTTGTTTTGGTTCACCGAGTGTCGAGTGTGTCGAGCGAGCGTCGTACGGACTGTTAAGTGAAGGCAAAGCGCGACAACCGGCGCGAAGGCGCCTGCGCGAACGCGAACGCGCTCATGTTCCCCGCGGATAATGTTAACAGCCGTTAGCGAGACGCGCATGAGCCTCGGCTGCTGATGCGCGCGCGATATCGCGTGTGGCGAGCCTTTTGTCAGCGGGACAGCGCGCGCAACGCGCCAACTGGCCACGTTTTTACGCGAATAAAAGCTTTTAATAATCTTGGCGCAAACAAAAAATAGAATCTAGGATAAGCGTGTTTGCATTTAGAAAAAAACACTGATAATGATTTTACGTTTCCTTTAGGCAATAGAAACTTGTTTTCTTAATGATACGTTATAGATTTCTGAGCGTAAGCTCTTCTAAAAATCATTGCATTGGACGTTGAGTCCAGTTTTTGTCACAAGTGTCAGGTGTAACAAGATAAAATATACTCGTAAATCTCGCTTCTATCGATCACCTATTAACGATCAATCTACAACGTAATGTTACTTGTTGAAGATAAAACCTATATAATTAAAGAAACAGATTGTGCAGTGAAACCTGAACGAAAAGCCAAAGTAATAGGAAGTATCGAGTAACTTTCGTTGGAAATATTTTAAGTCGTATTTTACTCCAATGGGTTACATGACCGTAGTTCGACACGGAGGAACATGGACAAACGGAAGACTCTATCCTATCCGTTTTGAAGCGTTCGATTTCGCGGGACTCCGGCGGAGTCAATAGCGCATCCCCGCGCGTCGATCGTAAATCAACAGGTTTTTCAAAGATCCTGGCCGTGAATTATATCGGGCCGTTCGTCTCGGAATCGGCGTGGCCTCACATTTATTATCGGCCCCCTTATCGAACCGTATCCTAGGCGAAATTTATTTGCCGGTGTTCACCGCATTATTTACGACGCTGGCAAGTTCAATCCACTTGTTTCTTGTCCGGAGCAACGGCAGCACGAGACCGCGGTCGTCTCTATCAAGCCGTAGTCGGCGGAGATCGCGTGTCGTGCACGACCCAGCCCGTTGCTTCCCTGAACTTGAACCCGTTCCACCGGCGTTCAAGGTGGAACCAACGCGCCTACGAATTCGCTCGGGCTTCCCTCTCGTTCGTCCCGCCGTCGACTCTTTCCCGGGTTCGTGTTTACGCGAGGCGTACAATAGCGGGCAGGCCGATGCCACCGGGCGGTTATGGATGAACAGTAGCGAACGAGAAACGACAGTCAACAAGAAGGGCCGAGAAAAAGGGGACTGAAAGCCGACCTGCGGTAAATCGTCGACCAGAATCCGCCTGGCAGGCGTTGTCGTTGACGCAGTTAGAAAATCCGTGCGAAACCGGATCGCGTTCGGAAATTCAGATTCACCGTTGGATCGACAATTGTCTGGTGTGAACCATGTTTGGAAATGCACTGTATGGCTGTATTTCATATAAATCTATAAGTTTGATTTCTTTTTGACTGCTCTGTCGCTCTCAATGTGGCCACGGCCCCTGCAGTCCTCCGCAAGTTCAAACTAATAATTGTAATTCTCCATTAGTTCACTATTTTGTAAATGCTTTAAAGGAAAATTGATTTCCATTTACCGATTTGGCAAAAGTCAACATCGAGTAAAATAATTCACTCGAGATTGAGCGTCCACTTAAGGGTTAATCTATGTTGGACCAATTTAGAACGCGTTAATATACCCAAGTTAACATCTATAATACTCAAGGCAAAAAATATGTATTATCATGAGCTAGACAAGATACTGTACTATCGTATACGACCACATTATGTAAGTATGTCGGATACGAATGGCCCCCATTACGTGCAACATGTAATCATTGAGATCTAGTCTATTGTTGACACGCGTCGAGAGTTCGGAGCACATTAGCTTGCAAAATATCACAAGCATAAACCTTGTCAAACACCAAACGTCGAGGATTTTCCCCCCCGTAGGCCAGAGGCAAGGATTCCACTTCCTCGTTCGAGTATCGAAAACAATGCGCCTTATCGCGGAACAAGAGTGCACCGGTGCAACGGGGCAGATAAAAAATCGGTGGAAAAAATACAAATCCAGAAAATCCTGTTTCCCTGCGGCGGGGGCCCGGTACGCGGATACAGGGACGGAGACGTGTTGATTTAACGGAACAAATGCGGCGTATCGGGGCGGACCTGTTCCGTCGGGCGCTGCTTCTGCATCGCGTAAGAAACGACGCAGAAATCAGCGCGGGCTGATCGGGTTCCTTGAACCGTGGACGTGCGCTATAGGTGGCTATTGCGAGCGCCGTGGCTCGCGCAATTCGGTTCCGTGAACCTCGGGACCAGTTTAATCCGCGTCCAATCTTCGACCGCGCTTCCTCGAATCGAAGAATGAGTTGTCGGCGGCGGCTCGACACCGCGTCTCGGCGCCAACGCGCGTGCACGCCAGTGCGTCCGTGTTGCTCGTCCACTTCTTTATCCTCCGACTCGCCAGCCCCGACAGATGTTCCACTTTTTTATCCCGATCGAGCTAATTGTCCGGGGATTAGTATCGATGCGCCACGGTACGCGGGAAACTCGACCGCGGACACCGACGATTTCCCGGAGCTTTTTCGCCATTTGCCTCGCGCTGTCACGCGTGTTTGGCTAATACCTGTGGAAAATGGGTATCGGTTTTTACATTATACTCTTTCGGGGGGATTCGTTTGCACGATGTTTCACAGTCCACCGACGAAGATTAACTCTGTTAACAATAACCAAGTACCTAGTAACATAGTTTTCTACTTTTCAGTCTGTTGACAATCTGTGCACGAACACGCTTTATCGCAAATAAATGAGCGGGGAATGCAGTAACCCGGGATTGAAGAGGCGATGATTTGTTGATACGGACTCTTGCTTAATTCGCTACTGCATTTTTAACAAGCGCTGTTTGTCATGCATTAATTAACACGTTCGTTACCACGCGTCGTACAAACGTGACTCGCTGATTCTCGCGAGAGACGAGCGCCACACATGCGTGACAGCGATCATTTTTTTTTTATTTCGCGTCCGTGCAGACAAAGGAACTACGGAATCATGCGTCAAATTCACGCTCGCGCGATACTTTATTTGAAATATTTAATTTTTGTCAGCGGAGGATCAAGAACGAAAAAGCGTATTACGTAAATAGCAACATTATGAAATATTAGTGCTCCGAGCAAATAATAAAATGGTCACGCGAGCCGGTAAACCTAATTGATCGACCGCATACGGCATGCACACCGCGTGTTTGACATGCTTGCTATAGGGGATTATTAACGGAAAGCTACCGTCGCTTGTCTACAAAACAGAATCGGAGTCAAAGCAGCTGCATAATTGATCGCCAGGAGGGACATAATCTTGATCATTTTGTTGATCAATATTGATCTGTAAATGTAATCGACATCGATTACTGCCCCGGTGTGAACTTAATAGCCCACACCGTTGATTAAGATAATTTGTATCCGACGACGAACGCTCGATTGGAAAACATAAATAATAACGCGATTTATGCTGCGTAACAAGATTTAATTTCACTCGGTTTCAGAATTGAAATATTATGCAAAAGTCGATTGGCTATAATTAATATTGTTAGACAGCCTTCGATGTTGATTTGTGTTATTATTTATGGTCAACTATCCCTCCCGGAAAGAGGTAACTCACACGTGGATTCAAGCAGAACTTTGTTTTCATAAGTTTCGGAGTTGGTCCTGTTAATATGTCGCGAGGTGTATTCAAAGTCCCCGATCGATAGTTCGATTTTTCTGTTCGCTAGAGTATAGTTTAAGGAAGAAATCGGAGGAAGAGGAAATTTGATAAACGGCGCAGTAAAGGGTAATTGCGGCCGTGATAGGTGCGCGTAAAGATCCGAGGGGCGAGCGTCCGGCGGATCCAGCTCGATTTCGCGAAGAGGAGGATGCTACCATGGCGTGGTCGGCCTAATAGCGCGGCTCGATAGGAGCACGCGAGAGCGTAATGCCGATTTCTAAGAGCGTAACTAACCGGTGCGCCGCAGTACTTATTTTATCCATCGTACGTATCTCGGCGAGCGTGGAAACGGCATCGGCGCGTTGCACCGTCGATCGTTTCGAGTACATCGAACCCTCCTTTATGCCTCGTACCTGCGTAGATATACCTGAATCCCCAAAAGGATTCGGATCCATCGTGAGGAACAGGTGTCAAGAGGCAGCGAGGAACGGAGGATGGAGAGGGAGAAAGATATAGATCGAGCGAGAGGCGCGATAGGCCAGGGGAGGCGGGAGGTAACGAGGGAAAAGCAGGAGGTAGGGAGGGAGTGGCAGAAGAGGGAGGAGAGAGTAGTCCCTGGCACCCAACTCCCCCTCGTCTTATATTCCTCGAGCGCATCGAGGGCCGTCGCGCGCAGCCTCCTCTCAAGGATAACGAGTAATCCTGGATAGTGGATCCGCCGATCCGAGGGAGACTCTACTCTCTTTCTCTTTCGTCTCCGGTTCTTTTCCCTCGTCGCTCCGGCTCCGCTCGATTGTCCTGGCCGGGCCTAGAGAGGAACCCTTTCCAGGCACACCGTAATTACTTGGATTTTGATCCGTGGAAACGGAAGACGCCCGCGGGCGGAGGTGTGGGAGGACAGACCCGAGGAGGTCACTTTTTTTCGGGTTTATTACTAGGAAACCGGCGGACCACGGAGCAGAGAACGGAACGGGCTCGCTCCCCTCTCGTCTCGCGCCTCCCTCCTCCTCCTCCCGAGCTCTTGCTGTTTCTCTTTGCCCCTTGGAACGTGACTCGACGAAAGACCGGGCTTTTGTTTTGACAAATCCTCCTGTACGTGTGCGTCGACTCGTCGACGGACCCTCTTTTCTGGCTTCTCCCGGCTCGTTGTGTGCGAGATCGTGTGGATCCCTCGTCCCTCCTGGTCGCTCCGTCCTCCTTCGTTTGCCTGCGTCGAGCCTCTGCGTCCTCTGCGCGCGCGCGCGCGCGCGAGCGTTCCGGAGGGGTTCAGGGGGGAGCGGGTGCTTTAACTTGCTCGTCGTTTTGTCGAAACCCCCACCAGGTTGGCCCGATGTAAACACGAGTGGCTGATAACCGCGGGGCCCTGCCGGGCGATCGAGGGGCTCGGGGGGTGGCGCGGGCCCGTGGAAGAGGGACGGAGCGAGACGGGAGACGCGAGGGCCCGAGCAGCGCCGAGTCCCGGCGAATCGGGCCGAGCCGAGATACAAACGAAACGAGCAAAGGGAGAAAAAAAGTGAAACACGAGGGAGGCAAAGTGCAGCTGAGTCCCAGTGGCGTAGCCGCGCGGAACCTCCGAGAGTCCGCCGCAGCCTTTCAGCCGCGACACCGTGTCCCGAACTCCAGATTTCTACAATTATTTGCCCCACGACGCGTCGTCCGTGGACTCTGCGTATCCACGCGTTTCTTCTGAAAGCTGGTGTGTGCCCCGTTCGTCGAACCGACCGGTCGAATTAACGGAGTCGGACCGTTGCGAAAGCCCTCTCGTTAAACCTGCGCACTAACGAACGCCGGCTGGCCATTGTTGCGAAAAGTAGCGCGCAATTTCCCGATGAAAGGGCGCGAAAAAATGCACGTGCATCTCCTGTGTACGCTGACCCCTAGGCTGCAGCGCGCGAACCAAAGGGAGAGACGCCGCTTTTTCCTGCTCGAATAATGCCCAGGCAGGCCTATTGTCCGCCGTGTGCAAGTCAGTGGCTCAATAGCCTGTGCCTCTAGTCGGACGGAACGGGGACGTATGTAGGTCCCAACGGTCCGTCCGTTGAACTGGGTCACGCCGAAGTGGTTTGATCATATTTTTTTCTCCCCCTCCATCACTCTCCTTTGCGTTCGCGGTGTTTTTCGTTCGCCGGATCTCGTCCCCCATTGTTTCGACCGTCCTCCCTTTCCGTCCCTTTTCGTCGATCGCGACCTTTCCTCCTCGCTGAAGACGATATTTTTTTCTTCTTTCTTTTTTTTTGGCCCCTCTTTCGGTTAATCTTCTCGTCCCCGAAGCACGAGAGAGACGAAAACGAGGTTCGAGCCTCGAGGAGGCGGTCGGGGACCAGGGGGGGGGAGGGTTGGCGTTATTATGAAAATGATACTGTACCTGTAGCCAAGGGGACAGACCGCAGACCATAGCAATTACGCGTAATGAAACGGCCTGGGTCCAACCTGGACGAGTGAGACGGCGATCGACGACGTTTTACCTTTACGTAGCCGAGTTCTGGGACCTAGTGCACCACGACACGACGTAGGATCGCGTGTAAGTGGTCAGTGCGAATCCGTACGCCACCTTTCCGCCAGCGAAGAAGATCGTGCGAGATAGTACCAGGGGGATTGCATCCAATCGCGAGGCCGTTGCCGCTGGGCTGTTTCATACGGATGAGACTTGATATTCAATGAACGCTCGGTTTGCAAAAAGGACGGACAGACCAGGCTGGTTTAAGTTCCTCGATTATACAACACCCTGCTTATCAGTCTTTCGTGCGTTACGTAGCGTTTGTTCCGCTCATGAAGATCCATATCGTAATGAGAGAAGGATTAAGTACTCCCTCCACTCGGAATACCCCTTCTGACGGTTTCTCGCACGATAGAGTTGTTGAAACGATAAACGAATTTTACTAAGTTCAACCTTTAACTGTATAGTGGAGACTTTTTAAAGAATTATTCTTTTGAAGACCAACGATAAGGTGTTCGAAAATAAATTTTTAAAAACTATTAAAATAACGCAAACGAATACAAGAGTCCAAAAAATTTTATCCTGTAAGTGTCATTTTAAACTATGTCAATTTGGGGAAGCATCTTGTTTTATAATTACAGCTTTGTTTAGCTCAATGACTTCACGACAAAATAAAGAATTAAATGAAGAGATTATCATTATTATATTCTTTTATGAATTACAAAAATTTAAAATATTTTAAAATTGTTATTCTCAACTGTTTTAGTACGATTTGACTCTTCTATACGTTTGTGTTATAAAAGTATTCTGTGCTATTAAAGGTTAATTATAAGTGGTGGAGGCTGGAAAATTCGTTACTTTTATAATTAAAGGAAATATAAATAGATACATCCCTTTACTTAATTTTGCAAATAGTCTGCTTCCAATGTGTGTAATGGGTGTAAAATGGCGTCCACGGAATTTTCACGACCCCTAAAATAATTACGCGTCCGCGAGAGACGGATGAAACGAGTTTTGCGAGAACGTTTCTTTATCCGAGCTCTCCCGTTTCGCGATGTCCTTTCACGGCGTCTATTCCGCAGTTTTCGCAAACGAGAGAGTCCCTTTCGCGTGCACGGGATCTTCAGGGACGCCGTTCCGTAAAAGCGCGTGACATTTTCGAGGGAAAAGGTTTCTCCTCATTAGAATCGCTCGACGCGTCTGGCCCCCGGCCCGGCGATGTGTCGTACACATGCATCCGCCGTATCTGAAATTCCACTACACGTGTTCTACCCGCGGTCACACAATGTTTAGCCTTTTGTTTGACGTGAATCACCTTCTGTGCGACGCGCGAGCGTCGTCGCCGCGACGTGCGCCGCGGTGTGAGTGAAATATACGTGCGCTTTGGGCGAGCGTGTGGACGTTCAACAGGTACGAGGAACGTCGGTGCTTTCTACACGGAAACGCGCGTTACACGCGTACCGGCGGCTCCACGCATGATGAAGGGCTTCCAACCATTGTCTCCCTAGCCGTATGAGTCACTGGCCGAACCATAAAATAGTCGTAGAGGTGAGTTATGCGCTGACCCTCGCGCGGCATGACAAACTCGCGTACGCGACTTACAGATACCGCTCGTTCCGATCGACGTTTCGCGATCGCGATCCAAATGATGCTGCAAACCGTTTAGAGTTTCGGGGTCGTAGCAGACCTCGGGACAAAACGCCTCTCACTACCCAAAAATGCTTTTTTTTAACGTCCAATCTGGTCTCTGCAATGTATCGGATACAGAAGTCTAAAACATGACCCTTATAAAAAATCGATTTAATATTTATACAAAAGTATTTTATAGAGTTTGTTAGGTGGTTCACCCTGTCGATGTATGCCAAGGTGTACGGCCTTGTCAGATCCTGCTTTACGTTTGTTATTCAGAAAAACTGTCAAGTTTTCCTCGCCGTGAAATCGACGTGTACCGATTTGGTTTCGTTGGCCTTTGTGCGCCACTCGGACAACCATAGCCGGACTCGATCTAAGTGTTCTCCGAGGTGCGGTTGAAAAGTGGAGGGCCCATTAGTCACGAGTTTCAAACGTCAAGTTAACCGTGCCAGTGGACCTATTGCGAGCGTTCTGGCATTTTTGATCGCGTCGGTCGCCGCGTGTCACTTGTTTCGATATTTACCTTGGTATTAATGTTGATTGATCGATCGCGTGGCTATTGTTGGTTTCGTTAGCATCCATTGTCGGGGCCCCGTACGGACTCGGCGGTTTTCGCGGTTCACCGAGCCCCGATAAAGTTCCTGACATTGTTCAGTATTTTTCGGTAGCTTTGCTTCGCGGGTATACCGATACCTGTCAATGCATTTTTAACCCTATGAAATTCTGTTTTAATTGTGATATAGATGACCAGTTCCTGGGATCTCTGGAGTGTGTCGTTTAATTTGTATTTATTCGCTCGATTATCCTTCGATCGTGAATGTTATTTTTCTCATTTCTCTCCTCGTTCTGCTACTTTTCCCGCTATTATCCGGGTCCCTCGGTAGCTGAAACGCGCCCTGAAATTTTGTCAGGGTGCTCTGGAGGCCACCGCGAAATTAAACGAGAACGATACGCTGATAGGTTCCTCCGCCGGGTTAACAACAATTTCTCCGAGCGGGTCGTGTTGTATAACGTAAAACCGCCTTTCTCGATTCCGCGGTAAACGCTATTAGCCCGCAACGGTTCTATTGCTTCGATCCATTCAATCGCCCTTGTTCTAAACGCCTGTCCGCTGCCTCCGAGATAACGATCCACGATAGAGCACCGAGCCAGGCCCGATACAGATCAACAGGCCCGAGAAAGAGTACTTACCAGCTACCGTGTGGAACCGTACGTCAGTCAGCGTTGTCGGTGGCTACGTCGACAGAGATTGAAAGCGACGGCGAGATAAGTAGAAGTAGACGGTTAATCGGGAATAACGCGTAGGCAACCCGGCTAACGATCGCCCCGGATGGGTACGAAGATTTACATCGCCCGGAAGTCCAACGATAAAATCGACTCGTGAACTCTCGGCACTTTTTGGGGCGTATACCGAAATTCCTCGTTTTACACGGCGTCTCGCGGTTCTACGATCGTTGGTTAATTGACAATTTAATTTCTCCGCTGTCGGAACGATCTCCCGACGCGTTGCTCAGGATCGAATTTCTATGTCGGGTGAAAAACGACTGGCCAAGATCGAGAAATCGACCGCACGAAATACGGGAAACGTTTTCACAAATATTACCATGTCAGGAGTTTCTCCTGGTTTGAGAAATTGTTTTGAGACTTCTGACGATCTAATTACTGAACTGAGAACGAATGAACTCGAAACTCCAGGTCGCAAATTACTTTGATGGATCGTTATAGAATCGAATATTTTTATCTTTTCCGCGCCATCGATCCCCCCCGAGCGAATGCTTAAAAATTCGTCTCGTAATCCTCTCCAGAGGTGCCAGTACCGTCCCTATCTTAAATCAATCACGAATCAGGCAAGTCCTCGTTAATTCAAAGCGCACCCTCGCTCCAAACTTCGAGCCGAGGACGCAGCTTACGCTCGGTGATTTCGCTGTTCGACGCGGGTCGAACGTTAGCCTGAATCGCAGGAAGCTATCCGTCATTCCGAAGAAAGCCCTCGTCGTTGTTCGAAGTGGCCGCAACGCGCGGAAAGGCCTTTCCAGCTACCATAGAAAACGAAATCGGTGGCCATTTGCTTGGGGCCCCATCCGACCGACGGTGACCCAGATCCCGGGTGCCTGATAATTACGAGTCGTGGGCGTCCAACTCTTTTTGCCTCGAGGACACCGGTACACCATGAAGACGAATTTTCCGATCGTAGTGTAGGAATTATTTGTATCTAATCCCTCGTGAAAGCTTCTCTCGACTTGCTAAACTAGCTCAACTTGCTCCGTTCCAAAACACGCTGCATTGCTTTGCAATAGATTCACTCGAAACATTCCTCAGTCATACCAATCAATAAACATTCACACACAGTAGCAACGTCAGTTGTCAGATCAGCCTTATTGAAATTCACTATCCTGGACTAAACAACTCTACGAAGTTAACATAAGAAGAAAATATCATCCAAGATGAAGATACAATTTTTGAATCGAAACACGTGTACAGAGGAGATAGAGTGTTGTAGTTTTGGGGGTCACGACCAGGGGTTAACACGTTTGTTGTGGGCAAAGAAGTCCAAATACGCGGCCTGGGAAGCTCTCGGGTGGCCTGGATGGTTATATCGAGCCATCCTGGAGCGACGAGGAAGGGGGGGACATATTCACTCGAAGTCGTTTCATCTCTAAACGGGAACGCGGGCGTCATCCAGTGTGTCCACGCATGAGCGTCTAGGATTAGCCGGGCTCGTCCTAAGTAAGCACTCTCTGGCTCGGCTTTGGAGCGAACAAAACGACGCCCCCGTGTCTTAAAACACAGCCACCCGCGAGGCAACCGTGGCGAACGAGAATCGAAACGCCCGGCGCGTCTACCGTTAATCCGTTTTGCCAATTTCCGCGCGAGCGTTAATTTTTCCCCAGGCGGAGGGAAACGTCAGAAGCCCGGGCACTTTGCAAGCTCGTAGAGACCCGGGGTCTGGCTTTGTGCGATTGAAACGTTTGACGCTGTCAGCCCAGTTGGTTTTAACAGCTTTTCCCGCGCTGGCGGTTCTTTGCCGTCACGCGTAACCGACGAACACTCCCGGGTTCTATTTTTATTTTCTCCGTGAGCGCGAGAACCTTTCACAAAGTACTCGCCCTTTGCCTCGACCGGGCTCCGCGGACCCTCCAATTAGCGATATAATTAATAAATATTTCCTCTTCCGGGCCGAGGAACTCGGATCTCGAGGAAAACCTCGCTGGCAAACGGTCGACTTTGTCCCTTTCCCTCTTCGGGGTTTCTTTTTCCCCCAGACTTCTTTCGACCGACGTCTCTTCCTCCTCGAAACGTTCTAAAGTTACCGAGGAGGGGGTGGAAAGAGAGTGTTCTGGGTGTGATTCACGTTATTTGCAGAGGGCACAGAGCCTCCTACGTTGGCTCTCCTCCCTTTCTACGCGATCGGCCCCTCCTCGTCCCGGCAACTGGTGACATAATTACGCACACCGTCTGCAGCCTCCTCCACCTGAGTCACTCGTCTTCGCTTTCTTTTGTTCTCCTCCGCGCACCGATGGTACTCGACCGGCTAGCTGACGATCGTGCAGGTTTTAAATATCACCGGTATCGTGCTCCCTACCTTTTTGCCGCGTCTAAGATGACGCGTGTTGCGTAACTTAAAACGCGGTTCCGGGGGCCATTAATCCCTCCGGGAGGATGCCCACCTTTGGATCGATAATCCTGGCAGAATTTCACCTTCAGTACTTTGTGGACGAGATTTTTCAACGTCTTTCCAGTAGGGGTGTCTTTCGTCTTTGAGTATGCGTACCGGTTTAACTCTGAAAGATCGTCGTTGCTTAAGGGGAGAGACTCGTGTAAAATGGTATAACGAGAAGTATTTGACAATTTTTTTACAGCATAAGGGGTTTGATGAAACTTTTCGCCACTTTCATATACAGGGTGTTCGGCCATCTCAGGGAAAAATTTCATTGGGAGATTCTAGAAGTCAAAATAAGACAAAAATCAAGAATACTAATTTCTTGATGCAGGTTTCGTTAAAAAGTTATTAACGTTTAAAGTTCCGACAGTACTGAATTTTTTTCTAGAAAGTGGGTAGGATTTCGAGGGTATGTGTAATGACCAAAAATGATTGTAATTGACTTCCGCAGCTGAAAATAATTTTTTCGGAACGATTTGGAATTTTTCATTTTCGTCGAAAAATTTAAGCACCGAAAATCTAATTTCCCTGTCGATTTTTCTTAAAAATTACTTTTTCATTTTTAGTAATTTTGTTTGACACCCTTGAGAAAAGTTGTATAATACTTTTTTGTAGGTACCCATGAGCTCTACTTCGGGAAAAAGTTTCATTGAAAAATATTCACAATTGCAGGAGTTATGGCTGTTTGAAAATTGGACTATTTTTATGGGGGTTTTCTCATTTTGCGGGGTCAAGGACCAACTTTTTGAATATTTTTGCAATTTCTACGTATTCTCCATCAAATGCGCGTAGTTTGCTTTTTTAAACATTAAAATCGTCCAATTCGTTCAGAAGTTATGACGTTTTAAAGATTCGCATGAAAATTCGGGCGGACATTTCTGGCCAGAAAATATATTTTCGGTAAACAATTTTTTTCTCGAAAATGCGTAGGATTTCGGGGGTATGTCTGTTGACCAAAAATGATTGCAATTGACCACTGTAACTAAATATAATTTTTTTAGTATCATTTGAAATTTTTTAATTTCGTCTAAAAATTTCAGTACCTACTCGAATTGTTTTCTCGAAAGTGGGTAGGATTTCAAGGGTATGTGTAATGACCAAAAATGATTGTAATTGACCCTCGAAACCGAAAATAATTTTTTCAGAACGATTTGAAAGTTTTCATTTTTGCCGAAAAATTTAGGCACTGTCGATTTTTCTTAAAAATACGTTTTTCATTTTTAGTAATTTTGTTTGACACTCTTGAGAAAAGTTGTATAATACTTTTTTGTAGGTACCCATGAGTACTACTTCAGAGAAAAGTTTCATTGAAATATATTCACAATTGTAGTAGTTATGGCTGTTTGAAAATTGGACCATTTTTATGGGGTTTTTCTCATTTTGCGGGCTCAAGAACCAACTTTTCGAATATTTTTACAATTTGTATATATTCTCCAACAAAATACGCGTAGTTTGCTTTTTTAAACATTAAAATCATTCAATCTGTTCAAAAGTTATGACGTTTTAAAAATTCGCATGAAAATTCGCGCAGACATTTCTGGCCAGAAATTAGATTTTCGGTAAGGAATTTTTTTCTTGAAAATGCGTAGGATTTCGGGGGTATGTATAATGACCAAAAATGCTTGCAATTGACCCTTGCAACTAAAAATAATTTTTCCAAGACGATTGGAAAGTCTTTTTTTTCACTTAAAACTTACAGCACTTATTCGAATTTTTTTCTCGAAAGTGACCCTTGCAACTAAGAAAATTTTTCCCAGGGGTGGCCGAACACCCTGTACATTCCTTAACAAGACTAAGTTTTACAAATTAGCAGAACTTGCATTAACCTTTAAGTGGACTCTCAATCTCGACTGAATTATTTCAATAATTCAGTAAATGGAAAGCAACTTTCCTTTAAAGCATTTAAAAAATGTACTAATATATGATTATCCCAATAATCCACTTAAGGGTTGAAATACTCTAATGAAGAGGTATCTGCAGAAGCTAATATTTCCCACCACAATCACAATATTATTCCGTATAATCGACGAGAATGCACCCTGGTTCAATTAAAAAAAAAATTGAAACATAATCGCGTTTTCATCCCTTGGTCAAGTTTCCAATCGCGCGGGCATATAATGATCTACCGCGATCGCAAAAGGAGTAGACGAGCGAGAACCCGAGCCCTCCGACCAGGGTCGCGCCAAAACCCCGTTTTGCGACAATGGCGCGTTTTTTTCCCCGCCCCTGTTCGTCCCTGCGAGCTTCTTATTTTCATAGAACGGCAATGGTGTAGCGTAACACCGACATCTCCATATCAATGGCTCCCCTACTAGGCTCGCAGGTGTACCACCCCATTCACTACAAAAGAACAAACCTTTGGGACAAGTGTGTTACGGTGGCCGCCCCGTAGAAACGGTTACCATGATTTTTGTTCGCCTCCGTTCCTCGTCCCTCGCGTTCCCCTCCAATTTTTTTTTTTTTTCTTCGTTACGTTCTGTGGGACGAAGAAGAAGGAGAGAGAGCCTTTGCATCATCGAGGGGACAGAGATCGAGGGGGAACCGTGCGCGGACTATATGGGAATCTCACAGGTGCATGGTTTTCTAAGAGAGAAGAGGAGTTGGCCCCGGGCAACGTTCGTTTCGTTGGTCGCACGGGGGTGATTCTGGAAGGTGGAGGTGGCCTCTGCGTAATAGTGATATTAAAACACAATATCCCTATGGGACGAAAAAGTTGGGAGCCGGTTAGAGGGCTGTTCGAAGGTGATGACACTGCTCGAATGCACGTGCATGGGAATTCGATATCCACGAGACGCACGCATCCATGAAAAACTCGTGGAGAGAGCGTGGACGACTGTACGGGCGTGCGTGGCACGGAGAGAGACAGGGGGAGGACTGTCGGGTCAAGAGTACCACCATAAAGTCCCACGGGTTAAGGATCGAAGCCCCGTAGAGGCCTTCGAAAATTCAATCGGTCCTGTAATCCCTCAGCGTCATCCATCGATACGTCCGCGTGTCGAGAGGTTACCTACACCGTGTCTGCTTCCGCGGAGGGGAAAGGGTGCCATTATGGCGTGCCGTAAAAGAACCTCCGTCGATACTCGAGATAAACTCGTCTCCTCGTTTCGGGAGGCGCGCGAGCGTCGCGAGGAAAGCGGGGAATCGAAAGTTGTTCGAAAGGGTCGCGAGTATGTGCTCGCTGATAATGATTTGTAGATGAACGACGGATAAACGACGGAACGGGACGGTGGCGCGTTGTAACCGAGGACGTTGAACCCTCGTGAAGGCACACTGGGGCAGTTTGGGTCAGAAGTGTCGCCATAAAATCGTGTTCGTGGAAGGTTACTCGGTTCTGGGATTCGTTATCAGCGCTACCCGAAGATATTTCTGTACCTGTGGGTCACCGGGGTCGGGTACCTCGATCATCCGTTCGGAGCCAACAAACGATAAAGTGGTACACCTCTGCATCGAAAATTTATACTTTCGCCCTTCGAAACTAATGACCTTCGTGTATCCGTAATATTCTCGTTTCTCCTTCTTCGTTTTGCCGGTTGGCGAACTTAATTTACACAGTGTGGGTCAGTGTGATAAAATTTTTTAAATTACCAAAGGGTACGTTCGTCGTTCGAGTCGAGTTAAATTCGATATTACGGGGGGGGAAGAGCGTCAGCGTGCCCCCGACGCGTTGTTCTTTGCCAAATGCAGAGATTCGAGGGGACGATAAAGGAGAGTCGTCACCGGGGCCGTTGAACCTCTTCCCTCTAAACGTCGCAGGTATACCTACGGTGTATCCTCGATCGATCCCCGTATATCTTCCAAGATATGATCCCGATCGGACAGCGATCTTAGGGTCCTCTGACCTTGACTACTTAGTTCTGGTAGCGAATCTTTCGTATGTATACGAGCGACGGTCGTAAAGAAGCGAAACGGGGTTTAACCTTGAGGAGTCCTGGCAGTCTCTCCGAGTCCCGATTGAGTTTGCACGCCTGCTCTTTTCAGACCTTCCACCGGTCCGGGTCGAATTAAAAAGGAAAAAAAAGTGGGCGGCGACCGGGGGAAACGGGAAGGGGAGGGGGGAGGGTCGGACGAGAGAAGAGCGATCTCCGGGTCCGACGATACCGGGGCCTCGTCCCTGCGAAGCGCGATAGCCACGTTTTCCGTTGTAAATTTCCCCAAAGCGCGAGTGGGACGTAAATCGATCAGACACTGCCTTTGGCTCGCTGTGGATGAGGTTTTGTTCGTTTTTGGGCCCTGCTCCTGTACAAGAGGGAATCGAGGGGCCTGATGAGTCACGGACGGTGCCCCGCGGCGAGGGGCCCAGTGGCTCTCAATCCTCTCCGACATCGGTTCGCAGATTTTTCACGTCCCTCACTGGGAGCCATTATTCAAACGATTACTTGAGCCAAGAAAATAGAACATCTTCTATCTCGTCTTTTAAAAATAATTTAACCTGGAATTACAACGCGTACGTGGGTTGCTTTAAGCATCACTGTTATGCAAAAGTGTCCACTCCAAAGAGTTCACTAGATCACGTGAAAATGTATATCGTTTGGGAAAAGGCTTTTTATAGTTCACAACGCAGAAATAATCCAACGAAGGCTACAACGTACGAGGATCTGTAAGTCGAAGAGCAGCGGCTGAGAACCCCTCGACGATAGCCAGGGGTTTGGGTACGTTAGGAACACGTGCAGTCTCGAACGGTCCAGGTCCCCCCGTAAACGTGTTCGTGTTCAGATGGTACCGTTTCGTTGTGTGAGTTGAGATATAGGAGCCTCCTCTCCCTCCTCTCGCGGCGGGCCTTCCTCCTTCCTTCTTCCTCCCACCTCTCTCACCCCCGGTGCCCTAAGTTATATTCGAAAGGGGAGATTTGTATTTGTGCATTGGACGTATTGTTTGTGTAGGTTGCCTCCCCTGGCAGGTTAGCCACCTGTTGACTAACCTGAACCTTAGGTTTCTGCCCACACAAACCCCGACGACGATGTGTTTTTAAACTACCCCCTCCCGGTCGGTTCTTAATCTTTATTTTGCCCTCAGGGGTTAGAGACCTCGGGAGAGAGTCCCCGGCCGTGCGGGGACCTCTTCCCGCATTTGAAATCGATGCCCACCGGGCGTCCCGATTCCTTCTTTCATCGAAAACGACACGCGAAAACGAGATTCGAAACGGCGATTCGCGAGGTCGACCGAGTTACGACTTCTCCGAACCCTTTCGTCCATACCATTTCCTCGAATCCTTTCTTTGCTCGCGATACACTTCGCTCGAACCCTCTATCCTAGTTATATTCCATTCTTATAAAAGAATTTAGATTATTGGGGCATAATATATGTCAATGTAATTATTTGAAAATTTATCTAATCCTCCGTTAGTTCATTTTTTAAATGCTTTAAGTTGATTTCCATTTACCACTTTGGTAAAAATTATCATCAAATAAAATAAGTCTGAGAGTCCACTTAAATGGAGGAATTCCAAACGACTTGCTCTCGTTTTTAGATAACACTGATATCGTACTATACAATAATTCCCTGTTATTATCCTCTCATTTTACAAGTTATAAAAGTCTAAGAACTTAGTTTCCAAGAAGTATCCTATTACCAAGATATAAACTTTAAACTCTCCATTTTCATCTACCAATTTCTTGAGACTTGAGAGTCCACTTTATACTATGAAAGTTAAAATCACTCATTTAACGTGTTAGAATCTTCATTATTTCTTTTAAAATCCTACGATCCAAGGATGCATTGGGTCCCAGTTAACATATCATTTCAACATATCTAATCACAGAACGAGAAATACATTTAAAGTCTTTCACGTCAGGGTTCCGCGGCGCTATGGCCGGCGATTTATCGCGCTTCTATTATTATAAAGGACCGTATCCAGGGCTAAACGGTATCAGGAAGCGGAGAATGTAAATCGATCGGGACAGCGAGCGCGGATCGACCAGGGAATCGAGCCGTGATTAGATTTAGACGCGTAGAAAGGAAAAAGACCGGTCCTGGCCGCGCGTTGCCTTCCATATCTGCCAGATCCAGAACCGATAGCCGACTGAATATTATCGCGGTGGAAGATTATCGCACGCAGTTTCGACCGACTGGGATTTATGCGCGAAGGTGTGACCGGTAAACATCGACTTTCCTATAAATCTAGCTGGTTAGCATTCGCCGCTACTCGTGGCTTTCTTCCTCGGGCGGTTTTGCCCGTTATCGTACGCCGATTCCCCCGCTCGTTCGATTATCGTGCGTGTTCCGTCAGGAATTTAGCGTACGTTCTCTCCTAATGCTTATTTACGATCTTAATGCAACCGCCAGAGAGAGAATTCCTATTATTTTTAATTACCCGCGACGGACAATTTAACATTTCACGAGGAACCCGTACGATAATTATTCCTAATGAAATTCTGCATCTTCCGTTACAACTTTACGACTAGGTTCCACGTGGACTTCCTGCATCGTCTTTTCCCCCCGTCGTTACGTCACGTCTCATTATCCGGTTATGGACACTGTTTAGTCACGCGCAATCACGATGGACGTCGCGAACGAAATGTTTACGAAACGCAGCGGCTCGCGTAAGAACAGTTAGACCGCGGTTAAAAAGCGCGCGTTGTTCGAACGACGAATGCAAATGGTCGGCCAGCGTCCGAGTCATCGAACGGAGAAATCGAACGCAGTTCGCCCGAAGACTTGGGATCCCTGGAAAGGAGGAAAAAGAATGGCCGCTGATTGCAGGCGTGTATAAGGGAACCAGACTTTCCTCGATGCGACTTTAGTCCGTGTCTACGACTCGATACAATCTCGGCAACGAAGATATTCACGTCGGAATGAGATTTCCATCCGGAATTGCCGCTGGCCCGGTTCCAGCTGAACCTTCGGCGAACCGGCTGCACGACGATGCTTCTAACAGTCCTGCAAATCGATTCAAACGTATTCAAAGCTATTCCCCGATATATACGCGGATACTGTCACCGTACCATAATAGCTCCTCGCGCGCGGTTCTACAATAGACCTCGTTGTCACTGTTTCGCATTAAGTCGAGGATTCGACGCTCCAATCGAGGTTATGAGCGGAGCGCTGTTCTAGGAAATGAATAATTAACGCCCGCCGTCGAACGGAATAGATACCGATCCCAGATAATGTTCGAACCGTGGCGATGCTACGGACGCGCCCGAGGAAATCTCAAATCGAAAAAACCGCTCGAGGAAGGTAGGTCAGTTTTGATCGATACTCTGTCTTCCTCGTCGACAGATTGTTCGTATTAACACGTTCACTCGAATCGTCCACGAAAACGAAACTTTGTTCTTAAACAATTGAAAATTAGTCGTAATTTTTCATAGAATTTATCTAGATCGAGGGACAATTTATTTAATGATCACCAATTCTCAAGATCATCGGTATATAATGCAAATTTTAGAGTGCTGGAATACCTTAGAAATGTCATTAATATCTATCACCAGATGTAACATTAATTTCTCTTAAGTAATTATTATTGAATTTAACTCCAGGTTACGAGATATACAAAGATCTAAACACGGTCCATTTTTCTCAGTCCAAAAATCTCTGTTTTAGCTCTGTAGCTTCGAGTACTCAAGTTTAAGTATCAATTAAATCGCGAATAAATGCATGAATGTTTTCTGAATTTTGCAAAATAAAATAAACGTTAGCCAATGGAGGTTTAAGCACTGCTCTTCGGTTAACGTGTGCAAAGTCACAGCGACGGCTGTCTAATGTACTGATTAAGGTGAGATTCTTGGACGCATCTGTAGATAAAAATGGCTGAACCTCAGCTAACTAGCTATAGCCCATGCAAAAATATGCCGTGTCGCATGTCTTCGGTTCGCTGCGCTTCCTGATTCGCGTCGTTTTTCGCTTTCAGAACGGTCGATGCACGCCAATTATGCCAACTCACGAACACACGCGCGTCTCTTTAGCGTGGTCTTCAGACTTCTAAACGTCTGTGTTACGATGTAAATACCCCGTTCGACGATTCTGTAAAGTCTCTTGAAAAATGAACAATCCGAACGATTCGTTGAATCGCCGATAATTCTATGTAATTACCAGTTAAATCATCAGCAATTTGATACATCCTCGTTCGTACACCGACGAATCTATTAAATTAATTTATAAGTCCGCGTCTATCGTTTCCTTAACTAATTTGCTTATTTTCAAGCGCTAATCTTACCTTCGATACAAATCCTGGCGTAAACTTTGACGATACACAAAGCAATCTAAGTCACGTAATCTCGTTTATTAGCTTCGCGAAGTTGGACACCGTCCAACGTGAATTTTCATCGAACGAGCGTGGACATCGATAGACAAGAGATTCGAGAAGCACTGAAAATGGTTTCAATCGAAGCAACTGTGGACGGAGCGGGGTGGTTTCGATCAGGGGAACGTTGAACGCACGAGCTCGATCGTAGACCCGTGTCACGCTCGGCAAATTTCCTTTTCGTTATTCATAGGCCACGGTGTATCTAGGCTCTATCAGTTGCCAGCTTTACGGCTAATTAGCGGGCCCGATCTACTTCGAGCGATCGCTCGGACCACGGCAATAATTAAGTCGACTAGGATCGCCGCGGCGTCTATTACCTCTGTCGATAATTGCGGCTTAATATCGCCGCTTAATGCTTGGTCAGCGAGCCAAACGTGTCGGAAGTAAAAGCCACGGGGAACGTTGTCACTGGGAATTAATGCATTTCGCGACCACTAATTGCATTATTCACCGTACCTCCACGTTCTTCTGCGAACCCGATCGATTTATCGGATCGTGTGATCGCTGTTCCTCGACTGTTTCGTTTCTTTGATTTGTATATGAATTATACCACGTCGAACCAAACTCTGCGTCACGGTTCTCAAACTCCACAGGAAGATTTGTACACTGGATTCCAATTTTTCAAATATTTATGTTTTAATAGAACCATGAATGTAATTGGATTCACGTGCATACGTGGCGTCGTACGAGTTTGCCAGCTCATCGTGTCGACATCTTGTAGTATCGCTCAAATACCACGAAGTAAAAAGTAATTTGGATTACAGGGGATTAAGAGTTTCGACGCCTCGCAGGCTGTTTGATTTTAGCGACACGATGACTCGTGGAGGTTTTAAAACGCGTTGTATGCTTCAGCACTTGTTATCGTAGGCATCTTGTAACTCTCCCCTTTTAGAATTGCTCCGGGGTTCTTGAAAGTCAGCGTACATCAAATAAAGGATTAGAGCCCCAAAGGGTCGGGCCCAAGGCAAATCTGGCGAGCAGCTATTTAAAGATCCCAGATTGTGAAGCATCCCTTTTCTATCGCGTAAGAAAAAGTGAATCTAAAATAACGAGGTTGGCGTGGCTCTGACAGATACAATTGGTCCTCGAATCGAGAAATAATTCCAGACCCTCGAAGCCTACAAATCCATAGACTACTCACGAAAAGATACAAGCTCCATATAAATGCAAAAATTCCAAAAATTTGCTGTATAACGTCAGGAACAATTCATAACGAGATTGGCGTGATTCTGTAGATTTGTCAGATACAATTGGTCCTCGAATCGAGAAATAATTCCAGACCCCCAAAACCTACAAATCCATAAAGTACTGATGAAAAAATACATGCTCCATATAAACGCAAAAATTCAAAAAATTGCTGTTCGAATCCATAGAATTGAAATAGTGGGTCGTGTTGGGAAAAGCTTTGAATATCGTTCGTTGACGTGTTTTGTATAATGTTAGAAACAATTCATAACGAGGTTGGCATGGTTCTGTAGATTTGTCAGATACAATTGGTCCTCGAATCGAGAAATAATTCCAGACCCTCGCAGCCTACGAATCCATAGACTACTCATGAAAAGATACAAGCTCCATATAAATGCAAAAATTCCAAAAATTTGCTGTATAATGTTAGGAACAATTCATAACGAGGTTGGCGTGATTCTGTAGATATGTCAGGTACAATTGGTCCTCGAATCGAGAAATAATTCCAGACCCTCAGAGCCTACAAATCCATAGACTACTGATGAAAAAATACATGCTCCATATGAACGCAAAAATTCCAAAAATTGCTGTTCGGACCCGTAGAATTGAAATAGTAGGTCGCGTTGGGAAAAGCTTTGAATATCGTTCGTTGGCGTGTTTTGCATAATGTTAGAAACAATTCATAACGAGGTTGGCGTGATTCTGTAGCTATGTCAGGTACAATTGGTCCTCGAATCGAGAAATAATTCCAGACCCTCACAGCCTACGAATCCATAGACTACTGACGAAAAGATACAAGCTCCATATAAATATACATTCCAAAAATTGCTGTTCGAACCCGTAGAATGAAATAGTGGGTCGCGTTGGGAAAAGCTTTGAATATCGTTTGTTGGCGTTTTGTATAATGTTAGGAGCAATTCATAACGAGGTTGGCATGGTTCTGTAGATTTGTCAGATACAATTGGTCCTCGAATCGAGAAATAATTCCAGACCCTCACAGCCTACGAATCCATAGACTACTGACGAAAAGATACAAGCTCCAAATAAATATAAATTCCAAAAATTGCTGTTCGAACCCGTAGAATGAAATAGTGGGTCGCGTTGGGAAAAGCTTTGAATATCGTTCGTTGGCGTTTTGTATAATATCTGGAACAATTCATAACTAGGTTGGCGTGATTCTGTAGATATGTCAGATACAATTGGTCCTCAAATCGAGAAATAATTCCAGACCCTCACAGCCTACGAATCCATAGACTACTCACGAAAAGATACAAGCTCTATATAAATGCAAAAGTTCCAAAAATTTGCTGTATAACGTCAGGAACAATTCATAACGAGATTGGCGTGATTCTGTAGATTTGTCAGATACAATTGGTCCTCGAATCGAGAAATAATTCCAGACCCTCGAAGCCTACGAATCCATAGACTACTCACGAAAAGATACAAGCTCCATATAAATATAAATTCCAAAAATTGCTGTTCGAATATCGTTCGTTGGCGTTTTGTATAATGTTAGAAACAATTCATAACGAGATTGACGTGATTCTGTAGATTTGTCAGGTACAATTGGTCCTCGAATCGAGAAATAATTCCAAACCCTCAAAGCTTACGAATCCATAGATTACTCACGAAAAGATACGAGCTCCATATAAATGCAAAAATTCCAAAAATTTGCTGTATAACGTCAGGAACAATTCATAACGAGATTGGCGTGATTCTGTAGATTTGTCAGATACAATTGGTCCTCGAATCGAGAAATAATTCCAGACCCTCGAAGCTTACGAATCCATAGACTACTCACGAAAAGATACAAGCTCCACATAAATATAAATTCCAAAAATTGCTGTTCGAATATCGTTCGTTGGCGTTTTGTATAGTGTTAGAAACAATTCATAACGAGGTTGGCGTGATTCTGTAGATTTGTCAGATACAATTGGTCCTCGAATCGAGAAATAATTCCAAACCCTCAAAGCTTACGAATCCATAGACTACTGACGAAAAGATACAAGCTCCATATAAATATAAATTCCAAAAATTGCTGTTCGAACCCGTAGAATGAAATAGTGGATCGCGTTGGGAAAAGCTTTGAATATCGTTTGTTGGCGTTTTGTATAACGTCAGGAACGATTTTCGTCGCGTTGCAGTCGCCGTGTACCGGCGCTCGTCGACTTTAACCTTCCATTGTCAACCGGTCAAGCCGCGATCCGGTTTGAAATAGTATCGCGCGGCTCGATTTTGACAGAGACACCTGGGAGATAAAACTTTTTGCCACGAGGAACGAGTAACGCCGGGGATATCGTTGCTGGTAAATTGCGAGCCAAGTTGCCACACGGCATTGTGATATTGCAACAGACAAAGAAACTCGTCGATCGAGATTTAGCTCGGCGACCGTAATTCTTATCTTGGACATCTGGTAACGCTATTGTGTCATTACATTGTAGAGAAGACAGTGGAAGGAATAGGTAGACAGAACCGACTTAATATTCCGTGGCGTGCTCTGTACAATGGTTTCGATACTAAACTTGCATTGCAACTATGCGGTTCATACGCGCGATATTTTCTACACATTTCTGCAACCTCGCCTTTGAAGTCTCTCGCGCCGACGCGACGTTAACGTCTAAGCACTTTATCGTGGACGATACACTCGCGGAGAACACATTGCAACCAGAATCGCTGCACCGACGTTCCCGCGAATTCTTTAACCATTCCCGTGAAACGAATATTCCCTCTGCATCCTTGCTTTTCAACCCTCTCTGCAACGAGTTCGGCTTCCATGTGCTCTCCTCGCGGAATTACATAGCGAAGGAAACAGTACAAGCAGAATTACTGGTTCATGTTCTGTACTTTGTATACCCTAGCACGGATGCTATTTCTGTTTTCTCACTTTATAACACACTCACGGCAACTTTAGCTCGTAACAAGTACGTGCAAGTACTCTAACCCTGTCATTTATAGAATCTGATCGTGCCTCTAACTGCACACGTATTCTTACTTCGACTCGCTTTAACACTCCCGTGCAATCATTTGCATACCTACAGGAGGCTCGAACAACGGATCGAAATTTTTATACGCTTACCAGAATAAACATTTGCAACTCTTTAGTGTCCGGATACGCTATGAAGATTCTTTTTATTTCCCCCATTGCCAAGTTACCAGCAATCTGTTATTATCCGTCGACGAGCGACAGTTTTTGAGCAGTTTTGCAACCAGTCAGAGGTTCGTTAAGTAAATGCTGGGTCGTTCGAATCAATCGATCGTCCGAAAGACGACGATCGAGCGGTTCGTTCGGGGGCCCGATGCTCGGAGCGATTCTGGAACGACCTGAAAGTTCCGCGGTGTCGCCTTTCCCGCCAAGAAATCACTTAAACGACGTAGAACAGGAGGGTCTCGGGCAACAAATCCCCGTAATACCAGGATCGTAAGGAACGGGCTCCTGCTACCTTACGCATGATTTATGTTTTAATCACGGTTTACAGCGTCGCGCTCGCCCACGTCCGCGCGGCCGTGCTTCTTCGACTTTGCATAATGGTTTTCAGCTGAATGCAATATGTAAAATGGTCGTTTTGCCCGCGCACTTGCGCGCTTCTTCCTCGTTATTGGCGCTTGCACGGCGGTTTTCTCGTTTCGCCGTTCGGGCCAGCTACGCTCGAAACCTTTCCAGCGCGTTCTCTCTCCGTTTTCTTCGTCCCGGTTTCTTGGCCGGCGCTTCTTTTTCTTCCGCCTCGTCTCCGGTTATCTAGCGTTCAAATTGCACGCGTTACGTGCCCCGATGCACCGCGTTGTTGTTCCATTAGTCTCGCCAAAGGAAGACCGTGCCCCAAACGATCCGTTTCTTCTCGGAATCCCAGGCACCGTCGTAATGTAGGCCAACCACGTTCATCCTGGACGCGTCCGTGGCGTTTCGCGCGCGATGTTTTGCGGAATTATCATCTAACTGCCGCCCCGGCGATGCTACGAAATCATCCGCCAGCGAATGGTAAAATTATCCCGGGGCTACGCTCGGGGGGAAACCGATGGGCAAAAAGGTTCGCTGTTTGCTAGACGGACTTCCGCGAGACCTTACAACGGGCTCTAAAACTCGTCACGACTCCAATTTCTTCTATTCGGTACGCGAAATTAAAAATTGCTTAACACGTTGACTGCCAGTCTAAAATCCTAAAACTGTTCACGAGACCAAAACTTTGATTTTAGGCTATCGTAAACTACACAGCTTAAAATTTGTCATAGTAGTTACATTTGTAATGTATTTTCTTTAACGTTTCAACTTGAGAATTAATTGTTTTAGTTCCACTGTTGAAAGTCCTGTCATCCATATAGGGGTGACAGTCAAAGTGTTAAAAATGCATCATCGTATGGCGAATATAACCCTTTCAAACATGGTCAAACATTGTCAAACTGCTATCTTCCGTCAGGGGATTCAACAATTCCCTGAAATAAATTTATCTTTGAGCTGTACCAAAGTAATTTGCACGCTTAAAACTTCCAAAAATTCGTTTAAACAACAGCAAATGAAATGCAGTCAGGTTTGCAATGCAGTTCCTTCTTACAGTGTTTGAGCTATGATAAAGACTACGAGTCTGACTCGATGCTATAAGGCAAGAGGTTAATTGTGTTTGGCAATGTTTGTTGTGTATCAAACAATGTTCAGTGGCCACTGAACGTGTGTTAAAATTCGTTTAAACAACAGCAAACGAAATGCAGTCAGGTTTGCAATGCGATTCCTTCTTACAGTGTTTGAGCTATGATAAAGACTACGAGTCTGACTCGATACTATAAGGCAAGAGGTTAATTGTGTTTGGCGATGTTTGTTGGGGGTCAGTGGCCACTGAACGTGTGTTAAAATTCGTTTAAACAACAGCAAACGAAATGCAGTCAGGTTTGCAATGCAATTCCTTCTTACAGTGTTTGAGCTATGATAAAGACTACGAGTCTGACTGGATACTATAAGGCAAGAGGATAATTGTGTTTGGCGATGTTTGTTGTGCATCAAACAAGGGTCAGTGGCCACTGAACGTGTGTGAAAATTCGTTTAAATATCAGCAAATGAAATGCAGTCAGGTTTGCAATGCGATTCCTTCTTACAGTGTTTGACCTATGATAAAAACTACGAGTCTGACTCGATACTATAAGGCAAGAGGTTAATTGTGTTTGGCGATGTTTGTTGGGGGTCAGTGGCCACTGAACGTGTGTTAAAATTCGTTTAAACAACAGCAAACGAAATGCAGTCAGGTTTGCAATGCAGTTCTTTCTTACAGTGTTTGACCTATGATAAAGACTACGAGTCTGACTCGATGCTATAAGGCAAGAGATTAATTGTGTTTGGCGATGTTTGTTGGGGGTCAGTGGCCACTGAACGTGTGTTAAAATTCGTTTAAACAACAGCAAACGAAATGCAGTCAGGTTTGCAATGCAGTTCTTTCTGACAGTGTTTGAGCTATGATAAAGACTACGAGTCTGACTCGATGCTATAAGGCAAGAGATTAATTGTGTTTGGCCATGTTTATTATCCATCAAACAAGGGTCAGTGGCCACTGAACGTGTGTTAAAATTCATTTAAACATCAGCAAACGGAATGCAGTCAGATTTGCAATGCAGTTCCTTCTTACAGTGTTTGACCTATGATAAAGACTACGAGTCTGATTCGATACTATAAGGCAAGAGATTAATTGTGTTTAGCGATGTTTGTTGTGCATCAAACAAGGGTCAGTGGCCACTGAACGTGTGTGAAAATTCGTTTAAATATCAGCAAATGAAATGTAGTCAGGTTTGCAATGCAATTCCTCCTTACAGCGTTTGACCTATGATAAAGACTACGAGTCTGACTCGATACTATAAGGCAAGAGGTTAATTGTGTTTGACAATGTTTGTTGTGCATCAAACAAGGGTCAGTGGCCACTGAACGTGTGTGAAAATTCGTTTAAATATCAGCAAACGGAATGCAGTCAGGTTTGCAATGCAATTCCTTCTTACAGTGTTTGACCTATGATAAAAACTACGAGTCTGACTCGATACTATAAGGCAAGAGGTTAATTGTGTTTGGCGATGTTTGTTGGGGGTCAGTGACCACTGAACGTGTGTTAAAATTCGTTTAAACATTAGCAAATGAAATGCAGTCAGGTTTGCACTGCGATTCCTTCTTACAGTGTTTGACCTATGATAAAGACTACGAGTCTGACTCGATACTATAAGGCAAGAGATTAATTGTGTTTGGCGATGTTTATTATGCATCAAACAAGGGTCAGTGGCCACTGAACGTGTGTTAAAATTCGTTTAAACATTAGCAAATGAAATGCAGTCAGGTTTGCAATGCGATTCCTTCTTACAATGTTTGACCCATGATAAAGACTACGAGTCTGACTCGATACTATAAGTCAAGAGTTTAATTGTGTTTGGCGATGTTTGTTGTGCATCAAACAAGGGTCAGTGGCCACTGAACGTGTGTGAAAATTCGTTTAAATATCAGCAAATGAAATGTAGTCAGGTTTGCAATGCGATTCCTTCTTTGACCCATGATAAAGACCATGTTAAATCGTGCGTCTTCTCCGATTTTGAATGCTGTAGGTAAACAGACAACGGACTGAGGACAGCGACGAGTGAGAGGACTTAGTTGTTTACATGATCGCGTAAACGAATGCCTCGACTACGGTCGAACTGTGTAGTCAGTCGTTGATAACATTCGGCAATGGTACGTCCTTTTATAGATCCGCAGTAAAGAGTGAATATTATCTACATATTCGCAATCCGGGTTTCTATAATCCTGCCTTGGTTCTAATTAACCAAACCACAAGTCGGATTCGAGACTGTAAGGCAAGAGGTTAATTGTGTTTGGCGATGTTTATTGCATCAAACCCGTGTTGATCCACGCAAGGGTCAGTGGACATTGAACGTGCGTTAATCACGCCAGCCACTGGAATCGACGATGAGGAAAGACTCTTATGAAAATTCGTCAATTAATACAGAATCTTGATCAAGTCCAAACACACAGGCTACGGGGACCAAATCGTCCAGCTCTCCATGACTTACGGAGTCACGCCTATTTTTCCGCCGCGAGCATACTCCAGATAAATAATTACGCGTCATTATGCAAACGACTCGCGGAGGCATCGTCGACGCGAGCACAATGAAGCTAATGACACGAGATGGCTAATGATCATAACGATCGCCGCGGATAATCAACCGTTGGGTAAGGTTACGGTGTCATGGCCGGCGGTGTTTGTATTCCCAGCGGACCGGGGATCCACTCGCGAGAGCCTCCTGGAAAAAGGATACCGGCTGCTGTTCCTGCTCGACACTCGGACAACCTGTAATCTTAGAATTATCTGTTCTCCGTCTCTGTCTTGCCAACGGCTCCTATGGCGGGGGAGGAGCGCCAGCAAGGCCAAGTTTAGATCATCGACTACGACCAGCGAACATCTCTGAAGCGTCTAACTTTGTTGCGGTTAAAGCCTCGCTCACAGCGAACAACTGGTACCTTTTCGATGATAATGAGCGTGTTACGAGAAGTGGAAAAGTATTTATAACAGTGTTTCCTAATAATCGTGTTACCAACTGAAAAGTGTAAAAGTGAGTTTCGAAGGATCACGGTACTTTTGTGTGCTAGAAGACAACAGTGTATTCCGATGGATGCCCCACAGAAGAATTTATTAAGAATTAAAGGTTTGTCGTTTGAATACGATATCGAGGGCTTCTGGATGACTCGCGTTATCGATTCTCGATGTCGCGAAAGAGGAAGAGAGACGGAGGACGTGCGATGCTGTCGAGGTACGTGTGGTCAGCGCACGACGCGACGCGATAATGACCAGATCGTGAATGGCCTTATCTATGACCTAACGCTACGTCGCCGGCGGATTATTATTCGCTAACGAGCACGGACCGGGAATATAGATCCGATCGAGCCGTGGCGCGGTATCGCGGTTCTTTCGACAAGACACCCGCGATCTATCATTTGTCACGGTTAGTCGTTGAGAAATTGATCCGGGGCTTTGATCGAGGTTTCCTCCAGAAAAACGTCGCCCACCGCGTTGGACCTTTCTTCGCGCCAGAATAAGTTGAACACAATTAGTTCTTACGCTTTTCTGTTCAACGATTTCATCCGCCAACCGCATCGATCGATTTCTCTGTTAACCCCTTGCCATACAACGACGAGTCTGACTCGTCGCTAGTACTTGATGTCAATTTTCACAATCATCAAGTATTCCTTGTACGAGCAAATTTAAACCAAATTTAATAGTATATTAAGTAAACAACGTCTGGGTATTTTGAAACCAAGATATTTCGAGCAATTAAACGAGGGATTCGGTCGTTTCGATCAATTTCTAAGGAATGGAACAGATCGTTGGGACAATCACGCATCTTGCAACAGGATCTATAGTTATGTCGAACGCAGAGAATAGGTCTGGTCCAGGTCACGGGTATGCGAGGTGGTTAAACGCAGCAGCCGCGAGTCGCGAATCGCTCACGACTGTCCTAATGAATGGCAAGGCATTCCTTTCGTAATCTCGCCTCTAATTGCACGTCGCGTAACGGCCTTTTCGATCGATCGTTGAGCTGCCTTCTCGCTCAAGGATTCGCCTGGCAGTCGCGTATCTGGATCTCGTGTGTATTGGCCGTCTCCAGGGCCTATGATTAACGACGTTAATGGCAGCGCTGGCTCACGGAGACAATGCGTCTCGCGATCCGATCGGAAAGTCGCGCCGCTGATCGATCTCGACGGCGATAGCTCGTCACCGCGATCCACGACGATTAAGGAGCCGTAATAGGCCGTATTATGCATGCCTCTATCGTAGAAAATTGTACCGATTAGCGGCGAAGGATGTGTAATTTTTTAATTAAGACGCGAGTGTATACACCATCGTCGCCGCGGTTTTCCTATCTCTGATTCCTTTCTGAAATTACGGTCATTACGGGGCATTAGCATTTTTCTTTTCCACCGTGTCTTCGCTTCTTCCTTCTCGCGTGATGTCTAAGGACACGCGAGTGTCGTTCTCCGGGCCTGTCTCCGGCTCTGTAATCGTGCAGCGAAAGTACAAAAGGGCCGAGGACCTAATTGGACAGATTTTTCCGTAATTACGTGCTACGTGTCGTTGACGATTATCCTAGGGAAGGATGATGTATCGACGGTCCTTTGCGGTGATTTCTAGAAACATTCTCCCCTAAAAGATTTTAGTAGAAATCGACGACAGCACCTCGAGGGGAAAGGGAATGAAAGAGGAGATCGCCAGATGTTCCGCGAGCGCGAATGAGATAATATTTTAAGAGACGCGCAATTAACGCGATGATTGTGTTCGTCGTAGGAAACAATACGTCTTCCGATACGATCTTCGGTACGATCGACGAGCGGCGGATGATAACGTCTTCTTCTGGAAATAATGTTTCACTCAAAGCCGCCGTTCAAGGAAGAATTTCATTTCCTCGCGTTCGTGGAATTCGCTAGTAAATTCCTGCGTAAACGTATCCGGAACATTGGTTTGTTTTCACGATCCGAATCGGACGGACCGACTCCGGGGGAAACGTGCTCTATATCACGGATCGAGATCGCATTCTGCTGGCTCGTGTGGGAACACTTTGATTTTATTTCCGAAATAATTATTCGCTCTCGGTTCAATTAATACACAATCGTATACCTCGATAAGAAAAAGTATATTTAATGCGTTTGCCAGAAGGTCAGATTCGATCGCAAAAATAATATTTATTCTTCGCTAATTATATGCACGAAGTAATTTCACGGTGAATCGAACATTATAAATAAATGCTCGAAGGATGAGTCATCGGGTACCGCATCTACCTAAAGCTTCCATCGCGGAATTAATTAAAAAATCAAATTCTCCCGTGTTCCTGAGGACGCACGAGCATCCAAGGTTAAACGTCGATAAATATTGTTCCAAATTGTATCCACATGAGGTTGTACGCCCATAATGCCCACCTGCGGTGCCCTCGTAAAGCTTTTATGAATAACTCGTTACCATTCCAGAAACGAGTTTCTTAAGATAGCCTAAAGTGGAAGGATTCGAGACACCGGGATTCGAAGTACGTTTCGGGAGATTACGGACGTGGCCGAATTAATGCGTCCGCACGTGCAAAAACACATTCTCTTCCGATAAAATAGTTTATTACTTCGTAAACATACATTATGTTACTCTTCTCGACATTCTGTACGCTCGTGCTCGGGTTTAATCGTACATTCTACTCGGTTATACCGTATTTTTTATCAGTGTATCGTTAATGTTCGTGTAAGATGGCTCGTGCAAAAACCGCGATCTAAAAAGGACTTTAGCGTTTTGAGGGAAAGGAAGAGGTCGATTATCGTTAAACTTTGGAAGAATCGAGAGACTGGGTCAAACGAGGGGCCCAGTGATGGCGTCGTTCGCTGGAGGAACCAATCGGTATCGTCGTTAACCCGTTTCGGGAGCCTCGTAGACAATGCACGGGGCGACACTTAACACCGTGGCTTTTCGAAGTGACCTTAAAATAATACGGTGCAACAGCCGGTCGGTGTCGGCGTGCACACGCGTTCGTGCGCGTACGCTGGCCCGAAATGTAAGCACGGCCACGTGTTACAAGGCAACACGTGTCGCGTGGTACCAGTGAAAATAAATCATGCGCCTCGGGGACGAAGAAGGAGCTTTGAAAGAGTCGAAGGAAGAAATTCGAGAAAAAGGTTGAGACCCTTGTCAGTCGGCTCGTTTTGCCTCGTGCCGTTCGAGGAGGCGTCGAACGATCAAAAGGGAGAGGATAGGAGAAAAGGTTGACGTCCCGTGCGCCGCAGATCGAAATTCCCAGCGCGCCAGCGAAATTTGTCGCTCTATCCCGGAACGTGACGGAACGTATTTCCACCGGGTCCGCGAGAAACAACGGTTTCGTTCGCGTAATTCGACCCGTAATCGAAGGACGTTGAATCGAAAGACCCGGGAACCGAGAGACGTTAAAATTCTCCGCGCAACGGCACGAATTTACGCGGACTTCCGAGGAAATTCACGAGAAGCCTTCAGACGCCATTAACGATCTAACAGAGCGGTTCGTTTTACGGTGAACTTTGTAAGCTGCGTTAAAAAATCGACCAGGCCTGCTTTAACGGTCGTTTAACGCGCGTAACTCCAAAGCTTCTCTCCCTGTAAATCGATGCCTGTCAGGCCAAAGGCTGACGAAGCTCCAAACGACCGTACAAAGGATATACTTGTAAATTTTTACGCCCGCGTTAATGTACTTTTTAAGCATCCGCGGACGGTCGTACGGTTTATGGTTCGCAGTAGACGTCCAGCGTCGCGAACCTTCGATTTGCTTAGGCTCGTACGATTTGCTGCAAATAGAATATCATCGGGAAACGTTCCTTTACAGCGGCATTCCGAATACATAGAAAATGCCTGTTAAAAACCTGTCGATACGCATTTGTTTTTCACCTGACCGTATGAAACGGAATAAAGTGGACGTCGTGATTCACGAATGACTAATAAACATCAAACAAGGAACAAATTGCGCGGCATCCGATCGTTTCTTTCTTCGAAGAACGACGATTCCAGACAGATTTTTAACACATTAGGAAACTAAAAATATTAAGAGGGGAGACTCGTGTGATATTTGACAATTTTTTTACAGGATAAAGGTTTGATGAAACTTTTCGCTACTTTCCTCGTATATTTAACATTTCGAGATAGAAATACTTTTTATTTCGTTACGTTTTATCGGCTTTGGGTGAAATAATAAATGTTATTCCTTATGTGCAGTCTAGCATTTTTTTCCTTTGATCTAGAATAAAAAATCGAACGAGATTTTGTTCATAATAGTACTAAGCGTTGTATGAATTAACATCCTACATAATAATATTTATTTAAACTATGTTTATTGCATAATTAAATTAGAAATTTATTGCAAGAATCATTTTGTTGTGATCAGAGCCGTGTATCTTCGACAATATTGCACTTTTTAACGAGAATTTTAGTTCATTTGTTAAAGAATATACGTGGAAGATCCTGTAAAAAAAATTGTCAAATACCACTTCTCGTTTTACCATTTTACATGAGTCTCTCCCCCATTAAGAGAAGACGAGAAGACTCAAGTCTCGAGTTTGAAGTACGGTCGAATTTCCCTCGATGTTGCAATCAAACGTTGACCACAATGCATAACGTCGAGCACAGTGTGCACCAGTGAATGGAAATGGCGTGTAGCGTTAACAAAGTAAATGGAAAATCACGGAAGATCCATGGAAACGATTTTCCTTTCGAGGGAACACGATTGCGAAATCGAAAGAGCTTACGGAATCTTCCCAGGTAGACGGAAGGTGACGATACCTGTCCGATGACTGTCTTTCATTCTCACGGAAGAGAAAAGTACGATTATCTTTGGAGCGCAGGTGCGCCGCGGTGCATCAACGCGTTCACCAAAACCGTAATTGCTGACGTCGCGGAGGATTTCTCGTGTGAATCACTGGCGAGTAGGGAATTGCACTCGAAGATGCAACGAACCTAGTCTACAATGCATCCTAATTAAGAATCTTTTTCATTTGACTTAGACAAACAGAACGGCTGGAATCATGGAAGCCATTAGAACGCTTTTTCGAGACTCTGTACTGCCACTAATTTTGACTATTTCTCGATTTTTCTTAAAAATTCCATTTTCATTTTTAGTAATTTTGTTTGACACCCTACAGAAAAGTTGTCTAATACTTTTTTGTAGGTACCCATAAGCTCTACTTCGGAAAAAAGTTTCATTGAAATATATTCACTATTATAGGAGTTATGGCTGTTTGAAAATTTTTCCATTTTTATGGGATTTTTCTCATTTTGCGGGGTCAAGGACCAACTTTTCGAATATTTTTGCGATTTGTACATATTCTCCACCAAAATACGCGTAGTTTGCTTTTTTAAACATTAAAATCGTCCAATCCGTTCAGAAGTTATGACGTTTTAAAGATTCGCATGAAAATTCGGGCAGACATTTTTGGCCAGAAATTATATTTTCGGTAAGGAATTTTTTTCTCGAAAATGCGTAGGATTTCGGGGGTATGTCTGTTGACCAAAAATGCTTGCAATTGACCCTTGCAACTAAAAATAATTTTTCCAAGACGATTCGAAAGTCTTTTTTTTCACCCAAAACTTTCAGCACTTGCTTGAATTTTTTTCTCGAAAGTGGGTAGGATTTCGAAAGTATGTGTATTCACCAAAAATGATTGTAATTGACCCCCGCAACTAAAAATAATTTTTCCAGAACGATTTGAAATTTTTGAATTTAGTTCTTAATAACTTTTTAACGAAGCCTCCATCAACAAATTGGTATTCTTGATTTTCGTCTTATTTTGGCCTCTAGAATATATACGAAACGCCGATGCAAGAACTTGCATAGTTTCTTCATAAAAAAATACCAAAGAGAACATAAAATAAACGCGTTTTACAGTAGAGGACCCCCTTAATTGACCGCGTACTATTTCTAAACATTTTATCCAATCCGGAAGAAATGTGGTCGCTCGAGAGGCCCGTTCCCTCGGGTTTCCAGAGCCCAACGCGGCAGAACGAGCCAAAGTTGGAGCGTGTTAAACGAGTTAAAGTATCTGCTAACATCAGCGTGAAATGTCGTTCGCCAAAAAAGCCTATTAGAGGGCTTACACTCTCCGGGGCAGCTTCTGCGAGGAGAATTCCGTGTTCGACTGGCAAACTGGTAGCTGGTATCGGGTCCAATGGCACGGCAGGCTCTTCCGAGAAGCAAGAAACGCCGGATCGTTACCAGTGCGTAGCCACCGGTGTGCGGTACCAGTTTTGATAACAGGTCTCTGGGAACGCGGGGGCGCGTACACGCCCGGTCCGGGAGCAGTAAGGCAATGGTCCAAGGTAATCTTGAAACGTCCCAACGGTTATCCGCGATGTTTGACGAGATCTATGGATTCGCGTGGCTGGATCAATATTCCGCGTACGTGTTACAGTGCGTGCAAATACTGGTAGCTCGTGTCAGGTACGCGTCTTTCTTGCGTTCTCTGTTTCCGTTACACCTCACTCCGTCTCTCTCGACGCACGCGTTTACGATCCGTCTCCGTCGGTCTCGCGAACACGGAGAATGCGTACGTACTACGTGTCTAATTAGCGAAGCAAACAGTGTAGTTTCTAGGTAGCAAATGGTAGGTACACAAGACGGAGCAGCGGGGCGAATCGCGTCACGGTGGCTTCGAAAGTCGTTTCGAGACCTCCACCCTGGAGTATCTTCGACGACAGTACGTCGATCCCGTGTTTACCGATCGGATCGATAATTGGCTCTTAATCGCTGTTAATTGGATCAAGGTAAATCTGACTGGACGAGCGTCAAATGTTTGGTGTCCGTTAGGGACGCGGAATAGGGTTTCGAGGGTGCTGTGATCATCGACGATCCGACGTTTCGTATTTGGGTAAATTTAAGAACATTGTCTTTTGGTATCCCCATAAAATTACCAAGAGATTCTTCTGATTTGCATTAGTGTATGCTAGATTTCTAGAAACAGTGTTCCCATTTAGAGAGAAACTCAAATCACCATATATGGAAACGTGTACTGATAATAGACACTAATTTAGTTTCGTATTTGGGTAAATTTAAGAACATTGTTTTTAGTATCCCCATAAAATTACCAAGAGAACAATTCTTCTGATTTGCATTAGTGTATGCTATATTTTTAGTTCAGTGTTTCCATTTAGAGAGAAACTCAAATCACCATATATGGAAACGTGTACTGATAATAGACACTGATTTAGTTTCGTATTTGGGTAAATTTAAGAGCATTATTTTTGGTATCCCATAAAATTATCAAGAGAACAATTCTTCTAATTTGCATTAGTGTATGCTATATTTTTAGTTCAGTGTTCCCATTTAGAGAGACTCGAATCTCCATAAATGAAAACGTGTACTGATAATATACACAGATTTAGTTTTGTATTTGGGTAAATTTAAGAACATTGTCTTTTGGTATCCCCATAAAATTACTAAGAGATTCTTCTGATTTGCATTAGTGTATGCTAGGTTTCTAGAAACACAGTGTTCCCATTTAAAGAGAAACTCAAATCATCATATATGGAAACGTGTACTGATAATAGACACTGATTTAGTTTCGTATTTGGGTAAATTTAAGAACATTGTCTTTTGGTATCCCCATAAAATTACCAAGAGATTCTTCTGATTTGCATTAGTGTATGCTAGATTTCTAGAAACAGTGTTCCCATTTAGAGAGAAACACAAATCACCATATATGGAAATGTGTACTGATAATAGACACTGATTTAGTTTCGTATTTGGGTAAATTTAAGAGCATTATGTTTGGTTTCCCATAAAATTACCAAGAGAACAATTTTTCTGATTTGCATTAGTGTATGCTATATTTTTAGTTCAGTGTTCCCATTTAGAGAGACTCAAATCTCCATATATGAAAACGTAATGATAATAGACGCAGATTTAGTTTCGTGTTTGGGTAAATTTAAGAACATTGTTTTTTGGTATCCCCATAAAATTACCAAGAGAACAATTCTTCTGATTTGCATTAGTGTATGCTATATTTTTAGTTCAGTGTTTCCATTTAGAGAGAAACTCAAATCACCATATATGGAAACGTGTACTGATAATAGACACTGATTTAGTTTCGTATTTGGGTAAATTTAAGAACATTGTTTTTTGGTATCCCCATAAAATTATCAAGAGAACAATTCTTCTGATTTGCATTAGTGTATGCTATATTTTTAGTTCAGTGTTCCCATTTAGAGAGACTCAAATCTCCATATATGGAAACGTACTGATAATAGACACTGATTTAGTTTCGTATTTGGGTAAATTTAAGAACATTGTCTTTTGGTATCCCCATAAAATTACCAAGAGATTCTTCTGATTTACATTAGTGTATGCTATATTTTTAGTTCAGTGTTTCCATTTAAAGAGAAACTCAAATCACCATATATGGAAGCGTGTACTGACAATAGACACTGATTTAGTTTCGTATTTGGGTAAATTTAAGAGCATTGTCTTTTGGTATCCCCATAAAATTACCAAGAGATTCTTCTAATTTGCATTAGTGTATGCTATATTTTTAGTTCAGTGTTTCCATTTAGAGAGAAACTCAAATCACCATATATGGAAACGTGTACTGATAATAGACACTGATTTAGTTTCGTATTTGGGTAAATTTAAGAGCATTGTTTTTGGTATCCCCATAAAATTACCAAGAGATTCTTCAGATTTGCATTAGTGTATGCTAGATTTCTAGAAACAGTGTTCCCATTTAGAGAGAAACTCAAATCACCATATATGGAAATGTGTACTGATAATAGACACTGATTTAGTTTCGTATTTGGGTAAATTTAAGAGCATTATTTTTGGTATCCCATAAAATTATCAGGAGAACAATTCTTCTGATTTGCATTAGTGTATGCTATATTTTTAGTTCAGTGTTCCCATTTAGAGAGACTCAAATCTCCATATATGGAAACGTACTGATAATAGACACTGATTTAGTTTCGTATTTGGCTAAATTTAAGAGCATTATTTTTGGTATCCCATAAAATTATCAAGAGAACAATTCTTCTGATTTGCATTAGTGTATGCTAGATTTCTAAAAACACAGTGTTCCCATTTAGGGAGACTCAAATCTCCATATATGGAAACGTACTGATAATACACACAGATTTAGTTTCGTATTTGGGTAAATTTAAGAACATTGTCTTTTGGTATCCCCATAAAATTACCAAGAGATTCTTCTGATTTACATTAGTGTATGCTAGATTTCTAGAAACACAGTGTTCCCATTTAAAGAAGAGACTCAAGTCTCTATATATGAAAACATACTGATAATAGACACTGATTTAGTGCAGCGATCGAAGAGAGAAAGAAACCTCGAATTATATCGTAAAAATGAGTAAATAATCGTTGATTTAATAGGGAACGCAATTAAAAAGCAATCCATTATTTATATCCGAGCACGCTAGTGGACAAGTGTTGTAAGAGTTGCCATTACGTCAGCTGTATACATAAGTTATCTTATTTATCTTCTTAATTACCCTCGGACACTGCAACCACTTAATCAACGATGCTTCTGAGATCCTTGAGTCTGGCAGAGTCTCGGTCGCTGTGTACGTTTCGACGATCGATGGCTCCGACAGAAGTCGAGGCACAGTTAGACGATTCCGTGCTTCTGTTTCTCGAAGAAACCTTGCAAAAATCCGCTGGATGAGTGATTACCGGAGCAACGATCCCGAAACGGAGAAAAACACTGTGTTGCACCTAGGTAGTACATAAAACAGAGAGAACTATCCTCCTTGCCTTGGCACGCTCGGATATTAATTCCTATTCGCGCTCGAGAGGTTCGCGAAACGAGCTATTAACCCCTCTATCGCGAAAATTTTATTTTTCCTCCGGCCAAAGGAACTATTTCTCCGTTATTTATACGTCCATAAATTAATACTCGGACGAAACAACGAGCGACCGACTTATTAGACGTTCCCGTAAGAAAATAAAAAATCGCTTGGTCCAACTTCACTGGAGTCGTCGTTAATCGGAAATCGAAAGATCGACTCGCGTTTAAAACGACGCAGTGGAATTGCTTTTATTCGATTCCCGACTTACGCAGCGTTAATAACCGATCGGGTACGTTCCTCTCGTTGATCTTCCGTCGAAGTTTAATTGACCACTGTCGACGCGAGGAACCTCTGTTTGGTTCCTTGGACGTCGTTCGATCTGCGTTACACGATGTAACGGTAGCGTTCTGGAGATGAACGGGGTCGGGCGAAAATAAGAACAAGAGAGTACGGGGAGGACAGCGGGTCTCGAGGAGGAGGAGGAGGAGGAGCAGAAGAAGAAGAACAAGAATACGACGACAACGACGCGGATGACGATGATGATGCAGGGCCCTCGAGCACGCAGCTGGCCCGTCGTGTCTCGTGCATTATGCCATCGTGTAATGCCTATCTCATCCAAGGCCAGTTGTACTACAGTCCTCGGCTGTATAGCCGCGTATATCGCAACGGACAATAAATCGTTGCGCAACCGCTTCTCGCGCGCTCCGCGGCCGAGGCGATAGAGCGCGAGGGTGCTACTCGCACGGACCGCGGTGGCATAAAATTATTGCCTCGTTTATTCCAGGCAATGATCTCATTGCCGACCACGTTGATATCGGGACGTCGATCGCCGATGCTGGCGCGGAATTCACGGCGTTTTTAAGGGAAATTATCGCGGACCGTTCCACCCGGCTTTCGGATTTACGTATCGCGATCAGTCCCGCGCCGGAGATCATTCTGCCCCGATAAACCTGTAATTTCTTCGCTCCGCGGTCTCGGCCGGACCGCCTAGCAGCTTGTCCTACTTCCAGCGAGAAGGTGTTCGCGTAAACAACAACCTGGGGAAAACGAGCGACGCGTAATCCAGCGCCAAACGATTTTAGTCGACGCGTGTATCGTCGCGAACGTCTTACACGAGATCAATTAATTTTTCTAGTGCAACGAAAAGGAGGATCTCGCGTCGAAAACCGAGCAAATTTTGTTCCTGAATGAACTATCTTTTGTTTGGGTCCCCTGGACGCGACAGGGAGTGATATCTTTAGATGATACTCGGGAATATTCTGTCTAATTGGAATAATTGTGTTGCTTTAGGTATCTCCTACAGTTTGTTGTTTAACTCTGGACGATGGAAGTATTGCAATTGGAATTATTAACTCTTAAGTTTGGAGAACTTGGTACTTGGATCTTTTCCTAGCTTTCTGAGACCTCCTTTTGTTTTTTTATATACTCCCTTTAACTAAATTTGTAACTGAGATCTGCAATTTTAATTAAGTGGATTATTGAGTTATATGAGTCAATATAATTATTTGACAATTGATGTAATCCTCCATTAGATTTCCATTTTCCAATGTGGTAAAAATCAACATCGAATAAAATAATTCACTCGAGATTGAGAACTTGATATCGTAAACCTTACGTGTTATAATTCCCTGTTGACAAACCCCATTTCGTGTCATCAATCCTCTCATTCCACAAGTAATAAAAATCTAAGAACCTAGTTTCCAAGAAGCGTCCTATCACCAAAGTATCAACTTTAAATTTCCCATTTCGATTCTCCCAAGCGTGCATAGCAGCGAATATGTTATATTCGTTTTACGATCCGAAATATGTTGGACGCTCGTCCGAGAGGTATTTTTTTTTTTTATTCCCGATGACCCATCGAACGTAGAATCGATACGTCGACGTATCACGGAGCTGCTCGTCCGTATTTCGAATAAAATTCAGGCCAGTAACAATCTCCTGATGACGGACGAGGAACGAGCGACCGGTTCCGCTCGGTTCGAAGGGAGACGGCAACACAACAGACCAGTCCAGCCAGCTGATGAGCCGGTTCTCCGATATACTTTTGTTTCCTCTTATTTTCCCCCGTCCGTGCCCCCTCGACTTTTTATTGCTAGGGTTCTGGTCCGAGAAGGGACCCGTTCGCGGTGTATTTATACCCAACTCTCACTGGTTCCTCCTCCGTTCTCCCGTTTATACGTATACGTGACTCCGAATTTAAGGGTCCCGGGTCCGCGACGAGGCTACGGACGTTCCCCGCGGGAGGTGTCGCGTACACGCCTCGCGACTTAACGAGCTTTTTATACATTTTCGAGCGGGCATCGACGATACCCGATCCGTTTCGTCCTGGCCCTGACACGCGATCAAATAGACCATCCACATCCCTGATGGCGATCTTGTAAAATAACAATCTATTTGTGTTTTTATAAGATTACAATTTGTCCGTATAAAATATGTAGGAGCGTTACTTGTACCGCAACGCTAAGTGACATGTAACGATTCTGTATACAGTAAATTTAAAAATCTCTAAACGTAAAGTTTCTGCTCCAACGAACCACATTGATCCATAAGAAAGCAAGCAAAGTCCACGTTAAGGATGAGGTACAGACTGATTTGAGTGTCAGAAATCATTGCAAACCATCTGCCAAGAATCTTCAGAATTACTGATTAATTCGTAGCATCTATGAATTGTTACCATTAATAATTCACAAGATGAATAAATAGCTATGTTGTCGTGTCTGTAAAGTGAAGTAGACGTTCGAAAGCCCATATAGGCAGTAATTCTAGGAAAAGGACATATGTTTGTATAAAAAGTATATTTCGAAGGACCTCCAGCGATGAAACAAACTTCTCTGTAGGTTCCACTCTTTTCTCTATTTCCCAGAAACATACGCGTTTGCATAAACATCCGCAGTCCACTGGTTACATTTGAACAAGAAACCTTTTAACGAAGCATACCCGGTTATTAACACCGTGCGATAAAATCGCTGCGTAGTGAAGACAGTCTTCCGAAGCGTTCTATTAGAAGTGTCCTGAAACCATTGCCGCGCGCGACGCCACCGCAGAAGAGGATCACCGATCCTTCCAGGACGTCGAGCGCATAAAAAGACGCGTTTTCAGCACAATGGACTGATCCCGAACGAGGCATTATGTTGCAACCGGAGTGGAACACCCTGTATTAGAGACAGCGGCCTTAGTGGCTTGATCGAGGCTTCCGTGGCGATGCACGGCTTCTTCCTTTATACAGTCCTTTCCTTCACCGGCTCCTCTGCAGCCTTAGGGCAGCCAAAGCTCTTGCTCTCTCTCGCTCCGTCGCGATCTTCCTTCGTTTCGCTCTCTCGGCGTAGCGTCGTCCTCGTCCAGCCTCCCGTCCTCACCGGGGGTTTTTTCTCTTGCCAAACAGTCTCTCGGTCTCTCTCCCTCGTCGGCATCCCTCCGCGTATCGTCCGTCCTTTGCCCTCCTCCCCGTGGCCGGCTGTCCTCTGCTCTCCTTTTCCCCGCGTTAGTAGGAAAGCCAAGTGGTCCTTTTGCTCGACGCTGGCGCGCGCGGCCGGGAGGCATATAATTTTCTCGGTGTTTTTATTGCGGGGTAACTTGTCTTCAGGTGAGCCGGTCGAGGTGGAGGTGGCAGAGGCCGCGAAGGTAGAGTACTACAGGCACAGCTAACGCGCAGTAGCTTTACCCTCCTCCCCCTCGTCCGTCCCCGTCCTCGTCCTCCTCCTTCTCGCATTTCCCTCCACCCTTTCTCTGCCTTTCTCTCCTCGTACGTCTCGCTCCCTCTTGCCGCTCTTCCCTCGAGACCGTCTCCCTTCCTCGCCCTCGCTTTGTTCCTCTTTGCCGAGTTCGTTTCGCCCTCCTCCTCCCTCCGCGGTGGGCAGCCTCCTCGCTCCGAGCGTCCCTCGAGCGGCAGCAGCCACGGCAGCAGCACCAGCACCGGCAGCATCCTTCGAAGCGCAAGGATTTTGACCCTCGTTTCGTGTTGCTTGCGTTTCGCCGTAACTTTACTGACTTTGTTTTTCGCCTCCGGGACGCGAACGAGGAAGCAGGAGGAGGGCGGAGAGAACGAGTCGGATAAACCGCGGGGCTCTCGCAGCCGTCCTCCTTTACAACGTGCTGCCCGTCGAACGAGCCAGTTACGAATTCGCGCATCTCCTTCTATTTCTGGCGACCCACGCCGCTACGGAGAACGCCCCGAAAAGCTTCGTAGGTCGTGATCCGATCATCGAGCACGCCCTCCTTTTTCTACGCCGGGGCTCCCGATGATGCCTCCTCCTTACGTCCACGTCCGTCATCTGCACCCCAAAAATCAAAATTTCACTCGTACACAAACCAAAGCTTCGTGTCTTCGAGGCGAAACTTTTAATGAATATAATTAATACCAGTACATGGCCTACGCCAGTATCGATGGCACATATTTCATTATAAAGATTCCTCGTTCTAAATACAAGGTCCCAATAAAAGTCGTGCCATGTTATAATAATTGCATTAGATTGCAGATCACAGAATAGAAAAACAAAACCGACTTTACATTGTCGTCGGTAGTCATAACACTTATTAGCCCTCCTGATGATTCCACGAGCGAAGACCATTATAGTAGCGATGGAGACGATAGTGATTAACGTTCCGTAACCAAGGATAACTGGTATTTTTATGACTTCTTTCGCAAATTAGATTGACAAGCACTTGTAAAAATAGTACAGGGATGCGTCGTAAACATTTCTACAAAAATGCTCGTCGCATTAATGATTCTTATTTTATTCCAATACTCTGCAGTGCTTGTGACTAAATTCAAACGAAGGAGCAAAACAATTACTCCTTTGGACCTTATTCCAATCGATCAAAGAAATCAAATATGTTTGAGTTTATAATGTACCCATTTCTCGATGCAGTACACTCTGGATAAAAATAATAGTTCCTGGATGCGTCGCGACTAATCGGTCAAGTCTGGCACGAGTAGTTTCAAGAGCGCCGCAACCAGGTTTGAAGAGCCCCAGGTTCGTGGGAACACGCTGCGTTTAAGTAGCTACAAGTGCAGCAGGATCCCGATACAATAAAGCATTCCACTTTTAATCGCTTGTAACTTTTATACCGCTCAAACATTGTGCAAAGAAACCTCTCCGCGAGTCTGAAGACTTGTTGTTATTTCTCGGAAAAAGTACAGGGTGCGTTTCAAAAGTAGTAGGACTGATTTTTTATAGTCCGAGCGAGGCGTAGAAACAAAGTCTCTATTGGTGGGCATTGTGGCGGGGGGTGCCGCGAAGAGAATGCATGCTTACATAGTCGCCTCTGAGCGTTTGGATAGTAAATATCGCCAAAACATTGAGACTCTGTTTACACATCTCGTCACAAGCCAAGATGAACCGTACACTCGAGCAGCGCTACGCGGTAAAATTTTGCGTGAAGCTTGGGAAAACTGCAACCGAGACTTACACAATGATAAAGGATGCTTTTGGAAATAATTCAATGGGCCGATCAAGTATTTTTGAATGGCACAAATTGTTTAAGGAAGGAAGGGAGCAAGTTGAAGATGACCATCGCTCAGGACGACCATCGACATCTCGAAGTGATCAAAATGTACGGAAAGTGAAAGAGATTTTGGACACTGATCGTCGTCTGACTATTCGACTGATTGCCGAAGAGTTGGATATGTCATTAGCATCCGTATTTCGAATTGTGAGTGAGGATTTGAACATGCGGAAAGTGTGTGCGAAATTGGTTCCGAAACTTTTGACAGACGAACAGAAGGCAAACCGGGTGCAGATTTCCCAAGAAATTGTGGATCGTTTGAGGGATGAACCGAACTTTTTGGAGAGTGTGATCACTGGCGACGAAACGTGGTGTTTCGAATACGACCCGGAAACCAAACGTTAGAGCGCAGAGTGGCACACGAGTGGGTCTCCAAAACCCAAAAAAGCACGAATGACCAAGTCAAAAGTGAAAACGATGCTCATCGTTTTTTTTTACCACCAAGGCGTCGTTCACAAAGAATTTGTTCCACCTGGCAAAACTGTGAACGCACAATTTTACGTGGAAGTGCTCGAACGACTACGGAAAAGAGTGCTCCGCGTGAGACCAGCGATGGCTAGCACTTGGAAATTGCATCACGACAACGCACCGTGCCACACCGCACTGTTGGTACAGGAGTGGCAGGCCAAACACAACTTGCTAACGCTACCTCATCCACCTTACAGCCCGGACCTGGCTCCACCTGACTTTTTCCTTTTTCCCCGATTAAAAAGGCAGATGAAAGGACGTCGTTTTGACACAATTGAGGCAGTGTAAGAGGCTGTAACGCGTGGATTGAGGAGCATCCCGGTTGAAAATTTCCAGCAGGCGTATGTGGACTGGCAGACTCGCTATACTAAATGTATTAATTCAGGAGGGTGTTATTTCGAAGAATATTGACGACTTATACGAATATCTGCAATAAATTTGTTTTGATCAAGTCAGTCCTACTACTTTTGAAACGCACCCTGTATGTCATCTCCGAACCCCCCCAGCTCTTACGATCGTCGCTCAGGGTCGCGCAATTGGCGTCTTATCTCGCCGCGCGTTTTTCAAATTGGATCCCTGTTTATAATCCACCGCCTTTGTTTTCCCATCGAGCGACGAAACCATGTTGACGATATCTTCGTTCGACGTCCCCGGGTCGTCCCGATAATCTTCGTTGTCCTCGAGCGGCGCTCCAACGATCCATCGTTTGCTCGGTAGGGGTATCCCCTTTGGACAGACACGAAGACGCCAGGATTTCGATCGTCGGTCGCGGCTAATCGCCGGCGCTCGTAGATCCATCCTGACGGATATCGACCGGGTCCGTGTTCGCAAGGTATTACGGCCGCGCGTGACTAATCTCCGTCGAGATCCTGTATTGACAAATCGAGCCGGACGCTTTTTTCTTCTCGTCGACGTCCCGGGCGGTTGTTCCGCGTTCGCATGGAGAGACACGTCATGGGAGCGCACAGGTGCGCGGCTCCGATCGCCTAATTACGCGGACGGGCGTTATGGCACGTCGCCATTTAAGACGTTCCCGGTTTTCGAGGAACGCGCGTGTGCCTGGTTTGCTGCGTGGTCGACGATCGCAAGAATCTCCGATCCCCTGGATCCCAGGGGCGGACAACCGCGGTACGTGATAATTGCCGGAAATCGAAATCACGGAGCTGAAGTTGGATCCTGCGATTAGAGCGTACCGCGTAAGAGGCTTCCCAGCGTTTGGGCTCCTCGATCGATAAGATAATAGCTTTCTTTTTACGTACGCTGGAAGAGTTACGGGAACTCGAGAGCTACTGATAGAAGCTGCAAGTCGAAAGGTGCGTAAATGAAGGGGACGCAATCTTTTGGGCGTTGCGTTAAATTGTAGGATGAGTATTTTAATGGGAAGAGTTTCATTAGACCGGTCATCGGAAGTCGGAAGGTCCCAGAGACAGCGGTCGAAACCACAGATACCGGGCGCCTACGTACGCAATAATCGAGCACGTGTGTGCTCAGAGGCAGCCGACTGCAGAAGCATTCGCCGGATTCCAATTTCACGACAGGCGAAACCCCATTATATGTACGTCAGAGGCGGAGACGGGCGTCACGATGCTCTCGGTCAATGCTGGGAAGTCCTGGTAGCGGGGTCGATCGATTGAACCCGCGCACCGTAGGGATCCTGAATCTCCCGCCGATCCTTGTCCGTCTCCAGTCAGATATCCGCCGTTTCGACGTCGATCCCTCTCCGTCCCTCGAACGCGCGATCTCTGGCCAGTGGCTGGTAGCGCGAGTAACGCGTCTACTAGCCTAGCATATTATTAGCAGCATCCCCGGTTGTCGATCGACCCTGTAGGCTACTGTACGACGCCGCCGTGTCCCTCGTTCTCTCGATCGCTCTTGCTACGACCGGCCAGTAAATAAATAGATAAATAGAACAGAAACAGAGGGAGAATCGTTTAATATCAAAACCCCGGATTTAGACACAATTATAGTGCAAGCTTTGGTTTACCTCTTCTGACAGAACCGCTGGATCTTCCAGGTCTAAGGCGCGTTAAAAAAATTTTATTAACCTTTGGTCCGTCCAAGGCAACTGTGAATATTCAGGTTCGACAAATTATTAGAAAAGGTGGGGCCACCGGGTTCGTGGTCCCCTTTAATCCGTGACTGTTTAGCGTGTTTGTAGCACGCAGGCTGCGGTTCTCTCACATGTCTCGTCTATGCACACGTGCAACCGCAACTCCGCAGACGCGGGGTCCGCGGGAGGGGCGCATACCAGGCAGAAGTTTATTGTTGATCGCTAATTATCCTACCCGGCAATTACATACAATTATCTGACACGCAGGCGCATCGGCGAGTCCCTGGTGCCGCGTTTCGCGATATCGCGCGTTCGCGAGTCGCGGGGCGTGTGTGCGCGCGTGTATGTGTGTGTGTGTGTAGTGGTGTGGCTAACGTCGGGAGGAGGGAGGAGAACGAAACCGGTGTATCCGACAGCGTGACGCCGACTCCGTAGTGGCTCTTTCTCCTTTTTCTCGCCTCTCCCTCTTCCTTTGCTGCGAGGCTACCCCGTGATCGTCGTCTCTCTCGATCGTACGGGATCTTTCGCTGCGAGGCTGTGTTCGCCGCTATCACCGCTCGATCTGCGCGCCTTTATCTTGGACGCGACGCTGGTACCACCGGTAGCGAGGGCTGTCGATCGAGAATGTTCGATCATCCGGAGATTCGCCGCGAGGGCTTGATCTTTGGGATCTGTACGGACCGTTGTCAGCCCTTCGGCTCGTCTCTTTCTCAATTTTTAAGGGAACTGGTCCCGGCGAAGGTAACCGTGATTAATTATTCCCACCCCATCCTCTTCGCGTAGGACCTTTCAATATTTTTGCTAGATATTGTTGCACTGTGTGTAATTAGCGACATGAAATCGCGTGAACAACGGTCGTCGGTTGCCCCACCATAATAATCCTTGTTGCTTCAGAGATGGATAAATGGCGAGGTTGCCAAAAATCGCGGATTCTCCAAAAATTTTTATCAATCGTACCCTCGACTAGTAACGCGAATCGATGCAGAGTCGACCAGAAGTCAATGTTTCCGTGCTTAAACTTTGTAGTTGGTTATGTTCGTTCTCTACCCACATACTCAACCTTTAAGAGTGCCGCAACGACCTTTGTTAGGGATTTCTACGTACAGCTTGGCGCAAGACGCTGCTTTCTATCTTTTATTGCCACAGAGTCAGACATGCTAGCAGTTCCATCCTACTCCCGATACCATGTTCTTTTCTTCGCGCTCGCGCAATTGTCCGATACTCTCGCGTGTCGTGGAAGCTTGCACAAAATACATAAATATTAATTACGATTGCGGCGTCGAGTCGTCTTAAAGAGATTTCCACTTTGATCGCAAACTGGTTGCATCGATCTGTTAGAAAAACAGACTCCTCGTCGTTGCTACGAGACTCGTTAACATCGGGATTTGGAAATACTGCATATGTATCTGACAATTGGGGGCCAATTCACGGGGAGGCCCGGTATTACGCCTCCAGCACACGTGTTAACGACGTCTGTCCGTTCGATCGTCGCTCCTCGATTTGGTACACCTTTCGAGTAATTGAAGCAATTCGCCGATCGGCTGGCACCCCTGACGCGAGACGCCAACACGAAATAAAAAGCTAACCAGGCGTCCTGACACCCGTGAGCGACCAGGTCTCAGCTTTTTCTTCCTCCGAGAAAATAAAACGCCTCGGCTATCGATCATCAACGAGTCATTTGTTTTTCTTTCTCCCGGTTTGCAATCTTTTCTCGACGGTGTCCCAGGTTAATGGAGACGCTCGGCGACCGAAAGGTCGATTAGTTTTCCGTGTTTCTCTACGAGATCGTTACGATCGGTTGGGTTTCGTCGCGCGGTGACGTATCGAGCCGCGCGTGACGACGCGGCTAACGGTACACGAGCATGCACGTGTGATTGCGACAAACGTGAACCTCGTGTCACGTACACGCGTCGCGCGTACGCTCTCCGATTGTCTTTCCGCGATGCTCCTTTCAAGGAAGCTTCGTCTTTATCCTCGACGCCTACCCGCGATCCTTCGCGGAACGACTGCGAGGGCGAGAACCGGGATCGCGATTACAATTTCCGACGACCAGCTGGCCCCGCCATGTTTACACGCCACGATCTTCTCGTAAACATCACAAATATATTATAACACCATCAACAGGCATTGTTTCTCAGTTGGGTGCAACGTATGTACCACGTCAATTTTATAAATTTCTCTCAGTCTCAGGGAATTAAACTTTTCACTTGGTATAAGTCTATCAGAAATTTATGAAAATCTTGTTTAAATGGACTTCTTATAACACTATCTACAGATACTATTTTTTAGTTGGGTGCATCGTATGTATGTCAATTTTATCAATTCCTCTTCTTAGTCTCAGGGAATTACCTTAAACTTCTTATTTGGGATAGGTCTATCAGAAATTTCTGAAAATCTTGTTGCATTAAATGGACTTCTTATAACACTATCTACAAATATTATTTTTTAGTTGGGTGCATCGTATTATGTATATCACTTTTATAAATTCCTCTTCTTAGTCTCAGAGAATTATCTTAAACTTTTCACTTGGGATAAGTCTATCAGAAATTTATGAAAATCTTGTTTAAATAGACTTCTTCTTATAACACTATCTACAGGTATTGTTTTTTAGTTGGGTGCATCGTATGTATGTCAATTTTATAATATCCTCTTCTTAGTCTCAGGGAATTACCTTAAACTTCTTACTTGGGATAAGTCTATCAGGAAATTTATGAAAATCTTGTTTAAATGGACTTCTTCTTATAACACTATTTACAGGTATTGTTTTTTAGTTGGGTGCATCGTATGTATGTAAATTTTATAAATTCCAGTTTCTTCTTAGTCTCAGGGAATTACCTTAAACTTTTCACTTGGAATAAATCTATCAGAAATTTATGAAAATCTTATTGAAGTAAATGGACTTCTTATAACACTATCTACAGGTATTGTTTTTTAGTTGGGTGCATCGTACGTATGTCAATTTTATAAATTCCAGTTTCTTCTTAGTCTCAGGGAATTACCTTAAACTTTTCACTTGGGATAAATCTATCAGAAATTTGTGAAAATCTTATTGAAGTAAATGGACTTCTTATAACACTATCTACAGGTATTGTTTTTTAGTTGGGTGCATCGTATGTATGTCAATTTTATAAGTCCCAGTTTCTTCTTAGTCTCAGGGAATTATCCGAAACTTTTCACTTGGTATAAGTCTATCAGAAATTTATGAAAATCTTGTTTAAATAGACTTCTTCTTATAACACTATCTACAGGTATTGTTTTTTGTTGGGTGCATCGTATGTATGTCAATTTTATAATATCCTCTTCTTAGTCTCAGGGAATTACCTTAAACTTCTTACTTGGGATAAGTCTATCAGGAAATTTATGAAAATCTTGTTTAAATGGACTTCTTCTTATAACACTATTAACAGGTATTGTTTTTTAGTTGGGTGCATCGTACGTATGTCAATTTTATAAATTCCAGTTTCTTCTTAGTCTCAGGGAATTACCTTAAACTTTTCACTTGGGATAAATCTATCAGAAATTTATGAAAATCTTGTTTAAATGGACTTCTTCTTATAACATTATCTACAGATATTATTTTTTTGTTGGGTGCATCGTTTGTATGTCAATTTTATAAATTCCTCTTCTTAGTCTCAGGGAATTATCTTAAACTTTTCACTTGGTCTAAGTCTATCAGAAATTTAGGAAAATCTTGTTGTATTAAATGGACTTCTTCTTATAACACTATCAGCAGACATTGTTTCTCAGTTAGGTGCAACGTATGTATCACGTCAATTTTATTATAAATTCCTCTTCTTAGTCTCAGGGAATTACCTTAAACTTTTCACTTGGTCTAAGTCGATCAGAAATTTATGAAAATCTTGTTGAAGTAAATGGACTCCTTCTTATAACACTATCTACAGATATTATTTTTTAGTTGGGTGCATCGTTTGTATGTCAATTTTATAAATTCCTCTTCTTAGTCTCAGGGAATTATCCTAAATTTTTCACTTGGGATAAGTCAATCAGAAATTTAGGAAAATCTTGTTGTATTAAATGGACTTCTTCTTATAACACTATCAGCAGACATTGTTTCTCAGTTAGGTGCAACGTATGTATCACGTCAATTTTATTATAAATTCCTCTTCTTAGTCTCAGGGAATTATCCTAAATTTTTCACTTGGGATAAGTCTATCAGAAATTTATGAAAATCTTATTGCATTAAATGGACTCCTTCTTATAACATTATCTACAGATATTATTTTTTAGTTGGGTGCATCGTTTGTATGTCAATTTTATAAATTCCTCTTCTTAGTCTCAGGGAATTATCTTAAACTTTTCACTTGGTCTAAGTCTATCAGAAATTTAGGAAAATCTTGTTGTATTAAATGGACTTCTTCTTATAACACTATCAGCAGACATTGTTTCTCAGTTAGGTGCAACGTATGTATCACGTCAATTTTATTATAAATTCCTCTTCTTAGTCTCAGGGAATTACCTTAAACTTTTCACTTGGTCTAAGTCGATCAGAAATTTATGAAAATCTTGTTGAAGTAAATGGACTCCTTCTTATAACACTATCTACAGATATTATTTTTTAGTTGGGTGCATCGTTTGTATGTCAATTTTATAAATTCCTCTTCTTAGTCTCAGGGAATTACCTTAAACTTTTCACTTAGTCTAAGTCTATCAGAAATTTGTGAAAATTTTGTTGCATTAAGTGGACTTCTTATAACACTATCAGCAGACATTATTTCTCAGTTAGGTGCAACGTATGTATCACGTCAATTTTATTATAAATTCCTCTTCTTAGTCTCAGGGAATTACCTTAAACTTCTTACTTGGGATAAGTCTATCAGAAATTTATGAAAATCTTATTGCATTAAATGGACTCCTTCTTATAACACTATCTACAGATATTATTTTTTAGTTGGGTGCATCGTACGTATGTCAATTTTATAAATTCCTCTTCTTAGTCTCAGTGAATTATTCTAAATTTTTCACTTGGGATAAGTCCATCAGAAATTTATGAAAATCTTGTTTAAATGGACTTCTTCTTATAACACTATCGGTATGTATTGTTTCTCAGTTGGGTGCAACGTATGTACCACGTAAATTTTATAAATTCCTCTTCTTAGTTTCAGGGAATTATCCTAAATTTTGTATCATCAGAAATTTATGAAAATTTTGTTGCATTAAGTGGACTTGTGTGAATCGCCAATCGACGATGCTTTTATTAAATTTACTAACGACCGAGACCTTTTTAGTATTCGGTGCAATAGTGGAGTTACAGTGCACACCGAGGAAGCAGACAATTACGTGACATAGGATATGTATGACGTGATGGGTTTTTGTAATTGATACCTCGACTCGGACTTGACGACAAGCTTCGACTTATGTTGCGTACCATATGGTACCATTGTTGGGTATATTCTCCGCGATTAAATGCGGTCTTTTGCTGGTACACGGTCGAGTTGTGCATATAAACCCCTTGCCGTGAAATGACGAGTCTCTTTACAAGTTCCTCGTGTCAAGTTTCGCGATCAGAATCAACACATTTTTACATTCGCGAAGTGTTCGTAAAACGAATCTATTTCTTTCCGTGGTCGTTCCTTGCACGAACGAATTTAAACAAAATTAAGAAAGTTACGAGTGCAATCTGCGAGTGACCCATCACTCGCGTGATATCATATCCATAACAGTCAATTAATCATTCCTATAGTCCTGTGGATCGGTAGGGCGCAAAGCAACCCAATCGAGCTACTCAAAGGTGTCTTTCTAGCGGTTCAGACGAACGCGTTAATGTCATCAAACTCCGTACTCTGCGATGGGTCCCGATTGCTTTACGAGGTTCATTATCCTAATGCAGCGTCCGGTGAAACAGGATTTCACGATAGACCGGTAAACTCAGGGTCAACGTGCACACGGGGATAATCCTCGGTGCAATCCACTTTGCCCGCCGCAGCGGACAAGTGAGACGGCCGTAGAGCGAAACAGGAGGTGCACGGTGCAATGAACAGGGAGAGTTCGGCGGGACGAGAGCGTCGGAAATAAAGTACGCCGTACGGGTAGAAAAAGACCGTGAAAGGGATAGAGAAACCGGCCGGAAAAGAAAAGAGAGACGGATAAAGTTCCATCGGAGCAGTTAGGTCTGTTGAGTGGTTCACGAGACGTTCAACGGAGGACTGTGCACGCAGTCTTCAGGATAGGGGGCCGCGGACGGGGCTCTCTCGATGGGGTTCAAGGTGACTTCGTGATCCTCTGGCCCGCGCGGCGTGCATTACCGGACCCGGAGGGCTGCTCGAGCTCGTCCATGACGCCCGCGCCACGACTATTCCCTTCGGGGCATCCCGATGCGGGGAACTCTGGCGTCTCTCGTCTTTCGACGTTGCTCTCGCTGCCAAACGATCCGGGGGTAAACAGCTTCGTTCTCGAGCACCTGGCAGCGATCGGTTTTAAACACAAAGTAATCCAACGACCAACAGTCGGTTGTCTCCCACCATAATCTTAGAAATAGTGACATTGCCAAAAATTGCGAATTCTTAACGTCATTAATCTCATGGTTTACTATTTGTAACCAGACTTATCGGCTCGGATATAAGCTCAAGATTCTTAGACACGAAATTAAATGTAGAGACTCAATATAGGGTAATCTAGTTAAGATGCGTTATTCCTAACGAAGTTTTATATAGCATAACTTAAAATGTACATCTAATTTAAAGTCTCTATTATTTTTATTTTATTTTCTCAATAAATGCAATACTCACCCTTCGATCGACTAAAATAACAGAAAGATTTTAAATAAAAGTTGAGAAGGGACGTCGGAAGACGTCGATGTTCGCTTCTATGGAGGACGCTCGGCGAATTTCCCGAATTTACCGCGCGGAAAGGAGCGTAAACAGAGGCGGAAGGGACGGATCGACGTCGTATTGAAGTGGTGCCGTTGAAGAGGAAGTAAAACAGGCTTGGCTTTCGGGAGCGTCGCGACGTCGCGCTCCTCCCCGCGAGATGGACCGCCATTAGGTTCACTCGCGGCCGGTACTCGAAGAACAAGAAACTCTCACGGGGCCCGGGATATAGAGAACTCCGGTTCCGGGCGGCAGCTGTACGATTTCCAGAGTAAACAGCGAGAGAAGAAATACAGCCCCGGGAACGGGTAGGAAAGAAAGGTACCGCGGGCAAAAGAGAAACGGAAAGAAGCGCGGAGTAAACGGTGCGTTTACCGGGCAGACGAGGAGAGGAGGGACTCGACGGAGAAGACGACCGTTGGAAAAGGGAAGCGTCCGATAGCGAATACGCTGTGGCGCTCGTGTTTAGCTCGAAGGGCACAAAGAAGCGCGACTCCGCGGAACGGAGAAAGAGAAAACGGAGCGAAGTAGGATGAGCTGGCGCCACCGAGCTAATTACCGCCTCTGTTTTGTAACCTAAGCGGCTCAGGGCGTATACCTGTACGCTATATCTCAACTTACGGTACGTTTACCATAACCGAAGGGCATACAAGCCGGGTTGCGGCGCAACGGCAGCGCCGACGATCCGCGCCATTGTACTCCGCGTACCTCCATCCTCTGCACAGCCTCTCGTCTCCCATCCCCCCCCCCCCCGTAGACACGCTCCTCTCCTCCTTGGATCGTGTTCGCAGGAAATCGCGAAATGGATCCCATTTCGCGTATCCCGACGGCCACGGAAGCCGTGTCTAAAGGTGCTACGTACGACGCCTCTTACAGCGTCTAGTCGTCTAACCAAGACGCCGATGATGATGCTTCGAGGGTGTTGCTCCCCCCAAGATATCGTTCGGAACACCGACGATGGCGGATCTAACAACGCCTCGGACGAGGAAACGCGTGGCTGACTTTTTGGGGGAGCGGTTTCTAAGCCTCCAAACGGATGCGGAATCGGAGTTGCGGTTTCTCGATGTACCCTCCGCGTTAAGTCGCTCCGAAGGCGTCGATGCGCGAATTAACGGACAAAACGACCACCGTGATACTTGTTTTCATATTTCGATGTTTGGTTCTTCCGTCCTGACCGCGTGACGATCGTACTGGAGTTTGACTTGTGATAATTATCGAGTTAATTCTTTGCAATCCAAAATCGAGTTTAAAAGTGTACTCTGTATGCATGCGATACAGTTGGACTCGAAAGTCTATATAAGTAGAATCTGTGAGTGATGCATTATATCTACCCAAAGATCAATAGTGTCTGATAGTCACTTGCCTAAAAGATGTCTTCTCGTGAAAACCGAAAGAATATCGCAAACATCGTACAATACAGTACGCAACGTCTAGAAAGCAGTGTAATTGGATTCGGATTACAAACTCGGAGTCGCGAATCGCCGCCGTCAACTGATAATAAGGTGGGCGTAACAAGCGCGACCAGATCAATTTCCCTCGGTTCATTACGGAAGAACGAATAACGTAGAGAGCAGCCCCGTTGGAGGGGGGGTTCGAGGGAAGGACAAGGCAAAAGAAAAATGTCCCCCGGTCGGTGGGTCTCGAAGCCGGCTCCGTAGGTCGGGTGGTTCTGGAGGGTTAATTGTTACGAGTAATCTCGCGGTCGTTAGGTGATATTTTTTTCTCCTTATTGCGGGATCATAATTGAGGCTCCAGAACGGCGAGAGAGTTTCATTGTCGTTCACGAGAGAACACTCGAGGACTTTTCCTCCGTCCCTCTGTCGCCTTCTTCGCGTAGACGACCCCGACCCAAGGAATCGATAGTGTGTTCCGCAACAAATTGGTGAGTCTCGCGTTTCCCGGTTTCCTTCCTTTATCCCCGTCGTTCGCCACTCGACGACCGCCACTCGAACCTTTCCAGGCACAGAAAGAAAATCGACGATGGTATGGGGGGGAGGCGACTGGATTGGGTACGCGGTTCAAAAGGTCCGTGATTTTCGGCGCGATTTCGTATTTCGCGATTCGCCCTGGTTAATGATCCATGGCCCCAAGGACTACGGCTGAGTGTGGCTGAGAAGGTCCTTGTTCCTTGCCCGGGTCCTTCGAGGCCTCGACTTAAAGACTGAAGTGGTACACAATATCGTCGTCGTGGGGTCAACGACACCCCCGCGGCGGTTTCTTTTTTTTCTCCATTTTGTTTCTCGCTCTGTCTCCGTCCGCTTGTCACTCTTGCACGGTCTCTCGCTCGGTGGTACGGTGTCTTTCCCCCTTCCAGCTCGGTCCGTCGCCCCACCTCTGTTTCGAGGGACCCTTTCTTCAATTAAAGCCGAAGGAATCGACCCAGAGATGATTGAACATTGTGCGCCACAATGCAGTAGCATGTACAGGTCCGCTCTCCGTGCTCAGCGAGAGTATGTAGTACATAGGAGCAACTGGACCATGATTGACGACGTGATGTCTTCCCCTCCTCGCCTCGCTGCTCTTTCGCCGTCCTTTTCTCCCGTTCTCTTCACTTTTTCTCGCCCTCCTGCTCGCGCTTCTTTAGCTCCTCTCTGTCCGTTCGAGAGGTAGTAATCCTCCACGAGCTGAACATCGCGCCAGAGGCACACAATCCTCGAGGTTCCCTCTTCCCGTCTCCTTTCTTCCCTCTTGCCCTCTACTTTCTTCCGTTCCCCCCTGTCCGTCCTTTACCAGCCCTCCGTTAATCTCTCCCTCCTTCTCTGTCCCTCGCCTAACGACCGTCTCCCTCTTTCCGCACTATTTCGATCTGCTACCACTCGTAATACCAGCTTTACTCGGATCTTCGTTTCGTTTCTACCTCTCCACCGAGCAGAGACACGCTTCCTCCGGGATCCTCGAAACCGGAAAATGTCCCGTTCCTGTGAATTATGTCGGCGAAGGGTATTCAGGGGAAGATAGCCACCCTCTCTTCGTGCACTGAACTTTCGAATCCTCCGCGCAGGAACTTTGTTGCCGCGTACTTTTGCGCCGTTCCTCGTCTATCTCCGGCCGATAACAACTTCGACGCCAGTTTCGAAAAATATTTTACGAACACGCCGGTTCCAGCGCGCCGCGGAGAAAATATACAACGCTGTTTATCGAAATTGTAACGTACGAGAGTGAGACGTTTCGAAAATTTAGTGCGATCGAAGCGCAACGCCTTTGTCGGTTCGCAAAATGCAATTGGTTTCGCTACGTGCACGAGGTTAGGCCACAATCTGTGTCACGAGTGCCACTCGAGTTTCTCACGTTCGGCTTGTAACTTGAAACACGAGTCTGATTTATTATAATCCAAGGAGTTAATCGTACTCGTTTATCCGTCGTCCCTATTTCTTAGCGCCGCAGATTGAGAGATTATAAACTTTCATCGTCGTTCCATACGTAATAGATAATTCGAAGGTATCGACCCACTGTTTCGTAACGCAATCATTTGAGAAAAGAAAAAATCTAATTAAAGATCGCCGAGGAAATTACGCCGCAATTGCGTTTTCTAACGGGGAAGTCTGGTAGCAGTGAGTTCTGACATTTATTATTCCGTTTGAGTACCAAAGAATTCGCGAATGTAATCGACAAATAATTTCTTTTTACAACATTCGAGGAATACCTTCTTCGTGCAACGAACTTTCGAATTTGAGAGTAAAACTTTGTTGCCAAGAACTTGAATCGTTCCTCGTATATATCTCCCGCCGATAACAAGTTCGATGCACATGTTCCGCGTGCAGGGAACAGTTTCGAAAAATATTTTACGAACCTGTCGGTCGATGCTCGATTCTCGTAAGTTTGGCGCGCGTTGAGAAAATACAAGTTTGTTTATCGAAATTGCAGTACGAAGAACGTTTCGATACGAGAAGAAGAAATATTGTAAATGTTGCTTCTATGGTCGATTAAATTTTTGTAAACTCTACCGTATAGTTATATTTAAAAAATGCGATGTTTATGTTTTATTATTATGACTCGTGTGCGAGTACGGATGCTTCGAATGACACATGATGTACTGCAATAGGAAAGGTTACTACGACTTGATAATCACTCACCGAGGTATACTGAAATTTTTATTACGATCACACTATGCAGAGTATACATCGAAACTGACCATTAGTCATACTCGTTTGCCTATCATCATTACTTAACATTACTAATTGAGAAAATATGAACTTTCAACGGCGCTCTATGCGTAATAGATAATTCGAAGGTATTAACCCTCAGTTGCGCAACATGGTCGATCAGGAACTCGATGAAAAAGATCCTTATAAAGTTCGCTGTGGAAAGTTTGCAGCGTTTGCAGATGTTTTTACGAGGGCATCTAATAGCTCAGTCTCGAACACTCGTTCTCTGGTTCGAGCATTAATTAATTCATGGGCGCACGGATAACCAAGAAACGATTGTTCCTTGTAATTAATATAACAACTCTGTGTTACGTAACCTTTCTCTTTGGCACAAATATTTCTTTGATTCGGTGATTTTTAATTATTAATTTGTAGGATTCGAGAAGCCAGACACAATTTGCGTTACAAAGGTTTAATGGGGTAGACGAGACTGAAGGGGGAAAAATTCCTAAACACGGTTTCCCGATCGTCAGAGTTTTACCCGACGAGCAGCACGAAAGATCGATCGTCGTGGCAGCGACAACGTCTCGTTCCTCCCCTGTCCTTCCCTCGCAGGCCCATCAATTACGAGGCAAGTTCAGCGCGAAAGGGTCAATTCAGGAATAAAGCAGCGGTCGTGGCGCGGCTGCGTGGAATGAAATCGCAAGCGTGAAGGCAATTCCTTAGGACGAAGTTGAGGTGAAGGTAGAAACGTGGCTGCTCCGGGTCAACCAACTCAAACGTATGGTTGAGGTGCCCCTCCTACCTCTTGCCGGTTGCTTGCACGTCGTGTGTGCCCTCTCCAATGTCCTCCCACCCTTTCCTACTTCGAGATCGGTGGACTCGTGCCATCGAGGTGCTCGTGTCGCGAGGTTATATGCCTTTGGTTTTGTTCGAGCCGTTCGACGGGCCACGCGATAGTTCGCTGCACTCGACTATCTCCTTCTTCCAGGATTTTTCGAGAGCAAACAGTACCGCGAATCGTCCCGACTTTGATGCCGCCTGAATCTCCAACGGTTCTTCCTCTTTCATTTTTTTTTTTTTTTTATATTTTCCCCTCTCTCGATCTGTTCTTTCATCGAGATTCCACGACCATTCCACCGGTAAGGTTTTCCAAAGATTTCTTTAAGGACAATATTAACTTATAGTTTTCGAAGGTCAGGAATTGATTTTTTGTCGTTTTTTGCTAACAGTGGACTCTCGGAGCTCGTTCATTCCATCGGTATGAAAATCCAGTTTAATCTCATTTTCCGTTCAACGCTCGTACGTCCCGCGAGGTCGAAGACTTTCTTAAAAGTGCGTGGCCAGCCCTTGAACCAGATACTGCTCGATGCCTCCGACGCCGTTATCTTGGCTCATTTCAGCCTTCCCTGCTGCTTCGTTTAAACGTATCGCGCGGAACGACTATTTTTAAACCGCGCTGCACTCGGTGCAATCGGTAGGGCTTTCGAGTCAACCCTAACGAACGAGTCCCACGGATCGTTTCAGCTTTTTAATTATCAAAATTTACTCTCCGAGACGTTTCAAATGGTACACAGTCCTCGATAACTTTAAGACATAAATAATAGATAATAAATCTGTATAGTAACGTCCCTTGAAAGAGATGGTACCGGTCGGTAGATGCACCGATTGATAAACTTCTGGTAAAAACAGAAAGCGTATTTGGTCGTAGCGAAACGAACGGGCAGTTTTATGCGTTACAACCTAATAATTAAACTGGCCTTAATTATTCACCGGTGACGCTCTCTGCGGAGTAAACGGTCGCGGTTGTCGCACCGGACGATGATTCACCCGAGCGTATGGTCCTCGCTGTTATTGTCACCGCGGCCGTTAATAAATATCCGTTCGAATCGTACGATTAATTGCGACTCATTAAGCGTGGCTGTCCGCGGAGCGAGCCGGTCGTTACTCGCGCGGTTTTTGCCGGCCGCTCTTATTAAAACCGGTGGAAATCGTTATTAGCATCTGTCGCGGTGTTTCAGACCGGTAACGCTTTTGCGCAACGCCAGCGAAAGTGGGTTAAACGCGTATAATTGAGCTAATCTTAATTAACTGGTAGCGAGGTTCCAATACCTCTGTTTCTGCTGGACGCTCGATGGGCTCCGAGCTTCGTCGACGAAGCCTCGTGTGTCGTCACGCGTGGAAACGCGTGTATCGATACACACGCCTGTGGCGCGATCAACCGGTTGGCTTCTCCCTGGTTTCGTGTGTCGTAAACGCGTTCGCCAGAAGTGCTCGTTTAGACGCAAGGTCAGTAACGCGATTAAATCGTTCCCGATTGCCGGTTAACGATCGCCTCGTCTTGATTAAAAATCCCCGGCTGCGCAACCGTCCGGCCGCGCTCTGCCGTCTAATCCTACCAGGGATCGTTTGTTGTTTTATGCTAAATACCAGGCGTCCATTAAATCTATCGAGCGCGCTCGAACCGAGTCACGATCTGCTACGGCGGTCGTTGCGTAGCCACCCCCGCGTCCCCGCCACCATCCCCTCTCGTCGACCTCGTAAAAGATCAGTCTGTGACATTTGCTTTGGTAGCGGCGTTAAGTGTAACATTGTTCGCAATCGGGCGTAATTGAAACGTCGACAGGTAAAAGATTGCCCGCGCGATGTAATTGGAGAGAGCGGGTCGCCGCGAACAGGAAAGTTCAAACTGGAAGGTTAATGCTACGGAATCTTCGATATTCTTCCTTTTCCTACGGCCGTGGTCGCGTGTCGATAATTACACCTGTCTTAGCGCGAATGTAGAAAACGTCTGGAAACTGTAAATACACGGGATGGGAAAGAGTTAATTATCAGAGCTCGCGATTTTCAGACGCGGATTCGAAGGAACAATGTCGTACTGTGACGAGTCTGACTCGATACAAGTTCTTGATGTCGAGTTTCCAAACCGTGAGGCTACTCGCCATCAAGTCTAATTGTATTAAAATCAACACATTTTTATTGTCTTGAGGTGTTCCTAAAACGAATCTATTCTTTTTTGTGACCATTCCTTGTACGAACAAATTCAAACAAAATTGAATAGTATACGTTTGAAAAATTACATTAAATCGTACCTCGAGGGGTTAATACAGATAGACAATTCGTGAATTTTTTGAAGTACAGAGGGATATGTTTACGAAGTTCATATTTCAAATGTTTAGTTTGTGCTCCTCAAGATGAAAACTTCTCGTGACTCCTGTATACCATCCTACTTCGAGTCAGATGTACTATGCGTTCGCGAGAAGTTGGCCACTGAAAGGAATGCAAGTCTGATTGGCGCCTAGATCCCCACTCTAGCATTTAACACGCCCACTGTCCCTTGTACCGTCCCACTAGCCAACTTTACACGAACGCACAGTACTCCCTCATGGAAACTTAAAATATTAAATCACATTTCTCGAAGAAGACTGATTCAGAACTCGAACTGTGAAAGCCTCAAATGTTTTCCTCCGTCCAAAGTGTTAAACAATAATTGCTGCAGTGAACTATTGTAGCACCAGAAGTGGGTTGCCTGCGAGAGATGATCGAGGTCCCCGGTAGCCCCGTTGGCTTTTACTTTCGTGGCCGTAAGTCGTGTAAGTCGGCGCGGAACAAGTACGACTTGTCCTTCGTGCGGTCAAGTCACGTAGACTTGACCTAGTCTCTGTCGGGGTGGGAGCCAGAACCAGAGTTACCGGTGGCTCCGGTGGCCGGTATCGAAAAATTTCAAGGCTCGCGGCCTGGCATAATTACGGGGCCACCGTCGGCATATCTCGCCGCGGCACAGCGGCGCATTTGTTGCAATTTGTCAGGAACGCCCGTCCCCCCGGTAATTGCCATTAAATCGCGGCCAAGATTCGATCTTGCCCGCGTTATTACCACTGCCCGCTACGGCTGTGACATGCGCCTATCGGTTTATCGCCGCGCCTGATCGACTCTGGATATCAGATGGCCTGTCCGTCTAGATCGGGGACGATACCGAAGCCTCGTCTAGCCGACCATTTTTTCCCCCCTAGCTCCTGGCCCCCCTCCTCCGTCGATTGTCTTCCGAGTCTTCTAATTCGGTTCGTTGGACTTCGAGGGTGGTCGCCAGGACCGTCACAAAATGGGAACCACATTGTTAAAATTAAAAATAGATCGTAACCAATGACAAAATGTAAGATCTTCGTGAGTCTGACTTCGAGTCTCGAGTTTCGTAATTTTAATTTTCTGATTAATTGCATTTGCACTGTGACGGTGTGTACAAACATTCTGATCATTTTTTTAAAATAGCAATGCTAATATTGACGTGTGTGTATAGAGGGCGCCGAAATTCCTAGCCACGGGTCTGTTGGGCCACGCGCGTCCCGACAGTCGCGTGTTTTTCTAAACGTACTCGTCGAGGCGTGTGCTCAGAGAACCGTATTCTAGTCACAATTCGCACGCAATGCCCTTTCGACGGCACTCTATCTGTCGATTTTTATCGTGAAAGCGTAAATCCCTCCGAGTGTGGCTCGTTTGCGAGAGACTGAAGAGAGAATCGCCGCAAAACGTTTTCGATGGAAAGGAGCTTATCCAAAGGGATTACGGGGCCGTGGTTTGTCCAATCGGTCGATCAATTAGACGCTCCGAATTAGAATCGCGATTCACGAGTCTCGTTTCGCTGGGTCGCGATTAAAATTACACCCCCGCGGCTGGGATTTCGCGAACAATCGAATCGCCCCGATCGCTCGATTGTTTTGTTAGAAATATCCTAGCTGGTGATTATTCGCCGAGCAAAAACAATTTGACGGTGGATCAACGATTATTTAGAAATTGTGTTGTCATATTTTCTAGATTTAACGACCGTAGGACAAAGGGATGGAAACGTAAACAGAATGGTTCGTCGAGAATGGCCGGACGTTCTTCCTCGTTTATTTCAAAGTATTTTGCACGAGGCACGAGCTCTCCAGAACGACACTGGTGGCTCCGAGGATCAAAAACTCAGCGCCCAATTTCCCCCGGAGCCATCGAACAGAGAACGAGGCGGCCCCCGGGGCGGTGATAAGCGCGTTCCTTCGATTCCTCCTCTGAAAATAGCATCAAAGGGAGAAATGGTTCCCCTTTGGTGCAGGGAAGGTCTTATTCAGCGGCAAAGAAGCCGACGTTTTTTCCGCGCGTCTCTGTTTGAAGAACCGGAGGAAATAAAAAGAAAGCTGCGCGTGACTATCGCGTGCATAATGGAAGGGCCGTCATTAAAACTTTCCTGGCGTCGGTATGCGTTGCGTGCATGCGATTCTTTCTTTTCCTCGATTCCTCGTACCCTTTACCCCCCCTACTGTACTCCAGTGAAGCGATTTCCGATGTTTCGCGCGGCAACTTCTGCGTGCAAACCGTCGCGCGGCTGCATAGCTGATTGCGCAACAAACCGGAAACTCCTGTGGTCGCGCGAAAACGGCGCAGAAAAAAACACGGACGGAATTTTCAACTTCGTCCCGGGAACTCTCGTCGAACCAATGCTTTTCTTCCTGATGCTCGACGAAACTTTTCTCTGTAAGTCCCGATCGATGTGAAACCATAGACGACTTACACGAGTACACCTTTATAAATTTAGTCATCTACTCGAATTTTTTTCTCGAAAATGGTTAGGATTTCGAGGATATGTCTATTGACCAAAAATGATGGAAATTGCCCCCTGCAGCTAAAAATAATTTTTTTAAAACGATTTCCCCCCCCCCCCCCCCCCCCAAAAAAAAAAAAATATTTGTCCATCTACTGAATTTTTTTCTCGAAAATGGTTAGGATTTCGAGGGTATGTCTATTGACCAAAATTGATTACAATTGACCCCCCTAGCTAAAAATAATTTTTTTAAAACGATTTAAAATTTCCCCCCCCCCCGAGATATTTGTCCATCTACTGAATTTTTTTTCTCGAAAATGGTTAGGATTTCGAGGATATGTCTATTGACCAAAAATGATGGCAATTGACCCCTGCAGCTAAAAATAATTTTTTTAAAACGATTTAAAATTTTTTCCCCCCCCGAGATATTTGTCCATCTACTGAATTTTATTCTCGAAAATGGTTAGGATTTCGAGGGTATGTTTATTGACCAAAAATGATGGCAATTGACTCCTGCAGCTAAAAATAATTTTTTTAAAACGATTTAAAATTTTTTTCCCCCCCGAGATATTTGTCCATCTACTGAATTTTTTTCTCGAAAATGGTTAGGATTTCGAGGATATGTCTATTGACCAAAAATGATGGCAATTGACCCCTGCAGCTAAAAATAATTTTTTTAAAACGATTTAAAATTTTTTTCCCCCCCGAGATATTTGTCCATCTACTGAATTTTTTTTCTCGAAAATGGTTAGGATTTCGAGGATATATCTATTGACCAAAAATGATGGCAATTGACCCCTGCAGCTAAAAATAATTTTTTTAAAACGATTTAAAATTTTTTTCCCCCCCCGAGATATTTGTCTATCTACTGAATTTTTTTCTCGAAAATGGTTAAGATTTCGAGGGTATGTCTATTGACCAAAAATAATGGTAATTGACCCCTGCAGCTAACAATAATTTTTTTAGAACGATTTGAAACCTTTCAATTTCGCCGAATTTCAGGGGAATCGTCATTCATGGTCAGACATTGTATTTTCGGTAATGAATTTTTTTCTCGAAAGTACTTAGGATTTCGGGGGTATGTCTAATCACCAAAAATGATTATTATGGATCCCTGCGACCAAAAATAATTTTTGCGAAACGAAAAATTTCAACACTTACTCGAATTTTTTTCTCAAAAATGCGTAAGATTTGGGGGTATATCTGTTCTCTTATCTCTACTTATAAAGTGTAAGGTCTACTCGTATACCTCGTCCGTGGTGAAACTATGGAAAGAACTTGCAACTTGTTATGGAAATGCCTGGGGAGAGAAATACTCCGGTACGATTTGCTTCCACGACCATCGTAACATCTTTATTTTACGATACGTTGTGTTTGTTACACCACCACACGCCTTTGTACGTTATTAATTAATTCGATCAGATCGTCGATACGATCGGCGTTGCAGCAACGACGCACGAGAGACGGAGGCGCAGTTTCTTTCTTCGCGAGGCTGCTCGAACGACTCAGGGACGTTATTTGCTTAATCCTTCCACGAAGGATGCGTCTACGGCTGCTCTAACGCGCTAGCCACGGTAATTTTTAATATTCCGTCCGGATAGCCGCGGCAATAACGCCGCGGACTGTGGATTGAAATAATTGTCACCTCGGCCTTGCCCGAGCTAATGCGATTCCACGAAAGGCGTGTCGAGCAAACTTTCAAACCCAAGCCACGATAACGCTCGGAGCCGTCTCAGATAAGAGACGCACGATACGGCTTGGCTGGTGGCCAAAGAACGAGACGCGGCGTTCCTTGACTCGGGAACGTGTCCATCGAAGTTGTAATCCACTTTGTAAAAGAGCCCGGCAGACGGTCGTTCCACCGACTTGCATCTTTTCTGCTCCATTAACTTCCGCGCGCTGCGAGAATCTCGGAATCCGTACCCGAAAAGGGACCAGCGATCATTTACTCGAGCACGCCGCGAGAAATTCTCCATTTTCCACTGGCCACAGAGATCCCTCCCTATCGTTCGATTTCGAGTATTGGACATTCTATACACATGAACAACCAAAATTACCCTAATACGACAAACTTTCGAAGAATCTTCTACTCGTTTCACTTTTTACCTTCCACTCGGGGCATTTTTATCGAAACTTTCCCATACGATAACGACACGTGTGCTGAAGGTTCCGTGCAAATTTGAAGTCGATCGGTGAAATGGAACTTGAGATATCGTGCACACGAGTCCAAAAAATTTCGAGAAAAATACTCTTCAAACGGCTGCAAGTTCGTAAATATTACGAATTAAAACAAATCATGTTTTCAACGACGTATACTTTAAGAGTAGACAAGTATACCCCTTTAAATAAAAACCCCTGGGAGAGCCTTATTTTCCACTTTCGGGCACCCTTTCTCTCGCACGCTACCAATTTCCACCCTTATCACCCAGGTTGCGAAACAGCCAACCGAATGGTCGGCAGACCTTGTGCAAACTCTGCTTCTTATTGCATCCGAATCTCGGCCGTTGCCGCGAGCTCGCGTGCAATCTTCGTCCCGTTCCCCAGAAACGTGACGACGAGCATCGGGGAATATAAGATAGAAGGTTGCAAAGGGGACAAGGGGGGCGGCGGGGGGAGGAAGGATCAGGTACGGTAGCGGTCGTAGCGCATCGGTGACTACTAGCCTCGCAGGACGTGCGCGGATTTATGAACGGCGCTGGGCTGGCACCGTTCCAGGATCCAGAGTTAGCATTTATCCCCGACGCTCCTCTGCTTTTCACGAGGCGCAATCGAGTATGTATGGGGTTGGAACCGTGGGGTCTCGACGCGGGGTAGAGGGCCTCCGCGTATTACCCTACAGAGCGCTAAATTATGCGCGAGAGGGCTTTTTACTAGCACGGAAATCGCCGTCTGAAGGCAGCGGCCGCGTCCTCCGGAAGACTCGAGGAACCAGCCAAGAGTACCGAGGAACTTTCAGGGTACGAAAGGGAAACTAACAACTCCGCGGGACCGTGGCAGACGAGCGTCGCGGGAATGGTTTATCGTCGATGATCGATCGCCCGCTAAAAGCTACGTCGAAAAGGGTTACAATTCGATGGAATAATTCAGAGCGAGGCTGTAAACGAGGGTTTCGCGGAGCTGTTAACTCGAGGAGCGTCACGCTTTTATTGGGAGCCCGTGGATCGCTTCTGCGGTGGCTTTTATTTGCAAAAGCGTTGTTTCGAGCGACAGTCGCGTTAATGGAAACGCGAATCATCGAACTGCAATGTTTTCCGAACGCAACGCTGGGATATGTTTTCTACTGCTGAGATGAGGAGATCTTAGAGTAGAAAGGATTGGTGACTTTCTGATAACCGCTGGAAACTGCTACAGTGTCATTCATTGTCGCGCAAAGATCACGGTCGCCTTCCTCGCCGCGTTATAAATAAAATAGTCGCTTGTTTAGATAAGGACTCGCTAACAGGAATATTTATCGCGCGGATATTCATAGCAGGCTTGAATCATCAACCGCTGGGAGCCGCGCGACGGTAGCTAAACAAATAAAGAAAGCAATGAAAATCTAACGTTCGTAGAAAACTCCGAGAAGGGGCAGCTATTGGGATGTTTTTAGGGGTCGTCTGGCCCCACCGAATGAACCTATCTACAGTGGGTCACGTTTAATTAATTGTAAGAAATGTCATCGTTGGGTGCTTTCGAGGCAATAAATTTTAAACAATTATTTACTACTGATTTTATATTGGGGGTTTTTTATTTTCTGAAACATTCCCACAGCGAGCGTCATAGTTATAGAGGGTGTTCGGCCACCCCGGGGAAAAATTTTAATGGGGGATTCTAGGGGCCAAAATAAGACGAAAATCAAGAATACCAATTTGTTGATGGAGGCTTCGTTAAGATGTTATTAACAACTAAATTCAAAAATTTCAAATCGTTTTGGAAAAATTATTTTCGGTAGCGGGGGTCAATTATAATCATTTTTGGTGAATAGACATACCCCCGAAATCCTACCCACTTTCAAGAAAAAAATTCTAGAAGGTGTGAAATTTTTCGACGAAATTAAAAAATTTCAAATCATACTAAAAAAATTATATTTAGTTACAGTGGTCAATTACAATCATTTTTGGTCATTACACATACCCCCGAAATTCTACTCAGTTTCGAGAAAAAAATTCTTTACCGAAAATATAATTTTTGGCCAGAAATGTCTGCCAGAATTTTCATGCGAATCTTTAAAACGTCATAACTTCTGAACGGATTGGACGATTTTAATGTTTAAAAAAGCAAACTACGCGTATTTTGATGGAAAATATGTACAAATCGCAAAAATATTCGAAAAGTTGGTCCTTGACTCCGCAAAATGAGAAAAACCCCATAAAAATGGTCCAATTTTCACAGTTATAACTCCTACAATTGTGAATATATTTCAATGAAACTTTTCTCTGAAGTAGAGCTCATACCTACAAGAAAGTATTACACAATTTTTCTGTAGGGTGTCAAACAAAATTACTAAAAATGAAAAAGGAATTTTTAAGAAAACTCGACAGGTGCCTAAATTTTTCGACGAAAAAAAAAATTTTTAATTAATTCTGAAAAAATTATTTTCGGTTGCAGGGGTCAATTACAATCATTTTTGGTCATTACACATACCCCCGAAATCCTACCCACTTTCTAGAAAAAAATTCTAGAAGGTGTGAAATTTTTCGACGGAAAAAAAAATTTCAAATCGTTTTGGAAAAATTATTTTCGGCTGCGGGGGTTAATTACAATCATTTTTGGTGAATAGACATACCCCCGAAATCCTGCGCATTTTCGAGAAAAAAATTCAGTACGAACGGAACTTGAAACGTTAATAATTTTTTAACGAAGCCTCAGTGAAAAAATTGATATTCTTGATTTTCGTCTTATATAGGCCTATAGAATCCCCCATTAAAATTTTTCCCAGGGGAACACTCTGTATACATACATACAGTTACTCCCACTCATATTGGTACACTATAATGGTGATTGGTTTCTTAAGGATTTCTGTTTGAATAAATTAAAAATGAGATTTGTCAACGATCATGCCACGTTGGAAACACCGGTTCTCGTCCGATCACCGAAGTTAAGTAACGTTGGGCGCGGTCAGTACTAAAATGGATGATCACTTAAGAACACCGCGTATTGTTGACATTATCATTATTGCATATCGTTTATATTATACCTCTGTATCGGGCCCTGTAACTGGGTATTATTAATGCTATACAAAATAAAAAAAAAACAAAAGAAAAGAAGCTTCGTTAATAGAAGTGTAACCAGTGTAATAAACAAAATTTGGTAAACACGAATGGGGAAAAATTCATAAAGATCAAGTGTTTCTTTTCATTTATAACGAATCACCATTATAGTGTATCTCAAAACAATAGATGTCACGTATCAGTTTACCTCCATATTATAACATAGATCACGTATCACTTTATCGATGTGATTTTCAATTCTAAACATTGGCGTTACTCTAAACGTTAAGCAGAACAGAAAATAAAATGTAAAATAATTCTGACAGAAGATACAGTTTTGTTTGGGTAGATTCCAAGTAAGATTGCCACTGGTTTGACTGTTGGTGACCAGGATGGGCGAATTGAATTCGGTAATTACACAGTTTGGCCACGTTTTGGGGGATCTTGTGCCACCGCGTAGCGTCGGGGCGAAGGTACCCGAAGAAGATACACGGGTGTCGTTAACGATCGAGTCGCGTGTAAACTCGTTGAAGCACCGAATCATCGGTGGCACGTACGAACGTCCAATTAAAAGCGGCGGCCCGAACGGTCCCGCAATAAAACGAGCCGAGTAAATAAGAAATAATAAAGACGGCCTCGGAGCAGAGACGGCTTAAGAATACGGTAGCCGAGCTAAGTTATATTTGATGCGTTGATAATTTGTTTCGCGAGGGACAGAGAGGCTGGAAGGGCGGGAGGGACGAAGAGGGACCGAGGAGAGAACGGCCCTCCCCCTTCGTCCGTACGCCTCGGTCGTCTTCGTTCCTCCTCGCGCTCGCTCAGTTCCTCCAGCGTGTTACGAACGGACCTGTCAAGTCTACCATTTATTTTCCAACTCGAGGGCCGAGAAAGTGAATCCTTATTCCGCTCCCAGAGACTTCTGTGTCGCGGGGAATAAATCTGAAAATTACGGAAAACGCACGAGTCACGGGGCTCCGGCCCGTTTCTCGAGCCTCCCTCGAGAACTTGTTAACGAAAAACTGAGCAATTCGATACTTTTCGAAAGAGTCCGAAATCTGCATTACTGCAACTAAACCGAGATGTTTTAATTCGCGAAAGAAACGTACTTTGTCTCGTATAGTCCGGGCCACGATATAGCGAGGTCGTAAACTAAACTCTTGAGGGTTGGGACCAACTATTGCTGGGGCACTTAGGGCCGTAGATGACATCTTATTTGAGGGTGCCTTTCTTTTTTCATTTTCTACATGCATATATTCTAAGCAGGTAAATTAAGATATTAAAGACTTGAGTAAGACTTTTACCTGTTACGATACCTCTAAAAATGGCGACACTAGGCTAAGGCCCTTAGCTACTCATATTTCTGTCAATTCACTTGTTTCGGGGGCTGAAACGTGTAAACTTTGACAGCTACTGGAGTTTACGACCTCGCTATATCGTGGCCCGAACTATAGCGTAGAGTTGGGACATCGAAGGCTTGATTTATCTCTATTATTTCTAATAATTCTGTCCGTGTCGTGTTTCGTGACAGTGTAATTTCTCTCGGAAAAACGTGTACGTGATTCCTGTTTCGTAATGGAAGGTCACGGGGGATTCTCGATCGCTGGGATTCGGTAGCCGAGATGCCACGGCGTGCCTAACATAATCTCGTTGCGTGGAACGATTATCCACGGAGGATGAACCGTGGCGTATCGACGTCGACAGGGCCGGTTTCAGATTATCGGGCCCCGAACTGCACCAAGGATCGTCTAGTTCGCAGGAACTTCTAATCTCTCTCGGAAATCTCGTCCGTCCGAGGATCATCCGTGTCCGACGCGAGACGAAGGATGTCGAATTTCAACTCTTGCGCAAGCTGTCGCGAACTTAAAACTCTGCATTTCCTTTCTTGCAAGTCCCTTTGCAATCTTCTGGACTGCAATCGTGATTATACGATATTTGAGATACTATTCTAAATTTTATATCGACTCCCAAATGGAACTAGTACACCCTTAAGTGGACTGTCAATCTCAACTGAATTATTTTACTTAATGTTAATTTTGATAAATGGAAATCAACTTCCTTTTAAAGCATTTTAACAATTATTAGTTTAAACGTGCAGTGGGCCCAATAATTAAGAGTTAAAAGATTTCGTAATGTAAACTAATTTTAATATAGTCTCCTAGCTTCTTCTTATTGTGGATACAATTTCAAAAATAATAGGAACCGATGAGAGAGTGTCTGAGCTCGTACGCGGGACATTTGTCAATATAAATGTTATCTTAAGGATGTTGTTTGAGATCTTAAAACAACAGAGAATATCCATATAACTCCACCACTGTTTGGAACAAGATAAACGAGAAATTCAAACAGTACCTGGACTTCCTCGAGCCGCCTATGTCGAGGCGTGTCCGAGCCTACAGTCAGGCTAAAGATAGTCATTTCGAACGGTTCCCGTACAGTAAACTGCTAATTTTCAGGATCTCGTAAACAACACAATTTCAGTCACTCTTCGTCGTCTCTACGATCCGATTCTTGACATTAAAAACTCTGCTAATTTTAATCAAAATATTCTCAATATTCGAAGACCATCGGTAGCGTTTCTCTAAATTAACGTTCAAGAAAATTACAAGAGATCTGACTGAAATAAAACAAAAACTCCCAAAACACAAAAAGCCACTGCTACAATCGCGTTTTCATTTCGCTCGAATAAGATTCCGCGGCGCTCTCGAAGTCAATAGAGCATGAAACAGGTAGACCAAGATCGTCTCCAGTGACAGATCCTACAATCTCCGGAATCAGTCGTTCCTCTCCCAAAAGAAAAAAGAATCTTGTTGGAAGCGGAGAAAACGGTACACATCGTAGGGCTCCCAATACAACTCGGACAAGTCCCACTGAATCTAGCGAGCTGGGAACCCACGTTATCGTCTTCCTAGCCGGAGTTACCTGTCGCCAGGAAGAAAATCGGTCGTCCGATTGTCGAGGGGGACCGTGCAGGATGGGAGGGAGGGGGGCAACGAAGGAGAGAGAGAAGAGGCGGCTGTCCGTTTCGCCTACACATTAATCCAGCCCTGGTCTTTAGGACTCGTATGTAAATGCGATGCTATATTTAGACCAGTATCTCGGGTGTATAATACGTTCGGTCGGAGTTGGAGGATCCTCTGCCGCTGGACACGCGGGGCCCGCAGGTGTGTGCGTGTCGCGCTTTCTGTGTGTGCGCGTGCGCGCGCGCGAGGGCCCGATACGTACACGTGCGTGCGCTGCAACTGCAGGACCCGCCAAACCGGTTACCCACGCGGCTCGTCGACACCAACACCAGCCCGGGACACCGACTCCAACACCAAACGGGGCCCTCGCGTATCGTCCGGACAGGAACACCGTGGATGGAACACCATCTTCTGTCCTCCGTTCCCGATCTTTCCGCCTGTCGTCCTCTCCCTCGCGCTTCGGGCCCTCTTTTGCACGAGCGACAGGGTTACGCGCGATCATCAAACCGCGCTTACTGCCGAGGTTACACACCCACCGACCCGAAGGTGCCGGCCAACGGACAGCTGGGGGATTTCCTGATCTGACGTACACCGTTTTCTGGGGCCCGCGCGAACCGACAGTAGGACGAAACGGCGTTGTATTCCGAAAAGGGCCCATCGAGCGCTCGAACTCATTTTTGCTCGTGGAAAATATACGGTCGTGGTTATTTCGAACACTGTGGAAGGGGAATTTTAGTTTACTCCGGGACTCTTGTTATTTTATGCAGTTGTGTGGATTTCTGTGTAAAATGTTAACGAAAAATATTTACGATACATTGTGATCATCGGTAGATCTTAGATAGTGCAGATAGTGAGACACAGATTTTCATTTACCAATTTGGTAACAATCAACATTAAGTAAAATGATCCTGTTGAGATTTAAGAGTCCACTTAAGGGTTAAAATGCCTTCTGTTTACAGTTAGTAAAACACGTATGCTTGGCTTTTTAAATTTAAATTTAAATAGTGGCTTTGAGTAGCTAAAATATTTGAATCATTAATATTTTATATGAATACTTCAAGTATACTAAATGATAGAAAATATTCACGGTTGTTGTGTCTACTTCTTAATCGAATAAATAGTTTATGTACCGAGCTTGATCAAATTACCGTTCTCCAAGGTCATCAAGATTGAAATATTAATATAATCTGAAGAGCTGAATGTGTGATTAAATCCACTTGCCTCAGCGAGAGCTCCGGTTATTTAAATAAAAAATTACAAGTAGTGGGGATAATTAGCCAACTCTTATTATACGAACCTGGAATAGTCAGTAAAACAGATAAATATGTTTTAGTCCATGTATCTCTGCATCCAAACAAATTATATTTCATAGTATTCGAATTAATTGAATATTAGAATCCTTCTTCATAAACAGCAGTGCAATAGATTCTGTAGAATATAGCAATAATAGAGCAAGATAATGACAGATTCTGCAATCTAACAAAATTTTTAAATATTCAAAATAACTTTACTCGAAATCGTAAAATACCAAAAATATAGAACAAGATTACAAGTTCCGTAAGTGATCCACAAAACCCACATTTTCAAACTATTCTAATCAATTCTAAATTCTACGTTTCCATCAACATCCTCACTTGGGGGGGGGGGGGGGGGCCCACCAAACTCGAGCAAAACTTTACTGTGTAAAAATGAAAAGTTGGCCAGCAACTCCTATTATCTCTAACATAATTTCTTTGCTACGTATCCACCTCCCTGAGTTGATATCGTCCAGACCCAGTAGCCAAGTTCTCGACTGGGGGCAGAGTAAGGTTCTGGGTCAGTTTCGTAGTCGGAGCTGACGCTGTGTCTGGTTCCTCGGGGTTCCCAGTACATCATTACGGAGGTTCCCGTCCATGATGTTGGTATTTTTACGCGAAAATCGTGCGAGTCATCGAACCCCGGCGCACGAGGCAACCTTGAAACTTTCGTCACCGGGGGGCACGGCCTCTTAATACCTGACGTAACCGCACGAACTGCACGAGAGAGCGAAAGAGTGGCGAAGGGCGACGGGGTGGCGTGGGTGCACGTTTCATGCACATACACGTGCACGCACCGGTGCGTACTCGAGTGATATTTATGGCTCGAGCGACACGCGGATGGAAACGAATGCCCAGGATTCTCGGATGCTACCTCGATAATCGTCCGCGAGGAAAACGCTCCCATCGGGATTCCCCGCGTTTCTTCCAGTCTTTTTTCCGAAAAATATTCCAACGAATGCACGCTTCCTCGATCGTTTTCAGATTCTCCGACGCACCTGAGAACCTCGACAGCAATTTCGACGACATTCGAGTGCATAGGTTGCATCTTCTTCAAGTTGCCCTCAGAAATTGCATTTGTCGTATGCGTACCTCGTTTTAGCAAATGAATGTTCGTTTTGTATACTTAGTCCGCGCAATGGAGATGTTTGATAAATAAAAGTAAATTTTCCAAAGTGGGGACGCCTCCAAAAAAGTTCGAGAACGGTTGGTGTAGAGCGTAATATCGTGTGCACGTGGGAGGTTGTAAAATGAGTCTCGCGAATAAGGACACTTGTTCAAAAACAGGTCTTTATTAATCACTTCTTACGCAGCCACCTTTCGTCCGCCTTTATGTCTTCCTGCTCTACTCTCGCTCATTCTGGCTGCGTTGTCACACCTGTTATCCTCCTACCTTTTCACACCCTCTTTCTCTGTCAACCTAGTTCTTAAATCATAGACTCCTTTCACCCTCACACCATCGTGCTTTTTTGTGGCTTCGACAAATATCTTTGTCACGACTGCCACGCCCTGTAGTTTTTGTGTAGAGTTTGCACTGGTACTCTATTTGGGTGACGTTGGAAAATTCTTAGTGTTCGACGCAGTGGTTTTTAAATTTAACACCTTACCAACGAAACAGAAAACTTCCGAGTCTTGGACAAAGCTACCAGGATCAGAACGGTAGAAAGGAATAAAGCACGCTCGAATAGGATCGACTACGCATCAACGATTAATTGAATGAATAAAGAAAAATGACACGGGTTGTACGGATACATTAACATTTACGAGCCCGAATACTCGAATCCCTTTTAAAGCTCTGACGATGAGTAATGAATTCTATGATGTAGGTTCAGGACCTGTCGAATGACAATCTATCATACATCATAAGTGACAACTCCAAGTTCATAATGCGTGTCACTAAATTGAGTATCTTGAAGTGTCAGTGGACAACATTATTCACCAAGTCTTTCCCGTGTATACTCCAGGACAAATACGTCCACCGAGGCCTCTGACCCTTTGTCTTCTTCGTTTACGTTTTTTTTTTACTCGAAGTATACGTCTGGGTAACTTCAAAGTCGAGAAGTAACCGTCGGAGTTTCAGGAAACGTTTATTACAAAAAGGACCCCCGCGCGTCAATTTGACACACATAACGAGACGAGGGCAGAAAACCCTGGATCATCAAACATTATAATACGACCAAACGACCAGCATCTATCAACGCAAACGCGAGGCGAACAGATGGTCGATGGCAGTTTTTGCAGAGTTATTAGATATTTCTGCTTGCAGCGCCTCGACCTTATTTGCATCTCTCCGAGTCCCATGGGCGGCGTACGAATAAGAACTCGACGACTTCTCTTCATCGAAATTGGAAACATATTGCGTCACGTACCCGTCTCTGGGGGGCTTTCGATGCCGCCACAATTGTCCAAGAAGAACCAGGAAATTTCACAAGCGATATAGAGTATTTCTAGCGGTCGTTCGTCACGTACGTCAATCGCTAACAAACAGGCTCTCGTTATCCGTACGTGCCAAAATCGAGAAATATGTTGGATGCTTTATTCTGTGCGATTAATGCGAGCTCGTTAATTTTATTTTCAATACAGAAATTTATAAGATTAATTTTCTTTTTATTCGACAAGGGAAGTTGTGAAAACGAGGGGTTAAATCGTTCGATCGCCCTGAAAATCAAGTCTCTGGCATGGCCTTGGCCCATGCTTCCTCATTCGACGACCCACTTACTTTTTTATCTCCGTTCGCTTTTTGCATTGTCACCGGGAGTGGGTACCACGCGTGGAACGAGGACGCGGTCCAATTCGCGTCGATTGGCCCGCCCTTCCGAAACGCGTCCCTAAACGGATCCGTCGTGACGGAGCCAGTGTCAACAAACGGTCCGAAACCATCTGGATGGGCCCCGTGATCAACTCACGGTTCAATTTTTAATCGTGCGTGCTCTAATCCGAGTCGAAATCAAATTTTCGAAGCAGTATTTCAAGAAGAAATCCTCCTTTACTTTGAAACGTTAATTGCGAATGCTTGGCACGAGACGTTTACCAACTAAAAATCGAACCGCGGGCGAAGAACCACTCGAAGAAATATGAACGAGGCGCGTACGTTCAGCTTGTGTTTCTAATGCCTGAGTTAGACGAGCATTTGTCACGCTGCACGTCGCGCGTTGCGTGTTTCTTCGTTCGAATACATGCAATGTTTAGCAATTGACGGCGGCATTCCAACAACAAAGCCACTGCCGTGAGAGTCGATCGTTCAACTCGGGCCTAAATGTCATAACTCCTGTCACAAATCTGTCCCAGTGTCAATATTCGCGGCAACATTGAACCAAATCAATGTATCGACAACACCGTATGCTAGAAAAAGAAATGCTCTGTTGTATTCTCTGCAATCACATATACCGAAGAGAAATAGACAGTTTCAATTTCTTATAAAACTTGAGATGCAGGTATCACTTACCCCCGATTAAATAATTGCATTCATGAGAAATAGACATTTCTATATTCAGCTTTCTCCTTTTCAGTTTCAATCTCTTATCAAATTCGAGATGCAGGGGTCCCCTCCTCCCCGTTAAATAAATAATAATTGAAATCACAGAGAAATAGACATTTCTATATCCAACCTTCTCCTCTTCAGTTTCAATCTCTTATCAAATTCGAGATGCAGGGGCCACTTCCCCCCAAATTAAATAAATAATAATTGCACTCATGAGACAATTGAAATCACAGAGAAATAGACATTTCTATATCCAACCTTCTCCTCTTCAGATTCAATCTCTTATCAAATTCGAGATGCAGGTATCAGTTCCCCCCGATCAAATAACTGCATTCGAGTGAAAATTGAAATCACATGGAAATAGACATTTCGATATTTCCTCCCCAGTTCCATCTGTTATCAAGTGACGCGAACCGCGTTACGTAAAAATGGCCGCGGATACTTTTGCACGCGAGTAAAATCGCGAACGCGTTGGTCGTGGTCTGTTTTTCCCGGTTCGTTCACCGAGAAGCGAGATAGCGTCTGCGCCGCGGTGCCGAGTGATAAGGCGTCAGCTGGCGGTGGGCATGACGTGCTCGACGCACGTGTTACCGCGAGAACGCGGCACGTGGAAACTGCCAGGCCCTCCGCGATACCCGTTACCATTATTTACTATTATTTACTATTTGTCGCGGGTGTTGGCGCGCGGCCGCGCGATAATTGGACGACTCGAGCGAGAAATCGCGCGGCCGCAGGTCGAGAGAGGCCCATAATGGAACCGGCGGACCGACTTTTCGAAATTACGAGCCTATTCAGGCTTGGGCCCTTTTCTCTCGCGCGCGGTAATCTCGTCGTACGCCAGGACGTTTGTCGACGGGAGTACTCGGTGAAATAGGAGAGTCTCGATATGATATTTACAATTAGCCTGGCGAACGGTGAGCAGAGAAGGTCCGTAGCCGTGATTAGTAATTGGACACACTTTTTCTTGCGTTCTGTCTCTCTTGCGCTCGCGAACCGTTCGATGCAATTTACTTAAATTTACGATACTCGCGTGGAGCGGTTGCGTAACCGCGCACGCGGAAGAGGCGAGTCGCGGCGGACGGCGCGTAATTTTCTGTGAAATAAGGTACCAAACGATCGTACCCGCGAACGTTAATAGATCGTTAAAGGCCCGGGACGCCGTACGCGCGATGAGACAGTAGTAACGAATCAATTTCCGACGGATTTTTCATCAGGCCCGGCAGGGAACGTGACCGATAACTCGACGCGGCGCAGTTTCGCGGATATTAATGCGCTCGCCGGCGAGATACGCCTCGATAAACTAGTTCCCGTTAGAGATGACTGGCGCTATTACGCCGTGGGATTTTTATCGCTGCGCTTTATCGAATCGCGGCGTAATTATTTCCGTGTACCTGGTCTCGTGAAGTTGTCTCTGTCACTGGGAGCTCTGCGAACCAAAACACCCGATCGCGTTGCGCTTTTTCCCCAATTTTTTAGGAAAACACTAGAATCTATTAATATTTACAAGATTATTAGCGCACACAGTGTTGCAGTTATTTCGAATAACAGGAGAGTTTGCTATAATTATTTCCTGATATACCCAAAAGGATCAGAGAGACTTCGATCCTGCTTAATGCAGCGTATTTCTCGTACACGCACGATGTGTGTTAAGTAATTGCTCTCTCGGCGTGTCCTTCCCGCATGCATTACTTTCCATTTTCACAAAAGGATCGTTCGATCGAACGGACCGTCGAACCTCTCGGGATTAAACGACGCTCGTCGAGAGGCTCGATGGGAATTCGATTTGGTGCTCGAGTCCCGTTGTCATCGAGTACTCGAAAGGAAACGAGAGCCACGCGACACACCGATCCACGAGCACGGATCGCGAGGAGAAGCGATAGGAAGGCGAGGCCAGTGGCCTGCGTGCGTTCAGCAAATGCATTCGATTCCGACGTTATTGTCCGAGTTTACCGCAATAAGTTTCCAGGATAATCTGCGCGTGGATGGAGCGGCTAGGAGAGTCCAGGGAGGTAGCAAGAGCGGATAATGACAGACCATGACTCGTTAGGTGCCCGTAGACCACGAACAAAAAAGCCTACGACCGAACGAACCGAGCCAACCCAACCACCGACCGTCCAGTCGACCGACGAACGGACAGAGAGGATAAAAAGAAAAACCAGGGCGCACCTGTGCACTAGCAGTAACACTTTACTGCCTCGATGATGTAAACGTGAACGTAAATGAGAATAAGTGGCCGGACTTAAGAAAATTGCATAGTACACTGTGACCGTGCGCGCTCGCTCGCTCGCTCGCGCTCCACTGACCGTTGCAGTGGATGACGTTACGCTCGGATCGATTGTTTTTGTTATCGGCCGATCGACGCCCCCGGTTTTCCATCTGTACGTTTACTCAGTCGAGTTAACGTAAGTAAGGATAGATTACGGGGATTTCTAGACTTTCCAGAATCGGGGACATCGTATCGCGTCGATCGCTAGACGCACTTTCCTGCGTTTCTTTATTAAATCTTCGCCAATATCGAAGGGATTCCATAAAACTTGGAGTCGTTGCGAAGTAGGAAGCATCAATGACTATAAAACAAAAGCAACGCACGCTGCGAGACGAACTTTTGGTGTTAGGTCAGAATTTCTGCGGACGCGTCAAGCACCTGGCTTGATGCAGATAGATTTTTAGAGGACCATAATTTTGTTGTTCATATTATTCTGATAACTTCTTGTGAATCAGAACCTTTAATAACCCAGACACGTGAGATATCGAACGAGATTTTTTTGAACAAAATGATTGATTCGTATTAAATCATATAACGGTGTAATGGCTACTGCCGGTGCGATTGAAAACTGGCTTTTGAAGTATCTTTGCCTGTGGTAAAGTAATTACATGTCTGCTCTGTCCACGACATGGTAGCAGAGTGCAAATTGGGCCTCGGGCAAAAATGAATTCGACATGCCTGCTTTGTTGCACAATGCGCTCCATCGGGAACCTAATGAAAAAGATCTCTCGAAAATTTCTTAAAGAAATTTTACGTGATTTGCGCGCCACGTTGGAACAGTGTATCGAGGCAAGACTCTTGTAATACGTTTACACCGATCGATTTACGGGTTGGCCAACGTGCGCTGCGAACAAAGAGCGCTGCAAAAATATACAAACTGTAACGTATATTTGAGTTCCTGTACAAAAACATTCCAAGACTTTCATAACACGTGTAGATAAACTGCCTCGAATAAGAAACTTCTTTGTTATCGGTTGTACCGATGCAAATTAACTTCCCGCGCTTCGACGCGGAGTATACTTAATTTTAACGGGATCTCAGAAACCGGAATCCAGATAAGCCGCGAATAAAAATCAACGATAAAATACCCAAAGGAAAACGATAAAGCGAATATCTAAATCTCGGTGACCCAATGACGACGAAGCAGCGCGTGTAGCCTGACGCAGAAAAGCACGAAACGTGTGCACGTTCGCGGCAATTATGGTGTCTGGTGGAGTGCCGGCCAAACAGCAGGATCGTTTAAAAGGCAACGGTGCCGGGGCGGACCGCTCCGTATCTCACCTCCCTCGAATCGTCCCGCGACGAAATGTCAAGAGGCAGCCTCGAGTCGTCCTCGTCCCGGGTCCCCGAAGATGCTATCGCGTCCGGACATTATTGCCGCTTTTCATGGTGCCCGTAGGGAACGAGCGGGGCCCCGTACGTCGGCCGGGAGGTTAAACGAATAAAGGCGCGCGTGTATGACACGCAGGACACGCAAGTGCACGCGTGTAGACGCGGCGACCGTACGTACGACGAGAGAGGGCATAAACATGGCCCATTATATACACGTAAAAGCAGCGTCGTCGTCGTCGTCGTCGTCGCTCTCTCGTTCGTTCGAACGCGCGTCGTTGTGTGCGCGCGAGAGGTGAAGTTCATTGCCTCCTCGTATGCGTTGCACCACTGGCCACCGCTGCATCTTCGCGCACACCACTTTCGCGAACGCGCGCGCCTCCGCCAGTGCGTGCACCGTTCATCGCTGTGAGCGTCTGTTAACCCCGGACCCCCTCCCCTCCCCCCGTCGGTACCCCCGCTGCATATGTGTCGCTCGTAAATATACGAGTCACGTGCTGCCTGAAGACGTCAAAATGTGAGACGTAACTCAAGCCGGGGGACACCGGTGCGCGACAACTCCCACGCGATCGAGATCCTCGCGACGATCGGTGCACACGTCTAACGTTTTCGGACCGATCGCTCGCTTGCAACACTGCTGTTAACCATTTATTTATGTTCTGACTGAACTGGGGAGTTGAGAACAAATCACTGGAAATATTAATACTTTTTTATCACCTGCTATTTGCTAACGAGAGCACACTTTCTTACGAAATAGAAAGTAAATACTCCGAGCAAACTGTTTTTATATTCTTTGCTTGTATATTTTGTCTTATATAATCACTAGATGTGTTTCTAGGAGGATACATCCTAATTCCTTGCTCTCTCCGGAGGGGACTCTGTTTTTTCTGTTTGCACAGTAGTACAGTAATGATTCTTAAAATGAGCATCGCTCTCGAGTTAGCGTGTTCATCTTTCGTAAAGTACAAATCTCGAGATAGAAATGTTCAACTTACGAATCACAGCAGTTCATTTAAAGAATCATCGCTGTATTCGATAGCTTCGTAGTATTTATAATATCAGCGACGTTGGTTAAAAAATATACAAGTATTAAGGCTCGCTTAGATCGTCACCAGCAACGTATTACGGTTGCCCTGTACCTTAATTAGAGCCTGTTAAGTGGCTGGTCGAAGGGTCAGGGGTCAAAAAGTGAATAACCCGCAACGAAGTAGCACGCAATTAACGCTGCAAAAGGTTGAAAAGAACGGGTCGGAGAATCCCGGCGAGCGGAGGTTGGATTCGTGACACGCGAGCGTCCGAGCGGACGGTTCGCAACGCGCGACAGCCGTCAACGTGACCGGAACGACGCGGACGAGCGATCGTCGGGGCAAACGAGCCGCACACCTCCGCGCGGAATCGCGCGTGCTCGTGCTTTCGATGGCCTACGCAGAAAATGATATCCGAGAAAGGGGGGTAGGGGTCGCGTAAGTAGGTGGATTACGTTTGACTGACTTGACAACGCAATGCACGGCTCGCAACAAGTTCTCCGGGGACCGGCGACCGGACGAGGGGCGTAGCGGGGAGGTCGACGAGAACGTTGAGGACGGCGAGGGGGGAACGAGAGGGCTCGATATCGTATGCTCGCGTACCGTTGCCACCGTTCGTTGAAAAGGGACGAAGAAATAACGTTGTGGCGCAGCTTATGCGCCCTCGGGGCACCATTATATGGTAATCTCTGCGTCTCCGTCTCGCCGTCGCTCGAACCTCTCGATCCGTCTCCGTTCCACCGACTTACCTCGCGTCTATTCGTCTCCTCGTCTATCCGATCGAACCACCGACAGGGCTCTCCGTTCCGCGTTGCCTTCGGTTTCCCTCTTTTCCGCGCTGACTCGGTGAAGCATACGCGTCACGGCATTTCTCCTATTCTCTGCTTCTCCCGGGGTAACCCCCACCTCCCCCTCGTCCACCCGCTTGCCCACCCCACCCGTCCATCTTTCTCCCTCTCGTTGGCTCTATTTTCCTTTAGTTTGTTTTCCGCTGCCAGTGGGTAATTGCACTCTCTCGCTTTTACCTGGCCGACGTTTTCTTCTTGTCCGCGTATGCCGCCGCCTGCTTTCCTATCCGTTTCCGCGTTTTTTACACGACCTTCCTACCCCTACGTCCCGCCCCGTCGTTCTTCAGTGTTCCTCTACACGGGCACGGTACCCCCGGTCGTTTTCCGCCCTGATTTTTCCACGACGGGAAAAGCGGCATCGCGCTGGGCTGGATTTTAATTACACCCTGGCTCGAACCACCCTGCAACGAGCGCGGAAGCGAAATTACTTTTATCACGCCCCCTCCCCCTTCCCCTCCCGGTATTTATCAGCTTCTTTCTCCTTGTTAAGGGATTCGCGCGGCAATTAGCGGCACCGCTTGCTTCGTGAGCTCGGTTCTATTAATTTTTGTTCGATTTTCACGTTCCCTGTCGGAGCTTCGCGGAGGAGCTCGTGACGGCGAATAAACAGCGCCCGGTGAACCGCGCTCGATCAAACGCTCGCCTCGCCATACTCTCGCGGTGTCTGTGCCACGGGGTTTTTTTCTACTCGTTAAATAGGGTGCGGACCGAAGGGCCATGGAACCCCGAGTGACAAAATCCGATCGTTTTGCTCGGGGCTTCCCGTGAGGGGAAACGCGTTGAATTTTATAAAGATATTGTTGATCGCGATGCTGGATGCCGCGGGAAGAGGAAAAGGAAACCACGCCAGGCGCTCGGTGTATGGGTTCCCCGAGAATGCTATAAAGAGTGTCAAGTATGGTGGAGGGTGGAGAAAATTGCAATTAAATGTCAAGCTGCACGCGCGTAAAATCTTTCCAAAGCTGCGCCTTAAATTTACGAACGGAGACCTAGAAATTTATTATTTAGAGATTTTGTAGACAAGGATTTAAGATGATCCATACTTCTACTGTCCGAGTTTCATATTTTCGTGGACTTGTAATATTATTGAAATGAAAACGAATGTCACGTAGAGTAAATTTTAAACTACAAAGGATTGTGATTGGGAAAAAATTACTCGTCACTGATTACACTCTACTTCCTGATCCACCTTCTCGTTCGGGACTAGTTTTCCTACAGCAGGTGTATACTCATTAGGAAAGTTTACAATCAAAAGTATCTCACAAAGTCTGCAGTAAATATCCTCGACTATAATTTACATCAGAATTACTCATATTGCGTGACCTCAGTGCCTTCAGTGACCAACAAAATTGTAATTTAATGTTCTTTTGTACTGGAAGGATTGGATACACAGAGAATTTCAATTTAAAATTCAGGAATGTATCTTTAATTTTATTCGGTTTCGAAATATCAAAATTGCTCAACACGCACAGGGGGAGAGCTCCTCTGACCCTGAACGAGCCTTAGAGAAAGCTTCCTCCTAGAAATCTCGGAGAATATCTACCATCTGAAACAATTTTCCAATTTATCCTACGAAACTTCGATCTCTGAAGAGCGTACGACTATAAAAATTTTGTTTCCCGGAATGCCTCGAATTTCCTCCGTGGAATTGTTCGTACAGTGCCACAGTCGAACTGACGGAGCAAATAAAAAAAAAGGCAGTAGAGAGGGAGAAAGGTAACGGGAACCCAGCACCGAGCAGTTTAGGCTTATCAAACGTAGTTAAGCCCGCGTTACATAAATTCAACAATACCGGCGGCCAACGAGTAACGATAAAATTTAAGAAACGGCATTGTGCGCCGAGTCGCAGCCGCGTAGAAAGGAGTCGTTAAAGGCCGCTCAACCAGTTGAATTGGCGGCTCAATGTGGCGCGTGCTACCAACACACACCGCCTAGCGTACGCTACGTAAGGCCGGTGCTCTCTTATTATATTATGCATTATTATCTACTTATCGGGCTATTGTCCGTATTGACTTCATTGGATCCGATTCTGGTTGAGGGCAGAGCCTCTCTTCGGCAACAATTGAACAAGACGCGCCGATCAAACTGGTCCCCGCGAGGAAAACAAATCGGTTTTCTCCGCCATCGCGTGGGCCGCTGTCAACCTTTCTCTCAGCAAATGCCTCCAGTACACTTTATACTTCGATTCGATTAATTATAATCGTTAAGAGAAATTAAGAACGACTGACAGCGTCGCCGGTTCAGAATCTGCAATTCATTATCACCGTGAAACTTTTTCACTGATTTAAAAGCAAGGTGGAGGACAATATAAAACAATTTAAAAATTCAATACCCATTCCTGGCAGCTGCTGAGTAGGTTCGAACAAATTTAATTCACCGGTAACGAATGTTTTTAATTTCTCTTCCCCCGGCAAGTACCGTCAAGCTCCGAAACGTAATCTCGCGAAGCATCGAACGAAGATTGCAAGTCGTAGGAGAGAGCATAACGTGCACGGGCGATGTTTTTTCCAGTGCATTATCTATTATCCGTTTGGCAAGGCAGGGACTTTAGCGTGATCTGATAGTAACGTTGCCTTCTCGTTCTCGCCCCTTTCCGTCTCTCTCAGTTTCCCCCCTTAACTTGTTTATCTTTGCCTCTTTGTTTCTCGTTCTTTGTCTGCCGTGGCACGGTTCCCGATCCGCTGTACGTCTCTTTTCTCTGTTCAGCAACGTGTAAAAGCCTCGAGAAATCGAACGTGCTTGCGAGGTAACGAGCGAACAGCTCTCCGAACCCGACGGAAAACTAAAAGCAATCGGGAGCGTTACGAGTTTTACTGCCCTACGGGATTTCTTATCTTATTGCCGTTACGTAACCGGCTAACCAGTTATTGTAGGATGCAGGCATTAAGCTGGCGAAATAATACAGTAACGCCAGCGAAATAAACCGCGCTTTGAAAGGGAGAGTGGCGTAACCTTACGACGATTTTTGACGAAATTCGTTTAACCGCGAACTGACCGACGCTTGAATTGTCTCTGGGTACGCCTCCGTTGCCGATTGCGAAATCCAGCCGAATTTACATTGCCGTCGTTTCTCGATCGTACGAGTTACCAAGTGGATTGCAATGTGCAGAAGTCGCTTTTTGCCTTGTAAAATCGCTTGCTTTATCCTGGCTGCTCGAAATCGGTTAAAATTACACTTAAACGCCGATTGCTCGAACCAAACGCGTATTCACTCCGATAATCAATTTTCCAATACGCGCTCTGGAGCAGTTCAAAATCATAATTAAACACAGTGCTCTTGGACGAAATAACTTCCTGATATCTCGTAACGAAAAAATTTCTTTTATCTTTCATATTTTCCTGCTAAGAAGGAGCTTGCCATTTGTTTTGGTTAAAATTTTAAGGCCGCCGTTAATTAACTCGCCAGCGACGCGCGAGGCTGAAAGCAACACTGCGTTCGGATTAACTCGTCCGTTGGCGCGATGACTTCGAGTTCACGTGCGAGCCTACGAGGTATGCGCGCCCATTTTGCGGATGGCCTAGGGCTTCCATAGCGCGATACGTCGCGTAACGCGTCCGTAACATTAAACCAGACGAAGAAGAAGAGCGCCAGGTTGTAACCCAATAGGAGCCGGTGCTGGGCACACTTGTGGCATGCGCCAGGTTCGTTCTCGTCTCCGCCGCGCCCGCTCCTCGTCCCTTTTCCGCTCGTTTTTCTCTCCACGACGCTTCGTTAGGTCGTGCGTTTTAATTAGAAACGGAACCGTGGATTAGCTACGGAATTTACATCGCGTTAACACCGATTTATCGCCGAACGCGGCCACGTTTCTTCCGTCTCCTTGATCTTGATTCCCCCGGGACGCGCTAGACCCCAGTTAAGGATCTTTCGATCTAGGTTACGTTTATTAAACACTTTTCTTCATCGTCCTTTCCAGCACGTTGGTAAATACGCGCTCGGATAACAAAATTGAAAAATATAAATTTATATTATTGCAATGTAATAGCGGAGATTAAGATGGCGTATGATAGCATGACTATTTCTAGTACCGAAGATCATGTTATCGTCCACCATTACGTCACGTGAAAATATGCAGTTCGTATACATATTTAATAAACTCCATACTGTCGAGTAGCGATAATAACGCGCTGATGGAACTATCGTTGTCGTGACTCACGTGCTAAAAATCCGGAGAATTTAAGATCGTGCTCGATCCACGGAGGCTTTCAACGAATCTTCCAAGCATCTTGCATGAAAATAAAATGATTCTCGTGGTCCTTGAATCCTTGATCGAGGTGTTCGTTGAACCATGCAACATTTCCGAGGTTGAATTCGTCGCGAAGTGGACTGGCGACTGCGTTAACGCGAAACGAAGCTCGACACGGCGTATCATTAGGGTATATTAACGAGGATCGGTTAAAATCCCGCGGCGTTTGTTAAAGTATCGCGATGGGACGATTAAGGCGAGCTCCAGGAGCGTTGAACGGCCCGAGAACCGTTTCTGCGCGTAGAATGACGTCGGAGCGAACAATTATTTCTGCCGCGGCGGGATTACGTTCGTCGCCTCGCGGAAAGTCGAGGATCAACGCGCGGCTGATTATACCGCATCGCGTAACGGCCTATGAATACAACGCTAAGGAGTCGCGAGTCCGAGATTTAATCTCTCCAGGTTGAAACAGGAGTTGGAAATTAATCAATACGGGTGGAAGTTACCGCTATAATTTATACCGTGGCTCGCGAGAACGAGGGTGGACGCGTGGCTTGTAACGCAAACCTCGTGGTGGGACTGGTAATCGCGTCTTGTTAGCAATATGCTTCGATCGACTGACAACGTGTTTCCTCAGGATTCGAATACAAACTAATTCACGTTCTGAAGTATACAGAGTCGAGAAGCTATTTAAAAATTAATACAAAAGTGAAACATCTGTCCCCCAAACTATTCCTCAAGAGTTTCAATTTTCCAAATTGTACTTTGATTAATATTTAGCTAAAAGTGGACTCGTACCTATTAAAACAAATTCTGTGTTTAAATTTCGCGGGTCCAAGAGACCTGAATGCGTGGCTTGCAACACAAAAAATGGAACATCTTTCCCTCAAACTATTCCTCAAGAGTTTCAATTGTGCAAATTGTACTTTGATTACTATTTACCTAAAAGTGGACTCGTACCTGTTTGAACAAATTCTGTGTTTAAATTTCGCGGGTCCAAGAGACCTGAATGCGTGGCTTGCAACACAAAAAATGAAACATCCTTTTCCCAAATAATTTCTCAAGAGTTTCAATATTGCAAATGTCCTGTATTAACGCTGTGCAGGATTAATCAATTGCTTTGAAAATTTACAGTTATCTTTACTATTATATTTATTAAGCATTGACGATCCGTTTTTTTAAAAATTGTCTAATAATTCTGCGAAATAATAGTAATAAAGACTCGATTTTTGATCAAATTCGATTTTAGGTTTCAAATATCTGCCATATTGTTCATTTTTATACAAATTGAAATGTCTCATCGTCAATGTTAAGGACCTTTATCATAGTTAATGGAATATTTCGGTTTTTGTTGTAGACAACAACCATTTTACCATAATCCTACACACCAGTTAGGCATCAAAAAATGAAGTGGCTCGGGAACATGGCGCTCTGTAGGCTTAATTATAAATATTTTTTAAAGATTGCCAAGAGTTTTTTTCAATATTTGTTATACCTAAATATAGTGCAAAGTCTCGGGATAATTGACTGCTTACTTTTTCTTTATTGTAGCTTAAAAAATTGCCTTGTTTTCCATATCGCTAGAGTTACTTAACCCCTTAAAACAAATTCTGTGATTAAATTTCGCGGGTCCAAGAGACCTGAATGCGTGGCTTGCAACACAAAAAATGAAACATCCTTTTCCCAAATAATTTCTCAAGAGTTTCAATATTGCAAATGTCCTGTATTAACGGTGTGCAGGATTACTCCAGTTCTAATCAATCAATTGCTTTGAAAATTTACAATTATCTTTACTATTATATTTATTAAGCATTGACGATCCGTTTTTTTAAAAATTGTCTAATAATTCTGCAAAATATTAATAATAAAGACTCGATTTTTGATAAAATTCGATTTTAGGTTTCAAATATCTGCCATATTGTTCATTTTTATACAAATTGAAATGTCTCATCGTCAATGTTAAGGACCTTTATCATAGTTAATGGAATATTTCGATTTTTGTTGTAGACAACAACCATTTTACCATAATCCTGCACACCAGTTAGGCATCAAAAAATGAAGTGGCTCGGGAACATGGCGCTCTGTAGGCTTAATTATAAATATTTTTTAAAGATTGCCAAGAGTTTTTTTCAATATTTGTTATACCTAAATATAGTGCAAAGTCTCAGGATAACTGACTGCTTACTTTTTCTTTATTGTAGCTTAAAAAATTGCCTTGTTTTCCATATCGCTAGAGTTACTTAACCCCTTAAAACAAATTCTGTGATTAAATTTCGCTGGTTCAAGAGACCTGAATGCGTGGCTTGTAACACAAAAAATGAAGTATCCTTTCCCCAAATAATTTCTCAAGAGTTTCAATATTGCAAATGCCTTGTATTTTGATTATTATTCACCTGAAAATGGACTCGTACCTACAAAAACAAATTCTGTGTTTAAATTTCGCGGGTCCAAGAGACCTGAATGCGTGGCTTGCAACACAAAAAATGAAATATCCTTTCCCCAAACTATTTCTCAAGAGTTTCAATTTTCCAAATGTCTTGTATTTTGATTACTATTCACCTGAAAATGGACTCGTACCTATTACAACAAATTCTGTGTTTAAATTTCGCGGGTCCAAGAGACCTGAATGCGTGGCTTGTAACACAAAAAATGAAACATCCTTTTCCCAAATAATTTCTCAAGACTTTCAATTTTGCAAATTGTACTTTGATTACTATTCACCTGAAAATGGACTCGTACCTATTACAACAAATTCTGTGTTTAAATTTCGCGGGTTCAAGAGACCTGAATGTGTGGCTCGTAACACAAAAAATGAAATATCCTTCCCTCAAATAATTTCTCAAGAGTTTCAATATTGCAAATGCCTTGTATTTTGATTACTATTCACCTGAAAATGGACTCGTACCTACAAAAACAAATTCTGTGTTTAAATTTCGCGGGTCCAAGAGACCTGAATGCGTGGCTTGCAACACAAAAAATGAAACATCCTTTTCTCAAATAATTTCTCAAGAGTTTCAATTTTGCAAATTGTACTTTGATTACTATTCACCTGAAAATGGACTCGTACCTACAAAAACAAATTCTGTGTTTAAATTTCGCGGGTCCAAGAGACCTGAATGCGTGGCTCGTAACACAAAAAATGAAATATCCTTCCCTCAAATAATTTCTCAAGAGTTTCAATATTGCAAATGCCTTGTATTTTGATTACTATTCACCTGAAAATGGACTCGTACCTATTAAAACAAATTCTGTGATTAAATTTCGCGGGTTCAAGAGACCTGAATGCGTGGCTCGTAACACAAAAAATGAAGTATCCTTTCCCCAAACTATTTCTCAAGAGTTTCAATATTGCAAATTGTACTTTGATTACTATTCCCCTGAAAATGGCCTCGTACCTATTAAAACAAATTCTGTGTTTAAATTTCGCGGGTCCAAGAGACCTGAATGCGTGGCTTGCAACACAAAAAATGAAGTATCCTTTCCCCCAAACTATTTCTCAAGAGTTTCAATTTTCCAAATTGTACTTTCATTACTATTTAGCTAAAAGTGGACTCGTACCTATTACAACAAATTCTGTGATTAAATTTCGCGGGTTCAAGAGACCTGAATGCGTGGCTTGTAACACAAAAAATGAAACATCTTTCCCCCAAACTATTTCTCAAGAGTTTCAATATTGCAAATTGTACTTTCATTACTATTTAGCTAAAAGTGGACTCGTACCTATTACAACAAATTCTGTGATTAAATTTCGCGGGTTCAAGAGACCTGAATGCGTGGCTTGTAACACAAAAAATGAAACATCTTTCCCCCAAACTATTTCTCAAGAGTTTCAATATTGCAAATGTCTTGTATTTTGATTACTATGCACCTGAAAATGGACTCGTACCTATTAAAACAAATTCTGTGTTTAAATTTCGCAGGTCAAAGAGACGTGGACGCGTGGCCGGCCGGTCGCAGCACGTGACGACTGCTAAAGTAAGTGGCTGACTTAAGTCGAAGCTGAGTCGAGCACAGGTGTGCGAGCGTAATCGCGATGTCACGGGCGAGTCACGGTCCTCTGCCCTCTCGTCATTCCTCTCTTCTTCTTGCTCTTCTCCTGCAATCTCCGGCTTTTCCTCTCCTTTCTCCGCGTCCTTCTTCTTTCTTCTCGTGGTTTGCTCGGCTGCGCGGCGTCTCCTCGTCGAACGTAAGCGGCACTCGAGCCCCGCTTTACTGAACGTCGTCGACTTGCCCTTTCTTACCCGTATCGTAATATCTTGTTTTATCTGCTCGCTTTGAAGGTAACTTGTTACGTTCTTGTTGATCCGACAAGGTACATTTTCGCCAGCACACTCGTTTGACGCGTGAACGCGCATCGTCCTCGCTGCGCCCGCTTTTTGGCCCCGTTTAATCGCCCCCCTAGAGACCTCGACGATGCTGTAAATACAAATCGGCGCGCTCTGTATTAAATCTTCACTTCCCTTATATTCTTGGCTCGTTTCCAATAATATGCTCGCGAGATCGTAATATTAATTTTGAGCGCCATTACGAAACAACTTTTGACTTCCAAGATCAAACGAATATCTAAGGATACTTTTAAATATTCAATTTTTTTTGTATTCTCAGACTCCCTGTGCGAGAGAAAAGAGAGAATTCATGAGAATACATTGCATGGTTATTTAGTAAGGGTTTTCCTATGAATCCATATACCTTTGTGAAACAGAATGTTAACGTGCTACCTTTTAAAGACGTTTCATACGAGTGGAAGGGGCAGGAATGCAGATGATAAATTCGAGTATTTTTTATGTTTCTGACATCGTGACTCATGCTACAAGTGCTCGAGGAATTCCTACGAATTACGCAGCAATGTGAACACCCGCCAGAGTATCGCAACTTTATCAATTTGCAAATATATTAAACGATAGGTCGTAATCCGGAGATTGCTATCTGATAAATCAAATCCACCAGATACGTAGTTCCCTTGGAAACTGGAATTCCTAAAAGGTTGAAATATGTGAAATATAAATTACACGTTAATTAGAGGAATACAATTTTTCCTTTCCTGTGGTCGGTTTCCTCGACGATGAATGGAACCACTGAAGGGTGGCTTTTCAGGAATTCGTGGAATCGAGTATGGTTGTACGTAAAAAATGAAACATAAACTCCACCAATGAATCTGAAAATTTATACTCATTAATAAAATTTGTGGTTCATTTTCTCGACGGCGGACATTGTTCAGGGGTGGTTTCTTAGAAACTCATGAATTTTTACATGTATTCTACACAGGGAAAGAAACATAAACATTACTCTATCAGTCAAGCTAAAAATTCTTACTGGTTCATAAAATTTATCCTATTTACTGGTTTTCTCAACAATGGAGGATACCACTCAGGGGTGGTTCATCAGAAACTCATGAATTGAGTACAGTTCTACGTAGAAAATAAAACATAAATATCAGTCTACCAACGAGTGTAAAAATTTTTACTGGTTGATAAGATTTACCCCATTTTTTGGTTAATTTTCTCTACAATGGAGGATGCCACTTAGGATTGGCTCATCAGAAACTCATGAATTGAGTATGGATCTACAAAAAAAATGAAATATAAACGTCACTCTACCAACGAGTGTAAAAATTTTTACTGGTTCATAAAATTGGTCCCATTATTTAAATTTCTCTACAATGGAGGATACCAGTTAGGGGTGGTTCATCAGAAACTCATGAATTGAGTACAGTTCAACGTAGAAAATAAAACATAAATATCTGTCTACCAACGACTGTAAAAATCTGTACTGATTGATAAGATTTGCCCCATTTTTTGGTTAATTTTCTCTAGAATGGAGGCTACCACTTAGGGGTGGTTCATCAGAAACTCATGAATTGAGTACAGTTCTACGTAGAAAATAAAACATAAATATCAGTTTACCAACGAGAGTAAAAATTTTTCTGGTTGATAAAATTGGTCCCATTTTTTAATTTTCTTTACAATGGAGGATTCCACTTAGGGGTGGTTCATCAGAAACTCATGAATTGAGTACAGTTCAACGTAGAAAATGAAACATAAACATCAGTCTACCACTGTAAAAATCTGTACTGGTTGATAAGATTTACCCCATTTGTTGGTTAATTTTCTCTACAATGGAGGATACCACTTAGAGGTGGTTCATCAGAAATTCATGAATTGAGTACAGATCAACGTAGAAAATAAAACATAAACATCAGTCTACCAACGACTGTAAAAATCTGTACTGGTGATAAGATTTGCCCCATTTTTTGGTTAATTTTCTCTACAATGGAGGATACCACTTAGGGTTGGTTCATCAGAAACTCATGAATTGAGTATGGATCTACAAAAAAAATGAAATATAAACGTCAGTCTACCAACGACTGTAAAAATCTGTACTGATTAATAAGATTTGCCCCATTTATGGTTAATTTTCTCTACAATGGAGGATACCACTTAGGGGTGGCTCATCAGAAACTCATGAATTAAGTACAGTTCAACGTAGAAAATAAAACATAAATATCAGTCTACCAACGACTGTAAAAATCTATACTGATTGATAAGATTTGCCCCATTTTTTGGTTAATTTTCTCAACAATGGAGGATACCACTTAGAGGTGGTTCATCAGAAACTCATGAATTGAGTACAGTTCTACGTAGAAAATAAAACATAAACATCAGTCTACCAACGAGTGTAAAAATTTTTACTGGTTGATAAGATTTACCCCATTTTTCGGTTAATTTTCTCTACAATGGAGGATACCACTTAGAGGTGGTTCATCAGAAACTCATGAATTGAGTATGGATCGACAAAAAAAATGAAATATAATCGTCAGTCTACCAACGACTGTAGAAATCTGTACTGGTTGATAAGATTTACCCCATTTGTTGGTTAATTTTCTCAACAATGGAGTATACCACTCTGAGGTGGTTCATCAGAAATTCATGAATTGAGTACAGTTCAACGTAGAAAATGAAAAATAAACATCAGTCTACCACTGTAAAAATCTGTACTGGTTGCTAAGATTTGCCCCATTTTTTCAACAATGGAGGATACCACGGGGGTGGTTCGTCGGAAACTCCCAAATCGAGTACGGTTGTACGCAAAAAATGAAATATCCGTATAGCAGCGACTGTAAAAATTTGTACCGTCGGATAAAATTAGTTCTGTTTTGCGGTTGGTTTTCTCGAGGATGGAGGATGAGTGGCGTCCTTGTCGGTGCACGCGCGCAAGAAGAGTCGCCGTGGAAGCGGCACGGAAACACCGGCACGCGTACATGTAACTCGTTCCACGACGGAGGCGCCTGCCTCCCATAATTTCAGCTAACCCCGAAGCCTGACCCTGCGCACATGGGCCGAGCGTGTCACGTCACGTCGGCCCCGGAATACTGGTAATAATTGCGGCTCGCGGGAGCGCACGAGACTGTACACGGGACTCAGACCGAAGGAAAACACCAGCGAAGGAGAGAAACGTAGGAGGAGAAGACCAGAAGCGAGGAGAGGAGGCCATGTGGCGAACAGTAGTTGCGCGTCGAGGCCCACGAAGAGAGCCGACCTCTCGAGTCATCCACCCCTGAAGGAGAGAAGCCGACGGTAAATGTTCCAGCAGCCGTCCTCGTCGTCGCTGCCGCCGCTGCTGCTTCTGCTTTACGCGCCTCTCTCTCCCGCCTCTCTTTCTCTCTCTGTGGTCGATGCACCGGTTGTTAAACGCCACGACTCGGCAGAGGGGATTGGATGGTAAATTAAATGATAGGCGACCGCTCGGTTAGGAGGTTTCTCGTTGAGATCTAATCTCTCGTTGCTCCGTTTTTAATTCGATCTCGTTGCTTCGTCGAGCATATCGGACGACCTATTCGCGCGTCTCGAGCCTCGCGATTTTTAGGCTCCGCGTCTCAACGCGGGTATCTTATTCCCCAGCGCGGATCACGATCCTAAGCCAACTTTCGACCGAGACTTTTGACAATTTTTACGAATCTTCGCGTCCCCCGGAAGTCGAGGAACAGGCGAAATAATTGCACTGTCTCGAACGTATCAAATTTCAGTCGCCCGGGTCCCGTTTTTACCCCCGCCATATTAAATCCCGAAAGTAACACGAAAAATGACGCTTTAAATGAGAATACCCCCTTAATGAGACTCCGTCACGAGCGTCGGCGAAACGTGTTCAAGTGTTCCGCGCGAAAGACCGAGAGCCGTCTTGAACGACGTGGCATTTTTGCACGGAACGATTCGTCCTTAATTGTACGTTGTTGAGGAACATACCCGCTGGGTCCAAGTCCGCCCCTGAATTTAGGCCAATGCTATTCCGCCAATTAGCTGGTCCTGCGGAACTTCTAATTACGATTGTATTAATGCGTTTCCGACCTTGCTGAAAGGGCCGCTGACGTACGAAAGAAACGAAATACAAAGCAAAGGAAGAATATTACTGGCGCAAAAATGATATTTTAATGATCCACTGATACTGTAGTGTCAGTCTGATATTTAAAATGATTTCGAACGTTGGGTCCGTTAAAAGATTGCAGCGATAAAAGTCATTGGATGGTTCGTTAGAGACGGGAGCGCGAGAGTTTCGGCGAAACGCGCCGATTGACGTGGATAGAAGCGTACAAGCGTGACAGCTAATGATGACCAGTGGCTGGAATCGTTGGAGGTAATAACCGAAAGCCAGGACGGGAGCCCGACCCTAATTTTCACTCTTGAATAAATCGTCAGTAGCTGTTACCAGTACCGCTACGCTGTAAAGCCCCGGCTGCAGCTGATGCACCGTACGCACGAGGAGCAGAGAAACAAAAGGAAGAGCGCGAAAGGGACCAGTGGTTGCGCTGCCAGTGTTCGCAAAAGAGAAACATTAACCGTGGTAACAACCGGAGCACGGATCGACAATTTTCTCGTAGGGTCCCTCCTGGCCAGAAGTTGACCGCAGAGACGGTCAAAATTATATTTATTTTATTTAACGACTTTTTCGACGGAATAAAAATAAAAAACAAAAGAAAAATCGTACGCTCGCAAAGGGAATAAAACTTCAAAAAGGTCACTGAAATTATGAGTAAACAGCACTTGGGGTGTCTTTGACAGGAGACAAGAAAATTTCCCATACCGTTTGGGTGATTTGTGTTTAACGACGCGAACAAAAGGCGCATTAGTTCTGAAAGGTTCGCGTTATTTATTTATTAACGTTTGCATTATTAATTAAACGAATTACCTGGTCCTTTACCCCGTATTTTATTGTTCTACCTACGTATTTAGTGTTTCTTCTCGAAGTATAATTTTATCAGTGACATCCATGAATTACATTTCATGCTTCGAGGCCTAACCCTCTATTAGGCTACTGCATAATGTGCCCGATTAGTAATTCAATAAAAATACGCGTTATATCGAGAGTTGTCGAACTAGCGCTTAACCGGCATCTTTAGATAAAATTCAAAACAGAGAACGCTGCAAGAAAATTTATTTAATTTGTGTATCGATTCATGGGCGTATAAATAGCCGAGGAATAATTTTTATTTGAACAAGTTTTTCGAAAGTAAAATATAATTCGAGTATGAGAGGATCGATGTATCGCAACATGTGTCGCTCTTTATGATACGATTGCATCCAAGTTTAAGTGGTACATTAAACTTTAATGGCTCATCATAATTTTCGGAATTGCTGTGTTTAACTTACCATTCGAAGTATCGCATACGTAAGAGCAGAGAATAAATTATTATGGCTGACAACGACAAGATCGTTTTCACAAGAGCCGGTAATCCGCGATTCGTGGAACTCGCACGTGTTTGGGAAAAATGAAACAAATCCATTATCTCATTACGCATATGCGTTTTTCCCATTTCGCGTATCATTTCTTTTCTATCGCGACTGCACACCGTCGATCCCCTTGTCGAAGTGTATTGTCATTATAGTTCCATTTCATCCAGGTCCAAATGGAATAACGAGGTCTAATAATCATCGATGTCGGACTAAATAATTCACGGCACAAATATCCGTTTTTCAGTCGTTTCTGAGAAAACGTTTTTCCAATCGTTCCTGAAAAGAAACCATTAGCGGACCGCACTTAATTTTCAGCAAGTTAATGCATAGGTTGGCAAAGCAAATGTAAATAAGCACTTAAAGCAGCAGCTGGGCGGAAATTTTGCAAACATTTATAGCGTGGGTATATAATTTATTACGATCTATAATATACGAAGCAATTAAACAAATTGGTAAGACCAACTGTTATTAGAATTCTGTAGACGTTGAGGGTGGGGCTTGTTTGTTAATTGGCCAGGTTGACTCATTTTGTGCATTAATGGTTTTAAAAACTTTATTAGAGTCGAATAATGAACCACGTGGACAGTGCATAGGGCTCTAGTGTCTTTAAAATTTCATTCGAGATTTCATACAGTCTCTGATCTAACATGTTTCCCCATCGACTATAGATTTCCTGGTCTGTGTTTTGTTTTCTCTCTGTGCACGTGTTAACGATTCATCTAAGAAATAAATAATGGAAGAGTGTCGGTATCATCTAATCTTCATTTTACAATTTCAAAATATCCACTATATTCCACGACCTCTGTTTTAATTCCGAATACATCATCGTTCGAGTACCTTCGAGTACGCTGTCCAGGTCTTCTCGTGCATCAGCCGTATTATAGTCTGGTGTTCGAGGGTAAACGCGTCCTAAAAACCCTGTATCTCCCCCAAATTGCAAACACGAGAAGTTCGATCGGTTAACAACCCCCGGAGACGAACAAAGAAAGAAACGAGAAAAATACAGCACTGAGAGGGCCCACGGAGCGTTCCACTGACCTGTCCCAGCAACCACTGCTCGGACAAAGGCAAAGAGTGGGACGTGAAGGAGGAGGGCGAAGAGGAGGCCCCGATGGTCTGCAGTGGACGTAGCCGCGGCGAGCCTAAGCTTGGGTCCGCGGCCGCAACGAAGAGCCAAGGGACAATGCTGAAGCGTGCACGTTCTGGGCGGAGTAGGAGACCGATCCGCAGGGCCAGGAGTCATCGAGTGACACACGCACGACTGCCACGCTTCGTGGTCACGGTCAAAGCGCACGCGAAATGCCAGCGACCGGGAGGAACGAGACACGCTTCGGTTGCTCCTGCAAAACGGAGCACCTCGAGGATCCCGTAGACCCCAGGTTCCTCGATCTCGATCCTCCAGATTTAGTTTCACGGCGCAGGTGAAATTGAATCGACCATCGCCACCGTGGAACCCCTGAAGCCTATCGAAGAGTACTAGTTTTCAAGCTTCGTCTATTAATAATTAAAAGGAAACAATTATAAAAGAAATGATACATGGGTGACAACCCCTTTGAAGCAGATTGAATAAAATTCATGGAAGTTTGTAATATTCACGACGAGAGACCAAACAGCTACGAAACAGCAGACCTCCGGAGGAACTTTGTTGATCGATCCGAGCACAGCTTACAAGGCGTGACTTGCTCTCGAACGATATTGACTTTGATTCTGGCTTTCAAGACGTTTTGAATGCATGGCTTTCGTTTCACAAACAAAACTGTTGAAAGAATCGTATTGTGCTCTTTGAAAGGGGAATTCGTGTAGCTCCTCTGCACCTGTAAACCGTGTTTAGGAACCCTAGACGCAATAATAGAATCGTATTCTTCGCGGGGATGTGTGCACAGTGTCTGAAGCTCTATCACAAACTTCGAAGGTGTATTCTGCTTCACGGAATCAATTCAAAAAATTCCAAAACTATTTCTTTTTACAGCTTCTAATAAAAATAGAAAGAAACTTAATCTCTGAACGCGTTAGTTAAATTACAAAAATTGACAGTATGATTGACTTATCGATTACATTTATTTTTTCATCTGGGCCCCGGAGGTGCTCGTTACAACGTATAAATAAATCAGGCGACTCGAACAGCCATTATGATACTAATCCAAGCAAGAAGCTCGCCGGAGACTAAACGGGAACGAGAGATACATAATTAGTGGGCGAGAGAGGGTTCGGGGGCCCAAGGGGGGAGAGAGAAGGAAAACTGGTAAAGTAAACATCGTTCCCGTACACGAAACGACGAGACCATAGGATTCGGATCGGGCCGTGGCTTCAACAAGAACCGGCGCCAACGATCCTAATGCGATTATAATTAGTAGCATTTTCCAGCCACGGATACGGAGAAATTGCGGCCCTCCCGAGGGGGTCGTTCGTCTTCGACGCGAGGAACTGGAACTCGACGACGCCTCCGGGCTTTTCTCTGGAAGCTGCCGATCCGAGATCAAGGATGATCTCGTTACGGGGATCGTAACACGATAGGGTGTGTCGATCCGAAACTCACTCTCCTCGTAACTCAACGCACCGCTCGACGCGTCGGTGCACGCGTGGGCGTGTGTGCGAGCGACAGGTTCTACGTCTCGCTCGAGGGTTTCCATTTTGCCAGACGAAAACGAAAAATTCTCATTTTAAATGCTCGAGACGCTTTGGAGGAAGTATCTTGAGATGATCTTGAGGAACGTTTTAAATTTCTTTGCCTAGAAATTATTCCGAACTCGCGTATATGTGGACTGAGATGTTAAGAAATCCTCTGTAGACTTTTGCCTCGCGATATTTGCGACATCGCCCTATAATGAAATTATTCCCCGTGCCACCGAGACCTTCGTGACTTTATACGTACAATTTGCCCCGCAACATTGGCGCCTGTCGCAATAGTCCAGCAGTTTTTTCTTTCTCATTCTGTTGCCAATTGTCGTCCAGATTGCGTGCAACAAACATACGTTCTGAAAGTTATAATCGACGTAGTACGCGAACGAAGAGAAAAGGGCGCGATCGGTCGTTTCGAGAGCGGCAAACTGCTATCGCTTGGTAGCGGCGTAATTAACGTGACGAGAACAGAATAGTGTCGCTTGGTAACGCATGACGAGTACAGGTATCATCAGGCCGGGTAATGCCAGATAATTATTACAGAGGATAGGTGGAGACACGTCATCGTGGCTCCATTAAGTCGAGTGGCACGTATTTCCACTCGCCGTTCGGTCCCGCCTCGTAAGAGTTTAATCATTTCTGCAATGGTTGCAACTTCCCTTCAATTAGGGCTGGCTCGAGGTCGGCCAGCCACCTGGGTAAACCTTCTCGAACCGTTCGAGACGAAAGCTTTTTCCCTTATCGAACCAATGACTCTCCTTCTTCTGCTGATCCTGGGGCTTTTTTCGGCCGAGCCAGCAGACGTTAATTAGAAAGGATGATCGTGTGGGATCTAGATTAAAGAAAGCTGCCAGTGATATAAATAACATCGAATAAGGCGGACCAGATACGTCCTGGACGACACGCTCCGTGTCACGCCAGTGTTTTCTCTTGGAACTCTTCCGATTTTATTCTTTATAGTTACTGGCAGTTAGTAATATTATTTTGTAGTTATAAAACTGTGTTCGACAAACGAAAGTTATTCTACTCCAAATGTACTAATGTTGTTCTGTGATCAATAAGGAGCTCGCGATTCGAAAGGAAAGAAACATGACCAGGAATTTTCGAAGGAAGCCCACGCGAAAGTTGTAAAGCGAGTAATAAAGTCATCGACTTATTCGCGTGTTTCCTGGCAATAATCGTTGCCCCGAATACCGAACAAGAGCGATGTATGTTTTCGGTCGAGCAAACAACGAAACGACGGGAGGGGAAAAAAAGAATAATTACAGAGTTTCGAGTAAATTTTTAAATGGACACACATTCGGTTTCGGCGACGGAAGCGTTCCCGATCCACCAGGACGTTGACCGCGAAATGAATCAGGATGTATTCATTTTGATTGCATGTTTACGAATGTTGATTACGTCTTATTGAAAAGGAAGACGCGGATACGACCCATGCACGCCCACCACCTTTGTCGGACCCTTTTGCAATCCTTTCATCGACCCTTCCTGAATGGAATGAAACCAGAACAAAAGGGTATTGCCTCCGCCAAAGGCACTAAAGATTCTTTGAAGTATCGGTTCTTTCTGCCCTTTAGAAAACGGGAAACAGGAATTTAGCATTCATTCCCTGGAGAAATAATACGAGTACCTTTACGCGAGTCTGCCCTGAGATCGCGGCTCGAAGGGCCCGGTGTAACTGAATTTCTCAAAATCTCCTTGTTCGCCTCCTCAACGACTACGAGCTGCGATCTTAACACTTTTACGGGCATTGATAGCACGTATATTTAAAATACGATTTTTCTTTTAATTAGAATATGTATTCATGCCAATGCATCAATCAAACTCAACATAAGTTGTTAAAAAATAATATTTACGTGTTCTGCAATTTTAAATATGGAATCTGACATCCGTCAAATTGACGGCTTCCGTAAATCTAGTGTTAAAATAATAAATCAACGCGTTAACACTTTCTATTCACTGACAGCCAATCTAATGCTGTAGCGTAGAGAGAATGAATAGTGTCTTCGGTAAGGGGAATATGGACAGTAGTCAGACAACCGTCTGACCCAATATACCCAGCAATTCCTGCCAGAGCTAATCTTCTCTGCTCCCTACTATACATTTATGGTACTCCCATAGAAATATTAACCCTTAAGTGGATTACTGGGGCCGTTGCAAGATTGAAATAATTATTAATATACAGGGTGGGGCAGTAACTATTAGCACCTCAGATATCTTCGAAACTATAAGTTTCACAGAAATATTTGCTAAAGTAAATTGCACAGTACGAAGGGCGCTATTGGGTGGCGATAATAGTTTTTTTGCAGGTGGAGGTACTTCGGACATTTCAAGGTCACATCCATTTTTTTAAATGGATCGGTATGTTTTTGCTTCCGTATCACGATAGAGGATCTTAAAACGAGTTCTACGACCTATTACACAAGGTCATTGAAGGTCATAGAAAGTAGAGAAAGGCGATAATACTTACGGTTTTGGTAGTAAATGAAACATGTTTATAGTAGGTGTTCGAAATGATGACCATCACTGTCAATGCACCATTGGATTCTTTTTACGATTGATTGACTTGCAAGTCTTACAGCGTCAGAACTTATTGATGCACAGGCTGCAATAATTCGCTGTTGCATATCGTGAGATGTAGTTGGTACTTCTTTGTACACTTTCTCTTTCAGTGTTCTCCACAGAAAAAAATCTAAAGGTGTTATGTCTGGTGAACGAGCTGGCCACGATATTGGATTCGAAATTTTTCATCGAGTTCCCTTTGCGCAATCGATGAATAATGTGCTAGGCATCCATCATGTTGATACCACATGGTTTGTCGTGTAAATAAAGGTAACTCTTCTGGCAAAAGACCCAATGAATCCTTAATAAAATTAGCATAGACGTTGCCATTCAAATTTCCATTGATAAAATAAGGTCCAATAATTTTATCACCTATGATACCGCGCCATACATTCACAGACCATTGTTTTTGATGTTCAACCTGTCGCAGCCAATGTGGATTTTCCGCTGCCCATAAATGCATGTTATGCAAATTAACATTCCCATGATTTGTGAATGTTGCTTCATCAGTAAATAAGACGGTATTAAAAAAAAGCTCATTGTTTTGAATCTGACGTATAGCCCATCGACAAAATTCAACGCGATTCATGAAGTCGTTCCCATGCAATTCTTGGTGAAGACTAACGTGATACGGATGAAATTTGTGACGGTGCAAAATGCGAAGTACGCTCCTCCTACTAATGCCAGATTCGCGTTCAATTTGTCGCAAACTAATATGAGAATTTCTAGACACACTAGCGAGCACACCGATTTCCATTTCTTCGTTAATTACTCGTTTCTGGCGTTCACTTTTACGAACACTTAAACTACCGGTTTGCCTAAGTTTATCATACACATTTTTAAATATTTGACGCGAAGGCTGAGACCGATGTGGATATCGTTCAGCATACAAGTTTTTCGCCCTTGCAGAATTTTGTTGGCATTCGCCATAAATAAGAAGCATATCAACCTGCTCTTCAAACGGATACATCGTGCCGGATTGACCGATTTATCGATACTAATCTTATGATGTTTATCTTACTCTGCAAACTATTAAAGTGTCCTTCAAGCAGTGTTTATTCTCAGTGAAGTAAACGGTAAGCATTACGCATTCCTCTACTGTTGACAATACGTATGTTTCATTTACTACCAAAACCGTAAGTATTATCGCCTTTCTCTACTTTCTATGACCTTCAATGACCTTGTGTAATAGGTCGTTGAACTCGTTTTAAGATCCTCTATCGTGATACGGAAGCAAAAACATACCGATCCATTTAAAAAAATGGATGTGACCTTCAAATGCCCGAAGTACCTCCACCTGCAAAAAAACTATTATCGCCACCCAATAGCACCCTTCGTACTGTGCAATTTACTTTAGCAAACATTTCTGTGAAACTTATAGTTTCCAAGATATCTGAGGTGCTAATAGTTACTGCCCCACCCTGTATATCAATGTAATTATTTGAAAATTTGTGTTCATTATTTTTAAATGCTTTAAAGGAAAGTTCCATTTACCAATTTGGTAAACATCAACATTAAGTTAAATAATGCACTCGAGATTGAGAGTCCACTTAATTAATTTATGCCAACATTTCACTCGGGTCGGGACAACATCAAGACTCAGGCATTCGTAAGAAAAATATAAAGATTAAACCCAGACCTGGCGGAGCCAAGTATGAAGAATATCTCGAGTTTCGAGAAGCCTGACGCGAATTTTCCAACCGAACGGGGACATCGAGCGCGTTAAAAACGTTCCCCTAAGTTCCGCGGGGGGTCCAAAGGCAGCGACAAAGCCTCGTAACTTCCCGAAGCAGCAGCATCGGCTCTCGACCCAATTTCCACCCCAACGCACTGCCCTTCCTTCGCGCGGCTCTTCCGCGAAGTGGCTACCGTGTTCCTCGAAGTTCGCGCGACACGGCGCAACGAACAAAAAGATGCCACGGCGAGACGAGGAGGCTCCTGCCGCGTAGGAGGACGAAGCGAGAGACGGTAGGGAAAAAGAGAAACCGAAGAGGAGACGGGGAAGAACCCCTCATTAGCAAGGTAGTCCGCGAGGGCAGTGACGTTTCGCGTTTCATAACACGTTGCCGGGGCACGCATGTGCAGCACACGCGACCAACGCGACACGGACGAAGCGTCGCGTTCCGTCGCGGGGTGACGCACGCCCACGAGTCGTACGCACGGTACAAAAGGGCTGAAATTATCCAGGAAGCGAGAGAGGAACCTATGCTCGTCCGTAAAGAACGTCTTTGCTCGAGCAGCGGGCCGCGGCAACAAAAGGGGGCCTCGTCGCGGGGGCCAACGGGGTGGGGGGACCTCTCGTATATTGCCGTAATTTTCACTCCGCGACGGAGGGGAGGAAGGGGGACGCCCCACGAACAGTGCAACAATCTCTTCTGGAACGTATAATCAAACGAACCGCGATGCTCGGGTCAGCGGCTGATACCATCGAGACGTCTTTTTACGTCGGAGAAGTCGTTTACCTTCCTCCTCGCGGTTTCTGTCTACTTCTGTTCAAGTCCTCCCGGCTGTGCCCTCGTCCCCCCTCCCACGAGTTCCCCGAGACCTCCGCCGATCCGGTTTTGGCTACTGTTCACGTTACACACCGTTGCGCGGCGAGAGGCTACGTTCGAGTCTGTTCATTGATCGGAGGGGCCTTTTCCCCCGTATAAAAATATTAAAATTTTATTGTCGCGATAAATGGAAGCATGTGATTTATACGAGTGCTCGTAGCGCAGTTTCGTTCGTATTTATCGATAGTAAGAGAAAAGGAATTGACTTTTTTTATCCGTACGTTGGACCTTCTGTTCTCCCGAGGGAACGATAGCTAGGATGCTCGTATTCGAAGTTTTCGAAAGTTTCGATAACCATCGTCCAAATAAATCTGCAATTTTTTTCCACGAGTCTCGACAGATCATCTTCGCGTTATCGCGCTGATATTATCGCCGCAATTTAGATCCCGCGTTGTCGATAAAAGGCTCCCGGTGTCGGTGAAACGTATTACCATCACGACACGGTCTATTCGTCAACGCGACGGAGTCCGGGTGTCGTCGATCCTCCCAGAATCTCACGCGACAGGGCGAATGGCCTTAGGGGATGTTCCTGCCCCATCGCGGAATAACACAATATTCAATTTGTATCTAATGAATATATATTAACGACTTAACTTACCGATTGGCCCGCTCCGTGCCCGGGAAGAAAGGGTTGAAACCGTGGAAATCGATCGATCGACGTTCAACTCGAATCCAAACTGTAAAACTGAAAATTTATTTAATCGAGATAGAGAAGGGGCCTCACTTTGCAAATTATTTCGATTTAAATAATCAGATCATTGTTAGAATCTTGAGAAATACTTCCCATCTTTGCATCAACTATTATCATCCACAAGTGACTCAAAATATTATACAAATACACAAGGCTCACGAAAGTATTCGAACGATGGGATATTCCTAATTAAAATTGACACAAACCATATACTAAATATTCTAAAATTGTCGTATATATCGTGTATGGGGAATATGTGAGAATAACATGCAAAAATTGAGTAACGCGTATCTTTATTCCACGAAAGGAGCAAGACGTAAACTTTTTGGAAACGGGAAATGAAGTAAAGATTTCCAATTGTTTCTGACCAAACGCCCCCACACCGTTTCCAGACACGTCGAACAATCTTAGCAGGATTCCCGAGACGGGACTCGTGCGCGACATGCCCCCAATCGTGACGTCAATCGTGTCCACTTAATATTCCGCGAGTATCATCGCGGCTCTGTCTTTCCATTAGCACACTCGACGGCGAACGAATGAATTCCCTAGAATTTTTTCCGACGTCCGCGACGTTGTTCGTCCACCTTCTTCCTGTCGTCTTCGCGGCGCCGGATTCCTCCCCTCCTTTCGCAAGAATCGGCGGGGGAGCCCGCTAATTGCGATCTCTCCGTCTCGCGGGGACGCACGCGACCGTCTGCGTATTAATTCCGCGCGATCCTCGCGATAATTGCACGCCCACGCGACTTCCGCGAAACGTCCACCGTGCTCGCGTCCAAGCGTTTCGCGATTTGGCAATTTGAGCTTGCGAAAACGCGCGTCCGGAACTCGCGATCTCAGGAATAATTACGAGCAACGACTTTGATTTTGAAGAAAAGGAGTAATCAACGTCTCGTCAAAGTAATGATTTGAAAATATACGCAACCCTCCATTAGTTCATCATTTTGTAAATACTTTAAAAGAAAGTTGATTTCCATTTATCAATTTGGTAAAAATTAAGTAAGATAATTCAGTTGAGATTGAGAGCCCCCCTCAAGGGTTAAAACTCTTCTGAATATTTGAGATCGCGAGTAAACGTGCAGAGAGCCGTTCCGTAAAATTGAAAAATTAATACGACCCGGGTAGCGCAGATGTCACCGCAAATGTAACGAGATCGTTGGACTCGATACACGCTCCCGCAAGCATGCAATGACCCAAGCAACGAATTCGTTTCCAATTTCCAGAAAACTGACCAGCCCAATGAGATCCACCCCTTCCCTGGTCGTCGAATTTAACTTTCCTGCTCGACTAGCGATCGATACACCGGTTCGAAACTATTTCCCCGTGGAAGCCGAGCGGCCAGCCATCGGGGCCGATAACGCGTTAATTAAACGGCCTGGCCAGTGTTTGACGAGTTTAAGTCGCGAGGAATTACAACGAGAGCGGGGAAACGTATTAATCGAGGCGGGGGTCGCGAATACTTGAGGATTATCCGGGGCATGAAGAGCGATCGGTCAGCGTCCGGGGCATCGTTGTCGAATCCCTCGAAGCTTTCGAAACACGAACGATCCGGATGACACATTCGTTTCGATCCCCAATCGAGCGACACCCCCCCCCCCCCCCCCTCCCTTCCTCCCTCTCCTTTCGCGCCGGTATTTATATTCGCAGCCGTATGATGCGTTTACCGGACCCTCGGAAAACCACCACCCGTGCCGTCGTTGACAGAGCCACGGCCAGGACTAGGAATTACCGGTGCTCGTTCACCCTCGACAGTTGCATTTAATTTTCCCCGGGCCGCCTGCGACAATCCTTTCGTCCATATGCAGGCCGATTAGTCGAGCCAGCGCGACGCGGCCACGTGCTACGCGGAAACATTCCTTCGACGGAACGCCGGGCCTAACCAGCGCGCGCGTGGACAACCCTTCGAGGATCCTCCACGGTGTCATATGGCGAATACACTTTGCTTCGACCTCCCGAACATATGACGAGACCGTCACGGAAAACAGCGATGCATACATTATGATCGTCATGCGCATAGACACGGTAATTGCCGGACAATTTCTCGTAGACGCGCCGCTGCGTCGCGACGACTCGATGAAATCAATGGCTCACGGGTAGATCGTGCTCTGCTTCGTCCTTCTTCGACGAAAATTGTCTCTTTCTTCCGTCAGATATTATTATTATTTATTTATTAACGGGAATAGACGGGAATAGTGTTTTGTAAATAATTAACTAAAAATTATGAATTTATAGTGATAGCTGTAGTTTCGTGGATCCAAACTAGTCACTGAATGGTGATCTGGAACATTAGGAGCCGGTAACTGAGGATGAACAGTCATTATTATTATTATTATTTGTTTATTAACGGGAATAAACCCTTTAGTACAACAGATGTAATGTGTAAAGAGCTACAAATGTGGATTTTACATAGTCACACATTTATTCATGCAACTTTTGTTTTGCATATACAGGGTGTTCGACCACCCCTGGGAAAAATTTGAATGGGAGATTCTAGAGACCAAAATAAGACGAAAATCAAGAATACCAATTTGTTGATGATGGCTTCGTTAAAAAATTACTAACGTTTAAAGTTCCGTCAATACTGAATTTTTTTCTCGAAAATGTGCAAGATTTCGGAGGTATATCTATCTACCAAAAATTATTGTAATTCACTCCCGAAACCGAAAATAATTTTTCCAGAACGATTTGAAATTTTTTAATTTTGTCGAAAAATTTCACACCTTCTCCAATTTTTTTCTCGAAAGTGGGTAGGATTTCGAGGGTATATCTATCTACCAAAAATTATTGTAATTCACCCCCGAAACCGAAAATAATTTTTCCAGAACAATTTGAAATTTTTTAATTTTGTCGAAAAATTTCACACCTTCTCCAATTTTTTTCTCGAGAGTGGGTAGGATTTCGAGGGTATGTCCAATGACTAAAAATGATTGTAATTGACCCCCGCAACTGAAAATAATTTTTCCAGAACGATTTGAAAAAATTTTTTTCCTTCAAAAAATTTAGGCACTTACCCTACCCCCTGGGTCGATTTTTCTTAAAAATTCGTTTTTGATTTTTAATAATTTCGCTTGACATCCTACAGAAAAGTTGTCTAATACTTTTTTGTAGGTACCTATGGGCTCTATTTTAGAAAAAATTTTCATTGAAATATATTCACTATTATAGGAGTATTGGCTGTTTGAAAATTGGACCATTTTTATATGGTTTTTGTCACTTTACGGTATTTAAGAGTAACTTTTCGAATAATTTTGTAATTTCTACATATTCTACACTAAAATACACGGAGTTTGGCTTTTTAAACATCAGAATCGTCCAATCCGTTCAGAAGTTATGGTGTTTTAAAGATTCGCATGTAATTTGCGGGAAGCATTTTTGGCCTGAAATTAGATTTTCGGTAAGGAATTTTTTTCTCGAAAATGGTTAGGATTTCGAGAATATATCTATTGACCAAAAATGATTATAATTGGTCCCTGCAATCAAAAATAATTTTTTCAGGACGATTTGAAATTTTTTAATTTTGTCGAAAAATTTCACACCCTTTCCAATTTTTTTCTCGAAACTGGGTAAGATTTGGAGGGTATATATATTCATCAAAAATGATTATAATCGACCCTTGCAATCGAAAATAATTTTTTTAAAACGATATGAAAAATTTTTTTCGCCGAGAAATTTCACCACCTATACGAATTTTTTTCTCGAAGGAGGGTAGGATTTCGGGGGTATATCTATCCATCAAAAATGATTGTAATCGACCCCCGCAATCGAAAATAATTTTTCCAAAACGATTTGAAATTTTTTAATTTAATTATATAGACTTTTTAACGAAGCCTCCATCAACAACTTGGTATTCTTGATTTTCGTCTTATTTTGGCCTCTACAATCCCCCATTAAAATTTTTCCCAGGAGTGGTCGAACACCCTGTATATTTATTACTCTCTTCCAGTAATATTCACAAACTTTTACAACGAGAAATAGTAAAAATTAGTGACACTACAGAGCCTCGAAGAAGTGTTCTAATGGGTTCCATGATTCCAGCCGTTCTGTTTGTCTAAGTCAAAAAAATGAAAAAGATTCTCAATTAAACAGACGAAGATTGATAATTAAAAAAGTAGGAGCATTTTGAAGTTGAAACATCGATTTTTACAACGTGTGGAGTAAATTGATTCATTTCTTATATTCGTATTATCCGAAAGGAGAAGGGTAGTTACCCATTTCCACCATGTGAAATACTTAAAATATAGGTCCCAATTTGTAGTGACAAACATTTGTTCAACGATATAGGAAACAGGTAATATAATCCTCCGACTTTTTGAAACAGCAGTAGGAAAACAGGTTTCAGTCGATGTCTGTACTGGAAACGAACCTTCAGTGCATGTTAATGATACTAGTTCTATTCTTAGGATTATACTAGCAAATTCCTACTGCAATAAATTAGACTCCTTCGACTATTTCCTTGCGAAACTATACTTTGTACGTTATTTGCAAAACTGATCCCACTCTATTTTCTTCTCCTGCCTGCTCTTTAGAAACATCCTGTAATCTACCTTCAATTTCTACAGCTCAAAGCATCGGTCTTTCCGGGATCCTTGAATTTTTAATCTTCAATTTTTTGCAAGATCACCGGGATCTCCCGACTCTTTTGATCTTCCTTGATAATTCCGCGGTTTCCTCGCGTAGGCCAGAGATTAGAAACGTCCGCGAGACCAGGGTGGACGGGCTTCCTCCACGCCTCGAAAGGAAACGCTACACACGGTCTCCGTGAAACGGGATTATAGAGCCTAGCAAAGTTCACGGCTCCGCGCGAGTTACGATCGACGCCCCGCGGAATTAGAAAGTAGGCTACTCGGGTAAACGCGAACGCTGGGGTTTCGAGTAATTACCGTATCGCGATTCTTGCTGTCCGGCGGGCAGCGAAAAAAAAAATCCACGGACTTTGATACGCGTACAAATTGGTTTGTTACGCGACGAATCGAAACCACCCGACCGGAAAACTAGACTGGAATTACTTGCACCAACGACGAACGGTGCGTTCAACCTTCTAGCTTCTTAAACTCCTCCGTTCAACATTTTTAGGATTCAAAATAAGTCTGTCGTGTGTGATATTTGCAGTTCAGGATCGTCGTGATTGAAAAATTACGTCTACAAATGGTAGTTGTAGAATTATAAATCAGACAGTATTCTCTCGCTTGGTGACTAAATTCGTTCCCCGGACAGAAGACACAAAGTTGTTCCCACTAAAGGATGAATCCAGCAGTCGATGAGCATTTAAGAACCGAGTGATTTAACAGTGAGCCATATTTAATTTCTGTATTTATACACGGGTTATTGGTACTTAACAAATATTTGCCAGTGTCTTGTTTTTTAAACTGTGTCAAGCATGAACTCGAGTGTGTCGTATAAATCTGTACTACTTCTAGTTCATAATCGACAAAATAAAAAAATAAGGTCTACAAATAGTAGTCGAATTATAGAGTACAGTATTCCCTCGCTTGTAGATTAAATTTGTTCCCCTGCCAGAAGACGCAAAATTGTTCCCACTGAAGGACGAATCCCCAGCAGTCGATAAATATTTAACAAATATTTGCCAGTGTCTTGTTTTTTAAACTGTGTCAAGCATGGGCTCGAGTGTGTCGTATAAATCTGTACTACTTCTAGTTCATAATCAACAGAATGAAAAAATAAGGTCTACAAATAGTAGTCGAATTATAGAGTACAGTATTCCCTCGCTTGTAGATTAAATTTGTTCCCCTGCCAGAAGACGCAAAATTGTTCCCACTGAAGGACGAATCCCCAGCAGTCGATATTTAACAACCGAGTGAGCCATATTTAATTTCTGCGTTCGTACAAGTATTGTAATTTAAAACAAATTCGTATCTTGTTGCTTTTTATCTCGTGTCGAGGATGAGCACGAGTGCGTCGTATTTAGCACGTCGCACAGTGGTTCGAACTACCTATATTGAGGAAAAAATACAATAGCATCAATGTGACAGATTCAATTTGCGTAAAAATTGGTATTGTCGTGTTTTTGAGGTTGCTAATTATAAATCTGAAGTGAAAATTTCAAAAAACGAAATGACCGATCCAAAATGAAGTAATAATTTGTGGTAAATGACGAAAAATTGAGAAATGTTTTTCTCGTTGCAAAGTATATCACATTTATATAAATGTAACAAATAGTTTACTGATTTGTAAAGAAAAATACGTTATAAATTAAATATGAAAAACAAGGATAATTATATTTATATAATTATTACCTTGTAATTACCTAATCATTGCCTTCTGCAAGTAAAGCCATCGCATCGTTGTCGAGTTCAAACATCTTTTTCTTTGGCGCTGTTCGTAAACTATTTATGTACGGATCGGAAGAAGCTAGAAGCATGTGCATCGTATCTTCATTGGTGCATATCCGAGAACATTTTCTCGAGCATTTCAACCGATTTTTTCAGTACAGCCCTTTTTGAGAATCTGTTTATTTTTGAATCCTCTGAATTGTATCTGTTAAAATTTTGTCGTCTTCAACGGCTAATTGCAGGTATCATAAACGTGAGATTGGACCTAATGGCCACTGACCAGGTCACGTCCAGGGGCCCAAGCCTGGCGGAAATTCTGTCACATTGCAAAGTCATCTTTGTCTTGCCTTCCACCCCCATTGGTACTGCTTGCGCGGAATAGGTGGATGTCATTGGGTTTCTCACTTGATTGGCTCTGCAAAGATTACCAATCAGGTGACTAGACCTGACTAGATGGAATCATATACATTTAAATGTATTATTCTCTACGAAAAAGTATCAACATATTTATGTCAAAAAACCATTACTTTCGGAGACTTTTGAATATTAATCTTAAGTCATTAAATTAAAACTAATGATCTCCCGATATAAATATGTTAGTACTTTTTTGTAGAAAATAACACATACAATGAAATAATAAGTTAAAAAATATATGACTCCATTTAAGACGATATCAATGACCCAAAATGAAAGCGAGATATTTCAGACATTGATCAACATTACAGAAAAAATGCTCCCAATATCGAAATCGCAGATTTACGCAGCTGAAACCTATTTGGATATAAACTTAAAAATATAGTGCACAATTAGCATTAAGTCTCATTTTGACGCTAGCCGACGCAAAAAAGTTATGTCTAATTAAACTTCAATTCTATTCTTAAAAATACCGTTTTGTTCAACATATGTCCTATTGAAATAAATGAGATTGTCGTTACCTTTATTTATGTAATTTACTTACTTATTGTCAACATAATCAAATTACATAATTGTATTTTTTCTTAAATTTTTCAGATACTTGTAACTGCGTTTATTTGTAGGTGCACTTGCAGCCCAAAATAGCCGATTCCCTATTTGCTAACTTTCATGTTATAATATCTTTGCAATCAGGTGGGTATTTACAGAAATCTTTGTTGATTCTGATACTTCAATCATCTTCATTCGCAATTATAATAAACAGAAATTGGTTATACAACATTGCAACAATCGACTATTTTCCTCGCTCGAACCACTGTGCGTCGTAAGAAAAGGGTTTTAACGGGCTGTTGTGGGACGCGTTAGGTGGCTCATCCCTCGTCGTTAACCGACCGGGTGGATCTCGAGGATCTAAGCGCGCGTAAGTTGCACGGCCGTCGCTCGGAAATCGCATCCCCGTGCAAATCGACGAGCAAGACGCGAACAAACCGATTCGAAGAAGAACACGGGGGAACAGGCATTGAAAGAGGAACGACGCGGAAGATCGCGGCGGTGGAAAAGAGACGGGGCTCGGTAGCGGAGAGCACACACGACAAAGGCGGGCATTGTGCGAGCCGGGGCCGCGCGAGACTTAAGACAAAAGCTCCTTTTCTCTGTTTCAACGGGGCGGGAGGCTCTCGTATTATGCCCGGCGAACGTGTCTACGAGCGCGGAGAGCAGCAAGATCTTAATTTGCATGAGCGCGGCCGGCCCCGAGATAAATGCGCCGCGCAATAAAAGTCCGTAAATCCTTCAGTCATCGGGCGCTGACGAGACTGCACGAGGAAAAAGCTGCCTGGGGGGGAAACGACGAGAGATTCGGCCCGCTGAATAGAAAGCCGCTCGCGGAAAGCCTGGATGAGAAGAAAAGTGGCGGGATGAGATAGCACCCCCCTTTGTAGCCCGTTATTTAAATTAGGCCAATAAACCGAGGAATGGCTCCCGGGGACTCCGACGACGTCGAAGAATCGGGATCCGTACAAGGATGACAACGATCGCGATCGAGAATTCTCCGGATTTTTAACTAATTTACAGAGCCCCCCCTCTCGAGAGCGAAACGGTTTTCAAACGTCGGGGTGATTTGCTTTTTGCGGAGTACCAGCGTTCCTCCATAACGGAAATTAAAATTGAGCTATCCGAATAACAAAAGATTGATAACATCTTCAAAGACCTCTCTTGGAAATAATTCGCCAAACGTGTGCTATTTAATTTTGTTTAAATTTGTTCGTACGAGGAATGACCTCGAGAACTTATAACGAGTCAGACTCGTCATTGTGCGGCAAGGGGTTGATATTTTTGTTGGTGTATATGTTAGATACGCGTGGGCGAAAATTGTGAATTCCAGGCATTTCTGGAAGCAGAAAAGCCCAGCCACTTGTCGCGGATTTTCACGGAAACGGCGTTCTTCTCCACGAATCACCCTCCATTGCCAGTAGTCGACGTCTACGTAGATAAGTCCCTATCCTCGTCGGTAATTGCGCCTATATCCTGCGTCACGTTTGGTCGGCGCACTTTCGGTCTATTCTGGCGACGAACGATCACGATAAAGAGGAAATGGATCACGATCCTCGCAAAGATTGCGTTCGTTCGTTGCTAGGTCCGGTGATTTCCAGACGGAACAATTTCCCCACCAACGGAATTTCAGTTCTTTTTAGCCCTTGCAAGAGAAAGAAGAGAATTTACTCACGCAAACGTTTAATAGTAACAATGACTGTAAAATAATGAATGGACCGCACACAGTTGAATTAAAAATATAAAAATTAAAAGTTTCATATACAGGGTGTTCGGCCACCCCTGGGAAAAATATTAATGAGAGATTCTAGAGGCCAAAATAAGACGAAAATCAAGAATACCAATTTGTTGATGGAGGTCTCGTTAAAAAGTTATTAACTTTTAAAGTTCCGCTCGTACTGAATTTTTTTCTAGAAAGTGGGTAGGAATTCGAGGATATATCTATTGACCAAAATTGATTGTAATTGACCCCTGCAGCCAAAAATATTTTTTTTAGAACGATTTGAAATTTTTTTTTTTCGTCGAAAAATTTAGGCACCCCCTGTCGATTTTTCTTAAAAATTCCTTTTTCATTTTTAGTAATTTAGTTTGACACCCTACAGAAAAGTTGTCTAATACTTTTTTGTAGGTACCCATGAGCTCTACTTCAGAAAAAAGTTTCATTGAAATATATTCACAATTGTAGGAATTATGGCTGTTTGACAATTGGACCATTTTTATGGGGTTTTTTCTCATTTTGCGAGGTCAAGGACCAACTTTTCGAATATTTTTGCGATTTGTACATATTCTCCAACAAAATACGCGTAGTTTGCTTTTTTAAACATCAAAATCGTCCAATCCGTTCAGAAGTTATGACGTTTTAAAGATACGCACGAAATTTTGGAGTGACATTTCTGGCCTGAAATTATATTTTCGGTAAGGAATTTTTTTCTCGAAAATGGTTAGGATTTCGGGGGTATGTCCATTGACCAAAAATGATCGTAATTGACCCATGGAAACGAAAATAATTTTTTTAGAACGATTTGAAAAATTTTTTTTTGCCGAAAAATTTCAGCGCTTACCCGAATTTTTTTTTCGAAAGCGGGTAGAATTCGGGGTATATTTATTCACCAAAAATGCTTGTAATTGACCCCTGCAACTAAATATAATTTTTTCAGAATGATTTGAAATTTTTTAATTCAATATTTTAATAACTTTTTAATAAAACCTCAGTCAAAAAATCGATATTCTTGATTTTCGTCTTATTTTAGCCTCTAGAATCTCCCATTAAAATTTTTCCTAGGGGTGGTGAACACCGTGTATAACAAAGTAAATTAATAGTAAGAGAATACATTGAAATATCGTGTTCGCGATAAAAGGTTTCAAGTTTATCGTTCTTTCAAATTATTCAATACAAACGGAGCATATGAAGATTGTACGCTTGTTTCAGATAATTTAGAGAGATAACTGTCCTACTGAATTTAGTACTGCAATAAAGAGTATGAAAGTAGAGGAAAACGTATGCTATAAATTCCGATGTAATCTCTGCTCGATAGCGATACTATTCCGACAGCTACGTAAATACGTAATTACGTCGATCGGTCTTCGTGATCATTGATTGAAATACGATTAATCGATGGACACTATGCGTAAGAAGATTTAGTAACTGCTTATTTAACGCGTGTCCGTCTTGCGCAGTAAACTGTCGGCAAGTTTGATTTACTTTGCAGCAAGGTAGACCGTACAAAGGATTTTGAATCGCGATACGATAGAACACCAATGATGGAAAGCTTGTCCTAAGACTATTCGTGTGTTATTAAATCATACGTTCTGCTGCGCGCGGAGAACTTTTCAAAAGGTCACACCTTACATCTCTCCATCGGTGTCCCTACCGAGGAAAACTTAAACTGCAACCGAGCCGAGGAGTCGAGGGGCCAAAGGTCAAGAAACAGCTTTCTTTATTGTGTGCTTCACATAGCAGCAATCATCGTGATTGAAAACCCGTATACAATGAGAGATCCTCTCCTCGTAACAGCACCAAGATAATTCCTTCTGGGTACAGCGTGCGTGTATTCAAATTCCTCGCGTTGTATCCTCCCCTGTTACATGTAGGTTGCCTTTACATCATCCTATACGCGGTTGTAACTTTCGTACGTTGTAATGAACACGTTAAAGGAAATACACAAACTATCGGAAAACCCTTGACTGTTTCGATCTTTGCAGAAACAGGTTCCATTTTAATGACATCACGAGAACCAGATATACCGCTTCGTAGAAATTCACGCTCGTTTAGGTATGATATCCATACCTTGTCTAATTTTATGTCGCGTTTAGACAGATGCACGATGTTACTTAAGACTGATTTTATCAGATCGTTGTGCTCGAAATATTTACAGGTGCAGGAGAGCACTTTCTAAAAATTGTTTCAATTTTTACATGGAAACATAATTAAAAGGTTTACGAACTGACCCAATATTTGCTTGCTTCGGTCTCGTTACAGACCGATTTATCATTAGCGCGGAGAAGCGTCAGGAATCGTCAGTTTGCAACGGAGGCCAGAACAGATGCTCGTTTCTAAGAGATTCGATGACTACAGTAGTTACTTGGAGGGTACTGGTTAAGTTTACGATCGCCAGTCGAACCCAGGCAACGATTTTTCACGGTGGCTCGGCCCCGGGGCGTAGATTCTCGCGTCCTCCGTCGCGAATTCACGCTCGCGGTCCCCGATTTCGCGGAACGCGGGGAATAAAGCTGTGCGTCTAGCCTCCAAGTGCTATCTTTACGGCGACATTATCCGCCGTTCTCTTTCTCTTTTTGCCCGTCCATCGACGCGATATTTCGCGTGGTTACCGGTCGTTCGCGACACGACCGATTTCTCGGATAATTCCCTTAATATCGGCTTCTGCTCGCCGCGCGTAAATTAACCGCGTTATAAAACGCGAACATCACCGTTTTATCCCCCCACGGGTGTAATTAAACCGCGTAAACTCCAGCACTTAGTTAATTAATCCGGGCTCATCGAATTTAGATAGAGAAGAGAGCTGATCGGGGTAGTCGAGGCAAATTTTAAGACCGACGCTATAAAAATTCGATTTCTACGATTCTGGAATTCGTGTCTATTTATTACGCTATGAATCGTCAATTTTACTTCTGTTCCGTTGGGATTTATTTCTTACTCCGGCCGCGGCAGGGATTTTTCAGTGCAGTTTTCAGGAACCGAAATTGCAGTTGCGGAAACAGTAGGCCAGGAATCGGCGTTACGACGCGTCGAGCATTGTTTGCAGTCGGTTTCGCGGAAACAAGTTGGACCGTTTGCCCGCGGGGCACCAGTATTTACCGTCGTTGAGGCCACGTGGCCCGTTACAATCGCGTTACAACAGCGAGAGCCTGGCCGGAGCTCTCTCGTTGCTCGTATTTCAAGGTAACGCCGAAGAAGTTGCATAGAAAGGAGCGATAGCCGCGACCAGCCACTCATTGCCGGGCTTTTTACAGCACCTGGATGGCCTAGGATCCCTCGAGTACTCGCCGGTGCAATAATTTACACCGAAAAAGTACACGGCGTTTTACTCGGCGCGCGCCGTAATGGAAACCGTTCGGGGAAGTATTATTTACTCGACGCTCGATCCCGTCGTAATTTATCGGCGCGCGACGCTCTTTCGCAACCGGTCGTTAAAATAAAAATCAAACAATCGCCAGATACACGGGTTATTCTTCGATCATACACGCCGATATCGCGCCAATCGAGCAAATTGACGACAAAAACATCGCGTCGAGAGAGATTCCATCGATAAGTTTCCTCCGCGCGTAGAAAGCGATCGGTTTCGTTTAACCGGATGGAAATCGCGCTATCGCGAAACGAGATCGACGCTTCGAACGGAAATACGCAATCTTTATTTGTAACAGCTCGCCTGAATGATTCGCAAAAATTGGCAGATGATATTTATAGTTCGCCCACACTTAACGTTTATAATTGCAAAAGTGTAACTATAAATTACGGTGGTAATTTACTACGAATTACACATTTATCTGGAATTTTATTTGTACACGCTTAACAAGTATGATTACAAAAGTTTAACTATGAATTACTGTGACAATCTGTCACGAGCGCGGAAATTTTATTTGGGGGTGTTCTTTGCAAAAAGCAGCGACGAAAGGATGGGGGAGAAATTTGGAAAAATTCCCGGGGGGAATAGAGTGACTCAACCCTTCCGTTCACCCCTCTTTCTGGATACAATTTCATCCGGAACAGAAATTCCCGAGCACGAAACGCGTAAACGGGGCTCGCGTGTATGGCGTCGCGCCACGCAATCGACAGCGTCGCATCGTTTCAACCCTTCGACGATTACGCGAACGAAACGACTTCCGAGGCGCGGATCGGTGCCTCCAAACCGGATATCAACGGCCACGCGTACTTGCTCAGTCATGAAAACAAGTTTTCTGCACGTCGAATTTCGTAGTGAAATAAAAGATCACGAACGCAGTGTCACTGTAAAAGAATGTGTTTATCGGATAACGAGGTATTTGCACCGGTGCAATTCGACCGATTATTATCAATTCATCGAGTATATTCCCATCGAACTACATGAAATGACAATTACGTGACAGTGCAAATAACCCCCTTATCGGTGACGCATTTGTTATTGCAACTTTTTTCTTTCGTGCAGTGTGTGTGTACCCAAAATGTTTCGAGATTTTGTACCATGTATTCCTCGTGGTGAGTTTTAGTTACACTTGTAGTTTCTTTGAATATAAGGGAAGGTGGACTTCTCTAAGTTTGTTGACTTTACCAATTTCCAGTAGTCGATTTGACTTTTTTACCGCTTCGTACGTAAGTAAAGGGGTAGTTTTCTCGTGGTGCCACTGGCGATATCCGCGTCGTCTGGTCATTTCATCAGCGACGGGCCATGATGACGGTCGATGATGACTTTGATTCGCAAACACGGGCCCCAATTACACGGGGATGCTATCCCTGCCGGTAGCTGACCATGCATTAGCTGCACCAACAATGCATTATTCAGTGCATACACGTTCTGTTGACGTATTTGCCTGTTTCGTAATATGATTGCTGCGATATTATTCCGTGTGTGCGCGCTACCATCAGGACGTTCGACGAGCCGCCGCGAGTTTTACAGCTACCCGTCCGACAAATATTAATCCGTGCTTCTCGTTCGTGTGTTCGAGTCGAGGGCCCCGCGCGAATAAATAATAATCTGTTGTTTACGGCCGGACAACGGTGGCGAAAATTGAATTGAATAAATCATAAACATTGGCCGAGCCTGAGTCTTGATACCAGTCTACGTAATAAAGTTTATTAGAAAAGTAAATAAAGTAAAGTTAAATAGAAGGTGGACAAATCTTTCGGCGAAATTAAACAATTTCAAATCGTTCTACAAAAATTATTTTTGGTCGCAGGGGTTCGTTACGATCATTTTTGGTGAATAGACATACCCACGAAATACTACACAGTTTCGAGAAAAAAATTCCTCATCGAAAATAGAGTGTCTGACCATGAATGATGATTCCCCTGAAATTCAGCAAAATTGGAAAGTTTCAAATCGTTCTAAAAAAATTATTTTTATCTGCAGGGGTCGATTGCCATCATTTTTGGTCAATAGACATACCCTCGAAATCCTAACCATTTTCGAGAAAAAAATTCGAGTAGGTGCCTAAATTTTCGACAAAAAAAAAAAAAATTTCAAATCGTTTTGAAAAAATTATTGTCGGCTGTGGGGGTTAATTAAAATTATTTTTGGTCATTATACATACCCCTGAAATCCTAACCATTTTCGAGAAAAAAATTCGAGTAGGTGTCTAAATTTTCGACAAAAAAAAAAAATTTCAAATCATTTTGAAAAAATTATCTTCTGCTGCAGGGATCAATTACAATCATTTTTGGTCGATACATCTACCCCCGAAATCCTGCTCAGTTTCGAGAAAAAAATTCCTTACTGAAAATCTAATGTCTGACTATGTTTCCCTGATGCGCATGTTTAAAACATCATAACTCCTGAACGGACTGGAGGATCCTAATGTTTGAAAAGGCAATCAACGCGTATTTTGGCGTAGAATACGTAGAGATTCCAAGTTGAGAAAATTAATACGATTCGTAGTTTTGGAGACAGAAATTAATTTATCGAGGGCCTGCGTTCGATCGACCGTCTTTCCTTTTTAGGAAAATCGAATTAGCCGGTCTTTTTCCTCGCGGATGTCTCGTACGCTGGGCCCAACACCGTGAGAAACGACCGACGAAAACAATCGGACGTCGCACCGGTTGAAAACAGCGCCCGACAGAATTTATATAGCGCGCGTATATCGCCGAGGACCGATCGTGCGAATCGTTTCGCACGTATTTGATCCGTGACCGTTGTACCGATGCACGCGTCTCTATTGTATTTTTGCTGCATGTGCCATTTAGCGTACTATTCTTAGGTGAACTTCCGCGTACCTGTCTTGATTGACGGCGAAGGCGATCGCGTTTTCTGCGACAACGATCGATTATAAACCACCGCCACAAATGTCGATTAACCCTCCGATACCGGGTCGCTCGAGACCCCTTTAACAAATTTATTCTCATAATAATTTAAAGAAATGGAAATCCCTTCCACTCCATTTACGGGTGGCTTTCGAAAGTACGAAATTTAATTCGTGCAAAGTATGCAAGATTTTCAATACGATGTCTCGAGTATCTTTTACGTCCCAGCTCATCATAACGTAATGTTACGTTTATTGTACACGGTAGCCGTTGAAATAGTAAACATTCCGTTATATTACGATCGATCGTAATAAATGGCCAAGTTTAAAGTCCTCGAATTCGTATAATATGGGATCCGGCAAGAAGGAGAACTATTAAATTCCGCATATAAGAAGCTGTTTAATAGTTCTTCTTCTTACGGATCGCTTATTACACGTACTCGAGGACTTTAAACTTGGTCCTGTATTACGATTGAACGCAATATAACGTAATGTTTATTATTTTTACCACTCTCGCGAAATATACATGAAATTCCATGAAATAAACATAACGTTATATTATGATGAGTTGTGACGCGAATAACACATGTTCGTACGCGGGGAATCGAACGACGAAAATTTTAATGAACATTGGCAATCGAATACTGAAAATAAAAACACCTATTAACGTTCAATATTTTCTCCTGATACGTGCAAAAGAACGCAGTGCATAAAAACTTTCAATTCAATATTATAAATCCCAGTAATTTCAAATCAACAAGCCGGATTTCTATTAATTTAACTATCCCCCTACAGTATCCCTACTATTCAAGAGTGAATTTATTCGTCAGTGTGACATCATGATCTTCGTGCAAATTCATATTTTTTATCAATAAAATTAATGAAATGGGGAGCTTTGAGGGTTATCTGACCCCGTAAATACACTAAATTGTATTTTAAACTATTTCCTATATTCGTGCATATTGAATTCTGTAATTTCTCGAGAATTACAAATTAAAATTTCTACAGTCCAACGATGAGTTAACGAATTAATGACTTTCCTAAACAAGATTAAATAATTAATATTGCAAAGAGTAGCTAGAGAAAAGACTGCGGAGCAGTAGAATAGTATCTGTGACGGATAGAGCGGGGCAGTCGTTCGGTGATTTCGAGCGATTAATCAATTTCGTTTGGTAAGCGTGGGCGAGAACCGGCGAGAATAATGACCGACGGAAAGCCCTCAGGAACGTGGCGTGCGATGCCACACCTTTCGAAATAATTATTCCCTCTCGATCTGGCCGCGGGGCCAGAGCTGAACACGTTTTCGAAGACCCGGGGAACAACGTTACGCGTCGCGGGCATCGATTCCATCCACGGTTCGCGCCAGGGTCGTTTAATTGATCGACTATCGAGCCGGTCATCTAGCTGATGACCATAATGATCGGCGAGCCCGCTGGCATCGCGGTATTTTCATTATCACCGGCGTGTCCAGGCAGGGAAAACTCGTCGCGCGGTGGCCGTCTGAGTGATGACGGCCCCGACAACGCTGCCGCGCTTTCAACCCCCGTTCATTTGCATATTTCGAACCGCGCCATCAACAATGGACCGGCGCGCGGCTTTGACCGCCTCTGCTCTAATAGATTATGGCCCGATTAGCTTTATTAATTTAAATCGACCACCGCGCCGTGCGCTGAGACCGTGACTCGCTTGCGCTAGGAGATATGGTCGAAAACTTTGCGTAAACACCGAATAACGCTTGGAAGATACGCTCTCTCGATCCATTGTTTGCTCAGTAAAAGTTACAATCTGCAGAAACATAAAGAAGGAATCATATTAAATAAATTCTTACGAATTTCGACCAGATTGGATGGCAATAAACTTTAAATTAAGCGCCATCCAATTGCCCGAATATAAAATATTAATTTCATACAATTCGACATCGCCCTTTTTTCGTTTCATGTAAATACCGAAATTCGAAATATCAATGGAGAAAATCTGACGGCCGGAATTGTGTCAAATACAGCGAAAGAGAGAAACGGGGAATGGGAAACGAGCATCGAGGGAATTCCACGTCGGGAAAATTAGTTGGTCGCGTTCCGCATAGGGCTGCACCTGTTAAGGTCGCATGGTGCATTTAACAATGTTAAAAACTCGAGCGTCCAGTGCCTTAATGGGGAGGGCGTATTCCCGACGTGTCACGCGAGTGCATAACCGAACCCGAACTTCGGTGCCATCCTCTATTTTCCTTTGTTATTACCGCCGACGGCACTCTGCAACGCAAATATTTGCGCCTCGACCAACCCCTTGGCGTCACCGGCGACGCGATATTTTTGTTTAACGTTTTTGCATTTATTTACGCGTATCGCGGACTGCCGACAGATTCCCGCGGTCGTTCCGTGGAATTTTATACCGTCCGATCCCGGGATTTAGCGCGACGGTCCCAAACGCGACGCGAAAATTCTCCGATATTTTCCCCGTCCGCCCCCAACCGTACGAAGCCTCTAAAGTAATTACCGGGAAAATGAAAACTCGAGCAAACCGTTCCCGCTCCCCCCCGATCGCCGATTTCCGTTCATTGGGGGTATTCGATTCTAAACCGCCATTGACTGCACCGAAAAGCTTTTCGCGTCCCATCGTGCGTCTAATTTCCAATATTCGCTTTTTCAATTTCTTTTCGATTGCATCCTCCTTCGATTGGACCAGCGGGATCAAACGGGACACTCGATAACCCTTAGACGACCGATTTCTCCCCTCGGGGGTGTTCGTAATTTACCCCTCGGAGGGAAACCTGTTTCATCGTTGCTCCATTTTATGGAGAGCTGAAATTGAGATACGTGGTATCTGTATCAAGTCGAATTTCGCAGAGACAAAAATTAGAAAGGGAATCGTGTTTTGTAAATGATTGACTAAAAATTATCGTGGCTGAATTTATAGTACCCATAGAATGGTAACTGTGGATGTCACAACAGTCATACTCGGTTCCTGAAATTTACCACCTACGTGTCTATGACCTCGTAACTTATTTCTCCCAAAAGGAAACATGTCCAGAGACCGATATAAAGTCTACGAGGAACTTTCGACTCGAACTTCCACCCGAATAATGTTCAAAGATATTTATACTCGTGTGTGATTTAGATAATAATTTTCTTCGTACCTGACAATATACTTTTGGTAACTATTGCACTAGGTACGATAAAATGAACACGAAGTTCAGCCTGGGATATTTCTAAGTCGAGATATCCTGTACATTTTCCTAATTGCGCCAGCAGCAGTCGGAATACGAAACATCGATGATGTATTAAACGTTGCTTGGAAACTCGCGAATCACGTATTCCCATTCGCGAAACGTTCTGTCTCTGAAGCGATTCCTCCCCCTATTTCGCGAGTCAGACTACCGCCACATTTGTAGCAATAAATTTTCAATATCGAAATGAAAGCAACGAAACGTTGCACGATGTCTCATAAACTGCTAGACGCCGTCTCTTCCCCCATATTCGTCTTCCTCATTTTTCCGCTCTTCTCTATACAGAGTGTCCCGTTATTCGCGGCGCGATCGACCAGAGGGTTACTTCTACCTACAAAAATTTTAAAAAATAAAACAATTGGGTTACTCATCTATGGTTTGTACTATCAAACGTTGATCCTCACACCTTGAACGTTAATTTGTAATTCACTCGTTCAGTGTAATTTCCATTGTTTTCTCGACCATCCCCCCAAACACATTTTCAATTTCTTAGTTCATCTTTCTCTTTCACTTCCACACAATACTCAAATCAGATACCACTATTGCCAGTTTATAGTTTCCATTTTCACGATATCAAACTGTGTTCAAGCTAGAGGGTTAAAATCTTCCCCAAAGGTAGGATTCAAAAATAGCTCTCACTCACGTAAACGACTACAGAACCAGGGGTGTTCAAGCTAGAGGGTTAAAATCTTCACCAGAGATAGGGTTGAGAAATAGTTTTCAGTCTTTCGAGATGAAAATTTAGTCTACAGACTACAGAATCAGGGGTGTTCAAGCTAGAGGGTTAAAATCTTCACCAAAAGATAGGGTTGAGAAATAGTTTTCAGTCTTCCAAGACGAAAATTTAGTCTACAGACTACAGAACCAGGGGTGTTCCAGCTAGAGGGTTAAAATCTTCACCAGAGATAGGGTTGGGAAATAGTTTTCAGTCTTTCAAGACGAAAATTTAGTCTACAGACTACAGAATCAGGGGTGTTCAAGCTAGAGGGTTAAAATCTTCCCCGAAGATAGGGTTGGGAAATAGTTTTCAGTCTTTCAAGACGAAAATTTAGTCTACAGACTACAGAATCAGGGGTGTTCAAGCTAGAGGGTTAAAATCTTCCCCGAAGATAGGGTTGAGTAAGTTTTCAGTCTTTCATGACGAAAATTTAGTCTACAGACTACAGAACCAGGGGTGTTCAAGCTAGAGGGTTAAAATCTTCACCAGAGATAGGATTGGGAAATAGTTTTCAGTCTTTCAAGATAAAAGTTTAGTCTACAGATTACAGAACCAGGGGTGTTCCAGCTAGAGGGTTAAAATCTTCACCAAAGATAGGGTTGAGAAATAGTTTTCAGTCTTTCGAGACGAAAATTTAGTCTACAGACTACAGAATCAGGGGTGTTCAAGCTAGAAGGTTAAAATCTTCACCAAAAGATAGGGTTGAGAAATAGTTTTCAGTCTTTCAAGACGAAAATTTAGTCTACAGACTACAAAACCAGGGGTGTTCAAGCTAGAGGGTTAAAATCTTCCCCGAAGATAGGGTTGAGTAATAGTTTTCAGTTTTTCATGACGAAAATTTAGTCTACAGACTACAAAACCAGGGGTGTTCAAGCTAGAGGGTTAAAATCTTCACCAAGGATAGGGTTGAGAAATAGTTTTCAGTCTTTCAAGACGAAAATTTAGTCTACAGACTACAGAATCAGGGGTGTTCAAGCTAGAGGGTTAAAATCTTCACCAGAGATAGGGTTGAGAAATAGTTTTCAGTCTTTCAAGACGAAAATTTAGTCTACAGACTACAAAACCAGGGGTGTTCAAGCTAGAGGGTTAAAATCTTCACCAAGGATAGGGTTGAGAAATAGTTTTCAGTCTTTCGAGATGAAAGTTTAGTCTACAGACTACAGAATCAGGGGTGTTCAAGCTAGAGGGTTAAAATCTTCACCAGAGATAGGGTTGAGAAATAGTTTTCAGTCTTTCAAGATGAAAGTTTAGTCTACAGACTACAGAACCTGGGGTGTTCCAGCTAGAGGGTTAAAATCTTCACCAAAGATAGGGTTGAGAAATAGTTTTCAGTCTTTCGAGATGAAAATTTAGTCGCGTTATCTTCACGGATCGCGCACTTTGGATGAATTTTCTTTCGTAATATCGCCGCCAGTCAGTGGACACCCCGTATATAAGGGAAACAGAATCTCATCCTGACGGCACATTCGGACCCCGTGGATAGGTGGCAGGGCTCACAATAATGGCCGAGCGAGTTTTATAGGTGCAGCAGTCGGCAGCCCAGCGGTGACCAAAGCACATAAGGGCCAATAAGGCGGTCGACGTCTCGCGGCAGAAATTCAGCCAAGACGAAATTACATTCCGCCATCCGTCGATGGCCTTCCGGACGTACTGTCGTGGACGCGGAATGCGGACGAGGATTTTCCAGGCTCGTAGCGCCGGGGGTGGATCCGCCATCGGCCGCAATTAGCCGACTCGATTTTCCTCGCCGTCGCGGCGAACGTCGTCGATCCCGGAAATTTATTTCCCCCCTCTCTTTTCCGGCTTCGAGCCTTTCCAGCTTTCGGGAAATTTATTCGAATGCCGCGAACGATTCGGCTGTAAATTGTGATCCGGCCTCGAACACCCCCGCGCCTGGAACCTCGACGGTGAATTTGTTGCTCGACGCGGAATTTATACGGTAGCCGCGTTTATTAGCCGGATAATTGTGCTTCTCGAACTGTTGAGCGTTCGTGTGTCCCGAAAATTGGGGGATTTTGGTCATTTGGGGTGGTTCGGTAACGAGAGTAACGCGTGGAATTTTAAGGAAAGGTCGAGTAAATTTTGAGGATTGCGTTAGACGTATTAGAAATTACGTTCTCTGAGTACAGTAATTTTCTACTGAAATTGCACCGCCTTATTTGTTTGGCGAAACAAACCTCCGCAAGTTCAATTTATCCGTAGATTTAGAGCGCATATAAGTTTCACGCAGAGCGCATTTAGATTTCACACACGATTCGCTTAAAAGCCATGTTTGGCATTTTCTCGAGTCATAGCCAATAGTGTACAGTCGGCCACAAAAGTATAATTTTATCCTACGAACTTTTGATATTTCGAGTAAAAATAAACGTAGACGAACAGAGAAATAAATGCAAACGTATTAGGAGATTATTAAAGTTTACGAAATTGGTTCCTGGGGTTAAGTTAATATTCCATTCGGGGGAGCCTGTGTTCCAAAGATAATCAATTGTATAGTTTCGATTCGTTTCGTTTGGTTTTTCCGTGTCGTATTATATAAACGCGCCGTAGACTTATGCGAGTGACTGTTAACTGAAAAAGCGTTTTATTGTAAATTGTCACTCCCCGTAGTGTACTTATATTACTCCTCGCACTTTTATCCATTATACAGCCTCATAAATTGCGTCATGCTAGATCAAGTTACTCTACGAGGCAGTAGATGCAACGAGTACGTCATACACGACTATTATTATTCACAGTTAGACGACGAACGAGTCTAAAATTGTCCGGTCTTTTTAAATTTATTATACTACCGTCGCAACCTATCAAGCAATCGCAATGACTCTTAACTTTTATGCTATAAACTCGCGTACGCCATTAATCCACGGTCGGAGAGATACAAATTTCTTGACGCGAGACCTATTATTCTACATCCATATTCCAAAGAATATTTTTGTATGCATATTGTGTCGTGAATTAAAAAGGTGGACTATACGACTAAACTGTTACCGGAGTATTTTGCCGTAGTTTAAACGATATTCTAAAAATATTTTTGCAGGATAAACTTTCAATAGGAATGTGTTTCGAGAGGAAGGCTGTTGCTAGTCACGGTAAATAATCCGACACAACCTATTAGCGAGGCTGTACACGCCAGGAGACGTTGCATCGACTGTATATTCCGTTCGTCTCCGTTCAAAAATGTTCGCGAGATTTTTTGCTCTCGTTGGCCTCCATGGTCGTTTTGTACGAGGCTTCTTCAACGCTCGACAGATAGTCGTCGCGCTTTTTGCGCCGCTCCTTCAATGATATAATGGAAGATCGAATATTGAGGAACGATGTTTTTGTACCTGCGGCAGCAAATCAAAATTTCCGGTAAAAAAGGTAATGGGCCTGGGGAAGGATGAACAGCCGGGAGTAGCCGAGCCCAGGCCTCCGGTGAGCCTGGCAGGAAACGATTTTTTGGTGGCTACGCCAATGACGCGTAGCCCGGTAGCAGGTCCCCATCCCACACCTGCGGGTCAGACCCTGCCTCTCATTATCCCAACCTGATCTTTCGAAAGATATACTTGGACTTTCGTTATTTATCGTGCGGCCAACGATCAGAATTTCTAAAGACTTATTCTAGAAACGCGTCTCTCGCGCGTTAATACACGCACAAAATCCTTTCTGATGTAAATTTCCAACTGGGATTTCCTCTTTTTTTCCCCCCCTTCTCTCTCCTCTTCTCGAGTTCACGCGGATTCCGTTTCACGCGCGTCCAGATCGGTGAACGGAACACCGACGTTCAATTTCTCGACCGACTCTCTCCGTTTCTCATCGTCGATCGAAACATTTTCTTTAAATTTAGATGGAGTTGGGTGAGTTTTTAGTTCGTGGCAAATACGGGGTCGGTAAATTTCAATTCTCCCATTTTCCAGAGATCGGTCGGATCTGGTCTGGAATATACGGCGAATTAATTATTTCGCGATCTCGAGTTTAACGGTGATTTTTTGCGAGAGGTTCGCGCGAAGCGTGGAGCAAAGCAAGAACGTTGATCCGACTGTAGCAGGTCAAATCTGGGCTCCTTTCTCGACGCCCCCCTTTCGTCTCGGTCGGAAGAAACTCATTTTATTCGGAGGCGCAGGGAGGAAGAGGATCGCCCGACCGAGGAGCCGAGAAAGCTTCTTTGCCGACTTACTTTCAGAGTTGGAGACAACTCTCAGACTAAACCCACATGTGCGATAATAAACTGTCGCGCACTGTAATGCGTTCTAAAATCTTGACGCGAGCTTCCAGCCGTTTCTCCTGCCTCCGTCTCCTTCTAGAGGAAGATAACCGCGGGCTCGGACGAAAATAGACATTCCTTTGAACCTCCACGGGGAAAAAGTTTCTCTAGTAAAAATTAACGGAACGCGTTCGCCTTCGAACGGTGGACTCTTGACCGTATTGTCGTGAAAATGAAAAAAATGTACTTGCAAGATTTTCACAGCCCTCTGACAGAAGAGCTTTTAAGTTATTCTCATTCCATTTAAATTTATCTTAAATAGTCAAGTTGAAATAACAACATGTTCACTTTCGAACGGTGGACTCTTGACCGTACTATCGTGAAAATGAAAAAAATGTACTTGCAAGATTTTCACAGCCCTCTGACAGAAGAGCTTTTAAGTTATTCTCATTCCATTTGAATTTATCCTAAATAGGCAAGTTGAAATAACAGCGCGTTTGCTTTCGAAGGATGGACTCTAGACCGTATTGTCGAAAAAATGAAAAAAATGTACTTGCAAGATTTTCACAGGCCTCTGACAGAAGAGCTTTTAAGTTATTCTCATTCCATTTGAGTTTATCCTAAATAGTCAAGTTGAAATAACAACGCGTTCGCTTTCGAAGGATGGACTCTTGACCGTATCATCGTGAAAATGAAAAAAATATACTTGCAAGATTTTCTCAGCCCTCTGACAGAAGAGCTTTTAAGCTATTCTCATTCCATTTGAGTTTATCCTAAATAGTCAAATTGAAATAACAGCGCGTTCGCTTTCGAACGGTGGACTCTTGACCGTACTGTCGTGAAAATGAAAAAAATGTACTTGCAAGATTTTTATAGCCCTCTGACAGAAGAGCTTTTAAGTTATTCTCATTCCATTTGAATTTATCTTAAATAGTCAAGTTGAAATAACAACGCGTTCACTTTCGAACGGTGGACTCTTGACCGTACTGTCATGAAAATGAAAAAAATGTACTTGCAAGATTTTCACAGCCATCTGACAAAAGAGCTTTTAAGTTATTCTCATTCCATTTGAGTTTATCTTAAATAGTCAAGTTGAAATAACAACGCGTTCACTTTCGAACGGTGGACTCTTGACCGTATTATCGTGAAAATGAAAAAAAATGTACTTGCAAGATTTTCACAGCCCTCTGACAGAAGAGCTTTTAAGTTATTCTCATTCCATTTGAGTTTATCCTAAATAGTCAAGTTGAAATAACAACGCGTTCGCTTTCGAAGGATGGACTCTTGACCGTACTGTCGTGAAAATGAAAAAAATGTACTTGCAAGATTTTCACAGCCCTCTGACAGAAGAGCTTTTAAGTTATTCTCATTCCATTTGAATTTATCCTAAATAGTCAAGTTGAAATAACAACATGTTCACTTTCGAACGGTGGTCTGTTGACCGTATTGTCGTGAAAATGAAAAAAATGTACATGCAAGATTTTCACAGCCCTCTGACAGAAGAGCTTTTAAGTTATTCTCATTCCATTTGAGTTTATCCTAAATAGTCAAATTGAAATAACAACGCGTTCACTTTCGAACGGTGGTCTGTTGACCGTATTATCGTGAAAATGAAAAAAATGTACTTGCAAGATTTTCACAGCCCTCTGACAAAAGAGCTTTTAAGTTATTCTCATTCCATTTGAGTTTATCCTAAATAGTCAAGTTGAAATAACAACATGTTCACTTTCGAAGGATGGACTCTTGACCGTACTGTCGTGAAAATGAAAAAAATGTACTTGCAAGATTTTCACAGCCCTCTGACAGTAGAGTTTTTAAGTTATTCTCATTCCATTTGAATTTACCCTAAATAGTCAAGTTGAAATAACAACGCGTTCGCTTTCGAAGGATGGACTCTTGACCGTACTGTCGTGAAAATGAAAAAAATGTACTTGCAAGATCTTTATAGCCCTCTGACAGAAGAGCTTTTAAGTTATTCTCATTCTATTTGAATTTATCCTAAATAGCCAAGTTGAAATAACAACATGTTCACTTTCGAACGGTGGACTGTTGATCGTATTGTCGTGAAAATGAAAAAAATGTACTTGCAAGATTTTCACAGCCCTCTGACAGAAGAGCTTTTAAGCTATTCTCATTCCATTTGAGTTCATCCTAAATAGTAAAGATGAAATAACAACGCGTTCGCTTTCGAACGGTGAACTCTTGACCGTACTGTCGTGAAAATGAAAAAAATGTACTTGGAAGATTTTCACAGCCCTCTGACAGAAGAGCTTTTAAGCTATTCTCATTCCATTTGAGTTTATCCTAAATAGTCAAATTGAAATAACAACGCGTTCGCTTTCGAACGGTGGACTCTTGACCGTATTATCGTGAAAATGAAAAAAAAGTACTTGCAAGATTTTCACAGCCCTCTGACAGAAGAGCTTTTAAGCTATTCTCATTCCATTTGAGTTCATCCTAAATAGTCAAGTTGAAATAACAACATGTTCACTTTCGAACGGTGGACTGTTGACTGTATTATCATGAAAATGAAAAAATGTACTTGCAAGATTTTCACAGCCCTCTGACAGAAGAGCTTTTAAGTTATTCTCATTCCATTTGAATTTATCTTAAATAGTCAAGTTGAAATAACAACGCGTTCGCTTTCGAACGGTGGACTCTTGACCATACTGTCGTGAAAATGAAAAAAATGTACTTGCAAGATCTTTATAGCCCTCTGACAGAAGAGCTTTTAAGTTATTCTCATTCCATTTAAATTTATCTTAAATAGTCAAGTTGAAATAACAACATGTTCACTTTCGAACGGTGGACTGTTCACCGTATTATCGTGAAAATGAAAAAAATATACTTGCAAGATTTTCACAGCCCTCTGACAGAAGAGCTTTTAAGTTATTCTCATTCCATTTAAATTTATCTTAAATAGTCCAGTTAAAATAACGTGTTGGAATCGGTTACGCAGATTCAGTGGGATTCTTGCTCGAACGGAAGAGAAATATTTGCACGGGCCTTTATCGTCGCTCCTGGGGCGTCGAGTTTACCCTGTAAGCCGCGTGTTCGCACTTGGCGAAACATCCCCCGAAAATATTTCGAATCGAACGATGGAAAACATTCTCGTTCCGCCCGCGTTCGAAGCACTCTTCGTCGGTTGTTTAATTGCCACCGATCAAACGCCCATTACAGAGACACACTTTCCAATTACTCCCATTGAAATTTAATCATCCGTCGTGTCGGCGCACGGCTGCGTCGGGGGGGCGGAGGAAAAACTCGACACGAACTTATTAAACATATGCCGTCTGTTTTTCGTAGACCGCGGTGGACATCCCTCCACTTTGGAATGATAATAGCTCCGTAATCCGTAGCACATAATAATCGGGGTTGAGGGCTCGGAGTCGCTTCGGAGCTCACCTACGATGGGGTCGCGGCCCCGTCACCCCGTTGGACGCTGTTCGTACAACAACACAACGCGCTCCTGGAATAGAAAACACCATATGGCGCGCGCAGGTGTACTCGAGGCCGATTAGGAGCCACTCGGCATGAATTTACATTAATGTGCCGCGGGATTTACGTCGTTTACCGGATTTATTATTTCGAGCATGATTCGACGGTTTCGGGGAACAGGTACCCCCCTGGCGATCGCCTATCTCCAACTAGCGTCCACTAAATAAATATTCATCGCAATTTAACAAACTTTTACGATTATAATATTTATAATCCCTCGTGCCTTTAGGTGTTTAGGTATTATTCGTAGAACTGCTGGACTATGATTACTGCACACTGATTAAATCAATTTTGGAATATGAAGGACCACAACACAAATTTTTTTTGATTACATTACGTTTGACCACGCTTGAACACCGCAGAAAAGTAGCTGATTTACTCTTTGATAACAGAGTACTTAATGGTCTGATCTCTGATCTCACTGAAATGTTTGGATTTAATGTTCCTTCCAAAATACTGCATCGTTCTGAATTATTTCACATAGAGCACCATCGAATACTTTATGGCTTCTATAACCCCTATAATCGTTTGTTCATTCACGCGAATAACTTCAAATGTTCTTTACTTGACATCCTGTAATTATTCAGAGTTAGTCTCATACTTCGTATCGTTCAATTTCGTATCTCTTTCTGTACCAATGGGTATTTAATCCCGTGAATAAATAAATAAATCCATCAACCAAAAATTGCTCGACAGAGTTCGATAAATTCGAATGTACCTCGATTTCAGACGAATTTCGCTGGAACGACTCTCCAATTCTGCCCATTTTCTCTCGGTCCGTCGCAAATTAAGTTTCAATTTTCCGGGAACATAATTTTTTCCCCAATTCGCAACAACGTTCCGCCGGATCGATTCGGGTACGAGTGGCTCTCGCCCGACGTGGACGTTTTATCAATCCGCCGTTCCGTATCGAAACGCGCGAACGGTACCGGACAGAGACGGAAAAACGTGCTTCATTTATATTTCATACGCTCGCGGACGTCACGCGTTTACAATTACAAATATCGACGATCGAACGCTTGCGACGAATTTGCTCGAGCACTACTGTAAGCTAAACGTTTTCGCGTTCGACGAATCAAAGCGTGTCTAAATAATTGTTGCGAATAAATCGACGCTCGAGAGGCGTGCATATTTCATTGGCCATCGTTTTAAACTCTGCCTTCGCGTGTTCAATGCGCAGTGATAAAAATTCGAGTCCACGCCTACGAGATTGATTGCAAACATTTTATTTATCGAGAAACCAATTCGGGGCTTCGTAACAAAATAAATCGAGCTCTTAATCTGGATAAAAGTTGATCGAATGAAAATGAACTACATTTTATTCCCCGGAATGTTTTATTGAATTTTGATTTCGATGGGGGACGGGGAAAAAGAGAGAGGGGTTCGTTAATATTTCGTACGGACACCGGGGTCCTCTGTATTTACAATTACAAACAGGAACGGTTCGGGGGCAGATTTAAAAAGCTGGATGTTTATTTGATACGTCGATGCATATTCATCGCGGGCACTCTGCCGACGGCGAATCGGTCCTCCGCGCGAGAAGCGAGAACGAAGGAAAAATACAATCCGGAAACGCCGTGTGGTCCTGCAACCGATGACGTAACACGCATTTTGGTCCGGCCAGCGAGATCGATGCGACACGCGATGCCCACCTGTGCGCCCGTGCATTTTAATTTCGCGATCCCGTCGCGAGATTATCGACGCCGATTAGGATCCTCGTGGACGCATTAATGATTTCCATTAGCATAGATTCATCGTGGACGGTGCGTTACGATCGGAAAGGGAGCGCGCATAAATTTCCGCGTGAGTAACCGGGGCTTGCACGTGGTCCGATTCGCAGAAAGATGCAAATTCTACCCGTGTGCTCCGAGTCGAACTCAAATTTAAGAAAACCTAATAACCTGATCAATCTGAGTCCAGATAAGAAACTGATAAGCTCTTGGAACGAGTAAAATCTTCCAAAATTTGAACATTGTATTCTTCGACGCTACTTCAGATTTACGTCATAGAAACTTTTGCATTTGGTGGAATAAATTGACTCAGATTTATATGTTTCGACATGTTTTGCTTTCATGTGGCTTTATACAGGGTGTTGATTGAGGCTTCATTAAAAAGTTATTAACGTTTAAAGTTCCATATCGACCGGAAAATTTTTCGGCAAAAAAAAGGTTTCAAATCGTCCTAAAAAAATTATTTTCAGTTGTGGGGGTCAGTTACAAACATTTTTGGTAAATAGATATACCCTCGAATTTCTATCCACTTTCGAGAAAAAAATTCAGTAAGTGGATAAATTTTTCGACGAAATTGAAAAATTTCAAATCGTTCTGAAAAAATTATTTTCAGTTGCGAAGGTCAATTATAATCATTTTTCGTCGTAACACATACCCTCGAAATCCTACGCATTTCCTAGAAAAAAATTCGGAAAGGTGTGAAATTTTTCGACGAAAAAAAAAAATTTCAAATCGTTCTGAAAAAATTATTTTCAGTTGCAGGGGTCAATTACAATCATTTTTAGTCAGAAGACATACCCTCGAAATCCTACCCACTTTCGAGAAAAAAATTCGAGATGTGAAATTTTTCGACAAAATTAAAAAATTTCAAATCGTTCTGGAAAAATTATTTTCGGTTGCAGGGGTCAATTACAATCATTTTTCGTCGTTACACATACCCTCGAAATCCTACGCATTTCCTAGAAAAAAATTCGAAAAGGTGTGAAATTTTTCGACGGGGAAAAAAAATTTCAAATCGTTTTGGAAAAATTATTTTCGGTTGTGGGGGTCAATTATAATCATTTTTGGTGAATAGACATACCCCCGAAATCTTGTGCATTTTCGAGAAAAAAAATTCAATACGGGCGGAAAAATTTAGGAACTACCCCCTGTTGATTTTTCTTAAAAATTCGTTTTTGATTTTTAGTAATTTCATTTGACGCCCTACAGAAAAGTTGTCTAATACCTTTTTGTAGATACCTATGAGCTCTACTTCAGAAAAAAGTTTCATTGAAATATATTCACTATTGTAGGAGTATTGGCTGTTTGAAAATTGGACCATTTTTATATGGTTTTTCTCACTTTACGGGATTTAGAAGCAACTTTTCGAATATTTTTGTAATTTCTACATATTTTCCATTAAAATACGCGTTGTTTGCATTTTCAAACATTAAAATCGTCCAATCCGTTCAGAAGTTATGGTGTTTTAAAGATTCGCATGTAATTTACGGGAAGCATTTTTGGCCTGGAATTATATTTTCGGTAAGGAATTTTTTTCTCGGAAGTGCATAGGATTTCGAGGGTATGTCTAATGACCAAAAATGATTGCAATTAACCCCCGCAACCGAAAATAATTTTTCCAGAACGATTTGAAATTTTTTAATTTTGTCGAAAAATTTCACATCTCGAATTTTTTTCTCGAAACTGAGTAGGATTTCGAGGGTATGTCTTATGACTAAAAATAATTGTAATTGAACCCTGCTTGTTTATTAAATCAAGAAATATGATACAAATATTTCATTCCCCCAGAAACAGAGTTGCAATTTATTAACCCATAATCCAGCGATTCCCAAAGATCGTCGTGACCATTACTCCACTTTCGTCTATAAACGTTTCGATTTCCCCATTCGACGTTGCTTCTCGACAGTCCAAGTCAACCGTATCCAGGTTTAAAAGAAGCATAAACGATCCAGGAACCGAGGATTCCCCTCATGTCGCACTTTTACTGTTGGTCCACTTTTTCCACGCTAATATCGTCGTTTCCATTCGTTCGTGGCGGTCTAGTTTCAGAAAAAATACCGGCAAAAAGGAAAAACGCATAAACATCGAAATCGCGTTGTGTAGAGGTCGTTTATCAGGCCGGAACGAAGCCGCAATAATTTCTTTCGCGATCGTTCTAGCAGATCGATCCTCGTCCCACCCTTCCGTTGTTTCCTCCGAGTCTCCGCGTATTCTTTTCCCGTCTGTTTCTCTCTCTCTCTCTCTCTCTGGGTGGCGATGCTCCCGAAGCCGCGAATCTCCACGGTCCCTTCCGCGAAGGCGAGTCAGGCTGACTCATAAAACGGATCGTTGAACAGAAATCCCGACGAAGGGTCTACGGAGGCTACCGTGCAATCGACCCGATCCTAGATCCTTTCGCGGCCTCTCGATCGACAAATACGATCTCGCGACAAGCGCGATGTCCATCGTCGAGGACCGCTTCCTCGATCCTCGTCCCCATCTTTTTTGTCGCGATTCTCTCGACCCGTACAAGGGCCGTATTTAATTCGTTAAGATCGAATCACGGAGGGCGAGGAATCCGTTTTCGTCCGATCGAGCGAGCCGGAAGATAATAATGCTCGAGTATAAATTTCCGAGCCACTTACGCCCGATGACGGCCAGCGATGCCCAAGTTTAATAGGCTAACGGTATTTAAACCGAGCTGTGGATTACCGGTTGCACGGAGAAGAAGAAGGGGCCATTTTAGATGAATCTATAACAGCGATCGCGTTCGATTATTCCTGAAAACATTTACGATCGAAACGAATTCGTTCCTTGTATTTTCTTATTATAATAAAGTATTACATTTAATATGGTCTAGGTTGTACACTTTGGACTGTTCGCTGCGACGTCACGATTAGTCTGATTTACAACGGTTCCTCGTCGTTTCTTTCAATTTCGTATTTATTGGATGAGTTCAGGGATGTATATTTGTTTGTGAAATGTAAAAGGACGCTTATGAAGCCCCAATAATTGTGAAACCTGAACTAGGTCCAGTAGATGCCTCCTCATTATTTCCATTATAATTTTACTGCATCGCTCGTTAAAATCCAACATTTCCGTTTACCTCAAATCGGAGAAACTCCTCGCGTAGCCAGGAAACGTTGCAACGGGAACAAAGGCATCATCTTTTACTGCTCAATCGTTAAAAGCTCGCCTTAAAACTTCACTTTCCCCTCGAACACGTCGTCCGTCATCGGGGAGTGGCCAAGTTCAATTTTTCCTTTCCGATAGCTCGAATGAAAATAATTTTTTCAGAGCGAAGGGTTGAAAGTTTCGCGAATCTTCGTAATGTGGGCCACTCGTTTGGGCGATTTTGTTCCACCGTGGATATAGTTTCTCGGGTCAGGATCGTGTTTACCGGGGTCTCTGAATCAGCAGCAGGTTCTGTATATTAAGAGCGGCGGGAGGGGATGGTGCGTGGTACAAAAAAAAAAGAAGGGCGAACGCGTGCCATCATCTCCGCGAAGCAAGAGAAACAAACGTTGTCGCGGTGTAACGGGAACGCGTGAGTCATCCCGATTCGCTGACCGGTTAGGCGCGGGGACGCGGAAACGCGTATTACTACGTAATTTCATGCGTCCGCGCGTACACCTGTGCGGGTCTCGATGATCGTTATTGCGTAAAGTCGTTTGAAAACGATTGGACGCGGAGTCGATTAAGCCCCGGCGAGAGCCTCGATCCGATGCAATATTTCACCTGGACGCCTTATGACACGATAAACAAAGTCATTACCAGGCCCTGGCGGAACATAAGGCGGCCGAAAGTCGTCGTGGAAAATGAAATCAGGGTCGCCGTATTGTTTAACCCCTGCCATAATAGACGCGAGCGCTCTAATTGCTCGGAGCTGTTAGTTCGGTTGATTTATGGCTCTCGAAGGGCGCGTACGGTGTCTGTCGGGGGACACGTTCGAGTGAATAATATTTTTTTGTAACGAGACCAGTCGCGGTTGAAGGAAGGATCGACAGTTTACGCTTTTTGAAAAAAATTCGATTGTTTTGATAGACCATGGTCACCCAGGTACGCACCTCGACGGATGATGGATGACTGGTGGTACGTTCAACCTGAGCTTCTAAGATAAATCGTTCGAGATTGGGTACTGAAAAGGAACGAGTACTTCAGTATTTAAAAATAATAATTCAAGCAATTATTTATGTCGAAATGCAACGCCGATACAATCAATAAAATTAATACCAGTGAATAACCTACGCCAGTATGGGCCTGCAAACTGACGTTTACTTGTTTTTATTTGATTACGTTACGATTCCATATTCTTCGTTCAAAAATCATACAATTTATTTATCAGAGGGTCGAATATCTAGGTGCAACTCTGGTCATAGGAAACGATCGAATAAGATTTCTGTTTTGCCCCAAAAAACTATCGCGGTTGTTATCCACGGTTCTTTCGATCTCGTTCCTACGATAAGAAACGATCGATGCATCATCTGCTTCGCGAGTACGTAATCGTAACCGCGCGAACCTTTCGCCAATAAAGTCGGAACAGAAAGGATTCTGAAAGGGACTCGAGATCGCGGAAAAGAAAATGCGTCTCGAACGCAAAACGGTTTCGGTCGGAGAAAGGATTCGATTCCTATCGAAATCGAGGAGCAACGAGGCTCGATTCAATCTGTTCGTCCGATCGCGGGACGAAATCGTGGGCGAAGGGAGGGATCGACTGTCAGCGGCTGATGAGGAAGGGCCGAGAAGGGCAGGGCGGACGAGTGCCACGTTTTATATGGGAAAACGGGGAAGCCCCGACATCTCGACGCCAAGCGTAGAAGGGGGCGACGCGGGATTTTATGTCCCGTAACTCCCTCGGGAGCCCCGCATTTATGTTCTATCCTGTCATCATGATGTCCACCTACACGCCGGACAAAACAAAACACTATCCCAACTTCTTTCTTCCCGTTTCGCCCCGCTCTCCCGCGTCCGCCTTCGGTCCTCGTAATAGGAATTCGTCCGCGACGAGGAAATGCTTCGCATTTCTGCCGACGGAACAGTCCTGTCCGCCATCCACCGTCGTTCTTTCGCCTTTATTTCGGGACCAGGAATGCCTATTGATACGAACGCGTCTCGCCTTTAACCCTCCAATAGCGAACGATCCTTCGCTCCCGTCAAACGTAGACTGTGGGTCCATCTTGACCCGGATCTCAATTTTATTATTTCGTACTCCCTGTACAAGCTTTGGGATCGATGTGTTATTGTATTTGTAAATACTTTATATTTATAAGTCTCCAAAAATCTGTATTATTTAAAAATTTGTAGGTATAGGTATCCCAGTTGACTCAGATCTCAATTTTATTATTTCGTACTCCCTGTACAAGCTTTGGGATCGATGTGTTATTGTATTTGTAAATACTTTATTTTTATATGCCTTCAAAAATCTGTATTATTTAAAAATTTGTAGGTATAGGTGTCCCTACTAACCTGGATCTCAATTTTATTATTTCGTACTCCCTGTACAAGCTTTACGTTATTGTATTTGCAAAAACTTTATTTTTATAAGCCTCCAAAAATCTGTATTATTTAAAAATTTGTAGGTATAGGTGTCCCTACTAACCCGGATCTCAATTTTATTATTTCGTACTCCCTGTACAAGCTTTGCATTATTGTATTTATAAATACTTCATTTTCATAAGCCTCCAAAAATCTGTATTATTTAAAATTTGTAGGTATAGGTGTCCCTACTAACCCAGATCTCAATTTTATTATTTCGTACTCCCTGTACGAGCTTTGCGTTATTGTATTTGTAAATACTTTATTTTTATAAGCCTTAAAAAATCTGTATTACTTAAAAATTTGTAGGTATAGGTGTTCCAGCAGACTCAAATCTCAAATTTATTATTTCGTACTCCCTGTACAAGCTTTACGTTGTATTTGTAAATACTTTATTTTTATAAGCCTTCAAAAATCTGTATTATTTAAAATTTGTAGGTGTAGGTGTCCCTACTAACCCGGATCTCAATTTTATTATTTCGTACTCCCTGTACGAGCTTTGCGTTATTGTATTTGTAAATACTTTATTTTTATAAGCCTCCAAAAATCTGTATTATTTAAAAATTTGTAGGTATAGGTATCCCAGCTGACACAGATCTCAATTTTATTATTTCGTACTCCCTGTACAAGCTTTGCGATCGATGTGTTATTGTATTTGTAAATACTTCATTTTTATAAGCCTTAAAAAATCTGTATTACTTAAAAATTTGTAGGTATAGGTGTTCCAGCTGACTCAAATCTCAATTTTATTATTTCGTACTCCCTGTATAAGCTTTGCGTTATTGTATTTGTAAATACTTCATTTTTATAAGCCTCCAAAAATCTGTATTATTTTAAAATTTGTAGGTATAGGTGTCCCAACTGACCCAAATCTCAATTTTATTATTTCGTACTCCCCGTATAAGCTTTGCGTTGTTGTATTTGTAAATACTTTATTTTTATAAGCCTCCAAAAATCTGTATTATTTAAAATTTGTAGGTATAGGTATCCCAGTTGACTCAGATCTCAATTTTATTATTTCATAACTCCCTGTACAAGCTTTGCGATGGATGCGTTATTGTATTTGAAAATACTTTATTTTTATAAGCCTCCAAAAATTTGTATTATTTTAAAATTTGTAGGTATAGGTGTCCCAACTGACCCAAATCTCAATTTTATTATTTTGTACTCCCTGTACAAGCTTTACGTTGTATTCGTAAATACTTTATTTTTATAAGCCTCCAAAAATCTGTATTATTTAAAAATTTGTAGGCATAGGTGTCCCAGTTGACTCAGATCTCAATTTTATTATTTCATACTCCCTGTACAAGCTTTGGGATCGATGTGTTATTGTATTTGTAAATACTTTATTTTTATAAGCCACCAAAAATCTGTATTATTTAAAATTTGTAGGTATAGGTGCCCCTGCTGACCCAGAACTCAATTTTATTATTTCGTACTCCCTGTACAAGCTTTGCGTTATTATATTTGTAAATACTTTATTTTTATAAGCCTCCAAAAATCTGTATTATTTAAAATTTGTAGGCATAGGTGTCCCAACTGACCCAAATCTCAATTTTATTATTTCGTACTCCCTGTACGAGCTTTGCGTTATTGTATTTGTAAATACTTTATTTTTATAAGCCTTCAAAAATCTGTATTATTTTAAAATTTGTAGGTATAGGTATCCCTACTAACCCGGATCTCAATTTTATTATTTCGTACTCCCTGTACAACCTTTGCGTTATTGTATTTGTAAATACTTTATTTTTATAAGCCTCCAAAAATCTGTATTATTTAAAATTTGTAGGTATAGGTTTCCCAGGTGACCCAAATCTCAATTTTATTATTTCGTACTCCCTGTACAAGCTTTGCATTATTGTATTTGTAAATACTTTATTTTTATAAGCCTTCAAAAATCTGTATTATTTAAAATTTGTAGGTATAGGTTTCCCAGGTGACCCAAATCTCAATTTTATTATTTCGTACTCCCTGTACGAGCTTTGCGTTATTGTATTTGTAAATACTTCATTTTTATAAGCCTTCAAAAATCTGTATTATTTTAAAATTTGTAGGTATAGGTGTCCCTACTAACCCGGATCTCAATTTTATTATTTCGTACTCCCTGTACAAGCTTTGCATTATTGTATTTTTAAATACTTTATTTTTATAAGCTTCCAAAAATCTGTATTATTTAAAAATTTGTAGGCGTAGGTGTCCCAACTGACCCAAATCTCAATTTTATTATTTCGTACCCCCTGTACGAGCTTTGCGTTATTGTATTTGTAAATACTCCATTTTTATAAGCCTTCAAAAATCTGTATTATTTTAAAATTTGTAGGTATAGGTGTCCCAGCTGACACAGATCTCAATTTTATTATTTCGTACTCCCTGTACAAGCTTTACGTTATTGTATTTGCAAAAACTTTATTTCTATAAGCCTCCAAAAATCTGTATTATTTAAAATTTGTAGGTATAGGTGTCCCAACTGACCCAAATCTCAATTTTATTATTTTGTACTCTCTGTACAAGCTTTGCGTTATTGTATTTGTAAATACTTTATTTTTATAAGCCTCCAAAAATCTGTATTATTTTAAAATTTGTAGGTATAGGTGTCCCTACTAACCCGGATCTCAATTTTATTATTTCGTACTCCCTGTACAAGCTTTGCATTATAGTATTTGTAAATACTTTATTTTTATAAGCCTTCAAAAATCTATATTATTTTAAAATTTGTAGGTATAGGTGTCCCAGTTGACTCAGATCTCAATTTTATTATTTCGTACTCCCTGTACAAGCTTTGCGTTATTGTATTTGCAAATACTTTATTTTTATAAGCCTCCAAAAATCTGTATTATTTAAAAATTTGTAGGTATAGGTGTCCCTACTAACCCGGATCTTAATTTTATTATTTCGTACTCCCTGTACAAGCTTTACGTTATTATATTTGTAAATACTTTATTTATTTTTATAAGTCTAAAAGAAACTGTATTATTTTAAAATTTGTAGGTATAGATTAAATTAGTCTATTATTATCGTTCTCTGATACCTTGGTTTTAGATGAGAATTCATGAAAAGCACGCCATAAGTGATGAATTTTGAATAGGTTACTTTCGTGCAGAGCCCGAATCGATGGAAAAGATATTACCAATTCGCAGTCCGATAAGCGTGGTATAAATAAACTTAATACCGAACGAAGACACTGATTGAGCTAACGCACGAATATTAAGAATGACGTGTCACTCGTAAAGCGGCACAATCAAAATTATCATATCGCTAATCGTATGGGCATGGAGACAACGTAGGTCAGTATCAACTACTGACAATGAGAGGTCAAGCGTCAATGCGCGTCGTTAAATCGCTGTCGCGTTCTTCCCCTGCGTGTTAAACGTTCGTTTCGAGCATAAAAAGAAGCTCGTAACTCGCATTCCTCTTTGTCGTATCTCCGTAATTGGTCGACCATCTTCAAACTCTATTCCCAAGACCTTCCTAATCTCTACAAAAGCGACAATTCATTTGCAACATCAACTATAATAGAGTGTTTATAGCTCGAACAAAAGTAAAATTAATTAAAAATTTTCTCGTCCCTCCCTCATACGGAAAACAGCCTGGCTCGATCGTTTGCGGTGATTTTTTATCAAATTTTATTTTCATTTACTTTCAATTAAATCCACGGAACAAACGTTCCGTCGGATGATCGCGTTTACCGAAGACCGTAGTAAATTCAATTTCCGTGGCGTTGGTAATTCCAACGACTTCCTGCAATCTGCGTATCGTTCCGACACAATTGTTTCACAGCGGAAATAAGGATCTCTGCTTATTGATTTCCTCTTAAACGCGTTCGCCCTCTAATTTCATCGATGGAGGAACACCGCGATTCGCCAAACGCGATGAAACGCTTCGTTCGAGAAACCAATTAGGTACACAAAAGGCGTGGAACACGAGATAAAAAGGAAAATGTGAAATTATTGGTAATATCGTTGAGGATTAATAATAAACAGTCCTAACGTTTCAAGATCGACTTTGCCCCTACGCCAGGGCTCGTAGGGCCATGAAATAACACACGACAAAAGCATCGCTGCTCCAATGAATCGACTCTAAGTCAGTTTCGCGTCGTTGAAGCTCCAACACTATCGTTTCTGTTTCGTTTCCATCCTATTGTCGCTTCTATTGACTCTTCTTCTATGGGCGTCACAGGGACCTGATACTTCAACGCTCGCGAAACGCGTCTCGCATTTCCTACCTTTCATCCCTGTGTTTATTCAACGCGAAAATAATCTCGTCGTTCCACTTTGCGTCGTTTCTACGCGTTTTCGACTGTTGGCGCGCTTGGCGTCGTTTAAATTTACAGCCATACCGTTAGTTTTTGCGATCCTGTAGCCTCCGGTGCTTCGAAACGATATAGAATGTGAGATTCACCTTGCAGATGTAATTTGAAGAATTAAATAAACTATAAATTCCATGTTTCGATCGCTGGGTTTCGGTCCTCTTCGGGAGCGGAACGCGCGTTCCTCGCTCAGGTAACGTTATATCGGTCTCGATCGTTGAAAACGAAATTATTTATCACTTTCGACGCGATGACTCACGGCCGAGCGTCGATCGAGCGGCAATTTCCAGCGGCCGTGTCTCCGCGGAACGAGCGCGTGAAATCGCGGTGAAGGGGCTCGATTCGAGAGGAAATTGTGGCACGAATCCGCACGCGAAAACGGACGAATCGATTTCAACCCTGGGAAGATCGTAAAAAAAAATATGTTTATTTTAGTCGTACGAGATTCGAGACGCGGCGATCCGACGATTAAATTCCAAATAAATAACGAAAAAACTATTTCCGCGTTGTCGCAAGTATGAAACGTAAAAATGGTTCCGTAAATCCGGCGCTAATGGCGTCGTCTAGGGTAACTGCAACGCGCCAAGCCCGAGCCATCGTTGCTGCTCGCGTCGTTGGACGCTGCAACAGATTTCACGACTCGTTTCGCGCCGCAGTCGATCGTATTTTTTTTTTTTTTTTTTCCACCGACGCAACGCCCCGAATTCCCTCGAATTTTAATTCCCGGTTAAACGCTGGCATCCGGCCCGCGATCTCTTGGCGCGCGAACGGAGGGCTTAAAATTTAAGAGGCCGACGCGCAATATTGTCGCGCGCGCGCTCGCCCAGGCCTCCGGGTCCGCAATTTCCCTGAAACCGACGGCGATTTATCTTTCCACTGTCAGCCGTCCGTTACGCGCGTTTAAGCGGCAGAATTACGGATCGCTCCTAGACCGAGGCTCGTGCTGGCGCGGAAGCGTCGTTAATCGGGCATATCGGCGCGTCTAATGCGGGATCCGTGCCGATTTACGACGATTCGCGCCCCGTTATCTCGCTTATCGTAATCTTTTTCTTCCTGGTGCCCCATTCGACGAGTCACTTTGTTCGCGATGCTTTCCCGCTTGGGAATTCTTTAATTGCCGCCCGATTAAACTGTCGATCGCGAGCTGAAGCTGACACCGTACGGTACTGCCCCGTTTCTTGCGTAAATCCGCGTTAGGGATACTTGCGACGAAGCATTTATCGATACTCTGGTCGTATTTAAGGGGGGAACCTCATGTAAATGGCCTGTTTTTCAAGAATTTTTTGTGAAAAATGTAATGCATAGATTGATTTAAAATTTTAGGTATCATTTATTAATATTATAATGTAACATGAGTATTTTTTTTAAGCCGTAATTGTTAATAAGGACGGTACAATGGCGGCTTGAAAATGTCATTTTGTAAATGCGCCGTGCAGCGTACAGGTTTCAAAAATGATCCGAAACCAAAAAATTAAGATGGATTCTTTAGTTTATGGAAGAACGCTCAGCATGACGTTTTTCTTTTGTTAAAATTTGCAAAATTGCAAAAATGGCGAAGTTATGAAGAAAAGAAGGATTTTTTTGTTACGAATAATTGTTAATATCAGTGTTTTAAATACAAAAATAAAAAATCGGAGCTCGTCATGCTGAGGCCAATTATTTATAGAATATTTGTGCCAAGTTTCATAAAGATCGAGTGATTAGTTTTTGAGCTTTGTTGCACGGCGTGCGAAATTTTGCGTTTCGAGAAAAACGCGTTTAAAGTTTGAGTAATAGAAAAATCGTGAAAAATTCGTAATTCATTTCAATTTACCGTGGTTTTTTACTAATCTACGATTCCAGGGCCATGGAACAGATCTTCCTCTTCTTCGAAAAGTTGTGATTTAGCCATTTTTTCTTTTTTTAGAGAAGCGAGAGCCTCTTTTGTGCAATGAAGACTGCGGCGCTACTGCTATTTAATACGGCGTTTATTTTCACGATCAATGAATGTTTTACTCTGCTGTCCAATTACTATACTGAGCTCTTGCAGTATTTGAAGGACGAACGAAAATCCTTCGTTGAATATGCCGGCAGCCAAAAAAGCAGTTATTTCAATAATTTTTATGCGACAATTGAAATGCTTAGGAGCTAAACGCCAAATGATGGCGTTAAAGCTCTCGTTAGCATTTTGTGTATGGCCACCTAAACATCTCTCCAACAAATCATCTCGTGACAAATCTTTGTAAATTGGACAAATATGTTTTTGCATATCTTCATGTAATGGAGGTGGATGGTCAAATTCTTGTCCCAAGGCCTATGCAACGCACCACTTACACCACGAATCGGTACCAGGAGAACAGTCGTCGTGCTGCAGTTTTTCATTTGTTGAACACAGATGATTTTGCACTTATCGACTCATTTTCACTGTTGATTACACGGTCTCTTGGAGTTACTTCTATATTTCTTCAATGTCTGTTTCTAAGCGTTCTGAGCGTTCCGAGCTGCTTCTTTCGTAAAAGTCTTTATTCGACCGCCAGCAGAACGCTTGCTTCTCTTCGGGAAGATTTCGCTCTCCTCTCTTTCCGAAATCGACACCTCATATCTCTAAAACCTAAACATCCGTCGCCCGACTGCGGTGATCGCTTATACAACCATAAGACCAAGTGTTCGACGAGCATTCGACTACCCAAGGCGTTGCGCCCAATACAACTATTTACTTTATTTTTAAAATAAGGTACAAGGAAATCTCTGATCAGTTTCTAACTTTTTTATCGTATTCCTGAGGAAATTTCCTATCAATTTAAGGAAAAAAAAAAAAATGCTCAAAAATTTCATTTTACATGAGGTTCCCCCCTTAATCGCCTCGAGCGACCGTACGGCAATGTAGTTGATAGTTTAATAATTCCGTGTAGTTCGTAACTTGCTACGCATGGGAATCCTGACTAGTCTCCGATGTGCAATTATTTATTTACGTCAGGTCGACATTCTCGAATTGACGGGGGATGAAATTTGTGACTTCAAAGAGAACATATTGAAGTGTCAATCACGGACTTCGACGAGGTTTGGTGCACTGGTAGAGTTGCCAAAAATTATCCTGCACGTTGAAGGGGTGAAATTGACCCTCCAGAGTAGGGGCAGTACAACGTATTTACTCGAATATATCGCAAACTATTAGGAATATAGGGAAAGTGTAAATGCACAAAAAGTGCATTTGTTTAAATTGTATTTTCTGGTAGAAAATTCGACTGGAATTTATGGGGCGACTTGTTCCACGAATCGAAATTCAAAACTAAAAATCTCAAATAAGGAAGACTTTGGAGTGTCTTGACACACTTATCGATTTCCACTTCGCGAAATTCTGTCATTCGTATGGAAATATACGATGCCCTTATTTTCATTTCTGCGTTCCACGTACTCCGTGAGATAAATCTATTCATAGAACGAAATGGGTCACCCGGTACACCGAGTACACCGAGCCAGCAGAAGCACGGTCGTCGCATAAAAATTCAATATTCCGATTGTTTTTAGATGTAAACGATGTATCGATCGCAATAACGCTGGTTTATCAAATGTGTCAAGGTTCGAGCGTGACGGTGCGATGCGTCATAGCTACTTTACCTGTTCAACTGGTCAGATTTTGCCCCGATGACTCTCCGCTATTCCGTTTCATTTCTCCTCTGGTTGCACTTCGTTGCTCAATTTCGTGATTCACCCGCGCTCGAAGTGACTTTATTTTGACGGTCGTCGCGTCGCGTCGAACACAGAAATTTCTCCTTCGCGCAGGGCGCTGTTCTCGGGTCGAATCTTAAGAAAAGACAATGTTGTTTGGGAGGGTAGAGAGGTTGGTGGTCCCCCATTAAGGCGTTCGGTTGGAAGGGCGACAGCTTGGAAAACGACGCGAGAACGCGCGTTTTCGCGCCGCTCGAGCAACACCTGCACCATCAGCGGTGCATGTCGCCCTAAAATCCGAGACCCTTGTCGACCTTCGCGGTCGTAAAACTGATGAGTTATTAGCCCGTTAACGAGCGGGCTGTCCGTTTATTTTCGATATGCTAACTTTCGCATTGTCTACGCCTGATTCGGCCATTTTGGCGAACCGAGATTCTATATTTCACCCTCTAGTTGTTCGATCAAACTTTCAAAATAGTTAAATACCCCTAAAAGTTTCGAAATTCCTGTAATGTTTATAATATTACAATAGGGGGTGCGTAGACTACATATTTACTATTATTTGTCTGCCTTTTTCTAGCCATTTGTATACCAAAATTTTCTCTTGCTCGTCACCTGCTCTGTTTGCATACTCCCTTGCTCCGTCTCCCTTATCCTCGCGTTCTCATTATCGCGACACCCATTGCCTCGTACCCTTTGTCTTACCTATTATCCTCGTCTAGCCCAACACTTAATCCCCCTGTTTTCGTCATTGTCTCCTAATCTCGCGAGCACCATTATTTCGGCTGCGTCTATGAATCGTCTTCCACGACGAAGACTCGTCGATTTAGCACGTTGACTGTCGCAGACGATAATTGACATTTTCTAAGAGATCAAAGTCTAATTTTACGTTGGTACTTGAGATGTTCCGAGCATTCCTCCGATGGTGGGTAACGGTTAAGGTGGTTTTCGTACAGAATCAACCAGGCGCGATATAGATGGGCGTAGCGAGAGATTGCTCACCTGGTTTCCTCTTCTCGTCGCCGTAACCCCGAGCAGAAGGGTTTTCTCTCGCCGTGGAGTCGCGCCTCTCGACGACCAACAGCTTCCTCCAGGTGAATCCGTATTTACGTACCAATAAGCGTAAAATTGGCCTAACTGCTCGGTGAGACAGGCGAGCGGGCAATGGGGGAGAAGGGTTGGGCGAAACGAGGAGGCACGAATGGATAGATAAGCGTACGGGAAGAGGACGGAGCACCGTGTAGCGTCGACGCGTTGGAAGGAGGACGCGGAGGAGATGGGAAAGACACGTCGGAGGACGTTGGAAAGTGAACGCTGGAAGACAGGGGGGACGATGCTGAACGAGGGGGGAGGGGTGGAGAGCCGGGCAATCATGCGTAATTGAATTCACCTTTGTGCGAGAGGGTTGGAACCGTATGAATATTCAATTCCTCAATTTGCCGCGCGAGCATACACGTTCAATTTAGCGAGAAGCGTCAAGGAGTACAGCGCGCTTCAGAAGCGGTGCCGGCAGCCAATTAGAATCGAGCGTTTGTGTGCGCTCCGAGCCATTTCGTACCCGGTTTGACAACGTGTTTCTAGCCCCGACAAACAGCTTCGATCCGTTTCCCATCCTGCTCAGACACTTGTCTTCAAACATTGCGGTTTGATATCGCCGGGGCGCGTTTTATTAATTAAACGTCGTCTCGCGCGTAAACAGTACCCGACGCGGCCTCCGCGACGAATTTACTTGCTTCTGGAATTCGTTACCACGGCTCCTCGAGCTTTAATTAATTTCTTCTTCTTCGGAAAGGGTCACAAACTTTTTCGAGGATTAAGAAACAGATTGGAATTTAGTTGTTTTTACTTTTAGACCTCGGGATGCGTCTTTAATCGTTTCTATCTCGAAAACTGGAAGACTGGAAATTTTATGTAAGCACGTTTTAAAAGATAATCTGATAGATTATTTTGATAATAGAAGCTTGACACAAGAAATAGTAGGTTCATTTATCGAATTTCCAAAGTTTCTCGTGGACAACAGGCGTCTTTTTTGGAAGGGTTCACAAACTATTTCGAAAATTAAGAAACAGATTGGAATTTAGTTGTTTTTACTTTTAGACCTCGGGATGCGTCTTTAATCGTTTCTATCTCGATAAATTGGAAGACTAAGAGACTGGAAATTTTATGTATGTTTTAGAAGACAATCTGATAGATTTTTTTGATAATAGAAAATTGACACATGATCGAATCGTTGAGAAAATAAATAGAAGGTTCGTTTATCGAATTTCCAAAGTTTCTCGTGGACGACAGGCGTCTTTTTTGGAAAGGTTCACAAACTATTTCGAAAATTAAGAAACAAATTGGAATTTAGTTGTATTTACTTTTAGACCTCGGGATGCGTCTTTAATCGTTTCTATCTCGAAAATTGGAAGACTGGAAATTTTATGTAAGCACGTTTTAAAAGATAATCTGATAGATTATTTCGATAATAGAAGATTGACACAAGAAATAGTAGGTTCATTTATCGACTTTCCTAAGTTTCTCGTGCACGACAGGCATCTTTTTTGGAAAGGTTCACAAACTTTTTCGAAGATTAAGAAAACAGATTGGAATTTAGTTGTTTTTATTGTTAGACTTCAGGATGCATCTTTAACCGTTTCTATCTCGAAAATTGGAAGACTGGAAATTTTATGTAAGCACGTTTTAAAAGATAATCTGATAGATTATTTTGATAATAGAAGCTCGACACAAGAAATAGTAGGTTCATTTATCGACTTTCCTAAGTTTCTCGTGCACGACAGGCGTCTTTTTTGGAAGGGTTCACAAACTATTTCGAAAATTAAGAAACAGATTGGAATTTAGTTGTTTTTGCTTTTAGACCTCAGGATGCGTCTTTAATCGTTTCTATCTCGAAAACTGGAAGACTAAAAGACTGGAAATTTTATGTAAGCACGTTTTAAAAGATAATCTGATCGATTTTTTTGATAATAGAAGATCGACACATGATCGGAACGTTGAAAAAATAAATAGAAGGTTCGTTTATCAAATTTCCAAAGTTTCTCGTGGACAACAGGCGTCTTTTTTGGAAGGGTTCACAAACTATTTCGAAAATTGAGAAACAGATTGGAATTTAGTTGTTTTTACTTTTAGACCTCGGGATGCGTCTATAATCGTTTCTATCTCGAAAACTGGAAGACTAAAAGACTGGAAATTTTATGTAGACACGTTTTAGAAGACAATCCAATAGATTTTTTTAGTAATAGAAGCTTGACACATGATCGAAACGTTGAGAAAATAAATAGTAGCTTCGTTCTTCGAATTTCCAAAGTTTCTCGTGGACGACAGGCGTCTTATTTGGAAAGGTTCACAAACTATTTCGAAAATTAAGAAACAAATTGGAATTTAGTTGTATTTACTTTTAGACCTCGGGATGCGTGTTTAATCGCTTCTATCTCGAAAATTGGAAGACTAAAAGACTGGAAATTTTATGTAAGCACGTTTTAAAAGATAATCTGATAGATTATTTTGATAATAGAAGCTTGACACAAGAAATAGTAGGTTCATTTATCGAATTTCCAAAGTTTCTCGTGGACAACAGGCGTCTTTTTTGGAAGGGTTCACAAACTTTTTCGAAGATTAAGAAACAGATTGGAATTTAGTTGTTTTTACTTTTAGACCTCGGGATGCGTCTTTAATCGTTTCTATCTCGAAAACTGGAAGACTGGAAATTTTATGTAAGCACGTTTTAAAAGATAATCTGATAGATTATTTCGATAATAGAAGATTGACACAAGAAATAGTAGGTTCATTTATCGACTTTCCTAAGTTTCTCGTGCACGACAGGCGTCTTTTTTGGAAAGGTTCACAAACTTTTTCGAAGATTAAGAAAACAGATTGGAATTTAGTTGTTTTTATTGTTAGACTTCAGGATGCATCTTTAACCGTTTCTATCTCGAAAACTGGAAGACTAAGTCTGGAAATTTTATGTAAGCACGTTTTAAAAAATAATCTGTTCGATTTTTTTGATAATAGAAGATCGACACATGATCGGAACGTTGAAAAAATAAATAAAAGGTTCGTTTATCGAATTTCCAAAGTTTCTCGTGGACGACAGGCGTCTTTTTTGGAAGGGTTCACAAACTAATTCGAAAATTAAGAAACAGATTGGAATTTAGTTGTTTTTGCTTTTAGACCTCAGGATGCGTCTTTAATCGTTTCTATCTCGAAAACTGGAAGACTAAAAGACTGGAAATTTTATGTAGACACGTTTTAGAAGACAATCCAATAGATTTTTTTAGTAATAGAAGCTTGACACATGATCGAAACGTTGAGAAAATAAATAGTAGCTTCGTTCTTCGAATTTCCAAAGTTTCTCGTGGACGACAAGCGTCTTATTTGGAAAGGTTCACAAACTATTTCGAAAATTAAGAAACAAATTGGAATTTAGTTGTATTTACTTTTAGACCTCGGGATGCGTGTTTAATCGTTTCTATCTCGAAAATTGGAAGACTAAAAGACTGGAAATTTTATGTAAGCACGTTTTAAAAGATAATCTGATAGATTATTTTGATAATAGAAGCTTGACACAAGAAATAGTAGGTTCATTTATCGAATTTCCAAAGTTTCTCGTGGACAACAGGCGTCTTTTTTGGAAGGGTTCACAAACTATTTCGAAAATTAAGAAACAGATTGGAATTTAGTTGTTTTTACTTTTAGACCTCGGGATGCGTCTTTAATCGTTTCTATCTCTAAAATTGGAAGACTAAAAGACTGGAAATTTTATGTAAGCACGTTTTAAAAGATAATCTGATAGATTATTTTGATAATAGAAGCTTGACACAAGAAATAGTAGGTTCATTTATCGAATTTCCAAAGTTTCTCGTGGACAACAGGCGTCTTTTTTGGAAGGGTTCACAAACTATTTCGAAAATTAAGAAACAGATTGGAATTTAGTTGTTTTTACTTTTAGACCTCGGGATGCGTCTTTAATCGTTTCTATCTCGAAAATTGGAAGACCAAAAGACTGGAAATTTTATGTAAGCACGTTTTAAAAGATAATCTGATAGATTATTTTGATAATAGAAGCTTGACACAAGAAATTGTAGGTTCATTTATCGAATTTCCAAAGTTTCTCGTGGACAACAGGCGTCTTTTTCGGAAAGGTTCACAAACTTTTTCAAAGATTAAGAAACAGATTGGAATTTAGTTGTTTTTACTTTTAGACCTCAGGATGCGTCTTTAACACTAGGTTTACGGACACTCGTTGCGCATATTTTTATTGTAATTCGCTCTGTTAATAGTTACATTAAGATGCAATTTTTCTTTTAATTAGAATGTATATTCATATCATTACATCAATTAAATCCAATATAAATTGCTAACAAATAATATTTATGAGTTCTGTAACGTTAGGTTTAGAATCTTAATGCGTCTAATTTACGTATTCCGTAAACCTAGTGTTAACCGTTTCTATCTCGAAAACTGGAACACTAAAAGACTGGAAATTTTATGTAAGCACGTTTCAGAAGACAATCTGATAGATTTCTTTGATAATAGAAGATTGACACATAATCGAAACGTTGAGAAAATAAATAGGAGGTCCGTTTATCGAATTTCCAATGTTTCTGGTGGACGACAGGCGTCTTTGAACAGTGTTCGACGTACGTTGGATTTACGTCTGCGTGTAACGGCGTCGCGCGGGCATTACTTACACCCGATGATTACAATCAACAGCCATTCAGAGAAACCACCCTCCGGGGCGTGTACAGTCTCTGTTTTACTTTCCGTTTGAGCGATGCGAGCCGCCACGTGACCGCAATCACCGCGCAGTTTGTGGGTACTTACACAACTGTTTAACAAATACGGGAGGGGCGTGCGTTCCGTTTCGTGCTCTTCCACGGATTACCGTTGCAAACAATACAATTTTGCCGGACGAGGCTGTCGACGCATCGGCGGAGAGCATTTGGCAATTCCGACTGAGCACTGTGACTGCGTACGTCGGTGACTCTTCCGTCTCAGCTTCGACATGCAAACCGGGGATTAAGTTTAACGAGGAACGTTTGCACACGATACCAAGCTACTGTCGCGCTAATTGGCACGTTTGATCAAGTCCTAATACCCGTACAATGTTCTCCAATTTTTTAAATAGTGATCGAATGATCTGCAAAGCGTTTTGCTCGATTTAAATTACACCTGTTTATAGATCGAACATTTTAGATAGCAACAACTGCGGAATAAAGATAGTTATTTTAAAGGAAGAAGGGTTATCAGACTCGAAAGGAAGAGGAGAGTACTACGATACTTTAGCACGTTCGCGAAAACGAGAAATAGGATTCATCCCCCTATCGAGGGCGAAGCAATTCGCGTACAAGTTTCCACGTTCGATCCCCAATCGCGTCACTTGCAATCCACCGTGTATCGGCGAAGTAACGAAAAAACGAGACCCGGCGGTAACTTTTCACAGCTTTTCGTGGCAAGTTGTCCGAACCGGATCCACGTTAATCCGGCAGTGGTCTCCACGACACGTCGACTCCTACGTGATGCAGATGCCAGTCGGAGATTACCAAGGGGGAAATCCGAACCACGGAGTAACAATGTCTAGGAACGGCGCCACTCGAACGCTTAAACCTAATTCCGATGGTTGTCGATCCGTTATTTTCCTCTCGTTCTTCATCCCGGACGCTTTACAGCCGGCGATCGTCGGGGGAAGTAAAACGGGCTGGACGAACACAGAGTATCGAGCGCGAAGAGAATCTATTTCCTCGGGAACAATGCTCTCCCCCGCCTGAGGGGGGGGATCGAACGTCTCGGGGTTTCTTCGTCCCTGTCACGTACACGGTGACCCATTTCCAACCATGAATTTGTCTTTGGTTTATCTTGGCACTTCCAGTGGCTTGGAAACGCCAGCACATCGGATATAGAATACAAATTGACATTGTACCAAATCTCATATACAGGGTGTTCGGCCAACCCTGGGAAAAATATTAATGGGGGATTCTAGAGGCCAAAATAAGACGAAAATCGAGAATACTGATTTGTTGATGGAGGCTTCGTTAAAAAGTTATTAACAGTTAAATTCAACAATTTCAAATCGTTCTGGAAAAATTATTCTCGGTTGCGAGGGTCAATTACAATTATTTTTAGTCATAAGACATACACTCGAAATCCTACCCACTTTCGAGAAAAAAATTCGAGATGTGAAATTTTTCGACAAAATTAAAAAATTTCAAATCGTCCTGGAAAAATTATTTTCGGTTGCGAGGGTCAATTATAATCACTTTTAGTCATTAGACATACCCTTGAAATCCTACCCACTTTCGAGAAAAAAATTCGAGAAGGTGTGAAATTTTTCGACAAAATTAAAAAATTTCAAATCGTTCTGGAAAAATTATTTTCGGTTGCGGGGGTTAATTACAATCATTTTTGGTCATTACACATACACCCGAAATCCTACTCAGTTTCGAGAAAAAAATACCTTACCGAAAATATAATTTCTGGCCGGAAATGTCAGCCCAAAATTTCATGCGAATCTTTAAAACGTCATAACTTCTGAACGGATTGGACGATTTTGATGTTTAAAAAAGCAAACGACGCGTATTTTAGTGTAGAATATGTAGAAATTCTAAAAATATTCGAAAAATTGTTCCTTGACATCCTAAAATGAGAAAAACCCTATAAAAATGGTCCAATTTTCAAACAGTCATAACTTCTGCAATTGTAAATATATTTCAATGAAACTTTTTTCTGAAGTAGAGCTCATGGGTACCTACAAAAAAGTATTAGACAACTTTTCTGTAGGGTGTCAAACAAAATTACTACAAATGAAAAATTTTTAAGAAAAATCGACAGGGGGTAGGTGCCTAAATTTTTCGACGAAAAAAAAAAATTTTAATTAACTCTAAAAAAATTATTTTCGGTTGCAGGTGTCGATTACAATCATTTTTGGTCATTACACATACCCCTGAAATCCTACGCACTTTCGAGAAAAAAATTCAGTATGGGCAAAACTTTAAACATTAATAACTTTTTAACGAAACCTCGATCAACAAATTGATATTCTTGATTTTCGTCTTATTTTGGCCTCTAGAATCCCCTATTAAAATTTTTCCCAGAGATGGCCGAACACTCTGTATATTTTTCTTACTATGGATCTTGAGGAATTTCGATATATTCTTTTTAACGTGAAATTAATATTCTGGTGAACTCGGGAGAACATAGATAAATTGAGATCTAGCATATGATTTGATATAATTTAATTAAATCGATGAGGGAAACAAAGATCCTGGTAATACTGTTTTTTGCATCAGGGAAATTAAAAATCTTGAAGGTGAAATCTGCTATTTTTTAACAAGTAGTTTATTAGGTAACAATGCTCGCTTTTTCGGAGGATTATCATTGTGTGTACCAACGCCCACAGGTGCGATTACATTTATAGACGGTAATGTGGCACACTCGATCTACCACTTACAATGAGCAGCACATGTAGCGTAGCAGTGTAACCACATGTGGTACGCATATTCTTCGTTGGGAAATTCTGTTCTATTGTACAAAAACCTACCTATTCATAGCAGTGGGCTATTAAGTTGCAGAAAGCAGACGATGATATCATCAGAGCACTGCAAACTTATTTACCAGTCGCATTAAGGGCACTTTTATAGAAAGGTACGTGACTCGTATGAATTCTTCTAAAAGACACCTGCACAAGACACGATAAACATCGATCTTTGTTCCATCGTAAATGGAGAATGTAAATTTTTTTAATTATTCACAAACTCGTCGCGGAATCGCCCCGAGATTAAAAGATCGAAAAATATGGAAAACAAAAAAGTATTCAAAATTGCGTTGGGGAACAGGCGGCCAACGAACAAATTCCCCCAAAATGAGCCCCGATTAACCCAGGGCGCGGCGGGTGGAAAAAAATCGTCGACTAAATCCTCGGTCGTCGCGTTTCGAAAAAAATCTGCGGATGGCGGTCGTAAAAAAAGGGGAAGAGAATAAAAGAACGGAGTGGCGCGCGTTACGGTCGCGCCATTAGACGCGGTGCATTACATTTTGTTCCGCGTTTAATTTTGGCAGTTTTCGCCGTTCGCTAACAAGCGTCGTGGCATCGCGTAATTAACAGCGCTAATTTTAATTGCTATGCAACAAAGAGCGGATGAACGCGGAATTCCCGTGGGGGGCGCGGGGGCGAGCACTCCGTTGATGAACGATAATTTCGGCAGATTCCCTTTTTCGTCCTCTTTTCTCCGTTCCTCGACCCACCCCCCGTTTCGCGTGCCTCGCTCGGTGATCACTCGATTCGATTTCTCGCGACTCCGTTCCTTAACCGACGCGATTTAATTCCCTCGTACGCGAGGACAGCAGGAAACGCGGCTTCCTGGCTGGAGGATGGTTTCTCGCGTGAGGAAGCACGAGCGTGATTCATCCGAATGTTTGCCGTCGCGTCAAAGTCGGTCTCTTTCTCTTTCTCTTTGCCCTTTTTCGTTTCGAACCACGTAATCGGGTGTCCTGGAATCTCCGTGCGTCTAATGCTGGACGAAACCACCCGGAGAAATGCAAATGTTGACGCTTCGCCTTGGGCCACTCTCGGTTGCGATGGGAACAAGTTGAAAACGACGCTGGAGGAAATTGTTTCCTTTGATTTAGGCATTGATCTACTATTAGAATTGATAGGTGTTGAAACGAGCAGCGTGTGTCAATTCTCGGCGAGGTGTTGCATCGATTTTTGGGCGCGACACGATTAAAACTAGCGGCGGGATCGCGTTTTGCATAAATAAACGCGTCGGATTTTGGGCGCGGCGTGGATCGTCGGCGGCGGACAGGTGAGGCCAGCGATGAAAATCCCATCAGAACGACGGTCATGAATAAAAAATTCGTATCGGCCTATCAGAGCATCTGGTTGACCAGACAGGCCGCATTAAGGCTGATATCCAGAAACACTCTGCGAGATTGTTATTCCGCCCCCGTTCCGTCCCCGTCCCCGCCGGCACCGGTGGATTCGTTCGGTATCGGGGTAAACTACCCCCTCATCGGCGCGGCGATCGACTCCGCGGGTAATTTCGTTCGTTTTTCGCCTGTCGTTTCGTTGGTCGTCGTTAGATTCGACGGAAAAGTCGATGCATTAGGTCAGTTTACTTTCGATATTTATTCAGAATAAACAACTGCTTTGCCCCGTTTTGTTTTTTTAATTCGTCGCTGTTGTTCGCCCTGGCATACGCGAAACGATAAAGCAAATATTGACGAGCGGTCGTCGCGGATTCGCGCCAGATTGATCCGTTCGAATCGCGCGCGCGTTTTACAAGCGCCAGGGAATTCTGGGTAATCCCAACGCTGCTACCCTTTGACGCTTCATTCGTGAATTAGAATCCGCCGACAAATAAAAATAACCCACTCGTGTCTGTCGCGTCGATAATACTACGTTATTTTCCTATTAATATCTTGACGTCGGACTCACGTTCGAGGTACGGACGCTTTCACTGTGCCCGAGGTAGAATTAGGCATTTTTGCTCGGATATTACGTAGTCGTAATTATGGTAGCTTCAAAATGACGAAACCACCAGTAGTAAGAGGTAATTATTCACACTTCAGTCATTACTCCAGGCTGCAGGAAATTCTATGAATCCAATAATTTATAGCTATGCAAGCATAATTTAGCGCGTCTATTAAGCGTATTTATGTTTTGGTCTTCTTCAAAGTGCATAGTTCAGTTATTCTACGCGCTTATAAATACGTAATTGTTTCTAATTATGCAGAGATAATTGTACTTCGTAAAACATGTACGCAGTGACTGGTTTGGTAAAATTTATTTTCTTATAAATATACGTACGACACGCGGGTTGCTTTTCCATCGGGCAACTCAATTGTATCGAAGCCCCTAAAGGTTTCTTCCCGTCTCCCGTGCGATCATTTTTTTCTTCATCCGCGGGATTTTAATCTCGTAATGTCAAAGCCGTGCTACGGTATTGCGGATCATTAGTCAAACTGTCATAGAGATATTAATAGTCCCGCGAGTATCGAAGTATGCACTCCATGGAAATGCATTTCATTTATTTCCCGGGGCCGGCCGTGTGACATTGTTGAATGACTACGACCTCCTTTTTCCCCGATTTTTCCATCGTCGTCGGCCCCGAGTCCTCCGTCTTTTACGCAATGGCTTCTCCTTTTGCGCGGGAGCGTCGAGAGACTATTGGCAGCCATGAATTCGCGGCTTCTCGATCCACGGGGCCGAGAAAGGCATACAGAGTGTCTCACTTTCATCTTTAGAATTTCCATCGTCCGCAGATCGAGTCCCCTCGTAAGAAAAAAAAAATTACAAAAGACACTCTTTAGAAGATCATCTCGAGGAGGTTGGAATTATTTTTTTCTTAATGAAGTATAACGTCATTAATTCTAAGATACTATCCTCGTCTGTGTGCACGTGTGTATTCTTTGAACTGCGTTTGAAAAACGTTCCAGAAGCATTGTTCTGTTATATATTATTAATGGTTTAACACTTTGCAGTACGGTAGCTGGTTCCAGCGCCTAGAAAGCATTCATTGATCATAAGTATTGCTACTCGTTTTACCACCTCGAAAGAGTACTGTACTTTCATGGTGAAAATGATATAGTTTTATTAAATCGTTTGTGCACCTGTATATTGGATCCTCTTCAATAACTATTTTAATAAAATGATATTGTACAGGGTGATCGGCCACCCCTGAGAGAAATTTTAATAAGAGATTCTAAAGGTCAAAATAGGACGAAAATCAAGAATACCAATTTATTAATTGAGGCTTCCTTAAAAAGTTATTAACAAAAGTATTGTTAAAAATCATTAATAAAATGTAGACACATACTCGAATTTTTTTCTCGAAAGTACGTAGGATTTTGGGGGTATGTGTATTCACCTAAAATTATTGTAATTGACTCCTGCAACCGAAAATAATTTTTCCAGAACGATTTGAAATTTTTTAATTTTGTCGAAAAATTTCACACCTTCTCGAATTTTTTTCTCGAAAGTGGATAGAAATTCGAGGGTATGTCTATTCACCAAAAATTATTGTAATTGACCCCCGAAACCGAAAATAATTTTTCCAGAACGATTTGAAATTTTTTAATTTTGTCGAAAAATTTCACACCTTCTCGAATTTTTTTCTCGAAAGTGGATAGAAATTCGAGGGTATGTCTATTCACCAAAAATTATTGTAATTGACCCCCGAAACCGAAAATAATTTTTCCAGAACGATTTGAAATTTTTTAATTTTGTCGAAAAATTTCACACCTTCTCGAATTTTTTTCTCGAAAGTGGATAGAAATTCGAGGGTATGTCTATTCACCAAAAATTATTGTAATTGACCCCCGAAACCGAAAATAATTTTTCCAGAACGATTTAAAATTTTTTAATTTTGTCGAAAAATTTCACACCTTCTCGAATTTTTTTCTCGAAAGTGGATAGAAATTCGAGGGTATGTCTATTCACCAAAAATTATTGTAATTGACTCCTGAAACCGAAAATAATTTTTCCAGAACGATTTGAAATTTTTTAATTTTGTCGAAAAATTTCACACCTTCTCGAATTTTTTTCTCGAAAGTGGGTAGGAATTCGAGGGTATGTCTAATGACTAAAAATGATTGTAATTGACTCCTGCAACCGAAAATAATTTTTCCAGAACGATTTAAAATTTTTTAATTTTGTCGAAAAATTTTACACCTTCTCGAATTTTTTTCTCGAAAGTGGGTAGGAATTCGAGGGTATGTCTAATGACTAAAAATGATTGTAATTGACCCCCGAAACCGAAAATAATTTTTCCAGAACGATTTGAAATTTTTTAATTTTGTCGAAAAATTTCACACATTCTCGAATTTTTTTCTCGAAAGTGGGTAGGAATTCGAGGGTATGTCTAATGACTAAAAATGATTGTAATTGACCCCTGTAACTGAAAATAATTTTTTTAGGATGATTTGAAACTTTTTTTTTTGCCGATCGATATGGAACTTTATACGTTAATAACTTTTTAACGAAGCTTCAATCAACAAATTTGTATCCTTGATTTTCGTCTTATTTTGGCCTCTAAAATCTCTCATTAAAATCTTATGTATATTGAAATAGATTAATTTATTTTTGTACCAGATTTAACAGAATAGACAGAGTTAGATTTGTGAAAATTGATAGTAATAGTATTCTGTTAAAAAATTGAATGAAAACCCATCAAATATGTATCTTTTTTTTGGTAAGTAACTATTGAAGAGGACCCAATGCGTAGACTCGAACTATCGGTTATTAAATTCGAAGTAGTTTGTGATTACGAGTTGAACGATTAGAATCGAGACACCCTGTGTACGCGTACTCGTCGAATAAAGCGTTGCATAACAATGACGGGATGAAAGTAACATCGGGAGATACACGAGGTGGGCGATGGCGATAGGATCGCGAGGTACGTTTCATTCTGATTCTTTCCCTGGCGGATTCATTGTTTTAGGCGAGCGGTTACTTATTTCGTCATTAAATCGCTCGGTATCGCTCGGTGTGTATCGAAACGATAAAACGAACCGTGTAACGCGAGCCACGTACCGGCTTCAGATACGCATCGACTTCAAATAGAAAGTGATAGATCTACAATCCATTACCTGATAATAGAACAGTAAACACAGTGAGTCATGTTTCGCGCCCATTAGCATTCACCAAGTAGCCGGACAAAATGCCCGCTACCGGCCGGGACAAAAATAGCATCGCTCCTATCGGGACATCAGGGGCTTATGGCTACTTTCTAATTTCGCTAGATTGCATCTTTGGCCACCCTTATCTCACCTGTTGCAGTATCCGGCACGTTTCTACGATCCATTATTTTGACCGTGCGTGGACGTCAGGCTCCGTTGAGCAACGATATTTCGAATAATTTCGATTTAACTTCGACCACTTAAAAACTATCTACAAAGGAAAAGATATGAGCGCCCTAAGAAATTTTTTGAGACCCAGAAATTTTTAATTTAACCTGAGAAGATGCTTCGGAGTGGTTATTGAAACTAGGACAAGTTGCGGGAGAGAAAGTTGGTAGCAACTCTGGATAATTGAAATGGCAACTTGATCTCGACTTGGAATATTATTTGAAAGGGTTCCCTCATAAAATTCTTTAATTGATCGCGGATATAGAGAAGCAGTGGATTTCCATTCTTGTATTTTCAGCTTTACAAGAGAGGTCAGGTTGTTTGGCATTAAAAGATCATAAGATGCTGCCGGTAGATTGGCTATTCCTTTCGCCATTTTATCAGGTTCGTTTCCAACAATACCAACGGGGGATAGTATTCAGGCGATATTAATAGTAACTGCCTCTCTCAAATGCCAATATCTCCGTTCGTTAACACGTTTTTAATAGCATGGGTATCGCTAAAGACAGCGTATCATTTTATATCGATATCTCGATGCGATATGATTCCATCAAAAAAAAACTTTTCTGCGAAATCCTGTACCGAATGAAGTCTTCGAGCCATCAGTACGCCCGAGTGACTTAGTATTATTACTGACGTTATGCGCGGAAAACATGTTCCCGGACGATGACGCTGTACGATAAGTGGTCGTAGAAGAGTTCGCAAAATTAATGGAGCCAGTTCCAGATCAACGGTCGTTAAAGGAAAGAGGCAGCAGCAATTTGTTCGACTCGTTAGACCTTGTAAAATTATACGTTGTTGCGCGATATATAAATTGAACGCGACGTAATTAAATTCAAATGGTTAAGTATCCTATTTGGAGCATGGAAATATGGACGGTTCGTATTCTCTATGGAGGATAGATCGATCTGTGATTTACGTACAAATTTTACCCTCCGAGCTGCGCAATTTCAATTCTATAATTAAAAGTAGATCTTTAATCGACGATACAAGCATTTCTGTTAATCACACCGTGTTATTTTTCCACGCTCTGCGACGTCTAGTTCCGAACGCGATCGAATTCCCGCGGTTGCATCGGCACCGGTGGGACTCGTTGTTTACAAGCATCGCAACCAGACAGGGTTTCCTCGCGCCAGTCGATCCGGGACACACGGCGTGTCTTGTACACGGAATAATTAGCAGCATCGTGCAAGATGTATACGAGGTCTAACAAGATTAGCTAGTCTGGGGGCCCCGCGACGAAGGAAGCGCCCCTGCTCGGTGCCCTCCGTTGTTTCTTCGGGTAGACCAACGGTCGGGATGACTCATCGGGCCCTCGCTGGTGGTTACGATGATCGTCGATGATGGTGGTTACCAGCCCCTTCCAGAACCACCCCGTTAACGGTGCATCGGCGCTCCTCCACGTGCGCGTCTCTTAGTCATCGTCTTTTTTTTCTTTTTTCCTTCCCTCCTCTTCTTTCTACCTTTCCAATTGCTCTGCCCCTTCCTTTTTGCCAGCGTCGTGGGTTCACCTGATCGACGCACGTGTTAAATAGTCGACTAGTAGAGAAACCGGTGTCTAGGTCAACGTACCGCGTGAATTTGCTACCGATCATGTGAGTCACCAGGCGACGCGTTCGGCAGAATAGTGTCCGGGGAATGCGGATTAATGCAAGGGTCGACGAACGACACTCGACGCGTATCGAGGAAACTGCAATTCGATTCTTGGAGATAAATATTTAAATTTTTTCTTGGAAGTTTCTTGGCTTTTGTAGTTATTAAATCGTAAGAGGGGTTAATATCGGTTTCTATTGTAGTTATCGTGTAAAAATTTATAGGACCGCAGGAAACTAATTTAACGTCAACTTAAGCACCGCCATGTACTCACATATTTCATCTAATTTTCGATTGGGGTCAAACCGACCCTACGTCGAGAATTAATGGTCGGTCAAAAATCCCTTGTGACCTCAGGTGCTCGAAGGCGGGACCGTGAAATTCGACAGGGATGGGGAAACCCAGGGGAGAAGGAAACTGTGAATATTCGTATTTTCACGATACACGATACGTTTATAACTTCTCGATAGCTTGTTTTAATTTATCCTCTAAGTATTCTAAATCGATCTTACGAAGAATTGAACGTCGTATCGCCTGTGACGCGAAGGAAAGAAGGAAAGTAGTGTTGCGTAAATGATCGCGGAGGTCCACGGTAGCAAAAAGGTGGTCGGTTCGCCGGCTGAAATTCCGAGTGGCCGTTCCCCAAATAACGCCTCGTAAAACGTAGCGTGGACGATAAAGTTGCCGCGCGTAGAACAAGGAGAACGGCACCGCTAATTGGTTAATCGTGTTCATCGCGGCGCGGACGTCGCGGAAACCGAAAGCCAGTGGCCGAGGATAACATTTTTTGCCCGATAGCGGGCCGATACTCCAAACCGAGTAGTAAACCAAACCCAAAGTACCTTTCCACGAACTCGACCGGGAGCAAATTAATATCATTTCGCGACAAGAGCGGAGGAATGGTTCAGATGGGTCGAGACGACGCCTCTTGTACTGGCGTCTTTCCTACTCCGCGTCGCTTCTTTCGCGTCTCCGCGTTTCTTTCTCGTCGAGCTCGAGACCGTAATTGTCACGGACCCTTTCAAATTTCGATTAACCGTATGCACAATTTTGTACGGTCAATTGTTTCATCTCGTACGCGAACACGTAAAATTGTTTCGACGCTTCCCGTTGTTGCAATTTTACCACGAGTCAGAGAGCAGCTGTGAAATTGTATTTTAAATTGAACGAAGCGCCGTCGGAAGGGTACGAGTTAATGGAAACTGCGTTTGGGGATGAGCGTGCATCGCTCTTGACCACGTTCGAGCAGTGTAACCCTTAAATGATCACGCGATTTATTTCCACGCGAAGGATGGGGTTTACAATTCACCCTAATGAAAAACAACATGCGACGGGCAGCCATGTACTAATATTTATGTAATATAAACACGACGGAGTTGCTAAAAATTTCTCATTTTTCGTCGTTTTTTTTTTCTGAAAATTCCTGTTTCGATTCCTCTGCGTTACGAAATCTGCATTACTGTCGGGGGAATTGCTGCACCCGGAGTCTTCCGAGGTATGATTCACTGTCCAATCCTTCCTCTTCGTCGCCACTTGCCTCGCCCCTGGCTGCACTCTCCCCGTTCCAGTCCCGACGAACAAGAGGGACTACTAGCCGAGTGTTCGTTTGGCGAACACTCCCGGAGCCTCTTAATAAAATGGGGACCGTTGCACAATCAGACGTTGCCCCCGCCAAAGGCACGACGGAACAGCAATCGTGACGCACGGAGTCGACCAGAAGCGCAGGTGACACAATTCCGCGGCGATTCGACGTTGTCTAGCCGACGATAAAAAATCCCTGCTTTCGCGCCAGCGTCCTTGATCGTCCAACCACCTGGCCCCTGGTATGCAACATCCGCGAGAACGGGCCCAGACACTTTCGCCCCCGCGAATTCCACGCGAATCATTCCTCCTTCGCGTCTCTACGAAAATTTTAACACGCGTGGATCGTTTCCAGCGAATTCGATCTCAGAATCGCCATTGTTTCTTACGCTGGCAAGCTTGTTTATTGCTATCAAAATCTTATGGTGTATTTATTTATATCAATGGAATTGAAACGATAGATACTCTATAAGAAGAATTTTCTCATAGAAAAATTCTTATCAGAAATTACGAATTGAACATTTTGACCACTTTGGTAGTTCTAGTGTTAAAGAATAAAGTGTACGATAAGAAGGATGTAAATATGAGGATGGATCATCGCGATTTTCGAGAACAAAGACCGCGGGAATTAAGATGGTCGTGTATTTCTATTAATAGCTGGCCACCTACCCAGGTTATGACGATTCATCGATAGTGATTCACAGCTGTCTTTCGTCTATGACGAGGGATAAGACGGTTCGATATATAGGTCGCGTTCCTATTTAGGGGGTTCCCAGTTCTTCCCACGAAAGAGTACTCCGCGGATCGTTATTTATATCTCGAGGCGTAAACGGCGTTATCAGTTGTCGACACTGGTCGGTTTACGGAATCGGGAAGGCACCAGTTAACGGGACCGCGTTAAATATTTATACCTCGATCGAGGTTATCGGGCACCGCGGAGCACGCGTTAAAATCGTAAACCTCGTAGGATCGCCAGATAATGAGAGTCGAAGCCGTCGGAATTCTTCGTAAAATAATAAGTGCATCGCCGATACGATTGTTTGACCGATAATTGCAAAGTGCTCCGAGTTATCGTGCAATCTGTCGCAAGTTGAATTGAACAAGCGAGAAACACAAACAACAATGATTCATTCCATTTTTATTAAATCATGGTACTCGAGTTACGAATGGACATTTTCTCTTTACTCACCCACGAAAATTGAAATCAGTTGCCCTGATATGGAATACTTTTTTTTATATACATGTTTCACTTACTTGCAAAACTTTCATAAATACTTAATGATACTCTTTTGACTGGTGATAGTAAAATTTAAAGTATAATAACGGTTTAGGAAATGTTTACTCTTTTTACTGTGGTCCTCATTTTCTCAGTGTTTTCATAATATGGATTACTACATTTGTATTTGAAGAAATAATCGAGCTAACACAAGGCTGATGCACTTGCCTTATTACGATCACTTTGCAAAAACTCAAACTGCGATATTTTCTTCGATATTCTTCTACGAACACGTATTCATCGTCCATAAAAGATGAAATCACAATTCTTTAATGTCGCAGTGTTCCATATCAGAGCAACTGACCCTGTACCAACTTTGTCCACTGGTATTTCGATACCCATTAGGACGAAGGTATTATTTCCGTAAAATATTAACGCTGTCGTTCAACTTTCGGTTCGTTGTGTCTGAATACGAATTTCGTAGCGACGGTGACGCGCGTCCCGAAAAATAGAGGTAAAAAATGTGAAACATCGGACGGGCAGAGCGTCGCCGTCCGTCGTCGGTTGTGCTTTTATGAAAATAATGTCCCTGTCGAGCTTGTTTGCACCGCGATAAGGTTTCCCCGTCGCGTCTCGTATCATAGTGTGTCCCGCGGGCCAAAGAAAAGTTTTTTTCTGGTCGAACAGGCTCCCCGAAACAACGAGATAACGAGTGCACGTAGCCCTGCAGGCGGGGGACGCGCGCGTCGCGACGCGTACGCATTTTGCGGATTCCGCCGGGGTCAGGGACGACGGGTTGGAAAAAGAACGAGCCGTCGGATGGCTCTCTAATTATTCATCATCGTGTCCGAACGGGAGAAACAAAAATCGAGCCCGCTCGTTTCCTCTCCGCTAATACTTTCGTCCAAAGAGGATTAACGAGGACTTTATTTGCCTCTGTACTCTTTTTCCGCTCCCAAACGCTCCCGCCTTCCGTCCACCGTTTGAAATCGTCAGTCTCCTTCCGACCTGACGAAAAATTCATCGAACCCCTCAAGAAAATTGGCACCGATCGCCGCGAGGGATCCTCGAGAAAAAGGCTAAGAAAGCTTTTCCAGGAAAGAAGGTGGAAACCGGGGGGGGGATCGCGAACCCGTAATTTCGGGGTGGCCCTCTCGAAAGGTACTCTTCTCGGAGGAAGAGCGTGTAAACGATTCCTCGGGATGCATTTATACCTGTGCGTCTCATCCGTTGCAATCCCAGGGGTCAAAGAACGTCTCTCGGGCTACGAGTGAAGGTTTCCTCGTTGCGGGTGCTGCGCGGAGTTAGAAATAATTCATCATTACTTTTTGGCTTCCCGTAATAATCCGTGCAACGCCCACCGATTATGCGCGCGTTGACCATGCCTGCGGGCGATTTCCCATACGGCAACACCATGGGGCTCGATTCTCCCACCACCCCTCCCATTAGTCGTTCCTCTTCGTCTTCACCGCGAAGACGAATCCTGGTTTCTCTCTCCTCCGTGGCTCTTCCCTTTTCTTGCTCTCTTCTCGCGTTTATTAAAATGCGCCGCGCGGCGGAGCACCGGACTCGGGCCCCGTTCCTGGTGGCTCCCATAACGAAATTACTGTGATTAGTCGTTCGCCCTCCCACGCTAACCACCGTTCTAACTTGCCCTAATTCTACCCCCGCGGAACCCTCTCCCCGTTGTTTTTCTGTTTGATCGCGGGGCACCCAAGGTTACGTGGTCAGCACGGAACGACGCCGCCGCGTGTCGTTCCGGCCGATCCTCCGTAATGGCCTAATTTTTGCTTTCGTGCGAACCCCGTCGCCGGCCGGAATTTATGTGGGACCCTTCGAGACTACGCGCTGCATCCAAGCCCGGATCCACGATCCAACGGGGAAATACTTTTTCTAAACACACTTTTTGGAAAGAAATAGTAGGAGTTCCTTTAAAACCGGACAGTAGCGATATCTTTAAAGTCTGAAACGCTGTAGGGATAGAATAATCAAGTTTAATACAAGTAAATTACATTGAAACTGTTTTGAGTTACGTTCTGCAAGAGGGACACCTAATGATTTGTTCAAATTCTATACCAAAGTTCAATCAAAGATTCAGTTGACTATTGTAATAATATTATTTGTTGAAACTGTTTTTAGTTACGTTCTACACTTATTCTATGTCCATTACTAGGAGGACACCTAATGATCTGTTCAAATTCTATACCAAAGTTCAATCAAAGCTTCAGTTGACTATTATAATAATATTATTTGTTGAAACTGTTTCGAGTTACGTTCTGTACTTATTCTATGTCTGGTACTAGAGGGACACCTAATGATCTGTTCAAATTTTATACTAAAATTCAACCAAAGCTTCAGTTGACTATTATAATAATATTATTTGTTGAAACTGTTTTGAGTTACGTTCCGCACTTATTCTATGTCCGGACACCTAATGATCTGTTCAAATTCTATACCAAAATTCAACCAAAGTTTCACTTGACTATTGTAATAATATTATTTGTTGAAACTGTTTCGAGTTACGTTCTGCACTTATTCTCTGTCTGGTACTAGAAGGACACCTAATGATCTGTTCAAATTCTATACCAAAGTTCAATCAAAGTTTCAATCGACTATTGTAATAATATTATTTGTTGAAACTGTTTCGAGTTACGTTCTGCACTTATGCTATGTCTGGTACTAGAGGGACATCTAATGATCTGTTCAAATTCTATAACAAACTTCATTCAAAGATTCACTTGACTATTATAATAATATTATTTGTTGAAACTGTTTTTAGTTACGTTCTGCACTTATGCTATGTCTGGTACTAGAGGGATACCTAATGATCTGTTCAAATTCTATACCAAAGTTCAATCAAAGCTTCACTTGACTATTATAATAATATTATTTGTTGAAACTGTTTTGAGTTACGTTCTGCACTTATGCTATGTCCAGTACTAGAGACACACCTAATGATTTGTTCAAATTCTATACCAAAATTCAATCAAAATTTCAGTTGACTATTATAATAATATTATTTGTTGAAACTGTTTTTAGTTACGTTCTGCACTTATTCTATGTCCGGTACTAGGGGTACTAATGATCTGTTCAAATTTTATACCAAAATTCAATCAAAGCTTCAGTTGACTATTATAATAATATTATTTGTTGAAACTGTTTTGAGTTACGTTCTACACTTATGCCATGTCCATTACTAGGAGGACATCTAATGATCTGTTCAAATTCTATACCAAAGTTCAATCAAAGATTCACTTGACTATTATAATAATATTATTTGTTGAAACTGTTTTCAGTTACGTTCTGCACTTATGCTATGTCTGGTACTAGAGGGATACCTAATGATCTGTTCAAATTCTATACCAAAGTTCAATCAAAGATTCACTTGACTATTATATTAATATTATTTGTTGAAACTGTTTTTAGTTACGTTCTGCACTTATTCTATGTCCGCTACTAGGGGGACTAATGATCTGTTCAAATTTTATACCAAAATTCAATCAAAGATTCACTTGACTATTATAATAATATTATTTGTTGAAATTGTTTTGAGTTACGTTCTGCACTTATTCTATGTCCGGTTCTAGGAGGACACCTAATGATTCGTTCAAATTCTATACCAAAGTTCAATCAAAGATTCACTTGATTATTATAATAATATTATTTGTTGAAACTGTTTCGAGTTACGTTCTGTACTTATTCTATGTCCATTACTAGGAGGACATCTAATGATCTGTTCAAATTCTATACCAAAGTTCAATCAAAGTTTCACTTGACTATTGTAATAATATTATTTATTTTGATGCTTTCTATTGATTTCTAATATTGTTAAATTATAAATAAAACAGTATAGAAGGCATACAAATACACTAGGTACTAGAGAAACTCCTCCTATTGGGGTGAATATATTTGTTGCTTGCAGCCTTTTGACTACGGTCAATTTCGACGAAAGCACAAGCCGTCCAACGCACGCAGTCGATCGATCGAGCGTCTATAGGCGCTTTCCCTGGTCAAAGGGTTAACGAGTTATAATTTTCAGAACACTTGCACGAAAATTGGATAAACTAAATATCAATCTCTCTCAAAGACGAAAGCTACTGTATATTCCAAGCACAGAATAATCTGTATCGTTCCGGACAAATTTCTATTAAATCGCTACAAAGTTGGTAGCAGCTTATGCTACCGTAACGTCTCATTAACGAGGCAGACGGCAAAAAATACATCACGAAACCGTTACCAGCGAGGCTCTCCTTAGATTCATTAATCACCGTGAAAGACGAGTAGCGAAGTTAGAGACGTTTCTCACAAAGAGAATCAATCGTCCGCAAGGTCCTCTCGCGAGGAAACGCGTCTCGCGTTTCTCCCCCCGTCGCGAGTCTGCATTCCTTTTTCCACGAAGGCCCCCGTCACCTGCCACAATTCGTTCGACGAACGGCCGACAGCCATGTCGGACAGGGTAAAGAGAAACCCATCGGAGGCTCCGACCGTTCTCGAGACTTTTCCGTTCGAGCGTCGGCGGTTCGAGGTAAGGGGCCCGAAAGTCTCAGAAAACCTCGACGAATTCCAGGAACCCGGGTCCCCTCCGGTGCAGACGAGGCAGGGCGAAGCCTTTTTGTCCACCTTCACGAGGAGATCCCATAAAGATAGGGGCACCAGGCGCGTCGAGGGACCAGTTTTCGGGGCCCCTGCACGCCATTTATTACGTGACGCGACCGTAGGATCTTTTCACGTGGTGGATCCTATGAAAACGAAGCAGAAAAGGCAAGGCCAGATGCGAGAAACCACCAGCACCGTCTTGGAAAGATATCCTCGCCAAAGCTTTTACGGCCCAACGATCTCCCGTGATGGGGCCGTCCTTCTCCCTCCCTGCAAGGGGACACTCGCCTTTCCCTTCTGGTCAGCTTCTCTCTGGGTCACGTTTACACAAGTGTTCACGACCGAACTACAAGGGGAGCCAAAGAAATTAGACCTGTAAAACGGCTCGGGTGATATTTCGGTGCCACTGTGGTCGAAAATCCCCCGAAGGCTCCACGAAACTGTCCCTTTCAATTTCGAACACTGACGCACGAAACAGCGAGCTTGGCAGTGGGTGTCACCGATATTATAATTATAGCGAAACATTGAATTTTTATGGTAAATTGTAGATCGTAAATCTATGATTAAAACTGTAATTCGTACAGTGTACGCCTGGTCTAGACTTTGTTCCGTCGGATTATTACTTTCCGAGAGGCGATTCGACAATTATTACATGAAACACGGACGCGCGCAGTTTTTGCATTCAAAGAACCAGAATGATCTCGCGGTGGAATGAAATTGCTTCCAGAACGATGGCGGAGGATCGTAGATCATCGTGCTTGAAATTATAGCGAGTGATCAAATCGTTACGATCGAATGAAAAACGTATTTTATGCTTTCGATGATATTACGACTTCGGTAATACTGAAACATACCATTTTATACATAAACAATTTGACGATGCTTTAACAGTTCGTAATAAATTCTCCCAAAATGGCTGACTCGGAGAAACCATGCTTTTCGACGCTCTCTGGTAAATACAAGTAGATAAGAAACGTCGAAATTGCCGTTTCGACCAATTTTTTGGGGATTGTTCTGAGAAATTACAGACTCCGGACGAGATTTTTAGATAGGTCACGGGGATCGGTGGCCACTGATCGACTTTCCCTGTGCGGCTACAACGGATTACCGGTCAATATAAGGGCTCTTCGACACGGTTTGTTCTGGCGCTGATCCAACTCCATAAATCTCGCTGCCGCAAATTTACACTGTTATCTGTAGATTAGCTTTATCTGGGCGACCTTCCGCCGCTACCGCGCCGCGGAGCGGAGACGCGGCTTCTGGATTTCTTCCTCGACGACGATTTTCCCGGCCGTGGGAACTTTTTATCGAATAGCGAACGCTTTAGTCAGAGTTCTTCACCGCGACTTTTCGATCGTGAATCAACGCGGAACGGCGAGATTCGTTCCCGGTTTTATCCATTATAGAGGATTATGAAAACTGGTTTTTTTTTTTACAAGTGCAATGAAAAGATAACGGATCGATTGCGAACGGGGAAGATATTCTTCCGCGGGGTTGCGCAACCTGCCGGTTGACGGAGCGAAACGAAGCTTCCAGAAAAAGTACTTTATTCGGAAGGTTACATTGAAGCGTTAATTAACAGGCGACGCTGTACGTGAAGTAGCCTAATGCTCTTGAAAACGTTTCTTGGAAGTTATTTTTAATTGCTTATGTAAATCGTCGTATCGTGCAATTAAGCCTCGGATTAAAACCGAAGATAGAATATATGCTATCAAGATCGATTCATCACTTGCTCGTAAACTTACATGAAACCTACTTAGCAATTAAAAATAATCTCCAAGAAATACTTTCGAGAGACTATTTTGTCGTGACCGCGTGCTTCTCTTTTTGAAATTGTCGGTTGAAATCATTCTCGTCGTTTTATAAAAATCCGTAATATTCGAACGAAGTGTTCTTTTACGCATCGGTGGCCTCGAATGCAAATGGAAATCACTGTGCACGCGTTCGTGCCTGCGTTTCCCCCGTTTCTCGAAAACCGACGAGTTCCACGAAAATAGACCGTCGAACCGGGAACAGGTAAGAACCGTGGAGCCAGGGGAATCCGACGTGCACGGACCTGTTGGGACCTGTTCCAGTCGCAGGTGCACACGTCCGATCCGGGTCCGAGCCCGCAGAGGAAAATAACACGCGGCTCGACCGAGAAAAAGGACAAAGGGAGGTCCGGAGGTGCATCTTTTGCGCCGTTGGAAATCCTCCGGTTCGCCCGGACGCCATCTTGTGTCGCCTTGATTGCCCATTTAGGACGCGTCAACCGGCCAATATGGGCCTAAAAAGTGAAAACGACCTGGGACCCGGCGACAGACCCATTCGTATACTCCAAAACACTCGTTGAAACAAAGTATTCTAGAAGATTGACAATTTTGCAAGGATTTTGCAAGATTAAAACGACTTTATCAATTAAAGGGGAAGTATGAAATTTATTGTGAGAGAGTAGAAAGGTTCTGAGAACATTAGTCAATTATTTAAAGACAATTTTGCTTGGAAAATACTTCAACCCCTATGGAAAATAGAAACTGGAGGCTGGGATAGATCAATACACGTTTGCTGCAATTTCAATTGTAACTTTATGGATCATCAGAATTTTCTGATGAAACTTTCACAGAATATTGTCCATACTGTGTGCAATTAAGCAAGAATATAAAAATTGTGAAGTCCAGGTGAATGGGAGGGATATCAGTGAAACTTCGAGTTGAATTATTTATGAAGTTAGTTCGATCCAAGTGTAAACACCGGGACGGGAGTTTGGCGTGGTTTAAAAACTGGTCGCGTATAAAAAAGTAGAATTTCGAAAGCTCCGGGCCCCCGTAGATGACAAAACGTGGAAAAAGGAGGAGCACGATGGACGAAACGTGCTGCTGGGGACGAAGACGCCGGCAATGTCAATGCCAATAAGAGCATTAAGGTCGGCCTTAAAGAGGTGGAAAAAAAACGCTCTCACCGTCCGTCTGGTGTCTGTCTGCCTGGCGACTGTCTGGCTCTATGCCCGTCCGCCTTGCGATCCAAGCCGCCGTCCCAGCGATTTATAGATCTACTTGCAACTCTTTCGCGGCAATAGACGGATACTCGATCCCGGGATCGCGAGTACAGAAATTTTTTAACGGAAAAATTCTTCCATTACTCGAATTCGTGTGGACACTGAACTCTTGGGAACCTCAGAATCTGAATTTAGCTTTAATTTAGCTTTAAGTCTCAATTATATCAAAACGAAATACAAGGTGTTCGGCCACCCCTGGGGAAAACTTTAATGGAGGATTCTAGAGTCCAAAATAAGACGAAAATCAAGAATACCAATTTGTTGATGGAGGCTTCGTTAAAAAATTATTAACGTTTGAAGTTCCGCTCGTACTGAATTTTTTTCTAGAAAGTGTGTAGGATTTCGGGGGTATGTCTAATCACCAAAAATGATCGTAATTGACCCCCGCAACCGAAAATAATTTTTCCAAAACGATTTGAAATTTTTTAATTTTGTCGAGAAATTTCACACATTCTCGAATTTTTTTCTCGAAAGTGGATAGGATCTCGAGGATATATCTAATGACCAAAAATGCTTGTAATTGACCCATGTAACTACCTATAATTTTTTTAGTATAATTTGAAATTTTTTAATTTCGTCGAAAAAAGGCTCCTAATTAGATTTTCGGTAAGGAATTTTTTTCTCGAAATTGCGTAGGATTTCGAGGGTATGTGTAATGACCAAAAATGATTGTAAATAACCCTTGAAACCAAAAATAATTTTTCCAGAATGATTTGAAATTTTTGAATTCAATTGTTAATAACTTGACGAAACCTTGATTTTCGTCTCATTTTGGCCTCTAGAATCCCCCATTAAAATTTTTCCCAGGGTTAGCCGAACACCCTGTATATGGATGATCATCTCCAGTGATCCCCTTTAAAGAAGTATCTAGACCACGTTAATATTATTTGTATTTACAATAGATTCCATAAAGTTGCAAAGGACTTTTCCTTTGGATCTCAATTTTGTAAATACACTACCGACAATAAAATGGGACACTGTTATAGAAATGAATGCTTGAAATTTTTATAAAAATCTATGTTTCGTGAATTCGTTTCTCGATTAAACGTTTAGCAAGGTTCGCGTCCCCGAGAGATTTAAATTACACGGGGTTGCCATTAAAAGGATTGAATCCGACGGAACACGCCGTGGCATAATACGGCGAAATTTCTCATGCCTCGGGGACAATAGATCGTATGCATTACGACGATGCCCATAACGCTTGATAAACGAGTAAATTTTCGGGCGGCTTCCATTTAAGCGGCGTGTCGCACGCTGCCACTTCGGCTCCCTTTATTCTCCGTTTCTCCGGGAAAAAAGATCCCGCGGCCCGCGAAATTTATCGTCCAACATTCATAACCCGTCCGCCGCGTTATCGGTTTTATCGTGACCGATGCGACCCCCGAGCATCCTCCGTGAAAAATTGTTTTCGCCGTTTTCCTGCCTCCACAGAAACTGCTATGGTATTCATTATCACCCGTATCTATTAATTTTCAAAACTGAGGTACCACTCTCACGCGATGTACAGGGTGTCCCGTAGCGTGTGGGACCCCGCTTCAGGACTAGATTCTACACGCGAAACCTACAAATGTTCGAAATAAGCTCCTCGTATCTGAACACAGGCCTGGAAACGTTTTATCATCGATAAATACTGAGATCCTGAGCTCTATTTGCAAACAGCGAGATAAGCTCATTCATTAATATCTTTCGAAATAATTATACCAATATACAGCTCGAAAAGGTTGAAACTTTTTTTATTGTTCTCATATGTAGAGTCCTATATAAATTTTCTACAATCGTAATAGTTCCAAAAGAAGTATACCCCAAAATTAAGCTGTCACTGTCGATCTCATTTCGTTTTAAAAACGTGGTGCGATGTTTCGGAGTTAATAAGATTTTCGTTGGCGTGCAACGCAGATCGCGCGCGATTAGAAACACCTTATTGCGAAATTATTCTCTGGCCGACTTCCGGCCGCGATCCATCCGCCCCCGCCAGGCCAGGCGCTCGTTAACCGGTGAACGCCGACCGACAAAAACGGGGTCGAAGCCCTCCGCTTCTTTGGAAAAGATTTTCTCGTCCACTCGGCAGCCGAAACTGACGGTCATTTCCGCGGGAAGCTGAGAAATTCAACCGAACCGACGGCCAACATCCGCGAACCGACTCCCCCACTCGTTTTAATAAAACTGCAAATTTTTAATTTTGCTGCTCCGATATTGACTGACCATTGTTTATTATGATTTGGACTCTTCTTTGGTTGTATCATTATATTTTGTAGTGAAAATACGCCCCTCCTTTTCAGGTTAACAGAGCAATTAGCGTCAGCCATGATGAGGGACACTTAGAAGGTTTTACTTCGATGATAGCTCGCATAATTTTCATTAATTCTGCTTTAAAAAAATATTATGTCTACTTCAAATATTGGTAAATATATGCACGGAATCCCAATTCAAAGCATCCCATGGTTTTCTATTTAAAAAATAATCCGGAATACTCATTAGTACCAAAATAGTAAATCTCTAGTAGCCATCGTTAAGGGTTGTTTTCAGGGATATTGCATGGACTTTTCCGAATAAAATTACAGTCGACTCGCTGTATTGGCTATCGAGTTAATATTTGATGCGTTCCTAAGTTGCACTTAGCTGGTATAGATTGGATTCTCGATAGTTCGAGCCCAGCTTCAGTGGTCCGGATTAACTTCAGTGATATATTCGTATAACTTTACAGCTATAGGAAATATCGACATGAAACTTGACCTGTAGATTGCAGGGACATTAAATAGCACTTAGATTAAAGAAAAATTATCTACCAATAATAATTTATTATATTATAGATACAATTCAAAATAATATACAATATATTGTTTTATTTTTTATTAAATTATAATAATAACTCTTCTGCTTCTGTATCCAATGGTTTTACTTGCTTTTTACATGTAATCTAATTTCAGACATGTGTCAAAAGTTAATAACAGCCTGTAGAAAGCGTCTATGTTCGTTGCTATCCTTGAAATTTCGCTAGTATCGTTAGCTCTGAATTTTTTGAAATCCTTGTGCTTCCTGAACTTCCTCAGAGAGCTGACATATTTGTAACGCATTCTGCATAATTTCTGCATCGTGAATCAGCAGTTATGCATCGGTGCTGGCATACAGTACCAGCTTATAAAATACCGTGCAGTCGTTTGTGTATATTGACGATATTTCTCAATATCTATTTTGTTTGGGGAAGAAATAACCCGCAACATGAACGAGTGGATCGTTTAATTAATGTCACATTAATTTCTATTCGTTTTTAAATTGTTATTTGATAGAATCGATTAATGTCTATAACGGAAGGCGCATAATACGCGCCCGACGGAGCACAAAGGATGCATCGGGATCCGCGAAGGTCGATGCACGTGAATTTCGTCGAGGATCGCGTGACCGCCCCCTGGGGTGGGCAGAGCGGCGGCGGTAACGAGGTTACGCGATGCACGTAAGTGCGGTAAGAGTTCGTCGTCTTCACATACGTTGATTCGTTCCTTGGAGCGTCGGTGAGTCATCCGGTTCGTTTCCTGCTGTTGTCGACCAGTCATAGTCCGTTCGAGACGACTCCTTGGGGTACGGTGTCGCTCGGGGGCGGAGGGGAGGATCGGGAAAGAGGACGAAAGGGTCCCCCCCTGAGTTAGGACCGCGTTTCGAGGCCTGAAAAAACTGCCTGGGATTGGACGGTTGCTAGGCACGAACCTGTTCTTTCGAAAAATCACGTGATTCATCTCGCTTCTGACTAACCTGCCTGATATTTCGCTGAATCCCCGCGATGCCTTTCGCCTTGATGAGTCAATGGTCGCAGATAGCGGACCGTACACACAAACAATGCGATCTGGGGATCCATGGTGTTCGCTGTCACCTGTATTTTACACGCGATACCGCCGCACATGATAAACCACGTGCACGAGATTGTTCCTGTGAATCGTGGAAAAAGGGACAAGATTGCTGAGAAATCGTTTGTCGCAAACAAATAGCTCGAATACTCTTATTCCATTAGTATCGTAAGATAGATACAAGAATACTAATGATTTATATTTAACAAAGATGGTGTGCCATTGCTGTCGACCTTTAGTAAATCCCGCAAACATTGAAATATTATTCCGCCGTCTCCGCCGGGAACGAATCCGAGGGAAATTTTCCGCTGTTGTGCGACGTCACGCAACCGTAAAACAACGAAGGTGGGGAGAGTGGTTTCGGAGAGAAGCGCTTTCTTATCAGCTAATTACATTGGAGCTGAAATTCCTCAACGATAGCATCAGTCGCGGTGATCGTGAATCTCGCTCGCGCCTCTCCCCACTCCGTGTTTTGGAGATAGGCGGGCTCGCGCAGTACGGAGATTCCCGATCACCTGGCAACGCGGAGGGGGCAGTCGCAAAAATATGAAATAAATATATACGCGGTCGCAGACATCCATCGGTTGGAAGTGACGTGACTCATCGACCTGATATATGCCAATGGTGGCGTACGCAGAAAACAGGTAACAGGGGGATTGGCTGACCAAGATAGCAGACGCAGAACACCGCGTCGCCATTGGTGGGAGAATGGCGAAGGCGCGTGCCCCGCTTTCGCACCCGATTCCCACCGACACGACCCGATAAATCTTTTCGAGATTAAACGCGCCACGGGCACGATAGTCAGTTTAACAATTAGCCTGCCAGCGTGTCCTTCGATCCGCCTCTGCCTCGTATCCCTCGGTGCTCTCTGCCTGTTGATACCACCAGCTCGACACCGTCTCTTATCTGGGTTCTGCAATTTCGGTAAGTCTACCGTGTACTCTTACGCGACGATTGCTTATCGATCAAATTCGCGGCGTGTACGCGATACCGCGCACGTGCATCGACGGGAATAAAAGCCAAACGCGAATTTTCTCCGCGTACGTGGTGATTTCGGGAGTGACGGCGAAGTTGTAATCGATTCGCGTACGTCAGGATTACTTCTGAAAATTGGCGCGTAGTCGTGATCGCGAATAATTATCGATGGGTGTAATTACGATGGTAATACTCGGTTTAATACTTAGTGAACTTGTTGCATTTCCCCCCGACGCTGATTGTGACGTTAAAATAATTGGAAGGGGGTGCGCGAAGTCGACGTGTTTGGCAAACGGAGGACCGTAGATTATTTTAAAAAACTGTCAAACTTGCATGTTAGCAATATGTCTGCTAAAACCTTAACTGTCTGCATGATGAAGAGTCCTATTTACCACACGATAAGATCGAATTTTTTAAGTGATACGTGGCCCTTTTAATAGATCGAACGTACATTTGAAATCGCACAGTGCACGTTATATTGATCTATCTTCGTTCGTACAAACATCGCAGAGCGCGTTAATGTTTTCGTAGATCCTATTTCGTCAGCGCGAAGAAACGTGGCCCAATTAAAAATTCGAGCACGAAATAAAGCAAACGGAGCTTCCATAATACCGGTTAGAGGACGTTTTTCAAGGCCTCTGTCGCGATTTCGCGGAATGCCCCGATCAAAAACTGCGTCGCGCGTTTCTACTGCAAGACACGATAGACATATCCGCGATCAGAGAAAAATCTTCGTCTGTCGATTCTCTACTGACACCTCGATAAAACGAAGCTTCTTTATCGAGGTCCGACCGTATCAAGCTTTCTTGTCAATATTACCAAAAAAATATGTGATGAATAATTTCCAGTACGAGCCATGGAACATTTTTAAACATTTTCTAACATCATCGTTACCAATACGAGAAGCTAAATGCTTCTGAGTGACGTTTATCCCAGAAATGCCCCGTTGTGAATTAACTCGACATAGCATCGTTTTCAAAAATTCTGGTTTTTAAATGGGAATTCCAGCGCGTTCGTTTCAGGTTTCCGGTTGAAACGTGGTCGTTCCTAGACAAGGTCGAGCGAAGGAAATCCGTTATCTACCGCGACGCAGTAGCTATCCTTTGGGGGAAGACGCGTGGACGGTGAACGTTGCAATATTCCGCGGTCGGAGCACACGTAGAGCCCTTATCTGAAAACGATAGACTGTTTATTAGCTGGCAAGGGCAGGTTCCCGGTTTTCCGAGGTTATCGTTAGAGGACGCCGTGTCCCACGATTAGCCCGCTGATCATACTCTTTTTGTTCTGTCTAAACGAACCGTATCCCTATCTATCGGACCTTGATGATACACCTAACGTCGTTCGGTTATCTGCGATTTCCGCGCGTCTACCTGCATATTACGCCCTCGCAGCTGGGAATGCGCGACCATGCACCTGCGAGTGCACAGGCTTACTCACAACGCGATCATTCGTTGCTCCTCCTCGCCTACATTCTTCTCTTCGCGACTCGTCTTTCTTTTCCCTTTCGTTCTTATTTTCCCCCCTGTTCGTTTTCTCTTTTCACGGCAAACGTCGAAGCACGGGACCAAGGTCGAAATTCCCAAGTTTCTCGGCAAAAACTACGGTCGACCTTGGTCACTATGCTTCTGTCCCGAAGTAGCGTAATTCGCCGAATCGGCACGACCTGGATTCCGATCGCCGCGAGAGCTCTTTTTTCGGAACGATTAGGAGCCAATTCTTTATCATTCCCTAAATTTTACATCGAATCGAAGAAACATGAGTACAGGAGTTCGTGTAATTTATTATCAGATTTATTCGTGAGTCCTGTCCACAATTTCACGAATGAATTCGCGAGTAAATCCAAATTTTTTTCCCGTTTTTCGAGCAGTATTTTCCCGACTGTGAATATAGGTAATTCTGCAAAAGGCGACAGACAAACGAGCAGCTTCTGCGGCTGGTCTCTAAGCTGCAGCCACCTCGTTATCGCATCCGCAAACACCCTCGCGAGCGTCTCGTTTCCGCTTTTCGATTTACGATCCCGCGTTTATGGAGTAGCCTAGCGTCCTTCGCAACGGCGATTGATATAATTGCTTCTCCGGAAGGAGAGCGATCCGCTTCCAAGTAACTCTGTTACGCAATCGTCGAGATCGGTCCGTTTCGTACGAACTTTATGGTTCGTTTGACCGTGACTGCTCCAAGTGCAGCGTCGTTCGTTCGCGTGGAAATTAATATCGGAATCCGAGCGAGTTGACAATGGAGTGGATGAATCGAGAAAAGTGACCTACGTCTCGATAAATAAAAAGGAATTATACAGGGTGTTCGGCCACCCGTGGGAAAAATTTTAATGGGGGATTCTGGAGGGCAAAATAAGACGAAAATCAAGAATATCAATTTGTTGATCGAGGCTTCGTTAAAAAGTTATTAATGTTTAAAGTTCCGCCCGTACTGAATTTTTTTCTCGAAAGTGCGCAAGATTTTGGGGGTATGTCTATTCACCAAAAATTATTGTAATTGACCCCCGAAACCGAAAATAATTTTTCTAGAACGATTTGAAATTTTGTTTTTTCGTCAAAAAATTTAAGCACCTAATTAGATTTTCGGTAAGGTATTTTTTTTCTCGAAAGTGCGTAGGATTTCGGGGGTATGTCTATTCACCAAAAATGATTGTAATCGACTCCTGCAACCGAAAATAATTTTTTTAGAATGATTTGAAAAATTTTTTTTTCGCCAAGAAATTTCATCACCTACCTGAATTTTTTTCTCAAAAGTGGATAGAAATTCGAGAGTATATCTATTGACCAAAATTGATTGTAATTGACCCCTGTAGCGAAAAATATTTTTTTTAGAACGATTTGAAATTTTTTTTTTCCGTCGCAAAATTTAGGCAGTAATTTCATTTGACGCCCTACAGAAAAGTTGTGTAATACTTTTTTGTAGGTACCCATGAGCTCTACTTCAGAAAAAAGTTTCATTGAAATATATTCACAATTGTAGGTGTTATGGCTGTTTGAAAATTGGACCATTTTTATAGGGTTTTTCTCATTTTAGGAGGTCAAGGACCAACTTTTCGAATATTTTTGCAATTTGTACATATTTTCCACCAAAATACGCGTAGTTTGCTTTTTTAAACATTAAAATCGTCCAATCCGTTCAGGAGTTATGACATTTTAAAGATTCGCATGAAATTTTGGGCTGACATTTCTGGCCAGAAATTATATTTTCGGTAAGGAATTTTTTTCTCGGAAGTGCGTAGGATTTCGAGGGTATGTGTAATGACCAAAAATGATTGCAATTAACCCCCGCAACAGAAAATAATTTTTCCAGAACGATTTGAAATTTTTTAATTTTGTTGAAAAATTTCACAGCTTCTCGAATTTTTTTCTCGAAAGTGGGTAGAATTTCGAGGGTATGTGTAATGACTAAAAATGATTGTAATTGACCCTCGTAACCGAAAATAATTTTTCCATAACGATTTGAAATTGTTGAATTTAATTGTTAATAACTTTGTAACGAAGCCTCCATCAACAAATCAGTATTTTTGATCTTCGTCTTATTTTAACCTCTAGAACCCTTCATCAAAATTTTTCACCCTGTATATATAAATTAATTGTAAGTGTAACCGTGCATGTGCAACAGAACTGATAAGACTGAGATTAATGACTGGTTCGCATAAATAATATCGATGCTTAATTTTCATTAGTTGAAGTGGAGAATCAGGACCTTAATAGACGCTTGATTACTACTGTCAAATTTGTCTTCTTCATTATATCCGCAAACTCTTCTAAATCTAATTGAATCGTCGACGAGTTTATTGACAGGAGATTTATCAACTTTAAGTGACATATTTCACAATTCAAACTGAAGTATCAAAACATCTGAAGATATTTTGTGGATCAGGGTTTCCCAAACTCTGATACATTACAATATTTCGAATAGATATATGAAAAAAAATTTATTCCTTGAGATAAACTTATCAATTTTCTTCCATTCTCTGATTTCGTGAATCATGAAATTTATGATGTTACGCGAACACTTCAAGTTTATTTATACGGTATGAAATTTCGAATATTAGCGAACCCCTGTTCGATATTTCCAGGGACAGTGAAAGATAGATAGCTCGACGAAAATTATTCCCGATTATATTTCGAATCTAATAAATCTCGAAATTAATCAGTGCGATTAAAATTGAAGATATCGAAGACTGGACATTTTCAGAAATCAACCTCGTATTACTGTCGAATCGTGACGAAACGGATTCAATTACGAACGATAAATCTCTGAACGCTTTTAAAAAATGTATCCCGGTTTCGAAATGAAAAAATAGACGATGTTAGTTGTATTTCACCACCTGCGCGACCGATCTATAAATCGTCGTTCGTTGGAGCGCGCCCGGCGCGTTTCGAGACGTTTACTCGCGTCTTTATCGCTTTCTCCGACCTCGCTGTCCCCCGTTCTCTCTTTCTCTCTGTTGCGGTTATCAGCGATAAGGGAGAACGCATTTGTTTGCAGACAGTCGTGCTGCGTGAGTGCACTTGCTCGTAAAAAAAAAATGAAACGCGAAAAAAGGACAGGAATACGTAATTACACTTCGACGTACGCGATGATTACTTCGACGTTGACGATCGAAGAACAGTTTGCAGAGGAAGATGGGCCACCTTTGATGTTTCGAGAACGACGAAACGCAATTTTATTGCAGTTTGCTCGTGATACCCAGCCCGAGGATCGATCGTTTCCTGCTTTGTTTGCACGAGATATTATTTCGTTCGTCGAAGTGTTCGCGAATTCGCGATAAACAACAACGTCACCTCGACACGGTGCTCGATGTTCGCGAACAACAGCCGATAAACCTCGCCGGGGAAGGATAACGCGGGACACTCGCGTTAGACACGCCAGCGAAAAATACACGGCCGCAGTTTTCCGGTTATTATTATTCACACTCTGTTTTTTTTTTCCTCTCCGCGTTATCGATGGCCTTGTCTGCCGCGTAAGGCCGCCTGTTACGCGTGAACGCGGCTTAACCCATTTATGGTTAAAGTACAAATCGTGAACGGTGTTTGGAGATGCTCCACGATAACGTGGAACGAAACGTTTCGGAAATTCGAAATTAAATATTTGGTTATATTTTAATTTTTGCTGTCTCGAGTGTCGCGGAAGTTTGAGAAGCGTATTAAAAATATTCAGTCTGAACGCAAGAGTGTTTACACTTATTTTGCTCGAAACATTCTCCGTCATTCGGGAGAGGCAATATTTTTCGTAAACAGCAGAAATAGAGCTTTTAATAGTTTTAATATGAAAACAGTTTGAAAATAACAGGAAGCACATCGTCTAAAATTGCGCGTTGTTTTCAGGAACAGCCTAATATCACAGGATATGAACGAATATTGATTACTTTATCCTCAAAGACTTCCTATGTGTACACATTTGGCCCTGAGCTATTTTCTACGATTTTTTGAAGGTTTTTTTTCAAAGATTATGGGTAAAACGCTAGTCAGATACGGGTTAATAATTTCTCGCGGTGGGATTCGAGCCCGGTGGACATTTGCACAGAATAAGCAATAAATCTGGTTCGATGAACCGGCGGGAAGGGTGAATGCACTGATGGCCCGATAAAAATGATAAGAAATGCAATTCGTAACATCGGCGTGATAAGTTGCCCTGTGACTCTACATCGAGCCGTTTGTCGCTCGTTCGCCTTGTTTCGACGCTTTACATATCTGATAATTAACCTCTTGAAGTTTTATCGTTGGATTTGCAGAGCGAAGCGTTGTAAAATTTAATTCGCGCTCGAAACCATTAGAAATTTCAATCATTCCGTAACAAGAAATTCATGCTCATCCACGTCGATGTAAACTCGCAACGATGACATAAATAACAGTGAATGGCGATAGTAGGTTAATTGCGAAAGTAACGAGCAGTCAATAAAATTAGAAAGATACGAGGGATAGAGCTATACTCAGTATCTTCCATACTGTGTATTCCATAGTAAAATAAAGTTGGCTCCGTCTGTGGTATAACTAGGTTCGAAGCTATTAAAAAACCGTGACAAAATTTTGAAAATAAAAGAACCAATGCAACTGTCTCTCTGTATTTACATTGCGATACGAGAACGGGTCGGTACAGGTTTATCTAATCTTTATTCAAGTTGCGTTTACTATTTGAAATCGTAAAAGATGATCAACGCAACTTCTCTTAATATCCATAACTGTCAGTACGTTGTACGGCGTGAAATTAATTACCGCGATTAATCGCGAGCGAAGAGTACACGGACACGTATTCCATTTACGATTTCTGAAAAGGGAACGTCCGTGCTACTGTAAAGAGGAATATAAGCAAAAGTTCTCTAATAGAAGCGTGGCGCATTTTTACCCTCGATTGTCAATTACGTTCACACAACGGGTGTCCGACAAATCGAGTTAACACGTTCGTCAGAAAGTAATTCTGAATTTATTTCACGATGCTGTACTATTGATCACCAAACATTGACGAGCAATAGACGCACAGCAAGAAAGAAATTAAAAATATTCCCTCGTTAAATTCATTTTTACCGAATCTGAATACAGATATTACCAATTTAATATTCCAGTGATTCATTTATTTCTGCTCCAAATATTTTTAAAAAGTTTGAGCATAAAATTGTACGACTAAAAACGTTCGAAAAACGCTGACCTGGCCGAACAGTGGTCCGTCGGTGGCCTCGTTTCGTAACCTTGCGCCGTGGTCGTCGTACGAGTAGGTTTTTGCGTGACACCCGGTAGAAGCGTCGTTTAATAACTCTGCTCTTGCCGTTAACCTCGTAAACGACGGCAACAGTGTATCCGTAAATGCTGCAAGGGACAAGAAACCCGTTCGGACATGTTCACGGTGGACGCGTGTCGCGCGACGTACACGAGCGATAACACTCTTTCCCGCCACGATAATTGCCCCGATAATTAAGGGGCTTCGTTAATCGGGGGAAGACTAAACTTTCGACCTCTCTCTCCTCTTCCTGCGGACAATTTGACGAACGTCGTAACGGACGGATTGAAAAATACCCACCGTCTCGCTGCACGCAGTTGCGATTTATTATCGATTCGTCGCCTGGTGTATTCGACGCTCGAACGCGTTCCGTTATCGAGCTTAATTCGTCACCGTTACATATTGACCGATTAAGCCGCGAACGCGCGTTATCTGAAGCACCTGCACGTGCAATCTTCGAAAAGACGGACCGCGCGATAACGGAGTCTCGTTTTCACAGATTATTCCCAGCGTGTTGCGTCTTTTTCTGAAATTTTTCCTGGACGCTACGAGTGCTTAAATTTTGCGCAAAATCGTGCATCTTTTAACTCATTTTTAGAAATAATACAAGGTAGCATGATAATCACCGGTGAATTAATTTAAATAAAATTCGCCGTGTTATGGGATTTTAAAAGGGGGGTTTCCATTTTATTCGAAGCAATTTGTAAACTATTTTTTTTTTTGTGGGATGTCTGAGTAATTGGCTGATCTACTTCAAATTTCGATAACAAAGTTCACTTTATTTCAATATTTTTAATATTAGGTAAAATAATTTGAAAATCAACGAGACTTTTAAACCCCCTTAATAATCGTTCCCCTTGCGATTGGCGTTTAAAGCTCGAAAGGGAAACAGTGGGAGACCCGGGAATCGATCGCCCGAGGATCAAAATTTTCGTCCCGTTGGCCCGAGAGTGACGAAAGAAACCTGTAATTCCAGATTGTCTAGACCTTTAAAACACACTCGAGAATAATATCGCGCGAGTGTTCCTTCCTCGACAGATTTCTAAAGCTCGGTAACGAAACGGCGCGAGATCACGAACAGGTTTGCTTCGAAACGAAGTTCCTCCCTCGATTCCATCGACAAAGGAATACTCGCCGTCGGACCTTCAGAACTCTCTCGAAAGCAATATCGTACGATAAAACGTCTCCTTCGATGCGTTTTCAGACGTCGGGCACGAGATCGGAAACGTTGCTCCAAACGGGACACTGTTCAGTCTATAATACACTGAGTCACGTTCGAAATCGTTCACCGTTTCTGTCTGGATTAGTTTCGGTCGTAAAATCGTAATATACAGGCAGGATGTTGCAACAATTTAAATATGTGTCCTTTGTTTGCTCTGGAAATCTACTATTTTATTATTTTCCAAAAATACAAAACTCAATTTGACAGACTTTAACGATATATCATCGTTCACCGTTTCTGTCTGGGTTAGTTTTGGTCGTGAAATAGTAATATACAGACAGGATGTTGCAACAATTTAAATGTGTCCTTTCTTTGCTCTGGAAATCTACTATTTTACTATTTTCCAAAAATACAAAACTCAATTTGACAGACTTTATCATCGTTTATCGTTTCTGTCTGGGTTAGTTTTGGTTGTGAAATAGTAATATACAGGCAGGATGTTGCAACAATTTAAATATGTGTCCTTTGTTTGCTCTGGAAATCTACTATTTTACTATTTTCCAAAAATACAAAACTCAATTTGACAGACTTTATCATCGTTCATCGTTTCTGTCTGGGTTAGTTTCGGTCGTGAAATAGTAATATACAGGCAGGATGTTGCAACAATTTAAATGTGTCCTTTTTTGCTCTGGAAATCTACTATTTTACTATTTTCCAAAAATACAAAACTCAATTTGACAGACTTTAACGATGTATCATCGAGCACAGCGGATTGTTCTTGTCTCGTGGTGTATAAAAGAGTTTCAGTGGTTGAAACATGGATATTTGCAGCAAGGAGGGTGCGTTGCTTCCTTGCACCCCGCTTGGGAGCGCCACCGATCGCGAGTCGTCCACGATTCACCCCAGAATACTATACCCACCTTTGCATCGACCATAACCACTATCTTCCCTTAAAGAATACTAAAAAATTGAAAAATATCAAACTATGTAACAAATTAATTCGTATTTCTTTATCTAAATATTGCCAATAGACTCTAATCGATCAATAACATGTGTGCCACACATATTTTCCATAATTTAAATATTTCTTCCCTACAAACCCCCAGAGATATTTCTCCACTGTGTTAGAACGATTTTCCACAGAGTTTATCAACGTACGAAATAAGTAAAGATCAGACGAGGTTGTTTCGACGTAAACGCGAACGCGAGAGGGAATATTGGAGCCCGTCGGACCCGAGCTTGGTACTTTGGAGTTAACGTGAAATTCGAGCGGCGAAAAATCGACGCGTCTGATCCGCCAACAAAGCGGGGGATCATCGTGCATACTGGAGAGAAAAGTGGCGCAGGTTCCTGGACCGGTGACCAGCGGTGTCCGCCCACGCGAGGACGCTGCGCGTTCTAAAAATATACAATCCGGTCCCGTGCATACGGTGCTACCGGTTTTAAATCTCGCCGCTACCGTCCAGGAACCGATTCGATGCTTTCCGACGGAACAAAACGAAGTGGCCCCGCGAAAAAGGAGGAAGAGCGATGGGGGTGGTCGCAACGGGTGCTTCCGTGTCGCTAAACTCGCGAATCGTTTACGTTTATCATCGTTCGAGGCAGTTACGTAAAAACGTTCGCGCGAATTTCGTCGAGGAGCTTTCGCGTCACGGTGATTTGAAAAACCTCCAATTTTCTAACCGACGACTGCATCGTTCGATCGTTAATGTCACCTGCGAGATCTTAGATAACGGATATTTATAGAAATGAGTTTTTATTTACCGTGATCGCGATTATGAAAATTATTTCATCGATGAATAAAGTAATCTACGTTTTTTTTCTCGGTTGATAAATTGAACTTTAGCGTTTCTGAGAGATAAGATAAGCATGTGAGATTCTGTATAAAGAGTGGAGGAGATTCGGTAGACGTTAGTAAGCATTCGATAGCTCCGGGAATAACCAAATACGAGCGTGAAACTCTCGGGTGATATATTAGCTCACAGAAACCATTTCACGTAAGTTGGAACTGTATACGAACAATGGGTCTTAAGTGTACTGATAACTTTTCGATTCTGTTTACGCTTAAGCGAAGGATCCGGATTTTTAACGGTATTCGAACGGTATATGGAAGAAGTCAGCCCCGCTTTCGTTGGAAAGAAACGAAGTCGGACAAAGCGGATTATTCTTATCGCTTACACAGAGTCGGGATAGAAACTATATTTGCCTTTCGATCTTTTCAAACGTCGATAACGTTCATTTTCTGGACGATAATCGTATCAGAGTTGGGTATTGATCGACCAGTTCTCAATTAATTAATCGACTGAAAATGTCGTCGGAGTTAATCACGATTTATGTTTGTTGATCATCGAAGCTATCCGCTCCCAACGATTGATCGAGTGAAATTTATATTTCAATTTCGGTAAATTTGACTATTTAAAAATACATTTCCAAAAATTTGTTTTCAAATTATGATTCGTTCTCTGTTAAGTTTGATACAGGTATAGAACGTTGATGTTCTCGATCAGACAGGATTAATAAAATCGTAACTCGTTTCGAGTGATAAACGATTGTGATCGCGATCGTCGATCGTTGCTTTGATTAAAATTAGCCCAACGTTGCACCATCTCGTTCGTATCGATCGTCGTTCGAGTGCTGGGGATAAAAAGAGAAAACGCAGGAGAATCGCCATGGAAAGGAACGAAAGCAGCCACGTTTGCGGAGGTAAAGCTCGGTAGCCGCGGTACGCCATTACCAGCTAATTAAGACCCCAATAAAATCTAATCGGCACACGAGCCATAAATCATGCGGACGGACGGTTCGCGATGCGGAAAAGTAGTTCGAGGCATGCACGCGCGATCGACGTTTCGTATCCAGTCAATTAATATCTTTCTACGTCCACGCGGACGAATTTGATTAACGGCACCAAGTGCATCTGCCTAGGCCAGTGGTGCACAACCCTTCTCGCTAGTAGGTCAAATAAAGTAAAATAACGTACACCTCTATCTAAATGTCGTGCAACGCTCAAAGTAACTGATACGAAAACATTAACCTTTTCATATCCAAAATATAACTTCATAAAAGTAAATTTATTTAATTCTATCTCCTATTTAAATAGATTTTATATGGTTCAATTTTATAGAGAAAATTTAACTTGTAATTTCAGGTTTGAATTAATTCGTACTATGCAACGGTCGTCAGTTGCCGACGGATTGAATTAGATCATCGTCCAGTATATCAGAAACATCCAGTGGGGCCTATCTTCTCTGCCAAAAAGTTCGTGGACACTCGATACTACATTAACCCAAGAGAGAAACAAATATCTCTACGCCTGCATTCGTTCGACTCGTTTTTAATTTATATTTCGTGGGTCGTACGACCCGAACGAGTGGGCCAGTTTGAGTCAGAACTTTGTGCACCACTGTCCTAGGCTGTTGCACGCGCGAAATTGCCGCGGACGAACGTTCGTCGAGCGGGTCTGGCCGACATTAAGCATCGATCTGTCGATATCGATGTGCCATTCTCCGTCGGGATGGACAGCATCTCTCCTCGTCGACTCCAGTTTCTATCGTTCGCGGCGGTAATGTCATCTCTCTGTAACGTCATCCCCGATGCATCGAGGACTCACCTGGCCTTTAACTCTCTCATCTGATATCCAGTGACAATGTCTATCGGCTCCGTTCCTGCCATTAATCTATTCTCCTCTCGCCATGTCGTCAACCTGCTCCCGGGCGAATGCAAATATAGCCCTCGACGATCGTTGTTTCGAGCGAATCGGTGCATCGTACCTAGGTCATCGCCGTGTATTTCGCGCGTCCGTCGGACTCGTTGCACTCTTTGTCTTGCGAGCAATTTGCAAGTCCAATTGCCGAGGGTGGTCGTCCGGACGATTATTACTGAATTCCCGCGCGATAAAGTTTCGCACGATCGTGGAAACGTTGATATTATTAGCCAACGCGTTTATTGCCACGCCAGTCCGCCATGTCGAGTTCTGGAGGGAAATTTGAAATATTTGATACGTCGATGTACTTGAGGATTCGTTCGATGTAAGCGTCTTAAAGTGACATTGTAAATTTAAAGCGGTTGCCACCGGTGATAATGTGCCTGGAGCGACTTTGAATAAATGTAGCGTACGTACGGAATCGAATGTTCCGCGTTTATGTATAATTCTATAAGTGACAAAGAATCATGGAATAAATTTTAATAAACGACCGCAGTGGTGGAGCTAGAAGAGTTCAAGGGGGGCTCTGATGAAAAATAGTCTTTCGAATCGAGGTCGTTAATTGAACGATCGACGATTTATTTTGTGCGATCTGCCAGTCGTTTGTTGCAATAAATTATCGATAAGATCGATACCGCGAAAGGTTTCGACCAAGAATACGAAGACAGGAAGGGAGAGGAGCGAGGAGAAAAAAAAAACTAAACATTTATGATCGGCTATCTGAAATATTCCATTTTATGAGTTTTCGATCTTCTTTTTCCGATCTTTTCTTTTTGATCCCATTGTCCCCGAACGGAGTAATATGCCGATACTTATTTATGTGATTGCATTGTACGACCAGTAGCCAGCGGGCTGGTGCACCGTATGCATTGTGAATCAGCGCTCGCAGTAGGAGCACATTGTATTCTTGTTTCTCTGCCTGTTTACCCATTCATTGGCCGCATAAAAAATTGTCAGTTAGCCAAGTATTGCGATCCCATGAATATCGTCCGCGTCCACGCGAATTACCGCGAAATTAAACACCGTCACGTCTTTCCTTTATTCATACGCCACGGCGCGTCTGTACTTTTGCGCTCATCTCTCGTCGACTAAATTAACGCGAGTTCTTGTCGCGTGTCTCATTGTCATAAAAATTGCAAATATCACCATCACTAAATCCGAAAGCTTCGGTAGAGGAACGTTGAAAATACAGCGACTCCAAAAAAATGTAAATAAAGTGTGTACAGTCCACGTCACACTATTCGAATTTGAATCCCCCAAAGCGTTCGAATATTTGGATATAGAATAATTCGACGAGCAGTCCACCGGATAGAATTTAAAAATATTCTTCGTACACCCCCTAAATTTCACTCCGTCCCCCGTCGCGCCACCGACGAGATAGTCGAAGCAACACTCGACGATTTTTCGTACGCGATAATATCCCGCTACGTAGGAACGTCGTATCGGCGAAACTCCTTCAACTACGCAGTTACGCTCGGGTGTCGTTCGGTCGTGTCGCACGCGCCTCCACGAATCGCTTCCAAGCGTTCCCTCTCGCTCTTTCTCTCGCCGGAGATCTTACTACATGCTACACGATTCGCCCGAGCCCCCACGAGCGTGCTTCGCGTTCGAGAAGAAAATCCTCGAGCGTTTTCCCCCCCACAACGAGTAAAAAAAAAAAAGAATCGTATCGAAAGAACATTGAGAAAAAATACGAAGCACGAAAACTCTCGTGTCCGCGGTCTCTCTATAGTGCATAGGAAACGAACTAGTTCAGGGATTCCCCGAATCGCGTTCGATTAAAAAAAGTTTCGATTTTCGGTTCCATCTTTTTACCCCGCTTGACCCTAACCGGTAAATTTACAACGCCGCGACCACGCGCAAGCAACTATACACAGTCTCGTCGAGGCTCACGCACGTTCACCCTCTCCCTTACTTCCACCCCCTCCCGCCGATGACTGTTTCTTTCGTCCCTTTCCCTGCGTCTTTTGAGTCCGTATGCGCGCGCATCGTGCCCCCACCGCCTGGCGAACCGGCCGCGCGGGGCTGACGATGGTGGGGGAAGTCGGTTGCCGCCGCGAGGCAGAACGTGCGGGCCGAGTGGCTGCGAAACGAAAGCACAGAATCATTACCACGCCAGACCTCGAGGAGTACAGACGTGTTTCTCGTTTACCTAAGCTCAGTCGAGAGTTCTCGTGTTGCTTTTGCTTTCTCTCTTGCGTTTTGCACGCGCATGTGATACAGTCGCGCCAAAGAGGACAGAGTCCAGTCGAGACGCAGCGTGTTACACCACCCCCGTTGACCGTGTGCGTGCGAATTCGACGAATAACGGAAAAGGGAAAGGTATAATCGAGCCCGTAGAGAGATCGTTTTTGTTGGTTGTTTCGTTGCGCGTCTAAGTTTCGTTATTGTGTAAATCCCCCGTGCGAGAGGAGAGAGATCGAAAACGTCGTTGACGCATTCGCGAATCAGACTCCCAGTGCATCGTGTGTCGTGCTTTCTGCGAGAACATTGAACTCTTTGTGCCCGTGTCGCGCGATACGATATCGAACTGTCATCGGTGTTCACGGTCGAAGAGATACACGCGAGCATCGTGTCGATCGTGTCGTTGACAGAGAGAACGGACAGTTTATTCCGTATTCAGCACCTATGGAAAGTGATCCATTCGAGGATCCACCCTACAGGCGCTTCAGAAGACGATATTGACAGACTCGAGACGGGGAGATAGGTGATCTCGACGGTTTGTTGTGACACGTCGGGGTCGTCGAATCCTCGGTCGAGTTGCCGCGTTGCTCGCGGGGCCACGTGCGTTTTCTACGGGCAAATACGCGGCGGCGATAGCTTGTTGGTAGTCGCGGCGACGAACATTGGAGCGTGCGCCGTCGAATCCCGAGGGCCACGTGTGTGCCACGAAAATATAGACGTTGACGCGCCGATAGCGAGGACAGGTCCGTTTTTCGACTCACCTTCGATCGCCGTTCGATCGCTGTTTCGCGATAAATACGCGAAAAGACGTTGCTACGTTGTGCGTGCGATAGAGGGGCGATTGAAGTGGTTAGTGCTTGATCCACGGACATTGGTTCGATTGCAGTGGCCGATACGATCCGAGCTACGAAGAGGTCTCAAGCAAAACGGCGTTGAAGAACAGTAACCGTCAGGTGCACCTGTTACGAGCAAGAGATGGCGATCCCGTTCTCGCTGCCCACCGACAACGACGCGGAGGCTCAAAGCCAGCAGCTGGAGCAGCTCATGCTCGATCTCTACGCCGTCCTGCAACAGGTCCTTCGAAGCAGGACTGTCCAACATCCGTCACGAAATCGTGAGTTGTACGATTTTTTAACGCTCGTCCTCGCCGGTTTCGTGGCTTTACTGCGACTCATCGCACGGCTGTCGAACTACCCGCGATGAACGACCTGCATGTCCCCGTAAGTCGGCTCGAAATTACAGCGCGTCGAACGCAGATGTTGGCACCGAACGATTTTCGGTAGAAAAGTTCTCGGAGACGCGAGATATTCCATTCGAGTATAGAACAAAATATATATTTCATGGCAAGTTTCTAGCTCGTCTTAAAAGCTGAAAATGTTGGAAGCTCCTTTCTTTTGGAGCAGATTTCGTCAAGCTTTGATTTTGCACACTGTACTCTGTAACATGATTTTAAGATTTTTCAGTGATTACTCAAGCACTAGATATTAAAAATATATTTATACAAGTTGAACAGTATGAAACAGTTCAACGGTAGAGTATCGAAAAAAGAAAGTATTTTTTTAAAAAGGTGACAGATGGCCAAACGAAATCCAATTGTTTCACCAGATTATACGGGATCTCGGAAGATATTATTCTTCTATTTAAATATTGAAATCACAAATTGAAAATGTGCTTCTCGTATAAATAACGACGTGTCCCGTCTACGAGCAATTTTGTCCCGAGAATCGGTTAGTGCAATGACTTGTTCGTCGCTGTACGCAGAGGGAATCGGCAGATCGTTCGTTCGTCGCGTGATTCGAGCGCACTTTTCACTCTTTCTCTCCCTGCCCACAATTCCCACTCACGCTCGGGTAGAAGATTCGCTCTTACCACGAAATTGGTCCCAACGGCTTTCCAGAAAGACGTGTGATCAGGAGACGAGGGACCGTTTAGCCGCGGTTGCATGAGAGAACGATGACATCGTCCGCGAGACGTTGCTTTGCCTCTGTTGGGAGGGCTGGTTGCATCGAATGGCAATACCAAATTGTAGTCAACGGAACTGGTAGTTATCCTAAAACGACAAAGTAACTTGATTGTTAGCAGATTTTGTTGTCCAGCATCTTTTCTGTGAAAATTGTGCTGTTTCGCTCGGAAAGATTGTAAATTTCGTCAATGTCACGCGCATTGGTGAAATGTCGGTGTTGTTCCTCTGATTTTTTTTATTCTGTATTTATTTATTTATGTATTTATTCATCTTTTTCTATTCGCATACGATTTTGGTATCTTGTAAAACACGTATATACCGTGAAAGCTGTTGAATAAACTGTGATCCGTTAAAATCTCACGAACCATTGATTTACACTTCACTCGAGAAACGCGAGCGCAAAGTAGGACGCGCACGTCGGCGTGTGGTATGTATCGACTAGGAGTGCAACACGTGGTTGTCGCGCGCAACAACGCGGACCACTTTAAGCGCGGATTCAAATTCCGGATTCCCCGTCGAGGAGGAAAGACTCTACGGGAACGTATTTTCCACGAGAAACGTCGAATTCGTCGTCAGAAGTCCCGTAAGTCGTGTAAACTGACGAGTCACCTCGACGATGTTGCGTAAACGATAAGGTACAAAGGTATAAGCGCGTACTCGAAACGAATTCTGTAGCATATATAGTGTGAACGAGCATTAAAACACCCTATTCTTTATTTTATTCGATGTGACAGAATTTGCTTATTTCTTGATTCGTAATTAATTTTTAAAGCAAATGTCCGTATAATGGAAGTTTAGAGATTAAGTGTAGAGGGTTTTGTTTGATATAAAAGTTTATGCTTGTTCAGATTGTATATGGTGTAATAAGGTATAAAGTTGAGTCGAGTAAGATCGACAATCGCGGAGGTCGTTGACACGCGTCGGTTGCACAATTTTTGTCGAAAATTTCGATACGCTGGACGACGGTCATCGTCCCCGTGAATCACCGTCGAAAAATGTCGGTCCATTCGATCTTGCGAGATGTTCCGACTCCTTTTTTCGCGAATTCGAGTCATCGTGACCACGCATCTCGCCTCGACGCGAGAAACACTCGACGAATTAATTTCGACTACCGTTTCGTGTGATTTCGAAGTGGTGCTTGAATCATTGGCGTCTAACTTTCTTTCCCTACTAACTTGCTTGTCGAACTTTCGTAGTAGAACTTTGTAACTGCATGAATAGTTGTAACGTAAGCTTTTAATGCCTTGACGATGATGCTTAATTTCTAGCAGAGTTTCGCCACCTGATAACTTCTTTGATACGGTTAAATTTCAAATGTACAGTGTAAAATATATTAATATATATGTCGATGCATGCGTGAATATATCACTGTACTCGCACAATATGGTCAGGTCTGAACGACTCGTAAAAATGACTAACTGAAACTCGAATTTCAAACAGCTAGTAACCCAACTACAAATCCACGATTCTTCTACCAGTAAGTAATGGATAATATTTATATGTATTTACGTTAAAAGAAAAGAAATTATAAATAGCATTTTCTACAGCACTACTGTAGTATTTGTACTGTATAATAATAATGTACTGATTATTTCTGATAGCCGATATATCAGTGACTCTTATCGCAGCGAGCTTTATCTGCCACTGCGACACGTACTCCAAACATAATTCGTTTCTTCGAACAAACGTTTTCACCCTTATATCGGGTCCTCTTACATAAATGTTAATCTCGATTACCTAAAAATCTAGTTTTACCTAAATTTAAAATCTCAAATCGTGAATGTAAATAGTAAATTGTAGGAATAAAATTTATCTCGGAAGTTAGCTCGTTTCCACCTGTAAATCCGCGAACGAGAAACGATCGGACTTTGGTTTAGGTATTGTGCTGGAAAATAGACGCGTAGGGAGGGTGGGAAGGGAGGCAAAGTTGCGAGAGGCGTAAATTGCGGTAACTTATATTCGGGCGCATAATGAAACGCGACTTTACGAGGGTGCAGCGAGCGAAAGGGGGGCGAGTATAACAGATGTAGCGTGGGTGTAGGAGTCGAGAGTATGGCAGACGATGTCCGGCCATGACCCTGCACCGCTGCCCGAGCCTCTTTCACGGCGAAAGAGACGGCACGGTCGGTCGGATCGACAGGAGAGTAGGAGGAGAGACCTGGCAGAGGAACGAGAGGAACAGAGAGAGGAGAAGACCGATGGTCAGGCACACCGGGAGTAAAACGCGCCGTAAAACGCGATGCAACGGCCCCGTTCCCCGAATCTCGGATGTCGATCCTGTCCGGTTCGCGTCCAGAGATTGCAGTATCAACCGCAAAGTGCGTAACGACCGTTGCTCGGTGGCCGAGACGACGTCCGACGCTTGCAGTCTCGTAGAATTTTACCCCAGAAATCAATGTCCAACCAGTTAGCCTCGATAGCGATTCCATCGATTCGAATCCATTTTATCACTCCGCGCGGCAATTTCCAAACGAATTGATTCTCCGACCCCTTCACGTACGATTTAATTCCGAATAATTCGCCAAGCGTATACCATGGCCACGAGAAAGAACAGATTTGTTTTACGAATGCCTCGTGAATGTAAAAATGTCTTGATTCTAACGTGTGACCAGCGAGTAGCAAGTAAATTGGAAAGTTCTTTGTTTGTCTCTGGTCAGTTTCAAAGGTAATCTACGGTTGATCATTTTTTTTATCTTTGACTGCACAGATCTAAAATAGAAATGGATGAATTTATAGTAAAGAGATATAAAATTAGAAAATTGTTTCTCCTTTTTTTTTTAGAAAATATATTTGTATAAATTTGAAGGTAGTGTTTCGTTGATAAGAGGTTACGAAATTTAGCGTATGAGACATCGAAGACGGGATGTTCGACGCGATTCGAAGGATGATATTCACAACATCGGTTTATTGGTATTAGTTTAGCAGTAATTGATAAAATACACGGGTCAGAGGCGGGAGCAGGCACGAATCGATGTTATTACCGCTATAAACGCTCTTAATCGAAGGTCAGCGTACTCCAGTCGCTCGATCAACCGAGAGGAAACCCCGATAACGCTCCGTATCCATTTTGCCGCCGTTTTACGGCAATACGGTTGCTAACGAGCCTTTGATCTCGCCGAAGCGCGCGTGGAAGTGTCCCGAACGAAACCGCAAATTGCATCCGGTCGTCGCGCTGCTGTTGTTTCGGAGTGACGCAATAGTCTGCGAAGTATTTTGCTGTTTACTCGCCGCCACCTATCCCTTGGGACACGACTGTCAAACACATTTCGGCCCTAGCTACAATTTACACTTTCCTACTGTACACAATTGTCTCACAAACGTCAAACGTACTCCAAAACATATTTTTCCGTCGCACAAACACCTCTACACTGTCGCAAACAAACGTGCATCATATTAAAAAGAAACCAATTCCTACAAGAATAAAAACTTACTAAAATGCTCCATTTTGGCCAGCGTCAAACTCGAAGACTATTTCATACGATCCCATGCATTATCAATCTCCTTTCAAACGAAGCTTGTTAGTAACTTGTTGACTTTTTTTTTGTTACCTTTGACCCCAATGGTCATCGACTGATGGCGTTTGAAGATCGGTCGAAGGAAGGAAATCACGGGACGACCGATCGACCCGCGCAATAAACCGTGGTCGCGCGGAGTTCCGACGTCGGGTGTCATAAATCAAAGAAGCGGACGGAGACTCGCGGAGAATCCTCATTACGAAGTTAAATTACGAGCCGAGATCCGCGGTTCATTATTTTCTCGAACGGAAATAGTTAGCGGGCGGCGCGTGTGTGAGGGTCAATAACCATAGTTCGCCCGTGAGCCGCGGGTTTCGCGAGAGAAGATACAGAATCTGGCGCGCGCTCGCGTGCTGTTGCATCGAATCGGGGGTGGTTATTTATAGAAACAGCTGTGGCCAGCCCCGTTCGAGACTTCTCCCGTGACATTTGCAGAAAACTTCCCCCTCGTCATCGTGTTCGCGTAAACGCGACCACGGTAATAACGATTACGCGCGCCGTCCGATAACGGCGGCTCCTTTTTTCTCGCCTTCCTACGCGTCCTCCTTTTTCATCACTTTTCCTCGACGTCATGGAAACCACGATAATTCTTAATGTACGATAGAAAGAGCCTAACGCATTAATTATCAAGTTATATTGAAAATTAGAATTCCTGGAGTCTGTCTATGGTCCACTGTTTCTACTTGTGCTGAATTCTAAATTGTACTCCATTGCATTCACAATAGAACTAGAAATTTTCATTATCTCTGGTATGATACTTTTAGGAATGATTTACCATGGTCATAGAAACTATAATAATTCTTAGTGTACGATAGAAAGAGCCTAACGCATTAATTATCAAGTTATATTGAAAATTAGAATTCCTGGAGTCTGTCTATGAGCCACTGTTTCTACTTGTGCTGAATTCTAAATTGTACTTTATTGCATTCAGAATAAAATTAGAAATTTTCATTATCTCTGGTATGATACTTTTAGAAATGATTTACCATGGTCATAGAAACTATAATAATTCTTAGTGTACGATAGAAAGAGCCTAATGCATTAATTATCAAGTTATATTGAAAATTAGAATTCCTAGAGTCTGTCTATGGCCCACTGTTTCTACTTGTGTTGAATACTACATTGTACAATATACGATATACAATGGTCATAGAAATTATGTATAATAATTCTCAATGTACGATAGAAAGAGTCTAATGCATTAATTTTCAAATTACATTGAAAATTAGAATTCCTGGAGTCTGTCTATGGCCCACTGTTTCTACTTGTGCTGAATTCTAAATTATACTCTATTGCATTCACAATAAAACTAGAAATTTTCATTATTTCTGGTATGATACTTTTAGAAATGATTTACCATGGTCATAGAAACTATAATAATTCTCAATGTACGATAGAAAGAGTCTAATGCATTAATTTTCAAATTACATTGAAAATTAGAATTCCTGGAGTCTGTCTATGGTCCACTGTTTCTACTTGTGCTAAATTCTAAATTATACTCTATTGCATTCACAATAAAACTAGAAATTTTCATTATCTCTGGTATGGTACTTTTAAGAATGATTTACCATGGTCATAGAAACTATAATAATTCTTAGTGTACGATAGAAAGAGCCTAATGCATTAATTATCAAGTTATATTGAAATTTAGAATTCCTGGAGTCTGTCTATGGCCCACTGTTTCTACTTGTGCTGAATTCTAAATTATACTCTATTGCATTCACAATAAAACTAGAAATTTTCATCTCTGGTATGGTAATTTTAGGAATGATTTACCATGGTCATAGAAACTATAATAATTCTTAGTGTACGATAGAAAGAGCCTAATGCATTAATTTTCAACGTATATTGAAAATTAGAATTCCTAGAGTCTGTCTATGGCCCACTGTTTCTACTTGTGTTGAATACTACATTGTACAATATACGATATACAATAGTCATAGAAACTATGTATAATAATTCTCAATGTACAATAGAAAGAGTCTAATGCATTAATTTTCAAATTACATTGAAAATTAGAATTCCTGGAGTCTGTTTATGGCCCACTGTTTCTACTTGTGCTGAATTCTAAATTGTACTCTATTGCATTCAGAATAAAATTAGAAATTTTCATTATCTCTGGTATGATACTTTTAGGAATGATTTACCATGGTCATAGAAACTATTATAATTCTTAGTGTATGATAGAAAGAGTCTAGTGCATTAATTATTAACTTACATTGAAAATTAGAATTCTTGGAGTCTGTCTATGGCCCACTGTTTCTACTTGTGCTGAATTCTATATTGTACTCTATTGCATTCACAATAAAACTAGAAATTTTCATTATTTCTGGTATGATACTTTTAGGAATGATTTACCATGGTCATAGAAACTATAATAATTCTTAGTGTACGATAGAAAGAGCCTAACGCATTAATTATCAACTTACATTGAAATTTAGAATTCCTGGAGTCTGTCTATGGCCCACTGTTTCTACTTGTGCTAAATACTACATTGTACAATATACGATATACAATGGTCATAGAAACTATGTATAATAATTCTCAATGTACGATAGAAAGAGTCTAATGCATTAATTATCAACTTACGTTGAAATTTAGAATTCCTGGAGTCTGTCTATGGCCCACTGTTTCTACTTGTGCTAAATTCTAAATTGTACTCTATTGCATTCACAATAAAACTAGAAATTTTCATTATCTCTGGTATGGTAATTTTAAGAATGATTTACCATGGTCATAGAAACTATAATAATTCTCAATGTACGATAGAAAGAGTCTAATGCATTAATTATCCAATTACATTGAAATTTAGAATTCCTGGAGACTGTCTATGGCCCACTGTTTCTACTTGTGCTGAATTCTAAATTATACTCTATTGCATTCACAATAAAACTAGAAATTTTCATTATCTCTGGTATGATACTTTTAGGAATGATTTACCATGGTCATAGAAACTATAATAATTCTCAATGTACGATAGAAAGAGTCTAATGCATTAATTTTCAACTTACATTGAAATTTAGAATTCTGAAGTCTATGACTCACTGTTTCTACTTGTGCTGAATTCTAAATCGTACTCTATTGCATTCAGAATAAAACTAGAAATTTTCATTATTTCTGGTATGATACTTTTAGGAATGATTTACCATGGTCATAGAAACTATAATAATTCTTAGTGTACGATAGAAAGAGTCTAACGCATTAATTTTCAACTTATATTGAAATTTAGAATTCTTTGAGACTGTCTATGGCCCACTGTTTCTACTTGTGCTAAATTCTAAATTGTACTCTATTGCATTCACAATAAAACTAGAAATTTTCATTATCTCTGGTATGGTACTTTTAAGAATGATTTACCATGGCCATAGAAACTATAATAATTCTCAATGTACGATAGAAAGAGTCTAATGCATTAATTTTCAACTTACATTGAAATTTAGAATTCTGAAGTCTATGACCCACTGTTTCTACTTGTGCTGAATTCTAAATCGTACTCTATTGCATTCAGAATAAAATTAGAAATTTTCATTATCTCTGGTATGGTACTTGTTTTGCTCTTCTTCCCACGACACCGAGTCGATAAAAGTCGAACTCTGGTCTCGATCGCGCTCTAACCGGAGGCATTTAATTTCTCGGTATCCCAGAGATCGGGTATCGTAAGTGAAACGATAGCCCTACGACATTGAACTTCGTATTATGTTACTTTGTTACGGAGCCTCGGTTACGTATCGATGCACCGAATTTCGGTGACGAACGATTCCGAGTAGACGTGCGTCGCAATTATTGGAGCCAGATTTGCGTTTCTGCATCGCTCTCGATTCACACATGTTGATCTAAAATATCAAATATCAGAAATCAAGTATTTTTAGAAAAATGTCTCTATATTTCATCTCTTAATATACTTTTAGTATAATGTTAATGGGATAAATTTCCTGAGACAGTAATAATTGGACTCGTGGAAAATCCAGATCTATGAATTGTATACGCGAGAACGTTAATTCCACTTGCAATTAGTTAGCCATTTTCGGAGAGTTATTACGAGTTCATGCCTATAGTTCAACCATTAGGTGTCTTCTGATGACAAGGCTCTACCTCGAACAAAGTCTAAGAATCATTAACTCGAGCTATACCAATGTCACCGGTGACTAAAAGTTCGAGAATGAATTTCCGAATTCTCCGAATTTCCCGATCTTCTACGCGATCAGTTCAGCTTTGAATTCGCCTAGTCACTGTCCTCTCGGTAGATGGGAAGACGAACTACCAGCGAAGTTTATGAAGCTGATGAAATATTGAAAGGAATTCGTCATTGTCGATTGTCCAGTCCTACGGTCTCCATCCATTTCATTCGAAGATAAGCATTGTTGGAGTTCTTAAAATATTCATCGAATCTGTACTCTCCTCTCCTTGTCTCCGATCCCCTCTCCTCGGTACGTTATCATCGTGGACGAGCCGCACTTTATCTCCCTGCAAGGAGACACAACCGAATCTCCAGTAGAATACCTTTCTTATCTATCCCATCCTCCGAACTTATCGAATTTTCCTGCTCACCTTCGACCTGCTTTCAACTTAAAGTTGTAAAATTGCGCAAACAGAAAACAAAGAAGCTCCATTCTTCCACTGATCTTACGGCCACTGTAATTAAAATTATGAAAAATTCGAAGCCTACGTTTTCGGAGCAAAGTAACTTTGTGAACAGTCTTTCATATTTATGACGAAACATATTCTGAAATAAATAAATTTCAAAAAAAAAGATTCGAATCATTTTCCATGAAGTGGGCATAAACGATACCTTGAACGTCGCGAATTCCTCTCGATTTTGCTTGGTTGTTCGCAGTTCCGGCCAATTAACGTTTTCTCGACGAGTAGATTCTTATCAGCGGTCCGCGCCGTTTTTAATTAAAACACTAATTGCGCCGGCCGTAAGATTCGCATACTTTCCCCGGATTTTGGAACTGGCTCGACCTACCCCGAGTCGTTAAGTATTCGTCGAAACGAGTGCACTCGGCGCGTCCGCGTCGAACATTTTATTTATTTACACTGTATGTGCCCATTAGTACGCGCATACCCTTCGTTACGTACGAAATACGTTCGCGCCGGTGCGCAGATGCAACGATTTGTACAATTATCGTCGATGCAACTGTTCGAACGATAATTGCCAAGCATCTGGGGTTGTTGTACGATCTGTAGCATGATTCCGCCGTGCTAAATGCAGCTCCTTATCTGGATGGTGATTTCGGATAACGAGTAAAAGATTATCAAGTGTTCGCTCGTTGTTCGTCAAGTCAAAATTAAAATCATACGATAAAACTCTTGTTAATTTGAATACTAGCGACTTGCAAAATCGAAACGAACAAACATAGGTATATTATATTAGTTTCAATCTTAAATTTACATCCCTTTCGGTGTAAACGATTGCATCGAGCGAGAATTAATTCGCGACTGTAAAAAATTAATTACGCCTCTGCTAGCATCAACGTGATAGTGTCAGAATGTAAATCGCGTCTTTGTACAAAGCGTTAGGGTTAGGTGTTAATCGTCGTACCGACACTGACTCGTAATTTCTCAGTCATTATACTTTCAAAGTCTGCAGCGAGCCTCTTGATAGCACCGAGGGGCTCGATAGGACATTTTCACGCTCCCGCGAGCTCATTCTTTCCTAGCTACGGACACGCGTCCGCGGTCGTACGTGAAATTTTCGGCAGATCTTATCCGCGCCACCCTTTCCTTTGATTACCACGGCTCCGGTGTTCGTTTATCGCGGCTCGTCATCGGGGATTTTATCGAGCGTGAAGCCTCGAGCACGGATCGTCTTCGCGAGGCGCTTCGAACCGAAACGCGATTCGAGTTCACCCAAGAAAATCATGAAAATCGTCCGTGGATTCGAAAAATATAAGCTTCTCAAATTATTCCTGACTTCTTCGAAAATATTCGCCAATTCTCCCCATTACTATTCGAAATGATTTAATTAGACAGAAATTAAGTTAATCAGACACTGAAAGGAACGAAACTGTACCATTCGCGTTCTCGAGTTCGTAAAATCAGCTCTTTGTTTCCGTCTCCGTTCCCTTTGCAAAATGTTTCGATAATTCTCGACGAGGGTCGAAAAATAGCAACGAACGGTCGCGGGAAAGACCGTAAGAAAATGGGGCGATAATCGCGTGGCTCCGAAAATAACGCGGCGGGGTCTTTGAAAATTCGCGCGCCGCGAAAACTCGTTGCGTGGCGCACGTGTTCCGATCGTTGGCTTTCCTCGGAATCGAGCCGCGGCCAGCTTCGAGGAATCGATTTCCGCTCCGTTCGATTATTAGCTTGGATGAAGATAGCTTGACTCGGAGTTGCATAATGCGTTCGATCGAGAACCCAAGAAAAATGATCTCCGCAAACTTCCGAGAAAATTTCGCGAAGACGTTCGCTTTCGAGATCGTGCTCCTTATCGTTTGACTCGAGCATATTAACGGTGAATATTTAATACTTTTATCGAAGGTAAAATAATATTTATATGTTGGAGAAGCAACTTTATCAACCATTGCTCTTGGGCTACTTCTATCAGATCCTCTCCAGGTAAAGAATTTTTTTCTCCAAAGTACGTAAGATTTTGGGGTATGTGTATTCACCAAAAATGATTGCAATTGACTCATGCAAACGAAAATAATTTTTTTAGAACGATTCGAAATTTTTTAATTTTGTCGAAAAATTTGTCCATCTTCATGAATTTTTTTCTCGAAACTGAGTAGGATTTCGGGGGTATGTGTAATGACCAAAAATGATTGTAATCGACCCCTCTAGCTATAAATAATTTTTTTAGAACGATTTGAAACTTTTCAATTTAGTCGAATTTCAGGGGATTCATCATTCATGGTCAGACATTGTATTTTCGGTAAGGAATTTTTTTCTCGAAACTGAGTAGGATTTCGGGGGTATGTATATTCACCAAAAATGATTGTAATTAACCCCTGCAAACAAAAATAATTTTTCCAGAACGATTTGAAATTTTTATAATTTAATTTTTGACTAACTTTTTAACGAAGCTTCGATCAATTCGTCTTATTTTGGCCTCTAGAATCTCCTATTAAAATTTTTCCCAGTGCTAGCCAAACACCCTGTAGATTGTCGTTGAATATTTCTTAAAATCATTGCAAAGAAAATATTTTCAAGTAATTTTATCGATGTCACGACTATACAGGTGAAAGAGATTTTGTAAAATTGTATGAAAATCGGTGGTTGAAGTTCCCTATCGCATAGCGTTCGAGAAAGGCTGGTGCCGCGGTCAGCTTCGAGGAATCGATTTCCGTTCTGTGTTCTCGATCATTAGTCGCGGTCCTGTGGCAACGGAAAGAGAGGAAAAGGAGCTCGACGGAGGCGCGCAACGCGCTCGTAATTATAATCGTCGAATAACGGTGGCGAGATATGACCGACTTGCCTTGTAAAACGCAACGAGCAGCCCGTCGGCTAACGATGTAATCAGCGATGTGTAGTTTCTACGCGATTACGCCGCCAACGGAAGCCGTGCATCGCCCTGTCGCTCGATGTAAATAGAGCCGTCGGATGAGTTGCCCCGGACAGGATTTCAGCGCCGCGAATCGATCCTCCGAGCCTCGACTACGCTCGATATTATCCAACGAAGCGACGTGCAATTTTCAAATATTCTTCAATCTATTTTTTTATAAAAATTTATCTCGAGATATCTTCTACATTCTAGGTCCCAAATAATTAATATTTTCTTCGACTATTTAACTTTGTAATTAAATTTTGGATGGACTTCGATGGGAATTGTCTCAAAAGTGCCTCGCGAATCGATCCTCCGAGCCTCGACTACGCTTGATATTATCCAACGAAGCGACGCGCAATTTTCAAATATTCTTCAATCTATTTTTTTATAAAAATTTATCTCGAGATATCTTCTACATTCTAGGTCTCAAATAATTAATATTTTCTTCGACTATTTAACTTTGTAATTAAATTTTGGATGGACTTCGATGGGAATTGTCTCAAAAGTGCCTCGCGAATCGATCCTCCGAGCCTCGACTACGCTCGATATTAACCAACGAAGCGACGTGCAATTTTCAAATATTCTTCAATCTATTTTTTTTATAAAAATTTATCTCTCGAGATATCTTCTACATTCTAGGTCTCAAATAATTAATATTTTCTTCGACTATTTAACTTTGTAATTAAATTTTGGATGGACTTCGATGGGAATTGTCTCAAAAGTGTCTCGCGAATCGATCCTCCGAGAATCGACTACGCTCGATATTATCCAACGAAGCGACGTGCAATTTTCAAATATTCTTCAATCTATTTTTTTATAAAAATTTATCTCGAGATATCTTCTACATTCTAGGTCCCAAATAATTAATATTTTCTTCGACTATTTAACTTGGTAATTAAATTTTGGATGGACTTCGATGGGAATTGTCTCAAAAGTGCCTCGCGAATCGATCCTCCGAGCCTCGACTACGCTCGATATTATCCACCCAAGCGACGTGCAATTTTCAAATATTCTTCAATCTATTTTTTTATAAAAATTTATCTCTCGACATATCTTCTACATTCTAGGTCCCAAGTAATTAATATTTTCTTCGACTATTTAACTTTGTAATTAAATTTTGGATAGACTTCGATGGGAATTGTCTCAAAAGTGCCTCGCGAATCGATCCTCCGAGCCTCGACTACGCTCGATATTATCCAACGAAGCGACGTGCAATTTTCAAATATTCTTCAATCTATTTTTTTATAAAAATTTATCTCGAGATATCTTCTACATTCTAGGTCCCAAATAATTAATATTTTCTTCGACTATTTAACTTTGTAATTAAATTTTGGATGCACTTGGATGGGAATTGTCTCAAAAGTGTCTCGATATCCTGGTGTGCTTGTTCCGAGGAACAGTTCGTAGTGCTTTTTCCGCGAAGTTCGTTTCCACGGCGACACGACAGTACTTTCAGATCACGCGGGACATTGCGGTCGTTCGGTTTCGGAGTCGCGATTAAATCTATCGCGGAATCGCGAGTCACGTAGCCCCATAAAGCGTAATCAATCGGTCGAGCGAGCCCTCGCCAACATTTCCCGATACAACTTCTGCGCCCGCAGAATCCGATTTAACGCTAGTCGCGAGCTAGAAGCGGCGCGGTGAATTTATTGGGTAATCAGATATAGTCGTAGGAAATCGATGGCCGGTCGTGTCGTGTGGCGCAACCTTGTTCCTCCATTTTTACCATTTTCCACCGTTTGCCTGTATCGCGATAACGTATCTGCCTTGGTCGTTTCCACGCCGGGGCAATTACCGCTAAACAATCGCCGCGAGATTTCTGCCGTAGCGGAGAGGAATTGCTCGCGAAGGCGGTAGAGAGATCGTTTCGATCGACGGGTGGGAGGGGAAAAAATGGACCACGCTCGAATCGATTGTCCCCCGATGCGTTCCCGCGAATGGACCGTAGTTCGAAGGTTTTACGAGATTTCCACGAAGCGTTCGAAAGTGCTCGATTTCGAGAACGCGAGATCCGCGGTTTTTTTTTTGTCCCGGGACGCGCTCGCCCATGGGAATAGCACCCGACAACGATACAACGAACGATCGTCCACACTCGCGAGAAAGCTTGGCGCGTTTACGACTTTGGTTTCATCGAACCGGCCACGGAGAAGAAACCCTGGCGATATTCTCTATAAGTATAGCGTGGAACGGACTTTTATACGCGCCGGAGTCGAGAAAGGTTATTTCGTTTCTTTCCAGAGACTCGTTTATCGTCTATATTTTACTCCTCGAAAGCGCGAGAAGCAAAGATAGAATATTGCGCTCCTTTCGAGACACACGAACGCAACGGGGGAACGAATCGTCCACTCGGGTTTATCGTTTATACGTTTTTATAGCGTATTTGGATAGCGATTCCGTGTCGCGGATAAGAGGCTGTGTTCCGTGCCGGAGCTTCGAACGAGAACGAGTATATTCCCGATTGAAATTTCTACCGTAGCTTCTTGGGAAACGCCGATCGCTGAATTAGACGCGTACACGCGGTTCAGAATCAGTTTTTATTCTAAAAACAGCGATGCTCTCGACAGCGGACCGAAGAATAATCGATCTTCGGTCGTTCTACACGTTCGATGTCTAACGACTGCCTTTCAAAAATGATTGGAGAAGTTGTAATTATGCTGTCGACTCGTCTTTAGACGTTGACGCCAACAGGATGTCGTCGCCGCGTCTGTAACGCGTTGGTTGTCCTACTTGTTAACTTGTAGCCGATGATTTGTCATCGCACGCTAGGAATAGCTCGCGGATAATGGTCTTTTCGAAGGAAAAATTCAAATCCGTGCGCGTCGAGGAACTGAATATTTATCCCGTGAACGGTAACAAGTTAATTCGTACGTGGTTCGTCGACGGGGCGCGTTAAAAACATCAACAACGTGTTATCGTCGTTTCTTCAGACACACCGTCAACGTGTTGTTTGCGTGCCTTGAGACATCAACCACACATGCTACCGGCACGTGTCGGAGATAATAACACCATCAGCGCGTCTTTCGTCCGTGGACACTAACGAGATGTTAGTATGTTTTTACGCGTTGACGCTATCAACGTGGGCATCATCAACACGTTGACGTCGCCATGAAACGATACGATATGTGTTTACGCGTTGACGGAATCCATTGTATCTGTATTCAGGCAAGATATCAACACACATTAGTCAACATCGACACATTCTTGACACATGTCTGAGATACCAACATTCTCAACACTGCGTCATCGTTCGCGCGCTATGGACGTATCTTCGTATCAGCGTTTGAGATATCAACACTCTCAACATCTGCGAAACAACTCATCGAAACCGATGCTCGGTCTCGGTGTTGCAGCTGACACGGAATACCAAAAAAACAGGGAAATGACACTATTAGAAGCATCTTAATCGCGTAAAAATTGGTCCATGATCGTGTCGGCATCGAGGAAAAGAGGCGATCGTCGTAACGACGCAGTTCGTTCGGCTGTGTCTCCCGCGGTGCGTGTCTCATTGTCCCGGAAAAGTGGCAAAAGCGCGGAACGATAAAAAGCGCTGCACTCGACTGCAGCGGCGAGAGAGCTCGGTTCTCTCGCGCGCACATACACACGCTGTACGTGCGTCCACACACCGCAGTGTGTTTACGCACGCACGTGCAGAGTGTGTTGCGACTCTGGCGGCCTTGAGAGGGGTTCTTTGTGCAGTTGAGCGTTCACTGCGCCACACGTACCCGAGATCCGTGCACACTCGCGATACGTACCACCTACGTGAGCGCGTTGTCATCGATGCTCGCGCTCGCGCGCTCTGCCAGGGTTGACGGTTACGTACACTGTAACAAGTTGCGTTGCACTTATGTACAAAGGGCGCTCCATGTGACTCACGTGCTCGCATATGCTGCCACAGCGCGCTCGATCTTCCCCTCCCCTCTCGCCCTTTTCAGTCTCAGTCTCTTTGACATAACGCGCACCGGTACATAATGTACTCCGCATTGTCTCGTTGTCTCCCTCGAAAATTTTCTCCGCTCGTAACCGCGTTTTTCTTGCTCTGCTCGGTTTTTTTTTCTTCCCCCTCAGTCCTCCCACTCCTCGTTCCGTGTTTTTGCTTCCTCGTTCGTTTTCTCCTTTTCGAGTGGAACTCGGTTTTTTAACGCTCGTTTCTTTCCCCGTCGTATATCGTCCGTTTTTCGAACGATTTTCTCTTTTTTCTCCCTTTTCGTCTCTCTCTTCGTAGTCGCGTTCTCCTTTCGCTCTGGAGCTTCTCGTTCTTTGTGTACGCGCTCACCCCGCTCTCGTACACTTGTTTTCGACCGTTCTCTCTCCCGCTTCTTCGATGCACGAAACTGCATGCACGAGACCGCGAGGAGTGCGCGCGGGTGTCGGCCACGTGCGCGATGCACTTTTTGCTCGGGAACCGCGGCTTTTATGGGACGCGCGCGCCGCTATTCCCTTTTCTGTCCCTCCCTCGTATCAACGGGAACGATCGAAACGTAGCCACGAATTTCAATTCGAAACCTTTGAGTTAGAATTCTTGAAAAGTATTCTGCAAAGATATATCACTCTTCCAACAAATGTTTTACAAATCGAGTTACGGGGGGGGGGGGGGGGATGGATTTCAATTTGCTTCCTGAAGTCGGGGTCGAGAGTCAACGAGAAGTCGAAGCGGACTGCCTTGAAGTCGCGAGCGGAGAAATTCCTGGCGGATACCGGATTGAAATTGAAACAAATTGAATCCCGGCATAAATCAGAATTAGGCTCGCCGTTTATCACGCTTAACGTGGCCGTAAATTACGCCTAACCGGGACAGAATCCGCGCAACGGTTTTATAGGTGGGCTCGACCGGGCAATAATTAGCGTTGGCCGATTATTATATAAATCGCTTTCGGGAAAGGTTCGTTCTCACGCAGCTCTCTCGAGGCGTAGTGACATTTGGCGAGAGGAAAATCGCGGTAGAAAGCGCGAACAGCCAACGGGGGGCGTCTCTCGATGTCTTCGGATAAGCTAAAGGCTGTTTTGCAAGCGGTGAAAAGCGGCAACCGCGTCCTACGAGTAGCGATGGGACTGACGAATTCACTCTGCGAACAGTCAGGCTCCAATTTCGACACAAACTTTGAAAAAATCTTTTAGAGAGAAACCACCCCTTATATCGAAGTCTGAAAACGTTTCGAATACAAATTTTTAATAAAAAATGACTCGAAAATTAAATTTTCAGGGACCAATATGTTTCCTTCGATTCTTATTGGATTCTTTGTCTATCCGCATAGTCGAGATTTCACAAAAATAGGATAAAAAATACTATCTGATTTTTCCCAGTTCCTAAAAGTTGTTTCAGTAATTAATACATTAAGGAAACGAAAGTTGCAGTACATGTTTCATGACACTTGGGGAAAGTCGTAAGAAAATAGGCGTCATATGTCATAGTTTCTTGAACGAGCTCTTTAATTCCGCGAATAAAAGATTCAACGATAACAGGACTAACTGGATACCTTGATTCGCATTAGATAGACAAGCTATCATTTCTGTTCATCAGATATTTTCTGCTGGTTGTCTCGAGAATATAAACTCGACCACCTGTCTTATGATAGCAACTTTTACGTTTCGTCCGGAAACTGTCCACTGCTGGCACGTTGTCGATCGCTGCTGCGATTAAATATCTTGAAAGCCTTCGGAAACGCTACAATTTATCCTCGTACATTTCTGCATATTTGCAATTCATAATATTTCGATTCACTTTTGATACTCTGAAGATGATCCTAAGGAATCGAAATGTCTCGACTATTGGTATTTGTTACCATATACGATGTTTAAAATTTCCCCAAGCAGAAGTCCACGTAAGTTTGAAACGTCCAGTGACCCTCTGTGACAGTGAACGCGTTGGACGTAATCGCGTAGGAGTTTATTTGAAATGACGAGGGTTAAAGTTGAGGATGTATGGAATCGTTGGTACAGAAAGGGTTGACGAGTATGTCATTGGATTGGTCCCATCGCTAGCCCGGGAGAGTGCATCGGGTCTCTCGGGCTCGCTTTTACGTCGCGGCGAGATTTCGCGATCGCATGCACGGCTAATCGAACGAGTAGGCGACGATGTGTGGCCCGATGCGCACGCGCTCGAGTTGCACAAGTGAAAGAGCCTCGAGTGGCCTGTGTGCCTCCGCGGACGTTTACTCGAAATGTCAAGGATGCAACCGCGTGCACTCGCTCGCGCTCGCGCGCACGACGACGAGCGGATCCCGAGACAATGGCGGCCCCAGGCGCGGAGGAATTGTTATTTTGTCACGCATCGGCTTGCATTTACATGCGAAAAATATCCCTGCTCAAATGTTCCTCCAAGCCCACGGACATTATCCTATTCCAGTCGCGTTCCCTAGATCGCGCGATCCTCGATCATCGAAATCTCGAGTCTCGAAACTTTTGGGAACCATTGGGGGAAAATATTGATAATTTTTCAAAGTATTTTTAGGTAGTTCGGTATATTATCCACGCGATTTCTATTTCAGTATTACTTTATTTGTTTTATCTATTACGTTTTTTTTATTTGTTTATACAAGCTACCACAGATTCTTTCACGTTTATGTAACAAAGACGTTTAATAATAATAATGACGACGAATCGAGCAACGGATCACTCGCTTTCACAACGTCGATCGTCTCGTGGATCTGATAAAATAATAATACCTGCCGACAACAACAATTTATTTCAATAACGTTTCCCTCGAACATTGTACATTTGAAATTTCATACTCGATCGTGCGGAGCCGAGTTTTTCTAAATTTTTCATCGGTGCTCGGAGGATCTTTGAAAAATCAATTTTTAATTCTAGTAATCGCTCGACTCTTCGATATCACCGTGTATTCCTGACAATTTTACGGCACTCTCGCTACTTTCCAACTTTCGAATGATCTCGTGTTTTATTTCTATAGTTAGCGCTACGCGTTTCCGCTTTGATGCTATTATTATACGTGAACACGTGCGCTGCATGTTCCGTACTAAATTGTTATGCTCAGCATTAGTTTCAATCTTCTTAGAAGAAATCCTATTCAACGAGGGAACTGGAGTTCCGCGAACAATCATTTTGTTTGGATAATGGGAATTAAATTTCGAGCACTCGAGCGCGCAGACAGTGGAAGAGGGCCTATTGCGCTAAGCGTTTTAAATTTTGAATATTGCTCTGCTAAAATAATTAAACTAGTCCTTGACGAGTTAAGTAGAGAAACGTATAATGGAACTGGAGGATGAATCAGTGATACAAGCGCTATTATTCATACGTTTGCGCGATACGATGTACAACAGTTTATTGCGAAGTTGTCTGTTTCCTTGGCGTCGTACATTTGACAACTGTAGCCAACGATCCTCCCAGAATTTTAACAATTTTATCCTTCCCGTCTCAGACAAGAACGTTTCAGTGTCTCTCCTTTTATCGTCCATTGGAACTAAATTAAAGTTTAATCGTCTCTCCATATTTCTTTTACGACACTCGTTGCAATCGGTTTCGTATATCGATAACAATGTCCACTTTGCGGAGCCCCCATTGTCACATCGTAAAACTCGAGTGGAATAAAGAACGGAGCAGCGCGCGAGTCAGCTCCGAAAGTGGCTCGTTTAAAACTAGTTTTCCAGTGACCCTGACCCCTCTTGTCCCGCTCTTAATTACCGGGAGGGGCATAAAAACGAGGGAGCTGGTCGAACGCGTTTCTGTTTACCGGGTTTACGGGCGAAATTGCGCGGCGTTTATCTCGCGTCTACGTAAAATACACGAGAGACCACAATCAACGTCGGGGACTTATCAACCGCAAAACGCTTCTTCGTGCTTACTGTTGGGCGATAAAAGCGCGCGCGCGACGAGACAGGCAGTCTGCCATGGCTGGTCTCTCGTATCGCTCGTCAGATATCGAACGAGCCTCGAATAGCTCGCTCGACGTTTCTTTTCTTCTCGATGGAACGCAGTCCGTATGACTCTCGTTTAATCGGTTCTGATTGGGCGAACCGAGAACGCGCGACGTCGCGTTGCATGAGGTAAGTGCACCAGCGGTTGCCCCTTTACGGAAAACGACGTCGCTAAAATAATTATTCGACGAAAATGTCGTTCATAGTATTTCGTCCTTTGTTACGAAACTCTTCGACTCGTTTTTAGACCTCTTTGTTACGGGCAATTTTTAATAGATAACGTTTATTTTTATAATTTTTGATTCTTTGAGAAATAATAGTTTTTATTTTACACGTTATTTGACTCTATTGTAACATTATTCGAGGAAGTGAAAGACACTCACTGTAACGAGGTATAATTTTCACGAGATTTATTTTGTACTCGAGGGGGGGGTTTGAGGAAACAGAGGGATCGAGAAAAGGGAGGTAGAGGCAAAAATCAGTGTCGAAATCGCGGAACGAAGGCTGCTGTCGGATCGACCGCTGTAAATTTTCGAACAATCATTAGCCAACAATGTCGTTCGCTGCCATTACAGGGCACTGGTTGCCTCGCCGTTGTCTGTGCCCAGTGGCATTAAACCTTATAAGCGACGTGGTCGGCTCGCCGGTGTGCGTAGATCGTAGCATTTCCATTGTTGTGACGCAACGTTGGTTCTCCGTCCACGATTAATTATCGATGGCAAATACAGATACGTTCAATACGAATCGCTCGAATACGTATTTCGTCGATCCCGGGGCCCGCTGGCCGTATCTCGCGTCCATCTGTTTTTAGACGAGAGTTGGGAAGATCGCTCGAAGCGATCGAAACGGTGATGAATCGCGCGGAGATTGCTCTTTAAGATGATCCGGCGAAACCTTTGCGCTCGAGCAAGGATATCGTCTGTCGCGGGGGATTTCAGCCTGCGTTTCGTCACACGCAAATTAGACTAAATCTTCCCAAAGCATTCGAAACTGTTGGTTTGACGGAAGATATTTTTTAAACGGTATAAAATAACGGGAATTACTGGAATTATTTGTCGAATATTCGAAGACTTGCGTCCCAAATGTATTCTACCAGCAAAACTAAGACTAAAATATCGTATAGCAAAGAATCCATAAATGATTTGTTAAGAAGTCATAACAGAAATATGAACTGTGAAAGATACGATAACGCTGTTTCTCTCAGTTTGACACAGGCCAATACGAGATGCAGTGTCGAGTGGCATAAACATGTAAATTAAGATATGTTTACTGTTTTTATAATATGAGTCTCTATGACGTCAAGTTATATACTGTAATTTCAATTTTGTTGTGTCTTGTGAACGAATTAGAGTGTTCAAAATGAATACAGATATTCATTTCATATACAATATGAAGTCAACAATAAATTCAATAGTACGTCGATGCCAAAAGTGGCTCAACAAAGACAGGCGTCACTTTAAAATACAAACATAACTTCTTAACAAAGCATTCATGGATTTTTCGTTAAAATGCGAAACACTCTGAGTAAATTAAATTCGAGTATCGGTTGGACATTTACAGAGTTAAGATATTAACACACAAGATTTGTCTATTCGCTTGCTGCGTGTGAGATGTGTTCGTTTCTTGTTTTCTTTGCGAAGCATCTTGATCTTGCGGATGTTCGTGCAGAGTAAATCGTTGGAGAGTACAGTTTTGAAAGGCAGTGTTGTTTTGTTTTTGCAGATCGATTGCCGCGACGCGTGGGGGAGGGTTTCGGTACCCGAGAACACCCGGTGGTTCTAGTGGATTCTGACCTGTCGCGGTTGCCTCTGTCGGACCTGGTGCTGTCCGCGGTGGAGCAACTTCCGGCCGCGGCGCCGCAGGTGACCGTGTCGGCGCCCAGCAGTCCGACGAGAGACGCGGCCTTCCAGTTTCCGGAGTGCAGCAGCGACGAGGCACCGGTGCCTAGTCCTAGGCCACGGCCGCGAAGACGCAGGCTCGCCTCCGAGAATGGCGGCGCCGCGGCCATGAAGAAGCCACCGGTCGCCGAGCCGGCCTGTAACAATTGCTGCGGCCGCTTCGGTCAGGCCTTCAACGAGAACCAGTGGGTGAGCGTGGGTGCAAACCTTAGGAACATCGCAGACGACTTCCACGCATCCAAGACCAAGGTCAGTCCACTCTCCGCTTAACGATTTCGAATTCGTGGCAACCGGGATTCCGATCTTGGTACCCAAAACTTTGCAATCTTTGGATAAAAAAGAATCTATGCTTCCGATCCCCCATTTATGCAAACTTTTTTTACACGAAAGTGTATTGATCATTCGATCTAATAGGGGCGAGGTTGCTAAATAATTCTTCGAAGTGAATATTTCTAGAATTTTTAGAGGATTCACCGGTCCAATTTATCCATTAATAAGTAACTAGGGTCAGTTCCTCTAATATGGAATACTTTCTTTATACACATGTTTCACTTGCAGAATTTTTATAAAAACTTAAGATTTAAAATATAGTACTTTTTTACAAATATCAGGTTTAAAATTTGACCATACTTGAAATAATCACTGGAAAATTCAATCTCCTCGAAAATTAAACGCAATCTCTTGCCCGATAGCAGACCAAGAACGCCCGTCAGAATTTTTTTTTTTACGCCCCCATCAAGAAAAATTTGATGCTCCCGGGCGGTAATTTTATTTTCTCCTTTCTTCCCGGGCGCGATCTTTTGTTTCGAGGCATCCCGGCCCGTAGAATGGGGCTCATCGTTACTTTGTTCGTCCGCGGCGCGAAGTGTTTACGACGCGAGGAGTACAGGTGTAAGGCACGCGGCATAAAAATAATTGCGTTGGGTACGCTTTCGCGCCGCCTGTCGCGATATCCAGCCACCCCCGCGATCCCTTTTATTCGTCGTAAAGCCACCCTCGCACCCGTGGCTGTTGTAAAAACCCCCCTCTCTCGGAATACGCAGATGCCGCGGATCCGTGGAACCGAGGTCCTGGGCACTTTTACGCCTTTAATTTCTAAATTAATTTTACACCGACGCACCTGGAACGTCTTGTTTTATATCGACGCGCGAGAATAACGTCGTAGGAAAGAATGCTCGGTTTTTGTTGCCTCCGGAGAATGAACAATTCACGCGCGACGCTCGAAACGATTATTTAAAAATTTTCTTTGGCTGTTTCTTCGTTGCTGCACGGATACAGAATTCGATAAGCTGTCCGTAGCAATTGCAGAGAATCGATTGGACCGGAGTAGCCCCGTCCCTTCCGGTCGCGATGCCGACGATTTAATGGTCCCACGAATGATTCAGTATCTCTCATTTCGCCGCGGTGTTTCGAGGCACGTATCTCGGAAGAAAGAGAGAAATTGGCGGCTTGGAGTGGGTCAGCCGGGGCCATAAACGCGAATTTAGTTATATCGGTGGCACCGTCGATGTCCCACGGGCGCAATAAATATCTACCCGCCACCGTTAAGACGTCTAGTATTGCTCCCAGTGTGTACGCCGCCGCCACTTCATCACGGTTCTCCTCTACGGTCTCCCAAAACACGCCGATCGCTCGATCAAATATGTATCGGCCACCCAAACGCGACGGTTCCACTGATTTTACGACGCCCTTCGTTGTTTGTCCAACGCAAACGCTCGAAAATCTACCATTTTTGTTAAAACCTAAACTCAGCTTAACGCACTCAGGTTCCTCCTTGAAATTGAGAATATAATTTTCCCCATAGAAAGTGTAGGATTTCGAAATAAATATGTGAAATTTTGTAATGAAATAATATACAGTTTATTCGTTGGAAAAAGTACATGTTGGCAGGTCAATGTAGCTCGTGTAATGGTTCATTATGTTGACGTTTTTCAGAAAATAAAATTTTTAAACTGCAAGTAGAAAAGACGCTCTCCAGCCAAATCTTGAATAAAACATACGTGAACGTGAATTAGGAACAGAGAATAATTCAGTACCCGATAGTTAAATAGTGAAATTGCAACCGATCTTCGAACCGAGACGTCGAGCGATAAATTCGAAGACTGCGTGCGTTTTATCTTCATCAGTCGCTAACGTTGTACTTTGCACAGCAGGGCACAATTCATTTCCTCCATTAGAAATAGTCTCGCTTGATCGATTCGGTACAATCGATCCCGCGTGTCGTCGCCGATACACCCGTTCGTGGAACAAGGTTACTAATTTGTTGGTAAGAACGATCGAGAAGCAATATCCACTCGTTCGTAATGGACAGTTAACCGGTATAAAAACAGAACTAATCCCCGACGCAATCACTTACCAGCAGGTTCGTCGTGAAGCGGAGATAGTTTCTCCCGTGGACGATTATTACGGTCGGCCGTTCTTTTCACTGCGCGTCGACGACAAAAGCAGAGTCCTTTCACGGTTTTACGAGATTCCCCGTGATTTGCCGCGGCCGATTGAAAGAAAGAAGCCTCGGGTGGCGAGGCGGGGGCGGCGCGAGAGGGAGACAGCCCGGAGTCTGTGAAACAAGGAGAAAAAGATGAACAAGGCGGAAGGGCGTCCTCTCCTTTATCCCGTCTTGACTTTATTCGCTTTAAAGGTCCGCGCCAGCGTGATACCCAATCCTGGAACGTCTAATTATTGCTGGTTAAGTGTTGGTAATTGAAGGGGGGCGAACAGACCCGTGAAATTGAAGAAATCTCTTCTCCTACGTTGGATGCTCGTCAGAGATCGGATACCGATCGGCTCTTCGGCTCGGTAACTCGAGGACCGGCTTGTTGATAATACGAATCGTGGCGAATTCTCGACGGGATTGTCTCTACGGGTCCTCCTCCTCCTGTTTGCGTTCCTCCCTACGAGGGAATCGAAGTGTCAGATTAATCTGACGATGGTCGAGAGAGACGTCCTGTTTCCTACGTTTCCGGATGTTAACTCTCCTTCCTGCGACTCCTCTTCTCATCTACTTTTATATATTTGTCTCGTTGCGTAAGACGGAAGCATCGTAAAGCCGGAGCTTAGCGTTACTGCTCGCTTTATGGAGAATGGGAAGGTATTACCTTCGTTCTTCGTTCAACTTCCACCTCGAATTTCAGGTACCTTGAGAACCGATTAACAGTCACGTTTGATAGTTTGCGGTTATATTCGATGGTTCATATTTAAATTCGTACTTCCAAACTATTAAATTGTTACCATTTTCTTCTATAATCTCATTGATTTACTCAATTATGAATTTTTGTACATACAGAATAAGTAAAAATTGAATGAGATGAGGTCCTCCGGTTGGGGTGAAATATTTTCCACAGTCACGTTTGATAGTTCATATTTAAATTCGTCCTTCCAAACTATTGAATTCTTACCGTTTTGTTCTACGATCTCTTTATTCAATTAAAAATTGTTGTACATACAAAATAAGTAAAAATTGAATGAGATGAGGTCCTCCAGTTGGGGTGAAATATTTTCCACAGTCACGTTTGATAGTTCATGTTTAAATTCGTCCCTCCAAACTACTAAATTCTTACCGTTTTGATCTACGATCTCTTTATTCAATTAAAAATTTTTGTACATACAAAATAAGTAAAAATTGAATGAGATGAGGTCCTCCAGTTGGGGTGAAATATTTTCCGCAGTCACGTTTGATAGTTCATATTTAAATTCGTCCTTCCAAACTATTAAATTCTTACCGTTTTGTTCTACGATCTCTTTATTCAATTAAAAATTTGTGTACATACAAAATAAGTACAAATTGAATGAGATGAGGTCCTCCAGTTGGGGTGAAATATTTTCCACAGTCACGTTTGATAGTTCATGTTTAAATTCGTCCTTCCAAACTATTGAATTCTTACCGTTTTGTTCTACGATCTCTTTATTCAATTAAAAATTTGTGTACATACAAAATAAGTACAAATTTAATGAGATGAGGTCCTCCGGTTGGGGTGAAATATTTTCCACAGTCACGTTTGATAGTTCATGTTTAAATTCGTCCCTCCAAACTATTAAATGGTTACTATCTTGTTCTACGATCTCTTTATTCAATTAAACATTTTTTTTTTATACAGAATAAGTAAAAATTGAATGAGATGAGGTCCTCCAGTTGGGGTGAAATATTTTCCACAGTCACGTTTGATAGTTCATGTTTAAATTCGTCCCTCCAAACTATTAAATTGTTACTATCTTGTTCTACGATCTCTTTATTCAATTAAACATTTTTTTTTTATACAGAATAAGTAAAAATTGAATGAGATGAGGTCCTCCAGTTGGGGTGAAATATTTTCCACAGTCACGTTTGATAGTTCATGTCTAAATTCGTCCCTCCAAACTATTAAATAGTTACTATCTTGTTCTACGATCTCTTTATTCAATTAAACATTTTTTTTTATACAGAATAAGTAAAAATTATACGAAATGAGGTCCTCCAGTTGGGGTGAAATATTTTCCAATGAAGCTCATCATGGATGACTTTGAATGCAACAAAAATGTAATAAAACTCGTCTTGCAATCCAATAAAATCCCAAAATTCGAAGAGACGAATACAATGCAGCTACTTAGCCATTTTTCTCGGAGTCGTTTCGCCAGTTGCCAATAAGATTAGAAAGATATAATTCTGTAGAACGTTGTTCGAACGTGTGCATTCCATTATGTAATTTTTAGCCTTAATCGCTCACCAGCTCAGTCTAATGCATTATTTCCTCATCGTTCACAAGGTTGCTTCACTCGCGAATTTTTTTCATTGTCCGTGATACTTTTTTCACGTTAAGCGTAAAATAGAAAAATAGTTTCCAGCTTCGCGAGGCGCTTCTACCCGACGCGAAAGGATAATTTAACCGATCGGGGTTTTCATGCATTAGCGAACGACTGGCGGTCTTTATTGTCAAATATCTCATAAACTATCGAGTGTTGACACGAACGCTCGGACAGGGAAGAAATATTTATCGGTTTCCCTACTTCGCGAAGTGTCGTTAAAATCGATTTGCAACACGACGCGTTGCGTAAGATTTTGATTTATACTTTCACCTTCCGCCTCCAATTACCGCGCGATATTGCTTCGAAATCGTTGATAGGAATTTTTAATGGCTCCAGGCGTAAGAAAGGATCCTCGCATTTACACGGTAAGGTGTCCCAGAAAATATCTATCTAAAAACTTCGAGTTTCGAAAATTCGTTTGACATTTTCTCGTGAGAAATAAAAAAATTCTTTGAGGCCCTTCCATTATTATTATTATTCATTTGTTAACGAGAATAAACCCTTTAGTACAAAAGATGTAACATGTAAGGAACTACAAATGTGAGTTTTACATAGTCAAACATCGTTTATAAAATTTAAAAATATCGTGCTGATGAACGACACGCAAAGGAAACTTTCCATCGACAACAGGTGTTCCCCGAGCGCGTTTTCGCGTGTAGCTCGTTGGGTATACCTTCTCAGGCTCCTTTTACCGGACGCTGTAACGTCGTTCCTCGCGTCTCGCTGCTCCGGAGGCCGAGATCGAACGCGGAGCGCGTCGTCGCGCGTAAGTTACGATCGCGATTCCCGTCTTTCCCCATTCGTCATGGGAAGCCACCGCTTTACATATGCATGGAGAGCAAGCGAGCATGTAACGGCTAAGTGGTCACATCCCCTTACGTGAAAGTTAAGTGGGCATGGCAGCACGAGCCGTGGCCACGGGCCGAGAAAATTATCTTCAATTATCTCGTGCAATCGTAGCCCCCTTTCTCTCGCCTCCTTCCTCCTCGCTAGACGATTCTTGCCTCTAACGAACACTCTTCTCCGTTACGAAAACTCTAAATCGCGATACTCGTGAATTATTAATTTGATAATTTTTTAAAGAGAGTTTCATCAAAGTCTGACACGAATGTTTCTCGAATTCCGTGAGAAATACGTAAACGGGGAAACGTTCTTGGAAACGTCGTTAAGAGGCGTCCCGCGAGACCCCGACGGTCCAAAGAACTTCAATGCGTGTCTCGTTTGAAGAAATCCGCGAGGCTTCAGCGGCGGTGAAAAGAAACGCGCGCTAAACTCTCCGGGTCCGAGGGGATCGTGCGTATCTTCGCGGCGCCTTTTCTTTCCGCGGAGCTGAACGAAAGCCATTTGTAGCGACGGGCAGAAAATTGCCCGCGCCGCGGACAGGATAAAATATTCCTCGGGTCTCGTGCAACAGATTTCCGCGAACGGGGAGCAATTTGCCCGGCGCGCGGCTAATGAAACGTTCCGCCGACATTTATCAGTTATTTAAACGATCGGCCGACGCGCAAATTGATACATTAGACGCCGGAGCCACTCGGTAGCCATAACGGATCCCTTGGCAGCGACGAGCAAGAACCTCCTCTCTTCTTCGCCAGCGAGCCCCGCAAGAAAGTCCCTCGTTTTTCTTCGACAGCACGCGATCGCGATCCTCGTTCCGACTTTACGTCTTCTTTTCAGGGATTCCCAATTAGCGTCAGACCTGCTTCGAAAATAAGTAGATTCGTTCAAAGTTTGGAAAACGATTCGGTGTTACGCTATTTCGGTGTTTCATATCTGGTTTGATACTCGAGTTTTGTTGCTTTGGGGCCCGAAAGTCGAATATGCACAGTTCGTAACTGATTTCATTCTATGTAAAGTAGGTTCGATTTCCACAGCATGATTTTCTATTCTAGTTAAGCAAAAGGATCTGTAATTTCTTGGTCGTGATTATTTCTATATAGAAACTCTTTCATTTTGAGCATAATATAAGCAAATTTATTTTTTTCTATTTTTCATTTGGTTATGTTGATTATTAATATTTCTATGAGAGTATTATAAATGTACAGTAGGGAGCAGGGAAGATTAGCTCTGGCAGGAATTGCTGTCTGACTACTGTCTGTCCATATTCTCCTTACTGAAGACACTATCCTTTCTCTCTACACTACAGCATGATATTCTATTCTACTTAAGCAAAAGGCGTCGAAATACCACGTGTAATTATTATACTCAAATAGGTTCGATCTGTAATTTCTTGGTCGTGATTATTTCTATATAGAAACTCTTTCATTTTGAGCATAATATAAGCAAATTTATTTTTTTCTATTTTTCATTTGGTTATGTTGATTATTAATATTTCTATGAGAGTATTATAAATGTATAGTAGGGAGCAGGGAAGATTAGCTCTGGCAGGAATTGCTGTCTGACAACTGTCTGTCCATATTCTCCTTACTGAAGACACTATCCTTTCTCTCTACACTACAGCATGATATTCTATTCTACTTAAGCAAAAGGCGTCGAAATACCACGTGTAATTATTATACTCAAATAGGTTCGATCTGTAATTTCTTGGTCGTGATTATTTCTATATAGAAACTCTTTCATTTTGAGCATAATATAAGCAAATTTATTTTTTTCTATTTTTCATTTGGTTATGTTGATTATTAATATTTCTATGAGAGTATTATAAATGTACAGTAGGGAGCAGGGAAGATTAGCTCTGGCAGGAATTGCTGTCTGACTACTGTCTGTCCATATTCTCCTTACTGAAGACACTATCCTTTCTCTCTACACTACAGCATGATATTCTATTCTACTTAAGCGAAAGGCGTCGAAATACCACGTGTAATTATTATACTCAAATAGGTTCGATCTGTAATTTCTTGGTCGTGATTATTTCTATATAGAAACTCTTTCATTTTGAGCATAATATAAGCAAATTTATTTTTTTCTATTTTTCATTTGGTTATGTTGATTATTAATATTTCTATGAGAGTATTATAAATGTACAGTAGGGAGCAGGGAAGATTAGCTCTGGCAGAAATTACTGTCTGACTACTGTCTGTCCATATTCTCCTTACTGAAGACACTATCCTTTCTCTCTACACTACAGCATGATATTCTATTCTACTTAAGCAAAAGGCGTCGAAATACCACGTGTAATTATTATACTCAAATAGGTTCGATCTGTAATTTCTTGGTCGTGATTATTTCTATATAGAAACTCTTTCATTTTGAGCATAATATAAGCAAATTTATTTTTTTCTATTTTTCATTTGGTTATGTTGATTATTAATATTTCTATGAGAGTATTATAAATGTACAGTAGGGAGCAGGGAATATTAGCTCTGGCAGGAATTGCTGTCTGACTACTGTCTGTCCATATTCTCCTTACTGAAGACACTATCCTTTCTCTCTACACTACAGCATGATATTCTATTCTACTTAAGCAAAAGGCGTCGAAATACCACGTGTAATTATTATACTCAAATGGGTTCGATCTATAATTTCTTGGTCGTGATTATTTCTATATAGAAACTCTTTCATTTTGAGTATAACAATTATCCGTAGTATTTCGAAGCCTTCTGCTTAAATTGAATAAAATATACACCATGCTGTAGTGTAAAGATAAAGAATGCTTTAAAGTTGATTTCCATTTACCAATTTGATAAAATTCAGTTGAAATTGTGAGTTCACTCAAGACTTAAAGTATGTATATATTAAATCGGAATCTCTTATTTCTTTCAACAATGAAAGATCACACGAAAAAGTTTCATTCTCTATATTTTGAATTTACTTTTGCAAGAAATATCCAATTCCTCGATTTCACTTCGATTATTAGAACAAAATATTAAGTAAAATAATTCTCTCGAGATCGAGAGTCCAATCAATTTATTGGGTTAATAATCAACATCGGATGAAAAATAGAAGAAATTTGCACGCATATAATCTGTGCACAAGTACTCCGTGGGCGATTCTCCCACAAAATGCTCGTAAATCGAACGAAGTTGCGGTCAATTTCAAAAAGTGGCGATCGCCAGTAGGCCATGACGCGTAAGGGCAAAAGGCACCGGGAGCTTAGAAGGGAAAAAAGTTGGGAAACACCGAGTCCGTTTCGAGCGTCCAGCGCGATGACTGGCAGCGGATTTTATCGTTCAGTTCCACGGTGCGTTGCGCGTTCCCTGTCGAGGCTCGAGTCTCTCGGTGTCCCGACCGCAAACCTCCGTTTTCCATTGGCTTTTTCTTACGCGGCTCGACGAAACGCGTCTCGGGGCCCCGATCGGCCGTTTCAACGCCGCGCAGCGCAATTACGTTGCACAATAATCCCTCCTGGCTTCCAGTAGTCGCGAGCTGACTGCGCCTGGCTTCCACCAGAGATACCGAGAGGCATTTATTTATCCTTCGCGTCGTTGCTGCGCAGTGTACACACCTGGAGCGGGAACGGTTATCGCCAAGAAGTACGGGTAATTGCGGCGATTTTTCCTACGCGCGATACACCGATGAACGCGAAGATACCGAGAACGGGGGGATGAAATTGCTCGAGTACGAATTTCGAAGTCGTTTGTGGGTCACTCGCCCGATAAAAATTCGATTTTTCCATTATCGAATGGAATATTTCGAAACTGTACGATTTTAAGTGCTCGATGAAATTTATTTGACGCCGTTCGTTGCGTAAATTCCGACAAAGCAAACTCGAATTTTTGCAATCTTTCTTCCCGAGGTTAATAATTCGTTTGTCGGGGAAACATATTTTACGCAGACATATCGGTGCCGGTCGTCGAGGAAAAAGAATTAATTACAGTTTGAGCTGTCTAATGCAGCCTCGCGCTGCTATTAGAGACTTGCCGGTGGAATCGAAACATTATTAATAGCCGGTCACGTTTGATCGGCCGCAAAAGTTTTCTAGCAATTACCACACCTGGCGAAATATCGCGATCGCGTTTAAGGGTTAATCGGCAGAGTGTTGTAAGATTCAGGAGCGAGTTATTCGCGGCCTGCACCGTCTGCGAAATTTTAATCGCTGCTCGGTTCACCGAACTCGCGAACTATCCTCGAGACCGTTTCGAATCGGGAGTGACAGTTATCCGAATCTTGGATTAGGAAATTGTGTTAGTTTACGAATCATGCATTTCTGACGGATGTCTGATGTTCTGGAAATAATCCATAAAGAGGTTCATACGTATTTCACTCGCAGAATCTGGGCGCTCGTTAATATTTAAATTTTGAATAGTTCTAAAATCGTACAGTAACGATATCTTTAAAGTGTGAAACACTACGCGATCAATGATCAAGTTTCATGAACACTTCAAACAAAAATTATTGTAATTAATCCCCGCAACTGAAAATAATTTTTTCAGAACGATTTGAAATTTTTTTTCCCATCGAAAAATTTCACACCTTCTCGAATTTTTTTCTAGAAAGTGGGTAGGATTTCGGGGGTATGTGTATTCACCAAAAATGGTTGTATTTACCCCCAGAATCTAGAAATAATTTTTTTAGAACGATTCGAAATTTTTATTTTTCGCCGAAAAATTTAGGCTTGTCCATTTTTCTACAAAATTCATTTTTCATTTTTAATAATTTTGTTTGGTGCCCTATAGAATAGTTGTCCAATACTTTTTTGTAGGTATCCATGAGCACTACTTCAGAAAAAAGTTTCATTGAAATATATTCGCTATAGTAGGAGTATTGGCTGCTTGAAAATTGGACGATTTTTATGTGGTTTTTCTCACTTTACGGGATTTAGGAGCAACTTTTCGAATATTTTTGTAATTTCTACATATTCTACACTAAAATGCGCGTAGTTTGCTTTTTTAAACATTAAAATCGTCCAATTCGTTCAGAAGTTATGACGTTTTAAAGATTCGCACGAAATTTCGGGGTAACATTTCTGGCCAGAAATGATATTTTTGGTAAGGAATTTTTTTCTCGAAACTGAGTAAGATTTCGGGTGTATGTATAATGACCAAAAATGATTGTAATTGACCCCTGTAACTAAATATAATTTTTTTAGTATGATTTGAAATTGTTTAATTTCATCTAAAAATTTCAGTATCAACTTGAATTTTTTTCTCGAAACTGAGTAGGATTTCAGGGGTATGTGTAATGACCAAAAATGACTCCAATTGACTCCTGCAACTAAAAATAATTTTTTTAGAACGATTTGAAATTTTCGAATTTAATTGCTAATAACTTTTTAAGGAAGCCTCCATCAACAAATCGATACACTTGATTTTCGTCTTATTTTGGCCTCTAAAATCCCCCATTAAAATTTTCCCCAGGGGTGGCCGAACACCCTGTATGTTCTGTTGCTTTATATTGATTTCTGATATTGCTAAATTATGAATAAAACAGTACAGAGGGCATAAAATATTTTAACGATTTAAAAAAGATCGTAAGTGTTCGGTACTTGGGGAACTGCCCCTAAATAATCGACGGGGAGTGTTCCGGGCTACCTTGCGCAAGAATCCCGGTCCCGGACAATTAAAATTTACCTTCGCCGAGTGAACTCCGGGAACGTAATTCCCGCGACCGGGTCGCGCATAAATTTCACGTTTACCGGCGTTGGAGGCGCGAGCGAAACCGCGCTGCGTTGCCCAAGCGGGCGTTCTCTTCCGGGCCTCGAGCAATAAAACCCGACGGTCGGCTTTTCATACGGCTGGGCGTCGAGAGAGAAAGTCTCGCAGGTGGCTCGATAACCCTCGAGACGCGCGAAACGTTAACGGAGAGCAGAAGTATCATCGCGGCCTGTTCCCGGGGTCCTCCTCTCGAGGCTAGATCGGATAAAACGCGAACAGGGGCGAGAGATCGTCGTAAGGGGGGGAAGAAACAGGGAGGAACCGCGAGAAGAGGCGAGAAGAAAGGGACAGTATTAATTGACGAGGAGGACTCCCACGAGAAGAGTCCATAGACAATAATTCTTTCTTAATGTTTCTTACCATTTTGTTCTATAATCTTATTGATTTACCCAATTAAGAATTTCTGTACATACAAAATAAGTAAAAATTGAATGAGACGAGGTCCTCCAGTTGGGGTGAAATATTTTCCAGTCACGTTTGATAGCTCATATTTAAATTCGTCCTTCCAAACTATCTCATTGTTTTATTCAATTAAACATTTTTGTATATACAGAATAAGTAAAAATTGTACGAAATGAGGTCCTCCAGTTGGGGTGAAATATTCTCCAATCAAGCTCATCGTGGATCACTTTGGATGCAGCAAAAATTTAATAAAAATCGTCTTGCAATCCAAGTATCATCGCGGCCTGTTCCCGGGGTCCTCTTCTCGAGGCTAGATCGGATAAAACGCGAACAGGGGCGAGAGATCGTTGCGTGAGGGGGGGAAGAAACAGGGAGGAACCGCGAGAAGAGGCGAGAAGAAAGGGACAGTATTAATTGACGAGGACGACTCCCACGAGAAGAGTCCATAGACCATAATTCTTTCTTAATGCTTCTTACCATTTTGTTCTATAATCTTATTGATTTACTCAATTAAGAATTTCTGTACATACAAAATAAGTAAAAATTGAATGAGACGAGGTCCTCCAGTTCTGGGTGAAATATTTTCCAGTCACGTTTGATAGCTCATATTTAAAATCGTCCTTCCAAACTATCTCATTGTTTTATTCAATTAAACATTTTTGTATATACAGAATAAGTAAAAATTGTACGAAACGAGGTCCTCCGGTTAGGGTGAAATATTTTCCAATGAAGCTCATCATGGATCACTTTGGATGAAGCAAAAATTTAATAAAACTCGTCTTGCAATCCAAGTATCATCGCGGCCTGTTCTCGGGGTCCTCCTCTCGAGGCTAGATCGGATAAAACGCGAACAGGGGCGAGAGATCGTCGCGGAGGGGGGGAAGAAACAGGGAGGAACCGCGAGAAGAGGCGAGAAGAAAGGGACAGTATTAATTGACGAGGAGGACTCCCACGAGAAGAGTCCATAGACCATAATTCTTTCTTAATGTGACGCTTTCCTCTGCTCTCTCACCCGACGCCCTCGTGCTCTCCGCGCGTAATCTCTTCTCGCGTCCGAGTGTTTTTCTCTCCTCTGTCCACACACGCGCCACCCCCCCTGTGAAACCGACGAGAGGCCGTCGGGAGTGGATCGAACCCGACGATGACCAGATATTATGGCCATCCCCCCGTAAAAGCCTCCGCTCGGAGATTGAGCTTTCCCCGTTTCTCGCCGTTTATTATTGCGCGTCCGGGCCACCACGAGTGGATTAAGACGAAACGAGGATCGGAAGTCGCGCCCCGAGCGCCGGGGGTGCGATCGGGGAAACAAAGGGAACGGAACCCTCGAAATCGGAGAAATACGCGCGAACTGATACGTCAGGAACCGAAACCATTGCCTCGCTGGAGTAATATTGCTATATATGTGTCAGTGTTTCTCAAACTTCGTCAAGCATGGATTGGAAGCTAAACATTTCTGTTAGAAGTACGTCGTTGTACTTGCCTTACATTGAACTTTGACTTTCACCTATTTAATTTAATTTAATTGTACATAATTAAATTCACAAAATTTTGTGTAAATGAGGATTTTTCTGAAGCTGCTTTTTGCAGTCTTTCGGAGAACCATGTGTAACGAGAGTGGTCTATAGGGTGGAGGGTAAAGATTTCCGATCCGGGGCCGATTAAATACTTTAACGAGTCGAACTGGACTCAATTTGCCCGTCGACGAATTAATAACTCCAGGCAGCGGCGATGGAACGATCGAGCCCGATTCCGTTCTTAATGACTAATTGGATAATGAATCGTTCGTCGAAGTTATAATGGGAGGCCTTTTGTGACGGGTGTGGGAGGTTGGAGGGACGGTTAGAGTTCGCGGGCTAGGATCCTTGGAATTCTTAAAAGTGGAAATTAATTGACAATTAACCGGCATTAATGCGCTGGCTTCCGATTTGTGTTTCGCGCGAGTGGCACGACTCTCGGGGGAGCGACGGTTTGGACCTTAATCGCGCCACTGTTCCCCTCGAGCGTATCGTCTTCTCGTGTAAATTCGAAGGGATAAGGGAACTCGATAAAAAGACCGTGATGCTTTCTCCGCGCCCGAGGCTTAGCCACAAGGAGCGTCGAATCGACGGTAATTCCGTCCAATTAGGACACTCCCAATTAGGAGCCTTAGCCCCGTTCTCTTTTTTCTCCGATCCCCATTTCACCCCCCCGAAGTCACGGACTCTTGCTTCGAGGAGCACGACAGCCTTCGACAAATCTTCGAGAATCTGGGGAACCGGATCGGATTCCACGAGGAGAAAATTATTCGCGATACGACTCGGATTTTAGAAATCAATATTACTCGATAATTAAGTCTTACGTGAGAACGTAGTTTACAGTAGGCGAAGGAACCTCCCACAGACTTTAATATTATTTAATTCGACTTAAACTGCGAATGTTGGTCTTACAAATATGCTTCTTAGACTCTTAGAAATTGTAGATTTCTATCCAGGGAACAAAATATAAAATAATCGATTCTTTCTGTAAAAATAAATCGAAATCGTATGAGATAACGTTGTCACTAAGGTCAATAATATTTAATAGACTTATTGCAAATGTGAAATTACCCAAATAATTTATTTAGGAGTTGTAACATTTTAATAAACAGTCTAGATAACATAGAAACGCGAATTAAAAGTAGTAAAAATTTAAACACATGCAGTTCCGAAACTACTAGCGTTTTATTAATTATTAAGCCACTGTTAGCGGCGGCAAACCTTCCTCTTTAAAACGGTTTTTGGTTTTTGTCGATCCGACTTACCGTTTTCGAGATATCGCAATTTATGTAAAAGATAATTTTTTAGATTCCGCTATCCACGCTCTCTCCGCATTAAAAATACTAAAAGTTTAGACGCGCGCAGTTCCGAAACGACTAGCGTTTTATTAATTATTAAGCCACTGTTAGCGGCGACAAACCTTCCTCTTTAAAACGGTTTTTGGTTTTTGTCGATCCGACTTCCCGTTTCGGAGATATCGCAATTTATGTAAAAGGTAATTTTTTAGATTCCGCTATCCACGCTCTCTCCGCCTTACGAAGGCCTATTGACGCGTATTAAAAATACTAAAAGTTTAGACGCGTGCAGTTCCGAAACTACTAGTGCTTTTGCCATAATTAAGCCATTGTTGGCGGCGGCAAACCTTCCTCTTTAAAACGGTTTTTGGTTTTTGTCGATCCGACTTCCCGTTTCGGAGATATCGCAATTTATGTAAAAGGTAATTTTTTAAGTTCCGACTATCTCTGTCTCCGTCTAACGCGTCGGACCTCGCAGTCGCTCGTGCGTCGCGCTGACCTACCCTACGAACGTGACTCTCGTGACCTAGTTCCGCGTAGTATTTCCAAGAATTTACTACGCGCTACTATCTACGCGCGCGAGATCAATGAACTCGCGCGAGCGCAACGGCGGAACGTAAACAAACGCTTCTATCTCCGAAACTAGCCACCGCATCGACTTGAAACTAAAATCCTCATATCTCCGGAACTAATTACGCTATCGACTCGTACGAACGCTCATTTTAAAGGGCATTTCATCCTCTATCTAATGATCACATCACCTACTATAATTTTTGCTATCTTCTATGTTTATTTTGACATTTACTTTGACGCTACATACTATCTCCGAAACTAGCCACCGCATCGACTTGAAACTAAAATCCTCATATCTCCGGAACTAATTACGCTATCGGCTCGTACGAACGCTCATTTTAAAGGGCATTTCATCCTCTATCTAATGATCACATCACCTACTATAATTTTTGCTATCTTCTATGTTTATTTTAACATTTATTTTGACGCTATGTACTTGAAAAAGTTTTAGTTTAGTTTTAGTTTCTTATGGATTATATGACCGTTATACGATGAACACTGGATTCTAGATTATTTATTTAATGGATAATGGGCTTAAATTTGTATATAGGGTGCATTTTTTTCGCAAATGGTGGTTTTCTATGCCAGAAAGTCGACGCAATTACTGGGAATATAACTTCCAGGCGTTAATGAGATTTATTTCCGAGATACGACAATAGATATACGCGTATCCAGTAAATAATCATAATAGCGGTTCACGCCCTATGGCGTGATCTCTGGCTGGCCTATTGAGCATCGAGTCGTACCTCGACAGAAACGAATGAATGCATTATGACAAGCTGCGAAGGGTCTAGAACGAATTAGGGAGGATTACATTACGCTGTTTGCCACGAGGGGTGCATATTGAGCATCCGTAAGACTAAGAAGTACCTGCGAGAATTCCTTTACAAATTGATTTACACTGCATTTTCGCGCGGAAACCTAATGTTAATTAGTAACAAATTTTCAATGTTGGAATTCATGAATAAATCACAAAATAATCTTTCCGTCTTCCTGCGATACATTTCGTATCTAATTGTAATTTATAGGAACACCAAATTTGAAGATTTATTATATTTATGTTTAGATAAAATTTTCACAGAAAATTACAAGAGGTTGGATTAATAATTTCAGCTCTCATTTCAATCGAACGATAAATCTGATTTTTTAAATTCTACGATCTTCGATAATCCGATCATCCGACTTTCTCTTATCTCGAAGCCCTCCTTCGCGGTTTTATCCATCAAAACGATAAGATTGCTATCGAAAAGTCCCCGTTATTCTCGGATTTGTGCTTACGAATCGGTCGATATTGCGTGTTCCAGGCGGCTGAGATCGAGAAGTCAAGACTGCCGGCGTTGAACTCCGGTTTCGCGAACACCAACAACTCGGGCGGCACCACGGACAGCCTCCTCTCGCTGTTGATCCCAGCGCCGCTACGCGAGACCTTGTGGACGACGGTGGCTCTTTACCTCGGTTGGAGACTGGTGTCCCGTCTTCGATAGATGTTACGGTTTCGTCATGTCGTCGTCACCGGCGACGAAGGCGATGCCAGTACACGAAGAACGATCATCGACGCTTGGAACGGCACCGTGGACGGCCGTCGCGACGCCGCGTCGTCCGGTGAGCCGGCGACTGGTCCTTCCAGCACGTCGGGGATTTCTCTTCGAGGTTACGACGCTTTCGGAGGTTCTTCCAAGACCTGTGCCGCGGTTAGAAAGATCACGCGCGAAACATCATCGTTTAACCGTTTCGAGTCTGCTATTCGGTTCGAACGGTCGTCGCGGGAGAACGTCCTGTCGCAGCAACCAACACGATCTGCATTACGATTCCGTATTTTCTATGTGTATTACGCGTATCACGGTCGAGATTGCACCGAGGCCGCTTCGTTTCTGGCCCTTCGACCGGCATCCTACGGTCTGCAACGAGGACGAGGAGGGCAGCGAAGGTTCCGTCGATGGCGCCAGAAACGAACGCGATGGTTCGGACAGAGGCACGATCGACGACGAGGACGACGAGGACGAAAGCGCATTGGCTTCTCGCCCGTCGCAGAGTCAGAGTTACCTGAAGCCAATTACTATTTGATGTTTCCTACAGCCTCGACGATCGCGGAGGCTCTGACCCGGCGACGGTTCCAGGCGCGATCCTCGACGTCCTTGACCGTCGTCCAGACTCCTTGCTCGCAGTTATTCGCGATACTCAGGATCGCCGAACGATCGATCGACGCGCGACGCAGTCTCGTAGGGGAAGTCCAAGTGCATTATCGGCCGCGGGGGCTGAATGCTTATCGGTCGAACGAGTTCGACGCGATACGTGTCGCCATCCTGTTTCGCCCACGCGGCGAAGGTAAGACGCGCGACGATTCCCCGGGGAAATCTCGCCGCCCGGCGATCGGATCGCGACACGGGTCCAGGTGAGCGTGACGGGGAGCTAAGGACGAGATCCAAAGAGGACTTAACCGAATAATCAAATGATGATCTCATTATGGATATAAAAATAAAGAGAATTAAATAAAGTAGTGCGATCGCGGGAACGGGACAAATAGGTAGTCGTTTTTATTTTCGTTTTTTTTTTCGTTCTTTACGTTTCAGCTGCTCTGCGTGTTTTGTTCCGTTTTCGATCGTTCATTTTTACCCCCCCGCCCGTTAGTCTTGCTCCAGGTACACCTATCTGTCCCGTTGCCGTCGGTAGGAAGTATATTGACGTGCTTGTAGATAACGCGATTACCTAGCCGATACTGGCAAAACATAGAACTCTGTCTGGGATATAATGACGCCGTGCTATATCGTCTCGCGAAGTCCGGAAAAAAAGCATTTCGAAGGGGGCGCGGATCAGGCTAATTTGTTAAGCCGTTCAACCGGGTGAAAAGCGAATGTCCGAGACACGTGCCGTGGGAAGCTGATGGGAACAGACCCGGTAAGGATGATTAGTGTTACGGGGGAACATAGGCGGAAGGGTTTCTTCCACGATTGTACAACTATCGCGTACGTTCGATAAGTGTAAAATGGAGTTGTATAATCCGTCGTAAGACGCGGTCTAGTTACGGCGATTATTGCAACTCGTGGAAGAGATCGTTGCTTCCATGGGCCCCGTCCGGAACGAGTTTCGAGCGTTTGGGGTCCGTTCATCTCAGCTTTCGACGGCGATCGGAGTCGCTGGACACCCTGGTTGGCCGATAGTAGAGTCGTTTGTACATAGATAGTATTTCGCGGGGAGTCTCTCACACAGTGTATTCCAAAAAAAAAAAAAAAAAAAAATGAAAAAAAAAATGACGTAAGCGAGAAGAGAAACACGATTGTCGATGAGCAGGTAGGGAAACGGGCGAGGACACGTAACGTTGAGAGAGGAGCGACGTAACCGTATTGTATAGAGGATTTAAACTAAAATAATAAAATTCAGTAATAAGTCGACGTTTTTTATAATTAAAGTAGATAATCGATAGGTCGAGGATCGCAGCATCTTAATTGGCTAGCTGCGACTCCCGTGGACAGTTTTCGAATGATCTCCGGTAGCTTAGCTCTTAGTGGCGCCCTCGTCCACGAAGGACGCCTTTCACGGCACGCCGGAAACGGAGGTGGGTGGATACTTCAACCCTTTCTCCCGCGTGTCGCTCTTTCTCTGTCTCTAATGCCTCCGTCTGTCGATTCTTTCGCTTGTTTCTACCCCCCCTCAGTTCGTGCCTGCGAATTATTTTTTTTTTTTTTTTTTTTTGCTTCTTTTCAATCGATGCTCTCTCTCTCACTCTCTTTCTCTGCCAATTCCTTCCGTTCTCTTTGTTTCGACGTTCGCCCCCTTTGAACAAAATTCGCACCTCGTTTCCGGATCTTCAGTTTCTCTCTCTCCACAACTTCTATTTTCTCGTTTCACTTCTCTATCTTCTCTTTCTTTCGTTACTCGTCGATCCTTGCGAATCTGTAATTTAAACGTTTGATCTCGTGTATTAGCGTATTTTAGGGTCCCTCGTTGTTTGTGTTCGCGACTCGAAACGGGATTCTCGCGTGCCGAGAACGTTCTTGGAAGTTCGAAGTGGAATTTATAAATAAAGGATAGTTAGTGTCCCCGTCCGGGGTCCCGGCGTCAGCGCTGGGCCCCGACGAGGGATGAAACCAAAATCATCATAAGGCTGTCGATACGATAGTATATTCCCGTGAACCGTTCTATCTGTCTCTCTATCTGTCTCTGTCTACCCGAGTAAAGACTTCTCTTTTAATTATTAATTACCTTTTTTTTTTTTTTTTTTTTTTTTTTCTTTTTTGTTTGTTTATTACGATCATTATTATTATTATTATCGATCATTTATTATTATCGCTATGATTATTATCATTATTACTTTTTTATTTTTGTTTGTTTGCCTTTTGTCTCTTCCACCTTAAATAACGGATAAGGTATTCGTGACGTACTCCGTCAGAATATTTCAACGTGTAGAAAGTAATAGTATTTATTTATAGTTGACGGCGTATATAGACATGTGTCTGTCGTCCAGCGGACTAATTCTCGCGAGATATAATACTGCCATTCGTCTTAAAACTAAACGCGTAAGGTGTGTCTGTATAAGCGAAAATCGAGTAGACGCGCATCCCGTTTCGTTTTACCCCCCCCCACAGAATGTCGATGTTACGCGCGTCCTCGTCGCCGAGGCTCCAAGTCCCCTAGAAACAGAATAGATCGTCCAACCGTAGATTATCCAGGATCAATAAAAACTGACCCATAGTTGACCGAGAATTTCGAATAAACTAACAAAACAAGCAAGGGGAAAAGTTTTTACGAACCGATTTTCATCGTCTCGCGGATCGAAAACGATCAACGGACGAATCACTAGAGTCTCGATGTTCACGTAGTAATATAGTAAGTAGAAAGTAGTGTATTATTTCACGAGATAGTACTCGTTGATCAGAAATAGGACATATTTCTGGGGAGCACAAGTTCTGCGGTGAGCCATTCTTATTTGCGTTTCCGATCGGCTTTGTGATACGATGGTAACATATAAGTTTAGCGCTTTAGGGATCGTTCGTACTTTCTTTCATCGCGTTTCCATTGATTTATACGAGTTGCGTTTACTAGGTATAGTTTACATAAAAATCAGAGGTTATGATCGTACTTTTAGTCGTATTCTAAAGAGATATTCCAAAGGTTATACCGCTGTGCGTTTGTTGGGTTCCCTCGAGAGTCTAGCCTCCTCGTCAGACAGAAAATCGTTCCATGGGGTTCAGCAGCAACTTGTCTCCGGCTTTCGTCATTTAGGATCTCTTAAGTTTCGATTGAATTTTCTTCACTCCTCTCTATTTACTCGAGGAGGGGGTAAACGAGAGAGCGAGCAGGATCGTCGTACAATTGTGATTTAATAAGATAGTAATTGCCATTGGCATCGTGACGTGTCGCCTGGTGACGGGCGGCACGTGTACACGAAAAGTTATATATTATTAATAGCATTCCGACCAAAGGAATTGGAGGGAAAACACGCGACGTGTGGACTTTGTAGAAAGAGAAAGAGAATAGTAATAAAAAAAAAAAAAACGAATGAAACAAACAAAAAAAAAAAAAAAGAAAGAAGGAAATAACGAAAAGAATGAACTCCTGTTTTCCTGCAGCGCGGTGAAACCAGCGCCCAAATGGACGGCCTGTGAGGTCGTAGTCGCGGCTACTTAATAATCTCTTTCATTTTCTTGTTTTTCAATTTCGAACGAAAAAAGAGATATATATATATATATATATAAGAATATATATAGATAGATATATTTAAGGAAACAAGAAAATAGAGCACCGACACAAAACAAATTTTATCCCCTGTACATTCGTCCTTTAGTGATTTAAAACAAATAAATCACTAAAACGTAAATTAGAACGAAAGTAATAGACGCCTACGCGCGGAATTTAAGATAACACGGGAACCACGTAAGAAACGTGCATTGTATATAGCCGTATCTTCGTGGACCCGTACGATAATACCATAATCCCCGGTCCAACGTTTGTTTTGGTGTTTCTTTTTTTCTATTTACAGTTTTTTTGATTTTTTTTTTTTCGTTTTTCAGTAGCCTCCGTTCGTTTCGTTTTCGGTTTAATTTTTACCACGCTTTAGAAACGATAAAATCCCTGTAGGAGCATTCTTTACGTAGCCTAGTAGTCAGCCATATTTGAGAACGTATTATATGAATAAAAATATATATGTATAATGGAAAACACTTATATATATATTTTAAATGGTATATTTGGAAATATATATATATATATATTATTATCGAAATGCTGTTTCGAGGCGTACCGTGTGCGATATAAAATTATAGTGGTAGTCGTATATCTCGAAAGGGCTAGGGCTGGAGAACGCGAACTAGTAATGACGGAGGATGTGTTTCTCGATTAGAGACGATAATTTCTTCATCGATGAGGTTCACGAAGATCGGAGAACGACAGCCGAGGCTGGGACATAAAAGCTGTAGCTGTGACTATGTGGATCGCGAGGGGCAGACTGTATCGCGAGTTTTCCATTCCGTTGAGCGAACAACAAAATTCTGAGATTCGGGCGAAATTACTGTCAACCCTCCGCTGGACTGTACGGGAAACCAACAATTTACTGTATACGTTTGCTCGAGAAATTTTACAGACTTTTGATACTTCTCCTTTACAATAGAACTTCAAAACATTCAGACAAAACGATTGCAAATCCTTACTTTTTCAGATACATAATTTATAAGAGGCAAAATTTCAAACGTTTCCAACTAAAAGATTTCGATTCGACTGAATTGCATTCCAAGTTAAGCCGATACAAGTTTCGTTCTAACCGAATTTCCCAAACGGATCAGAATCATTTTCACCGGATGGTTGACCGTAACGAGTCAGTATCCGGATGTTACGAAATCCAAAGAGCGAGCCGAAATCGTCTCCAGCGATCGAAGGAAAAGGAAAGGAGCCTAGCTGGCGAAACGTTGCCCAAAACCGATGACGAACGAAAAGCAAGCCCCCCGTCCGAGATCCCCGCACGTCAAAGCGTCACTGTGATCTCGTAATTATTAATGAAATATCTGATTATCGTAACGAATAATCGTATTGAATATTGTAATGTATCCCCGAAACCCCTTTATCCCCTCCCACCGAGAGTAAGAAAGAGAAAGATCCATCCGCGCGGAGACGAAACCCGATTGTCGATCGGGTGTCCCGAATCTCTCGGTTCTTTTTTTCTTTTTTTTAATCTCGTTTCGTTTCGAATCCCCTCCCCATTTTCAAGGTATTTTTTCCCGTTTTAAACGTTAGCTCGTAATCGTACGTTACATGCGCGCTGTAACGAAAGTTTCAAATGATCTCTGCAGGTGTCGAGGAACGAGTCGATCGATGATCTCTGTTTCTCATTTTCGTACGTTTCGTTCCACTTTCTCGCTTTCGCGGCTATTTTTCCCCTGTTCTTCCTCGTCGTTCGTTCGGGAAACAGAGATCCCATCGACGATCGTTCCCGATCGTCACCGCTCGAATATTTTTTTTTTTTAAAGAAGAATATGAGACGTTAAAGTACGAGGGTGGAATCACTGTTCGATGTGGATAAAACTACGCGATCGCAAGCCAGGTTTAGGGCAACGAAGATTGATTGTCGCTGTGCGCGTTACGCGCTCCATTGGCCCGCGAGCCTATCGTTATCGATCATTCATTATTATTAACCGTGTATCTCGTCGTCGTCGTAATCTGTCGGCTCGCGAGGTCCTCGATATAACCACCCCCGTTGCGCTGCACAGAGATAATCGAGCTAGTCTTTATCGATTTCTTATTTTTTTTCTCTTCGTTCTTTTGATAACCTTTCTCGAGATTTACTCGTTTCTTACTTTTGGATCGTGCCCGGAGATGGGCGAAATTCTGACGTGGATCATGATCTACAATATTTCTAACGCAGTAATTACAGACAAAATTGGATATTTCGCGTTGAACGAATGAAAGTTTCATTCGAAACTTTAAAAGACACGCAACTTTTATTCGTTCGATGAAAAGTACAAGCTGAATTATATAAGAAAAATTGTTTCGCGTTGAACGAGTAAAGGCATATAATAATTCGGTAGCTTTTCCTATCGAATAAACGTTGCGTCTAAAATTCTGCTCGTCTCTGGAAGCAGTTCCGGTTCCGATGAATCGCGTATGAAGTTGTTGGAACGTCGATCGAGGTCGAAACTTGCGGGAACCTTCGACCTCGAACGAGGCGACGCTTGGCTTGAATTTACGTTTCTACTTTCTTCTGTTACCCACTCAGCAATTAAATTAACGTAACCACACCGTAGATAAACTTGATGTTTGCCGACAGTATTTAAACCGGGGCTCGTCCCGTCGAGAGCGAGTTTCTATATTTCCTCCTTCGTGTTTCGTGATTTTTTTTTTATTCATCCGTCTTTCTGTTCGTTCGCGGTCACGATCGAGCCTCGGTTTCGAATAAAAAGACGGTACGAAGATGAAATGTATTTGAATGTATTTAACGAAACGAAAAAATATGAAAAATTCGTATAAGAAACTTGATTACACGTACACGCGTATTCTACACAAATGTACACGTACACACGCAGACACACACAAACATACGAGACACAACATGAATGTTAATATCGAAGTATAATTGACGTATAAATGTCGCGTAAGACCTAACGGAAGAGAAAGACAATGGGAGATGTGTTTTCATTTGCTCAGACTGTCTAATTTTGCCATAGAGACGAGAAAAAAGAAAAGAAATAACAAATATATACAGCAGAGAAACGAATAAAGCTGATCGACCGTTGCGCGTTTTGTTCCGAATGTGTATTACCGTTGATCGTGAAGTATAAACGTAACGTTTAAGAAACTGCGATTTATTCATCGCTACAGCCATTGTGCATTCCAGGTGCCAACCGATAATTAAAACACGAGAATTTCGTTTGTCCGAGCGGAACAAGTGGGTCTCGAACAGCTCGAAACGATCGTTTGCGTGTCGCGTCGCCGGATACAGAGCTGCGTCGACGTTCCATTTCGATTCCGCTTCCGAACCGGTATCTCTCGAAGTGACTCTGAGTTTCGTCCGTCGAGCCACAGCGGTTGAATATTTATTTTGTTTTATTTATTGTATACCTTGTGTTCGAAATAAACCAGACAGATCGAAACGAGATCGAAGAGTCAATTGGATTTAAAACGGTTTTTATTTTTCGCGCCAGACACGGAGGACTGGGACTATTCGAATTATTCCAAATTTTCTGAAAAATTTATCGAGACTGTTTCATTTTACTAGAAAATAACACCGAGTCTGGTAGGATTTGGAAAATGTAATATCATAGTTTGATTTTACTATTGTTTATATCCGAGTAGATAGTGGAAATTCGAAAAAGTGATCCCAGTCCTGGTTTTCGCGTCCTCCCTTTTGGTGCTCGTTGTCAAGGAACGACGAGTCACGCCCGAGAGGCCGCATCCGTCTATGAAATATTCGACGTATTCGACTCTGTGTAACTGTTTGATGTGCTCCGCTATAAAGTAAGATACGATGTTCGTAACCCGTAAAATGCGTAATTAAACGAAAACACAAAAAAAAAAAAGCCAGAAAAAAATACGTTACCTGTAGCCAAATGTCCCGTGGACCATATAGACCGCCGCGATCTGTTCGTATCATTAATTGCGAGAGAGAGAGAGGGATCGGAGAAAGCTGGCGAGCGTGTGCGTGAGCGTGTGTGCGAGAGAAAAGATTTTTTTTTTTTCTTTTTTGGGATGCCCAGCGCGACGGAAGAGTGAAGTGTGTGCCGTTCGGGGAAATCTCGCGAAACGAAACGAAAGGAGAATAGAAAAGGAAAGAAAAAGTTATATATCGAAAAAGTAGACAGAAAAGGATAACGCGACGTCTCTCAAGCCGTTTGTAAAGCTCGCAGCCACCTTGTGATAGAGTCTGGACACGTAGATGAAAACTTGTTCACACTTAATATTTTTCCTTCTTTTTTTCTGCCCGAGGAGCAATCGAGAAAAGAAAAGACAGCGTGCGTTCGACGCTTCAGCGAACAAAAAAAAAAAAAAAAAAAAAAAAACAAACAAACACATGTGAAAAACGAACACGACGTTGGGAAAAAATGGAAGGAACGAACAGCGAACGAAACACACAGAGATAAATATATACGTTATATCGTGCGATGCTTAGGGGCGTCGTTTATTTCGACGCGATAACCGCGGGTAAAGTAATACAAGTATATAGACATATATTTTGAAATGAAATTTCGTCCAGCTGACCAATCCAAAGAAGCGACCAAATAAATGATGAGGGAAACGATGCGAGCCGTTGCACAACGCTTGAGGTGCTTAAACAATTTTTCTACTGTATCGTACGTGTGTGTAATAAGACTTCTTTCTCTCTTTCCTTTTAGAGTTTTGCGTTTTTCGTTTGACGACTGTCCCGATGCGAGTGATTAGGACGGAAGATGTACGGCGGTCACGTGATATGTTATTTACAAGCGTATATCGTATTATGTAACAGGACCCTCCCCCCGCCCCCCCCCTACCCGCCCTTAGGTCACAATGTAAGCGAGAAATGAAACGGTACCCGTTTAATTTATTTTTTGTTTTTCTCCTTTCTTCGACCGTTCAATTTTTTTTTTTTCTCTTCGTTTCTTTTTCTGTTCTTGCGTCCTCGAAATTCTCGTCTCGATCCTTCCCGACCGCGATGCCCGCGTTCTTCCACTGTTTTCGCTGTTCTTTCGACAAGAATGCCGAAACGCGAAGAACCGCCGTGGCGTCTCGCGCTCCCTTCGGTTCGATTAATCTCTGGTTTCCTCTCCTTTCACGCGCCTTCTCCGCCCTCCATTCCTCTCCGCTCTTCCTTTCTTCGTTTCCGTCGAGGTTCTTTACTTTACTTCTAAACGAACGTACGGCCGCGTGTTTGCCCGACGGTCGTCTGCGGTCCGTCTTCAACATCGGTTCGTTCGAGATTGGAAATCGCGACGATCGTGATCCAACGACCGACGGGCAAGAACGACGCGCCGGATCATACGATGCTGTGTTATTTAAGTCACTACAGATCATACGTTATTGATTACTTTTTTGATTTTAGTTTATGACAATTTTTTTATGTTATTAATTTTATTGATTATGATTTTAAGTGCTACGCGAACGTGTATTATTATTATCTATTATTATTATCTATTATCTATTATATAATTGAATTATTATCTGAATATTATTATTATTAATATTATTATTATTATTCTGTAATCTTAACGTTCTGTAATTATTATCACTCCCCATGGTCGATTACTTTTACGAATTGTTCTCGCGTCCGCTGCCCCGACCGTCGGTCGACGCGGCGCCTCGAAGACGTCGCGGCGCTCCATTCTTTGGCTCACTTCTTCTACCCCTTAGGCTCTTACGTTTTCACCACCCTTTCTGTCCTTGAACTCTCGATCTTTGTTTTCCATCGGGTTCTCGCGCAACGACGCCCTTCGCTAGGCGTGGCGTCGACCATTGGGAGTTCGCAAAGGGACGGGAGCATCTCTTCGCTACCCGCATGTCTTTCATTGTACAGATTTTTTCACTTTTATATAGTTATCGATATATCGTAACGTTATGCAACGTTGATTGCGGCGGTGTCATTATGTGTCGCCGTACCATAATTGTACTTGATTTTTTTTATTATTGAATAAATGTGAACACACCGAAAGTATAATAATGGACGTTCGGGTGATTCTTCGAGCGTAGTTCGATTGTCTCTTTCCTATCCGTCGACGATCTTTCACTCATTTACAGCTCCGCCGTGCGTGTACCGTTCGATCGAAACGATTTCAGTAAGTATATATTCAATTATATTTAATTTAATAATCGTAATAGAGATTTCATTGAAATTCTGAACGTTGGTCGGATAACGAATATTTTTTGAGATAATCGCGATTCCAATGGGGTTTTTAATTTTTCGAAAGAAAACACAAAGAAGTGGAAATGCCTCGGATTAAAAACGTAAAAATGTTTTAATCTTACGGTAGAATGTATGGTAATTGGAATATCGATATTCGAGTCGAAAGCGCGTGTAGATTAGGAAACATAGTAACAGGAATGTGAAATCAATCAGTATTGCGGAGATTTGTGTAACGTTCGCTGATATATGGTTCCGAGTGATTCACATTCACGTGGCAAAGTTTTACGATAAGTGGAGTGACACGTTCGCGTTACGTACATTGCTCTCGTTATCTTAAAATCTCAAGGAGCGAAGACAAACTGCTTTTAAAGTGAGTCACCTCGTAATATTAGCGGCTGTCAGTAAAAAATCCCACTTGATAGTAATTTATAGTTATCTGCGACTCAACACAGTGAGCTAGGCGCAACGTTAACGTAGAAAATGTGATACTTTGAACAGCATTTGTGACAAACGAGAACAGGAGATTCGAGTTGAATCTGAAGGAATCTACGTATTCTCTGAAATAAAACGTGCAACTGTAACCATATTTCTATCAATGTTATTGGTCGTCGAATTTAAAAAAGTACATTCTTGCCAGTTTAAATCAGCCTCGACATTGATCGATCTAAAAAATTTAATTAGAAATGTTTACCCACACAGGCACGGTAACTCTGACAAACCAAACATACGTACGCGCAAAGATCAACATTCTTATCTACGTAAAAGTATCGAATAACGGATAAGATATAAACCGTCTATCTATTTCTCGTCGCAAATATCAGAACTGAAATCATAAAAGGAAATATTCTCCAGTAAACAAACATTTGACACGTAGAAATTCAATCAATTTAATTTCACGCGGTTCGTCTATGAATTTGAATAAAACCGACCCGGATCGCGGGGGAGGGGAGCGCTGTCATTCGATTACGAAGATCGATGGTCGTCGACAATTTGTTTCGATAATCTTCGAGCATCTCCAGAGGCTCCAAGCTCCGGTTAATCTGTATCGATCAGCGCGGAGTGGTTCCGGTGTTTAGAATCGGCCTAATGGGTTTCCTGAGACGTGCCATCTGCGGACCTCATTACTAAGGGATGCGACCGCAAACCAATCAACCCCCGATGCCTGTCCGACACGACGCCCTCTGTGAGTCTCGTGGTGGCCGTAAGACGCTGTCGCGTGCTAGGCTCGTAGATTAGATGCTGGCAAACCGTCTGCGAGGATACCTATATCACCACGCGTTAATAAGAACGAATTGTCTCCGCGGTTATCTACCCCGAAACAGCCAATTCCATCCAAATAACCGGAGTCCCCATTTGCCTTGCCCGCGACTCCAAAAATTATTAACTGCAATTACGAATTCGACTCGTTGTAGGATCCTCTGTTACGAGTATTTGTTCTCTTTGCAAGCATTGCATGTATAGAGAACTTTAAACTAAGATAAATAACATACATTTGAAAAATTACTTGCAATTAAATCGTATGTCATGGGGTTGATAGCGAATGGGAAGACTCTTCGAAATTATACAGGGTGTTTGGCCACCCCTGGGAAACATTTTAATGGGGGATTCTAGAGGCCAAAATAAGACGAAAATCAAGAATATCAATTTCTCGAACGAGGCTTCGTTAAAAAGTTACTAAAAAATTAAATTAAAAAATTTCAAATCATTCTGAAAAAATTATTTTTGGTTGTGGGGCTGAATTCCAATCATTTTTTATGAGTACACATATCCCCGAAATCCTACCCTCCTTCAAGAAAAAAATTCGGGTAGGTGGTGTTTCTCGGCGAAAAAAAAATTTTTCAAATCGTTCTAAAAAAATTATTTCTGATTGCAAGGGTTGATTATAATCATTTTTGATGAATAGATATATCCCCGAAATCCTACCCAGTTTCGAGAAAAAAATTCGAGAAGGTGTGAAATTTTTCGACAAAACTAAAAAATTTCAAATCGTTCTAAAAAAATTATTTTTGATTGCAGGGTCCAATTATAATTATTTTTGGTCAATAAACATATCCTCGAAATCCTAACCATTTTCGAGAAAAAAATTCCTTAGCGAAAATATAATTTCAGGCCAAAAATGCTTCCAGTAAATTACATGCGAATCTTTAAAACGTCATAACTTCTGAACGGATTGGACGATTTTAATGTTTAAAAAAGCAAACTACGCGTATTTTGATGGAGAATATGTACAAATCGTAAAAATATTCGAAAAGTTGGTCCTTGACCCCGTAAAATGAGAAAAACCCCATAAAAATGATCCAATTTTCAAACAGCCATAACTTCTACAATTGTGAATATATTTCAATGAAACTTTTTTCTGAAGTAGAGATTATGGGTACCTACAGAAAAGTATTAGACAACTTTTCCGTAGGACGTCAAACAAAATTACTAAACATGAAAAAAGAATTTTTAAGAAAAATCGACAGTGCCTAAATTTTTCGGCGAAAAAAAAAAATTTCAAATCGTTCTAAAAAAATTATTTTTAGTTCCGAGGGTCAATTACAATCATTTTTGGTGAATAGTCATACCCCCGAAATCCTACCCACTCTCTTGGAAAAAATTCGAGGTGTGAAATTTTTAGACGGAAAAAAAAATTTCAAATCATTCTGGAAAAATTATTTTCGGTTGCAGGAGTCAATTACAATCATTTTTGATGAATAGACATACCCCCGAAATCTTGCGCATTTTCGAGAAAAAAATTCAGAACGGGCGGAACTTTAAACGTTAATAACTTTTTAACAGAGCCTCCGTCAACAAATTAGTATTCTTGATTTTCGTCTTATTTTGGCCTCTAGAATCTCCCATTAAAATTTTTCCCAGGGGTGGTCGAACACCCTGTATATTTATCAGGGATAAAAAAGCTGTGTGTTTGTCTAGTTGAAGAAATATTTTTAATTCTCCTGTTTCTGGAAATAAAAATGCCTCTATAGTTTTAGGGAACTTTCTATTACGAGTATCCATCCAGAAATCACGTAGTAGTTCAGTTATATTTACAGCCCCGATGATGATTTTCCAGTGACTTTCCTTAAATCTAGATACCAGTAATAAAGGTTCTGGATTGTCACATTTTGAGGGGCTTCTTCGCTACAGAGAACATCAATTCACGAAGGGTAATTATATTTCACACCTGATCGAGTAAATAAAAGACAGACGGTCTGAATCCAAAACTAAAGAAAAGTTTCTTCAACCTAGCACAAACTACATCACTCTTTTGTACAAATTAATCGGTAAGAGTCCACGTGTAGCTGCTGGATAGAATCGCGGAATATCCTAAATTCTCCTGAAAATCTCGATAGTGGAGGACGTATCGCGGAAATAAATGCTTTTGGAGAGCGAAATAAATTGGCGAGATTGGACGCAACGGGTCCGTGCGCGACCAGCAAATGTCGTTTAGCGCGAACTATGAAAGTGGGCGGGAAAGGTGTTGGGCACGGGTGGGTGGAGGTGGACGGGCAGAAACGAGGAAGGATCCGTCGCGGCGGGTTAAACCAAGTGCACATGTCGCCAAAGTGCGCGTGTCACCGCGCCATCCATGGTATATCTGGCCGTGCATCCATATGCAGATCCCCATTGATATGACAACATTTACATACTGCATATTCGCTCTGGGCCATATACTCGCTCGCCAATTCCCCATTGTTGGCTTTCGGCCACCAGTGCGTTTGATTGACATTATTGGTCGCGCCGCTGACACCAGATTACATTTCTATTTGCATACATTCGCGGACCAGTTTGATCCCGGCGCGATCGTCCCTCGTCCACCCCCCCTCGTTCCTCGCTGTTTGCCTCCTGGTTTTTACGTCTGCCACCCCCTCGCCTGAATCCGCCAGGAGACGACGATTCTCGAGGAACCCGATCATCGAACTGACAGGTTTAGTTCCGCGCGACGCAAAAACGGGGATCGTTTTTGGGGGAGTCGAACGTGTTTTCGACAGATGCGTTTCGCGAGAGTCAGAGTTGCAGCTATTAAGGCGATAGAGACGTTTAAAATTGTTTCTGCAACGCAGAGTCTGGAATTTTTTAACTAACGTTTGAAGTACGATAAGTTTACTTTATTTGAAGACCAATTTCGTTAATGACGAGTCTGTGACGAGTCAAGTGTCACAATCATGAGGCTACACATCACATTTTTACATTCACAATACATTAAATCGTAAAGGGGTTAATTTCTCTCACCTGAACCACATATTGAAAAGCCCTTGGTTATAAATCAACCCTCGTATCACGCAGTCCAAACAGTAAGTTACAATACGTTCTCTGGGATTGTGGTAACTTGCAAATAGTCTCGTCAAACACTAAGCTGTTCAATAACCCATAAAAGTATTTCTAAGAATCGTCGATGGAGCACTAGCGAGAAAGGTGAGGGTCCAGCGTAGCCCCCTGGCGGCTCGCGCGGGAAGCATCGAAGCGCGATCGTTGGCAATAATCCTCGCGGTTATTAATACGCGACCCCGAGGCGCGGGGCATTTAAAACTCCCGTGATATAATGGTCGGTGTAAATAGAGCGCGCAATAACGCGTAATCCGTGTCGGTGGAGGATCCATCGGGCGACAGAAATTAAATCGAGAGTCCCCCCATTGAGCGCACGCGTCGCGACGCTTTCACTCGCGCGGTTCCAGCGCGCGGAAATCCGCCGCGAAATGAAACGGGGCACGGTTGTTCGCGGTTTCTTTCGCTCCGCGGAAGAAACAATGAGCGGGCGTGCGCGAAATTGGGGGCGCGTGTCGAGCGTTAGCGGGCTCGGTTGGCCCTTTATCGGCGACCCTCTGGCCCGTGAATTATGGACGCACGCACCGCCATTGTCCGCGAACGAACCCGGCCGCGGATATTCAGCGGGGAAAGGCGAAATTCAGCCCGCGAATCGCGTCGTCCAGCTGGAAAATGAGCCACGGCCTCGGTTCGACGACTCCGGAATTTAGGCGCGGGCCCCAACGCTCGAGTTAATTGTTGATTCGCGTGGGAGACTAAGGGCGGGAACAATTAGTTTGAAAGGCACTGTACGAGAGAGGGCCTGCTTTCTCTGGAAAATCTATGTGCTCCTGTAGTTGTCGATCATCAGTTTTCTTTTTGACCCTTAAGTGGACTCTCAATCTTAATTATTCTTACGAAATTTGTAAATTTCTTTGAAGCATTTAAATAATAGTGAAGTAATGGAGGATTACACAAATTTTCAAATAATTAGGTTGATATATATTATAGAATATTAGTTTAAACTACTTAAGGGTTAATATTTCTGTGAGAGTAATAAAAGTAAAAGGCTTCGAAATACTATGGTGATCTGTAATTTCTTCGTCGTGACTATTTCTATATAGAAATTCTTTCATTTTGAGCATAGTCTAAGCAAATTTATTTTTTTCTATTTTTCATTTGGTTATGTTGATTATTAATATTTCTATGAGAGTATTATAAATGTATAATAGGGAGCGGGGAATATTAGCTGTGGCAGGAATTGTTGGGCATATTGCGTCAGACAGTTCTCTGTCTGACTGCTGTCTGTCCATATTCCCCTTACTGGAGGCACTGTTCTTTCTCTGTACGCTACAGCATAATGTATACGTCGTAATCCATTAGAAAGTTTTTATTATCGAAATTCATGTTACTTCACGTTGAATAAAAATAATATTATGTTGGTCCTAATCGATACCTAAATTTAATCGATGCAAAGAATGTCATCGAAACATTGACGTACATCATAGTTTTTATATACAAGATAACGAACTAGTGTCAGTTGGTATTTACAATCAAAAGTGAGTGCTTTTAGTCGACGATTTTATTAAAAATCAATGTACCATTTCTCTATCACGATGTACGAGTTTTGTTCAAGAATCGATGTTGACGCACGAACGACGGGACATTTTTATTAAAATTTTCCTATACGACGTGAATATATTTAAACCAAAAAACTTTTAAATTAACTACTGAAAAATACTAATAAATATACACGTATTACAATGCGTAGAATAAATGTAAAAATGCACCACTGTCATAATTAATATCGTTATCAGAGAGGTTACTAAAACAATATACACTTGTGAAACGAGAATACTCGCGTTAATTGTAAAAATATCGTGTTAGGAATGTATACAATGAGTTTCGTGAAAACGGTGAAACTGACCAGCTGGAAAATGAGTCTCGTTCTCGGTTCGACGGTTCGGAATTTAAGAATGGGGCCCGGGTTTGCGTTAATTGTTCCTTGGTTGCGAGAACTCGCGGCTCGTTGGCTCGCGTGGGAGATTCGCTTTTTGTTCGTCGATGAGCGTTCCGCGCGTGTGTTTTTCTTTCTCTTTTTTCCTTTTTTTGTTTCGTCTTTGTCGGAGGGAATGCGCCAAGTGGCCGTGAATAGCGATCGGGGGTTCGAATCGACTCCGGGAATGGCTGCGAAATGTGTGAGCGACGTTCCGGGGGCGTGAAACAGTCGAGCGCGTGTGTCAAACGAACCGTGGATCGAGTCTCATTTTTTGCGAGCGTATTGTCCGTCGAATATTAATAGAACAAAGATACACGACTCGCCGTACATTGTTTTCGTACGGGGGCAAAGCAGGACATCGTTAAACACAGTTCGTTTAATGCAACTTGACGTTTAATAACGTATAACGAATATCGCGGGGCTACACGCGCCTCTCGAGAGTCTCGTTTCCAAATAAAAACAATCCTGCACACGTACGAGCGGTTTTAATATACCCCGGCGTATGTATTTTTGCCTCTAGCGAAACGGCGAAACGAGAAAAAAAATCTCGTACTTGATTTGCATTCTCCCTCGCTGTCGGGGGGGGTTGGTCAAATTTTATGAAGGAAAATTAAAGCTATCTTCAGGAAATTTGTATTAAATAAAATGTACTGATGTTAATCTTCTCATAGTAACAATTTCATACGTATCAACCTCGCAGAAAATCGAGATAAAAAATTTGGAGATCGAGAATTCCACCCCTGTAAATTACGTAAGTAGACATTTGTCAAAGAATAAAGAAAAACGGTTTGTCTATGTTAAAAGTGGAAGGAAGAATGTTCTATTTAACTCGCGGCTAGTGGAGCACAGCTCGGAAATCCCTGGCATAAACTGTTTATAGTACACTCGCGTGGTTACGTGTTTCCCGCGGACGTCAGGTGGAAACGTTTTGCGTCGTCGTTCGAGAAGCAGAGAAGTTGGCCGCGTCGACGAGGCTCGGGCAATGATTCAAAGTGGCTGTACGTGCCGTAACATTAAAATATAGTGAGTAACGTGCGCCGATAAAGGCACTTTTGGTCGACCTTTGATCTCGGCCTTTGTGCCACGTGGAAAAGTTTAATTGCGCGGGAATATTCTCGCGGTGGAAATCCGTCATCGTCGGTGTTTAGAAACGTCGAAACTTTCCGTGGAACGGGCGAACCGAAACGGGGTAGTTAGTTCGTACGTTTATTAAATATCGAAGGAACGCGCAAATGGCTTCCGTGAACGCGATAAAGCCGCGTTTATGAGTCACGTCGTTTCTCGAACACGTACACGTGCGTATCTTTGACATCGCAAACAATACCGAAGCGCCGTTGCAGCGTTTATCGAGACAGCCTCGATAATGTCAAATTTCCCTCTTGGCTGGAGGGTTTTCCGCGGAAATCCGTCTGAAAGCATTGGCTGACTCACGCGGGTTTATTGCGATCTTGATGGTGGAAAAATTCGATCTTCTGTGGGTTTAAATAGTAGTCTGATTTAGTGATAGATTGCTATAAATTTTAGATAAAGCCCCCAAAAATATCTGAAGATCGTTATACCTTATATTCTAGAGTATGTTACGCATTCGCTGTATAAAGCTTTGAGTGCACAAATTTGGATACTGCTGGTAGAAAAATTCAATCTTCTGAGGGTTTGAATAGTAGTCTGATTTAGTGATAGATTGCTATAAATTTTAGATAGAGCCCCCAAAAATATCTGAAGATTATCGTTATACCGTGTATTCCAGAATATGTTACGCATTCGTTGTAAATCTTTGAATGCACAAATTTGGATACCGCTGGTAGAAAAATTCAATCTTCTGAGGGTTTGAATAGTAGTCGGATTTAGTGATAGATTGCTATAAATTTTGCATAGAGTCCCCAAAAATATCTTTGAGGATTATCGTTATACCTTATATTCTAGAGTATGTTACGCATTCGTTGTAAATCTTTGAGTGCACAAATTTGGATTCCGCTGGTAGAAAAATTCAATCTTCTGAGGGTTTGAATAGTAGTCTGATTTAGTGATAGATTGCTATAAATTTTAGATAGAGCCCTCAAAAGTATCTTTAAAGATTATCGTTATACCTTGTATTCCAGAATATGTTACGCATTCGCTGTATAAAGCTTTGAGTGCACATATTTGGATACTGCTGGTAGAAAAATTCAATCTTCTGAGGGTTTGAATAGTAGTCTGATTTAGTGATAGATTGCTATAAATTTTAGATAGAGCCCCCCAAAATATCTGAAGATTATCGTTATACCTTGTATTCTAGAGTATGTTACGCATTCGCTGTATGAAGCTTTGAGTGCACAAATTTGGATACCGCTGGTAGAAAAATTCAATCGTCTGAGGGTTTGAGTAGTAGTCTGATTTAGTGATAGATTGCTATAAATTTTAGATAGAGCCCCCCAAAATATCTGGAGATTATCGTTATACCTTATATTCTAGAGTATGTTACGCATTCGCTGTATGAAGCTTTGAGTGCACAAATTTGGATACCGCTGGTAGAAAAATTCAATCGTCTGAGGGTTTGAGTAGTAGTCTGATTTAGTGATAGATTGCTATAAATTTTAGATAGAGCCCCCCAAAATATCTGGAGATTATCGTTATACCTTATATTCTAGAGTATGTTACGCATTCGCTGTATGAAGCTTTGAGTGCACAAATTTGGATACCGCTGGTAGAAAAATTCAATCTTCTGAGGGTTTGAATAGTAGTCTGATTTAGTGATAGATTGCTATAAATTTTAGATAGAGCCCCCAAAAATATCTGGAGATTATCGTTATACCTTGTATTCTAGAGTATGCTACGCATTCGTTGTAAATCTTTGAGTACACAAATTTGGATACCGCTGGTAGAAAAATTCAATCTTCTGAGGGTTTGGATAGTAGTCTGATTTAGTGATAGATTGCTATAAATTTTAGATAGAGCCCCCAAAATATCTGAAGATTATCGTTATACCTTATATTCTAGAGTATGTTACGCATTCGTTGTAAATCTTTGAGTATACAAATCTCGATACCGCAAACCACCGAGTCAAAAATCCGTTTCGACGCATAGCTGACCCAGTTAGCGTGATATCGAGGGTCTGAGTCAGAGTCTTGAAGTTTATTGTGTGTCAAAGCGGTATATCCCGAGAGTGTGGCGAAAGAGGGAAATCTTTCTAGGTTATGCACTCTCGAGGTACGTTCCAGTGGTTCGTAATTACTGTCCGTTTCAATAGTTCCCAAACTTTCTCGATCCACCACCTGCTCGGTTTCGGAGACCGACTGCAGCGTTACTCAATCCGTAACAGCGAAATTATGGTCTCATTGTCGTAGCCAGCCCCTGTGTATTTATTAGCATCGAGTTACAAAAATTATACACTTTATTCTATAAATTAAATTTTACAGTAACGTCGTCACTCGGCTCTAATATTCTCTTAAAACAAAATCCAATTGTAAATCTGATGGCATAGGAAATATTAAAAATATAAAAAATTGTATCTGAAATTTAATTTAAAAAAAATGAGGTGTGTCTCATATTCTCTTAAAACAAAATCCAATGGTGACTCTTCTGGCATAGGAGATATTGAAAATGTAAAAAATTGTATCTGAAATTTAATTTAAAAAAAATGAGTTGTTTCTCATATTCTCTTAAAACAAAATCCCATGGTGGTAAATCTGATGGCATAGGAGATATTGAAAATGTAAAAAATTGTATCTGAAATTTAATATAAAAAAAATGAGGTGTGTCTCACATTCTCTTAAAACAAAATCCAATGGCAAATCTAATGGCATAGGAGATATTGAAAATATAAAAAATTGTATCTGAAATTTAATTTAAAAAAATGAGGTGTGTCTCATATTCTCTTAAAACAAAATCCAATGGTGACTCTTCTGGCATAGGAGATATTGAAAATGTAAAAAATTGTATCTGAAATTTAATATAAAAAAAATGAGATGTTTCTCATATTCTCTTAAAACAAAATCCCATGGTGGTAAATCTGATGGCATAGGAGATATTGAAAATGTAAAAAATTGTATCTGAAATTTAATATAAAAAAAATGAGGTGTGTCTCACATTCTCTTAAAACGAAATCCAATGGCAAATCTAATGGCATAGGAAATATTAAAAATATAAAAAATTGTATCTGAAATTTAATTTAAAAAAAATGAGGTGTTTCTCATATTCTCTTAAAACAAAATCCCATGGTGGTAAATCTGATGGCATAGGAGATATTGAAAATATAAAAAATTGTGTCAAGTGTCTATCTGAAATTTAATTTAAAAAAATGGGGTGTCTCCCATGTTTTGCATATTTGTTCCAAGTTTTTCGGGAAGCACTCGGAGTTAAAAAGTTCGTCGCTGCTGTTCTCGTGTGTCGTTTCGGCGGGGAAAGGCCTATCGAAAGGTCTGGCGTTAAAAAATTCAGTAGGTCGGTGTCGTTCCCGTCGGTTAGCCGAACTTTTTCGCGGGTCGTGACGTCGCGACCTGTCTCGGTTGCGGCTGATTTACCGCACGCCGTGAGGAATGAATCACATTATCGGCCGGCCGGCTGCCGCGACTATCGTCGCGAGGTAGCAGGGGACAGAGAAAAAGGCGATAAAGCCACGGCGACAGGCAGTCTAGCGCGATACCGTACGCCGCACACCGAGACACGCGAGTAAACGGCTCGTACGTCTCTGTTAACGCGCGCGAGCGAGCGATCATGCTAGCGCGTGTCACCGGTGTGTAACCGAGTTACACCTGTGTGTGCCCGTGCCCTCGAATCGTTCAGCCACTCCTGTCGAACCAGAAGCTCCCAACCGACTCGAACCCGTCGATCGACCCATCGACTGCTCGATAAAACTTTAAATTGCGACCAAAAATACATATTCACGATCGACAAAAATTTCTGTAACCCCTTTCACACGGAAAGACACGTCTCCAAACACGTTTATTAATGAGAAAAGGTTCTCGACCATCGATTAAAAATTGGCAGATTTCAGAGCGGTTCAAACCTGTTGCAACAGACGTTTGATCCTGTAGATTCCTTTGAAAAAACTGAGATATGAAGGAAAACAGAGGCAAACATATACATACACGTACTTGGAAATATTTAATAATGTCTTATGCATAAACGTATTTCCTGATAAATCGCTTCTGAAGTATACTACGAACCATTTCGTGAGGTTTTCGTATCTACATGATTTCTTTTGTCAGGTGAATAGCTGAGAATAATGAAAGATATATGTATCTGCGAATGAGAGCGTGGGTGCATGATTAAAACTGTGGATAGGAAAATAGTTGAAAGCCTCGTGTGTTTAGTTTTACGTTTTATAGACTGTAATGAGAAGTTTCTGCGCGTATTGCGTTTATCGGGGCAAAGAATGATTCATGCAACACTCTGAAGAGGCGTATAAAGTAGTCAGTCAAGTTGTACATGAGATATCAACCGCTTATTCAGTTATAATAGCTCAGTTTATCTCTAGAATGTTATTGATAAGGTTCCCCGGTTTCTACGAAGCTTAAAACCTTAACTAAGAATTTAATCATAATTGGTTCTTGCTATTTTTTTACTTTCAAGGGAAAATAAACCCTCTTGGCCTCTCATTCTGTTTAAATATTTATTCAAGCATTCTTCAAATGAAAGTTATACTATTTCTGGAAAGTCTATGTCAAAATTTGAACCAGATCTAACGAACGTTTGTACAAACTCGAGCATCATTCTCGAAGAACCCATTGAAGAATTTATTTCCACGGGAATTACATCATACGCGCTGCCTCGCGAGCAAAGAAATGCATTTCAATAGCACACTTGTACAAACAGAGATTCATACACCCAGCGTCGCTACACGCAAGAACAACTTCATTACTTTCGCTATCCTGATGACACTTGACGTATTATTGCTCGCGCTCCCGTACCATAAATCTCGCGGTGACTGCGCGTTCCGGTTTTCCAGCCCGAAATACATCTAGTTTCTCGGAAAATCAAAACAATTTTAGCGCGGTGAGAAACGATATCAACCAGAGAGAAATAAATTAAATAGGACGAATTATCCATGAAGAAAAATAGGCGGAAGAACGCGAGACATGGATGAGTTTGGGGCAAATATCAACAATTTTTCATCGAAACTATCCAGAATCCGGGCTCGACGCGTCCCCGTTCGATCGAAAAGGAACGAAACGAAGATGCAATAATCGCGTCGCGCAATAATCGTTGCATAACGCCGCGGATATAACTCTTCACGGTCTACCCAGGGAACATTGGCACAGCTGTAAAGACGGAGTAGCATGAATAACCCAGTGCACAGTGCTCTGTGTTTGCTCATCGTCGGCCAAGGACGTTGCCAAGAGTTCTCCCGGCCGATGGAAAAATCGCTGGGGATTTGGTAGAGGTTTAACAGCTGCGCCAATGTCGCCGCGACCAGATTCGGGACAAATGCCCGTGGAAACTCCGTGGAAAATATTGCCTGCTTTGTTCGTTCTGCTTAGAGTTATCGATAAAACGCGGCTCGTATCCCAGGTGGCCACGGCGAGAAGTTCGAAATCTTTGTAGAAATAGAGCGGAGACGTGATTCGGATCGCGCGTCGTTTATCTCGCGCACGAGTACACGACGAAGATCCAAGCGGTTGTAAATTCCTACGAAAGATAAATCCGTCGAGGAAATTCAAACTTAAAGTTTTCGAGAATCTTATCTTTAATTTTGTTCTTTCCTGACGAGGTATTTCGTTTCATTGCAATCGCTGTTTTGGAGCAAATTGTAGTTTTATCCGAGATGTCTCACGAAGGGATAGGTGTAATAAAATAAATTTTGCAAGATAAATATTAAAACTAAAGAGTCGAAGGGTAATAGACTAGCTGCTCAAGGCTAGCTAGTGACATGAAAGTGAGAGTTGATTCTGGAACAATAAATAGACCTTCGTTTCTCTCTCGAAAGTTTCACGCCCCGAATTTGCATCGGTGGTTGTCGTTAGCATAGCTGCGAGTCACCGTAAAACGACTCGTCCCGACCCGATGAGTTACGACGGAAAGGGTTGAATTATGTACGAAATTATTCGAGCGTCGAATTTATGCGCGATGGCCGCGACTTGGCGGGGGATATGAAGTGATATTAATTGCCGTGATAAAAAGCGCGAATAGGAGAGGGGCGAGGGGTGATTTGTTCGTCCTGTTGCCCGGAGCAATTATGCGTGACGTTCGCGTGCAATAGACGCTTCACGGATTCTCTTCCAAGCGGGGAAATCATCTTTCGCAAAGGGTTGACACCCGATCATACTTTCATTGAAAAGTTTCACACCTTCTCGAATTTTTTTCTAGAAAATCGGTAGGATTTCGGGGGTATGTCTATCGACCAAAAATGATTGTCATTGACCCCTCTAGCTAGAAATAATTTTTTCAGAACGATTTGAAACTTTTCAATTTCGCCGAATTTCAGGGGAATCGTCATTCATGGTCAGACATTGTATCTTCGGTAAGGAATTTTTTTCTCGAAAGTGCGTAGAATTTCGGGGGTATGTCTATCCACCAGAAATGATTGTAATTGACCCCCGGAACCAAAAATAATTTTTTCAGAATGATTTGAAATTTTTTAAATTAATTTTTTAGTAACTTTTTAACGAAGCCTCGATCGAGAAATTGATATTCTTAATTTTCGTCTTATTTTGGCCTCTATCTAAGAATCTTCCATTAAAATTTTTTCTAGGAGTGGTCGAACACCCTGTACAAGAATGACTTGTCTGAATTAATTTTGAAAGTGCAACTTTGTTAATTTCCCAGTGAGCGAAATAAACCGATGGTACAAAACGTTGAAACGTGAAAATTTCAATCGCGATAGATACTGTGCATTTTAGACAAATAATAAACGTCGATATTACCCGCGGCAATGCAGATTAGATTAGATAAGGAAGTGATCGCTCGGTTGTACGTTAAGAATTTGTCTTCGGTAATTTTCCAGAAGTGAAAAGGGCAATGGTCTTTTATCGATCAACGGCCATACGGTTGCGAAACTTATGGGGTTTTCAGCGAATAACTTATCCTTCGATATAAGAGGTTCCATCCTCAACAGGTGTGCGATATTTCTTCGCGTCCAGTGGAACTCCGCGAACGTTAATAGAAATTCAGGACCCACACTTTGCACAATTATTAAGTGTTCGATTGGATGAGTGCAATTATTAAGACGAAAGGGGGGTATTAAAATATCCATATATTCGCTGAAATATCCGCGCGAACGTGTACTCGTAACTTATCGTAAAAAAGCTTCGAAGGAGACGTTCCTTCGGATTCCTTATTACCGTGTTCCCCGTTTACTCGGCAGTTTTCACTCGCGGACGCGTTTCCCTCGAAAGCCATCGCATGAAAATCGACAGAAAAGGGGCAGCTCGTCGCAATTACTCGGTTAACAAGATCGCCGATTGCTACCGGTCCAATTAAAATACGAAGCGCAAAAATATCGATACTCTTCTCCGGCTCCCAACATGTTTATCGTTTCCTCCTCGCACGCTCGACCTCGTTTTCAATCTGATACGCGATTTTCATCGACTTATTGCTTGTTACTACGCCAAGGGGAACAGAACATACGCGTGAAACTCTAACGTAAATAATGTTTCGTTCGATGGTTGCGTGTAGAACATACGCGAACAAAATACGTACGTTCCTTCGGTTTTATGTGACAAATATTAAACTCGTATTCTGACATACGACTGTTGAAATATATAAGTTACAATTCATGATAAAAATAAAATTGCTCGAGGGTTTAATTATCAATTCAAACTAAACTAAACGTAGCTATTTAGTTATTTTATTTTGTGCGTCTTTTTCGGAAAGCTCCTGAATTTTAATTCTGATCAAAATGGTACGTGTTAAAATTGGCATGGGTTTACAGGCGGACGGTTAAATAGCGGATAATCGCGCGAACCGAATAGAACCAGGACACACGATAGCACGTGGCGCGAATGACAAACGCTCGACTCGTATTCGGCTCGAACAAATAAGCCGATTATCCTTCGCGGTTCGCTGGGCTCGCGGCGACAGTTTTTCGCTCCTCTTCGTTCCTTTTCATCCAGTGCAACGCATTATCCATCGATAGTGACGCTTAATTAGCCACCGCCACCAATTGTCCATGTTTGACGCCCAGGCGATCGTGCTTATCCGCTACGTACCGCAATCTTTTGATCGTAACGATGTTAGCTACGATTACATTGATCTCACAACGCAATCGTCTTTGAGAAAACACTTGATTTCGGCATCTAGAATCAATTTTTTCTGGTAGAATCAGTTCCTTTTCAGTAGTGATTACCGTGACAGTTTTTGTGTATCTTTCTTTGGTTAAAAGCACCCCATTTCTATGAAAATGGCAACCAGCTATGTAACGACGTAATGACTAACGTTTGTGGACTGAAGGATAAACTACAACGGTTGGCTGTTGTAGAATAATTATACATCCGCGACATAGTAACAAAGTGCAAGTTGCCCCCACGGGGGAAAAAATGAGCTTGACACGCCTGGGTTTAGATCGTCGCCCTGTTCCGGCCGACGTGTCGTATTTTGTAACAATAGGCAAGGCTTCCGTGCGACAAACTATCGAGTGAAACAACAAACACCGGCGTATCTAATGCCAACCTGCCCCGTACAGACGGTTCAAAGGGCTGGACCTCGTTGTTTAACTCGCGAAACACCCGTTCGAACTCTCGCGTTTGCAAAGTCGGTAACTGGCCGCGTCACACCTCAAGCCCAGGTGTCGCCGTACAAACGCTGCAATTATGTTCCCACCCACATGAAACGGCAAAAATGTCAAGCAAACCTGCCTTCGTACGAGGCCAAAAGCGAACAAAATTGGAAAAGGCTGATAACGTTGTCGCGGAGAATTTTCCTGGAATTATATTCGATTTTAAAAATATTTCGTCGACAAGGATGGAACACATTGTGGATCTCGTTCAGAAAAGCAAAACACAAGATTTTTAACAACCATTACTCGCCAGTAATATGAAAAGGAAAGACAGAATAATCGTGACTACTAACAGGACACTGTAAACTCAGGCAGGAGTACCTAATGGGAAAAATCGAACCACCCACCTGTAATGCAACAAAATCATAACGACCAACCATCTACTGTATGAATGCAGAAGAACAAAATACAAGATAACACCACCTGTAGCCTTGAATATCAATCTTTTGATTGAGGCTTCGTTGAAAAGTTGTTAACAATTAAATTCAAAAATTTCAAATCGTTCTGGAAAAATTATTTTCGGATGTGGGGGTTAATTACAATCATTTTTTGTGAATAGACGTACCCCCAAAATCCTACACATTTTCGAGAAAAAAATTCGAGTAGCTGTTGAAATTTTTCGGCAAAAAAAAAAATTTCAAATAATTCTAAAAAAATTACTTTTGGTTGCGTGGGGCAATTACAATCATTTTTGGTCATTACACGTACCCCCGAAATCCTACCCACTTTCGAGAAAAAAATTCAGGAAGGCGGGCAAATTTTTTTGCAAAAAACAAAAATTTCGAATCGTTCTAAAAAAATTATTTCTAGATTTTGGGGGTAAATACAACCATTTTTGGTGAATACACATACCCTCGAAATCCTATCCACTTTCGAGAAAAAAATTCGGATAGGTGCCTGTCTTTTGACGAAAAAAAGAAATTTCAAATCGTTCTAGAAAAATTATTTTCGGTTGCGAAGGTCAATTACAATCACTTTTGGTCATTAGACATACCCTCGAAATCCGAACCATTTTTGAGAAAAAAATTCATTACCGAAAATATAATTTCAAGCCAGAAATGACACTCCAAAATTTCACGCGTATCTTTAAAACGTCATAACTCCTGAACGGATTTTGATGTTTAAAAAAGCAAACTACGCGTATTTTGATGGAGAATATGTACAAATCGCAAAAATATTCGAAAAGTTGGTCCTTGACCCGGTAAAATGAGAAAAACCTCATAAAAGTGGTAAAATTTTCAAACAGCCATAACTCCTACAATTGTGAATATATTTCAATGAAACTTTCTTCTGAAGTAGTGCTCATGGATACCTACAAAAAAGTATTGGACAACTTTTCTGTAGGGCACCAAACAAAATTATTAAAAATGAAAAATGAATTTTTAAGAAAAATCGACAGGGGGGTAGCTGCTGAAATTTTTCGACGAAAAACAAAAATTTCGAATCGTTCTAAAAAAATTATTTCTGGATTCTGGGGGTAAGTACAACCATTTTTGGTGAATACACATACCCCCGAAATTCTACCCACTTTCTAGAAAAAAATTCGAGGTGTGAAATTTTTCAACGAAAAAAGAAAATTTGAAATCGTCTTAGAAAAATTACTTTTGGTTGTAGGAGGTAATTATAATCATTTTTGGTGAATAGATATACCCCCGAAATCTTGCGCATTTTCGAGAAAAAAATTCAGTACGGTCGGAACTTTAAACGTTAATAACTTTTTAACGAAGCCTCCATCAACAAATTGGTATTCTTGATTTTCGTCTTATTTTGGCCTCTAGAATCCCCCATTAAAATTTTTGCCAGGGTCAGTCGAACACCTTGTATAATATCCTGAAATATCTAAAAGAAACCAACATCTACCACATCGAAAGAAGAGAATCCAGTTCCAAGTCGACGTACGAATTAAAAAGACGAATTAAAAATAAAAAAAATATTTTATCGAGAAAGTAAAGTTGACGAATAAATTGTCGAATTGGTCTTATCCGGTTTGCTATTGTTTGAACAAGATTGCGCGTAATCGTGGCTCGCGTGGCGCCCGTTTGATTCGAATGGGCAACGAGGGACGCGACGAAGCTGATTCTCGTCGAGCCATTGACAACGAGAGGCGTATAATTATAGCACTTTTTTAAAACATGCAGGTACCGCGTCGCACGCGTCTCTCTATTGTGATGCATGGGAGTTGAATTTCGACCCCCATTGGGCAGCCACAACGACCCCAAGCCAGTTCGTATTGTGGGCTTAATGATACACCGTCGTGCAAAGTGTCGGGACTCCTTGCGCCCGTACACGCCGCTGACACCGTATAATCACATTTCGGCATACCTTGCAGCCATGATTCATACGCGTTACGTACAACAAATACTGGGAAACGGGGCAAACGGTCGTCGAGCGCCGGGGGAGGCCGCGGAAACGTCGATAATTGCACGTTTTTCGTTGAATTCTCCGTGACGAACTGTCCGCGAAGGGTGGAAACCCACGGGCGACGAAGAAATCCACAGGAAGTCCGACTTCAAAATAATGGCAGAAGGGCGGTAATGCGAAATGCACATTCGGATGAGTTTCGTTTCGACGTCTGACGGGTGTGTTATCGAAATTTTCGGTTCACCCCCGCTATTAGTCCAGGTTAACCGAATAATCGAACGGTTAAGGGAAAGTTAAACGTTTCTGTCACTCCCCTAAAAAATATCGTTTTATTCGAATAAAATTTCGAGCAAGATCTACTGCTATACGGTTGAAATATCAAGACGCGCAATCAGGTTTTATCGATGTGTCAATTTCCAAAGACTGCACGACCGAACGTGCAAACACGACTAATTAAAATATCAAATATTGTTCCGTCGAATTGCATAATGCTGTTACGAAAGACGAGTGTACTCTGTGCATCGATAAACAGAGATACTCGTTGGCTGTCCTTCAGACAGCGTGTTTCATTAGCGAAGTACGCTACAATAGTAAAATTCACAATGGTTGCACGGCCCGAAGTGATGCAAATTTGGTAAACATCGAGTGTACGCAATTACTTCTATACCTGAAAGCAACGTAAACAACTGTGAGTAAAGCAAACTACTCTAAACTAAACTGCTGTAGGAGACGATAGAATCTCACGTCAAAATTCCGTGTTGATTGCTGCGAATTGGATTGCGATCTTGCTACGAGAAGAGCGATGTAATTACAACTACGGAAAGGAGAGTGTCTTCTGAATGATCTTTAGAAACATTTACTTCTAGGCACATTTTTCGTGCAAATGCTCCACGAAGGACGATTTTGTTAAAACTGACATCTATCTTAAAACGAGCTTGATAATATATTAAGAAAAATGGTGATATTATTTATGTCGTACTTGAAAGAAGGGAAAACGTATCGCAAAATAAAATTGCAAAGAACTAACTTCAGGGCTAGATTCTACACGTGAAAACAATAAAAAAAAGTTTCTACTATTTGCAAAAACAGTGAGACAAGCATATAAGCATTCCTGAATATTTTTCGAAATAATTACACCAATATACAGCTCGAAAAGAACAACGTTGATATGAACTTTTCTTATCGTTTTCATGCTACGAGACACTACGTATGAGGTACAAGGTGTGCAAATGGAATTTATCGTAAAAATCTAATTTCTTTGAACCTGTTAGCTGATCATAATCTCCCCACAAAAAGCTCCGGAACGAACCAAGTCAGAAACGAGTCGTAGCGAGCCAAAGAACCGAACGACAGTTTTTCGCGCCAGAAACGCTCGATGCTACTAAATTAAATAAACACGAGGAACGCACCGATTTCTTTGCGAGTCCGATCTCCTAATCGCAGCGCGGGTATCGTCGCCGGCAAGAAACCGACTCGCGGAGTAGCAAACCGCGAGGGAACGACAAAACCATCGAGCTGGCGCGCTTTACATAATCGCCGTAATTCCCCCAAAAAACCGGCGACGATTCCGTGCGTCGTGGCAAAACCGGCCGCTTCCTAGCGTATTCCGCGTTGCCTCCGCGCCCGGTAAGTGGCGGGTATCAGGTTTTTCCCGGCGTGGTGGCGAGCAGAAACGAGCGACTCGTACCGTAAACCGCGCGTAAAGAAACGATCGCATCGCGACGCAAGAAAATGGACGAAACGTAGCTGTACTCGGCTCGTCCCCGCGAACGAATTAGCCCTCGGCGATGCGGAACGGACGTTTCTGATCTGCCGGGGCGTCCCGGGGCACGCGGACACCCCCGGGGCCCACGCGAGCCTACATTTACTCCGCGATCGGCTTCCTAGGCGTCTACGTCGAAACGCTTCCGAGTAGCCATCGATTCTTGGAAGTCAGCTTAACGCCGCTCTTCGGGCGAAGGAGTTGCTTGCGGTCGTCTCGAGTTCGATGCGGTTACGCTCGAGGCCTTGCTCGTCTTAATTTGGATCCAGTTATCGAGGTCTCTCGCGTCGTGGGCGACACGAAGGACGAATTTCGTCTGGACGGTATACTCGGTTCGGAGAATTTTCTTATCGGGTTATTTTATCGACAAGAAAAGTTCAGGAGAGAAATTTAAGTATGGAGTTTCATAATTTTGTTAATTAGCGCGGGCACTTGGTGCAAGTAGATTCTTAAGGCTGAATGTAGGAGTCTCAGGAATCAGGACCACCTCTCTCTTCGATTCTTTTAACTCTCACGCGTTCTGAATTTTTGTTGACCCGAGACAGGAGACTAGAAAGCCAGCAGCTTGATACTTTAATTATAGAACGAGCCTCCTGGAGTAAGGGAGCGTCGATAATTGAGAAGAAAAATTGAACTGTTGGGTTTTATTGTCAATTAACATGGGCACTTGGTGCAAGTAGAATCTTAAGGCTAAATATGCGAGACCTCAAAATGACATATGTAGCGTACAATAGACGTCAACAAAAGCAATTTGAGGAATCCTGCTCACCTCTGTCTTCGATTCTTTTAACTCTGACGCAATCTGAATTTTTGTTGACCCGAGACAGGAGACCAGAAAGCCATCAGCTTGATACTTTAATTATAAAACGAGCCCCCTAGAGTAAGGGAGCGTCGATAATTGAGAAGAAAAATTGAACTGTTGGGTTTTATTGTCAATTAACATGGGCACTTGGTGCAAGTAGAATCTTAAGGCTAAATATGCGAGGCCTCGAAATGACATATGTAGCGTACAATAGACGTCACCAAAAGCAATTTGAGGAATCCTGCCCACCTCTGTCTTCGATTCTTTTAACTCTGACGCATTCTGAATTTTTGTTGACCCGAGACAGGAGACTAGAAAGCCATCAGCTTGATACTTTAATTATAAAACGAGCCCCCTAGAGTAAGGGAGCGTCGATAATTGAGAAGAAAAATTGAACTGTTGGGTTTTATTGTCAATTAATATGGGCACTTGGTGCAAGTAGAATCTTAAGGCTAAATATGCGAGACCTCGAAATGACATATGTAGCGTACAATAGACATCAACAAAAGTAATTTGAGGAATCCTGCTCACCTCTGTCTTCGATTCTTTTAACTCTGACGCAATCTGAATTTTTGTTGACCCGAGACAGGAGACTAGAAAGCCATCAGCTTGATATTTTAATTATAGAACGAGACCCCTAGAGTAAGGGTGCGTCGATAATTGAGAAGAAAAATTGAACTGTTGGGTTTTATTGTCAATTAACATGGGCACTTGGTGAAAGTAGAATCTTAAGGCTAAATATGCGAGACCTCGAAATTACATATGTAGCGTACAATAGACATCAACAAAAGTAATTTGAGGAATCCTGCTCACCTCTGTTTTCGATTCTTTTAACTCTGACGCATTCTGAATTTTTGTTGACCCGAGACAGGAGACTAGAAAGCCATCAGCTTGATACTTTAATTATAAAACGAGCCCCCTAGAATAAGGGAGCGTCGATAATTGAGAAGAAAAATTGAACTGTTGGGTTTTATTGTCAATTAACATGGGCACTTGGTGCAAGTAGAATCTTAAGGCTAAATATGCGAGACCTCAAAATGACATATGTAGCGTACAATAGACGTCACCAAAAGCAATTTGAGGAATCCTGCTCACTTCTGTCTTTGATTCCTTCAACCTTGACGCAATCTGAATTTTTGTTGACCCGAGACAGGAGACTAGAAAGCCATCAGCTTGATACTTTAATTATAGAACGAGCCCGCTGGAGTAAGGGAGCGTCGATAATTGAGAAGAAAAATTGAACTGTTGGGTTTTATTGTCAATTAACATGGGCACTTGGTGCAAGTAGAATCTTAAGGCTTAATATGCGAGACCTCAAAATGACATATGTAGCGTACAATAGACGTCATCAAAAGCAATTTGAGGAATCCTGCTCACCTCTGTCTTCGATTCTTTTAACTCTGACGCAATCTGAATTTTTGTTGACCCGAGACAGGAGACCAGAAAGCCATCAGCTTGATACTTTAATTATAAAACGAGCCCCCTAGAGTAAGGGAGCGTCGATAATTGAGAAGAAAAATTGAACTGTTGGGTTTTATTGTCAATTAATATGGGCACTTGGTGCAAGTAGAATCTTAAGGCTAAATATGCGAGACCTCAAAATGACATATGTAGCGTATAATAGACGTCAACAAAAGCAATTTGAGGAATCCTGCTCACCTCTGTTTTCGATTCTTTCAACCCTGACGTATTCTGAATTTTTGTTGACCCGAGACAGGAGACTAGAAAGCCATCAGCTTGATACTTTAATTATAGAACGAGCTCCCTGGAGTAAGGGAGCGTCGATAATTGAGAAGAAAAATTAAACTGTTGGGTTTTATTGTCAATTAACATGGGCACTTGGTGCAAGTAGAATCTTAAGGCTAAATATGCGAGACCTCAAAATGACATATGTAGCGTACAATAGACATCAACAAAAGCAATTTGAGGAATCCTGCTCACCTCTGTTTTTGATTCTTTTAACTCTGACGTATTCTGAATTTTTGTTGACCCGAGACAGGAGACTAGAAAGCCAGCAGCTTGATACTTTAATTAAAAAACGAGTCCCCCCACCTCCCCTTGGAGTAAGGAAGCGTCGATAATCGGCATCCTCCGCCCCCCTGTTTGCTCGAGTCCTTTATCCGTGACAATCTCGAGGAAAGTCCTGAGCCTCCCACTGGTCGCCTAATCCCGTCGCATTAGAGCGTTGTCTAGTTAAAAAAAAAAGATCGCGAAGAAGTAAGATGGTGGGACCTTCGGCTTTACCCAGCCCCGAGTCACAAAAGAGTGGTTGTCAGAGGGAGGAAAGGGGCGCGGTGGTTGAAAGGAGACGAGGAGGAAGTCGGTGGGGCACCCTTGGGCGATGATACGAAAATACTGACACGCGGCCGTGGATTGATCCGCGACACGTGTCCACAATGCTGCAATCAACGTGGCTGACTGACGTTGCACGAGACGCAACCCGCAGCTCGTCGCTTTATTTATGAACGATTTGAAAGCCTATCCGACGGATCAGGCCGATCCCGCGATGTTTTAAAGGGAGGATCGCTGTTTGAGGATCCGACGAAGGGAATATAGGTGATTCCTGTTTTTAATGAGGAATTCGGGGGTGGATCCCTTCTTCCTCGGACGGGGATCACTCGATTAGAATAGAAATTGAGAAATTGAAGGTATGGGAATAGAGGAGATCGTCGTATCGCTGTGACGCAGAATCGCGATCTCTCTCAGGCGATAGAAGTTGGCTTGATCCACTTTAGGTTCGCGGTGATTTACAGATTGTGGTTGTATTGTGATCTGGAATAGTCATAGTTATATTTTGAAACTGTATTCTTGTGTCTGAGAAAAGTAAAATTGATTCATAGTAGCTTGGCTGATGTGTCTGTCCATTCTTCACTATTTCTACTTGTATTGTCTATCAAAAGTTACCAAGGTAGTGGATAGAGGTTCGGTCTTCACAAATTCTAAATGCATCTTCCTTTTATCACATTCTTTATATTCTCATTTTATTTTTACATTTTTATGTCTTTCGCCTTTTCCTCGTTCCCTCATTTATCCTCTGAATTATTCTTGGCATTAAAAACCTCTTATTTCCTGCTCTGGCAGCGCCGTTGTCTGCTTACCTGTGTACACAAGTTCAGCTTAATGGTCTCAGGAGACACCGTCCCGGATAATATGTTTAATTCTACTACAAAATAACATAAGTCACACTTTCATGGATATAAATATTATCTGATCAGAAAAATCGAAAGTTCGATGTATATTTAATGTACGTTAAGCAAAACGACGTCCCCGGTTTCCATAAGTCTCCTGCACGCGATTTTAAACATGGTCGAAGGAAGAGAGCTTACCAGCAGAAATATTTAAATTTCCCGGCCAATAAAGGACAATCGATCAGGGCCCGCTTGTCCACGGCTCGACGCTTCCTCGACAAAGGGGGTCGGTGTCTGGCGCGGGGGCGATTCAACGTTTTAAAAGGGACAGGAAATCTCGGTGGCCACGACAATGAAACCTGAAGGGATATTTTCCTTCCCTTGCGATATCCACTTATCCGCGCCCGGTCTGACCGTCACGGATCCCCCAAGATCCCCCCGATCGTGAAGAACGGGGGGGGTCTGGGAGGGCGCGGAGCCGTGAATTTTCATTCTCGTCGAATTATTCTGTCGATCAAGCGGCCAAGGGAACGATAGAGAGTCAGTTTTCAGCGAGATCTACGGCCGGTCCTCTTCCTTTGTCCGGCCGAATTGCTGTCCCCGGGTTCCCCGTGACAAAGATGCCTCTAAATTGAAAAGTCCATCGGGAAGGAAAGGACAGTCCCGGTATATTACGATCCAACGATATTGGACCATTGTGGGCCGCTCGTGGAGAAAAATATATAGCTAAATAGGAGGTCGACGGTGTTTTATGGTTAAACGGAGGGTAGGAATGCCGGGGAATTTATGTCTTATTCCGGCGAGCGGGCTCGGTGTCCCGTGTTATTGATCCTTGATTAACTCCGGGACCTGGAATCTTTCTAATTTTACCGTTCCGCGTCATAGCGCAGCTCGCGATTCCTCTCCGCTTGCGTTCTTAATATCCTGGACATGCTACCGTTTCGACTCTTTCTTTAATCGAAAATTCCCGGGGAAACTTGTAACAACTCCAAGGGTAGCTTTTATGGGAGCAATTCTAACTATACAGGGTCCTTTATTAATACATAATTGTGGATTCTGGAAACGACTCTCGCCTCCTAATTCGATGTAATTCCTTCATATCAAGGAAAATGAATTTGAGACTCAAACACGAAAGTGTGTCGCAAAATTTCAGAAAATATAACGTTTGAATATGAAATTGCACGGAATTAGGTGACATCGAAATTTCTATCGATAACTCAATACATATACCTTTGTTAATTTTCGAAGTTGATGATACGTTTTTGCACATATATTTTTAAAACTATATCCTTCAAGAAAATGCAAAAAATTAGTCGAATTATTTAACAGTTTACCGAGGTCCCCCTTGAGGGTTAAAGGATTAATATCGCAAATCGGCTCGAAAGATCCCATCGAATCCTCTCGTCCAGCGAAATATCATTAGGGTGTCTCCCCCCTAGAAAGTGTCTAATTATTTTGACGCTGGAGCCACGATCGTGAGCGGTTCGATTATCCCCCGTCCAACGGGAAATTCGATTTTCCTTTCAGTCTGTCCTCACCTGGTTCACCTGCGTCGCATTTTTCACGGGGATTAACCGCGACAATCGCGCGTCACCCTCGGCGTTTTCGACCGTGTTCCCATTGTCAGCCGCGTCTCGCTGTCGGCGGAGCTCCTTTGCATCGGCTCCCAATTCGGGAGGATTTGTTTCGGCACTTGGGGCGTGGTAAGCCGACATGAGACCAACGCTCCCGGCGCGCTCCTAATAACGAGGAATTATCGCCGCGATACAATGAGCCCGCGGGAAATCCTCTTTGATGTCTACCACGGAAAATAATACCGCCCCTAATAGAGTGAGATTACGTCGTCCCAGACACCGACGGCCGCCCCGGCGTCGACGGGGAATCATACTTGTCCGCGGGTCCTTTTGCGGTATCGGATCGACGCTCGTTCAGCCTGTTACCCGTTTATCCTTGATTTGCGGCTTCAATTTCAGTCGCTCGGAACGCCACTCTCCGACGCGGATTGTTTTTCGCGCGACGGAAGACTCGCCGCTGCCACCGAACAGGGGAAACGAGTCGAACGTGCTTCGAGGGCGTTCCAGGACGTTTATATACACCAATCTATTAACGTCCAGGCTCCATTTTCTGCCTCTAAATTCATAGGAAGTGTCTTCGAACTGGTGTACAACGAAAAACTATAAACTACCCCTCGTGTGAGCTGGGGTAAGATTTTTTATTTAATTACGAAACGAAGTACTCGATACGTCCACTGGGTTCATAGAATATAAAATTGTACAGAGAATAAATTTATTTCCTCGAAGATTAAGTAAGAATATTTTCTACTTAATTATGAAATAATTATATGGTGCTTGCAGGGAGTTTTAAGACTAGGTTCGTAGGAAATAAAATTGTCAAGAAAATAAATTTATTTCTCTGAAGATTAAGTAAGAATATTTTTTATTTAATTTGGAAATAATCTATAGATTGCATCCACTAAATTTTAAGACTAGCTTCACGAGAAAATAAATTTCTTCCTTCTCAGTTCTCGACATTTCTTGTCATAGAATTTCTGAACCGTAAAAATCAATTTTATATTGAAGAAGGTTATACAAAATTGAATTGTCAAGAAAATAAATTTATTTTTCTGAAGCTTAAGTAAGAATATTTTCTATTTAATTTGGAAATAATCTATAGATTTCATCCACTAAATTTTAAGATTATATTCACGAGAGATTAAATCATCAAGAAAATAAATTTCTTCCTTCTCAGTTTTTGACATACTCTCGTCATAGAATTTCTGAACCGTAAAAATCAATTTTATGTTGAAGAAGGTTATACAAAATTGAATTGTCAAGAAAATAAATTTATTTTTCTGAAGCTTAAGTAAGAATATTTTCTATTTAATTTGGAAATAATCTATAGATTTCATCCACTAAATTTTAAGATTATATTCACAAGAAATTAAATTAACAAGAAAATAAATTTCTTCCTTCTCAGTTTTCGACATACTCTTGTCATAGAATTTCTGAACCGTAAAAATCAATTTTATATTGAAGAAAGTTATACAAAATAGAATTGTCAACAAAATAAATTTATTTCCTTGAAGCTTAAGTAAGAATATTTTCTATTTAATTTGGAAATAATCTATAGATTTCATCCACTAAATTTTAAGATTATATTCACAAGAAATTAAATTATCAAGAAAATAAATTTCTCCCTTCTCAGTTTTCGACATACTCTTGTCATAGAATTTCTGAACCGTAAAAATCAATTTTATGTTGAAGAAGAATTTTATACAAAATAGAATTGTCAACAAAATAAATTTACTTCCCTAAAGTTAAACTAAGAATATTTTCTATTTAATTTCGAAATAATCTACACATTGCATCCACTAAATTTTGAGACTAGCTTCACGAGAGATTAAATTATCAAGAAAATAAATTTCTTCCTTCTCAGTTTTCGACATTTCTTGTCATAGAATTTCTGTTACCGTAAAAATCAATTTTATGTTGAAGAAGGTTATACAAAATAGAATTGTGAAGAAAATAAATTTATTTCCCTGAAGTTAAACTAAGAATATTTTCCATTTAATTTGGAAGTAATCTATAGATTGCATCCACTAAATTTTAAGACTAGCATCACGAGAAAATAAATTTCTTCCTTCTCAGTTCTCGACATACTCTTGTCATAGAATTTCTGACCAGTAAAAGTCAATTCTATATTGAAGAAGGTTATACAAAATAGAATTGTCAAGAAAATAAATTTATTTCCTTGAAGCTTAAGTAAGAATATTTTTTATTTAATTTGGAAATAATCTATAGATTTCATCCACTAAATTTTAAGATTATATTCACAAGAAATTAAATCATCAAGAAAATAAATTTCTTCCTTCTCAGTTTTCGACATTTCTTGTCATAGAATTTCTGAACCGTAAAAATCAATTTTATGTTGAAGAAGGTTATACAAAATAGAATTGTGAAGAAAATAAATTTATTTCCTTGAAGCTAAACTAAGAATATTTTCCATTTAATTTGGAAGTAATCTATAGATTTCATCCACTAAATTTTAAGATTATATTCACAAGAAATTAAATCATCAAGAAAATAAATTTCTTCTTTCTCAGTTTTCGACATACTCTCGTCATAGAATTTCTGAACCGTAAAAATCAATTTTATGTTGAAGAAGGTTATACAAAATAGAATTGTGAAGAAAATAAATTTACTTCCCTAAAGTTAAACTAAGAATATTTTCTATTTAATTTCGAAATAATCTACACATTGCATCCACTAAATTTTGAGACTAACTTCACGAGAGATTAAATCATCAAGAAAATAAATTTCTTCCTTCTTAGTTTTCGACATTTCTTGTCATAGAATTTCTGAACCGTAAAAATCAATTTTATATTGAAGAAGGTTATACAAAATAGAATTGTGAAGAAAATAAATTTATTTCCCTGAAGTTAAACTAAGAATATTTTCTATTTAATTTCAAACTAATCTACACATTGCATCCACTAAATTTTGAGACTAGCTTCACGAGAGATTAAATCATCAAGAAAATAAATTTCTTCCTTCTCAGTTTTCGACATATTCTCGTCATAGAATTTCTGACCTGTAGAAGTCAATTCTATGTTAAAAAAATTCTCCTCGAGCGAATTTTTCTCATCGAGATAGGGGGTAGAATTTCTAACGCGTGACGTTCAATTAGTACGCGGACGAGCAACAATGAGAGCATCTTCCACGCGTCTTTGATCGTCCCCCGGGCGAATTAAAACGCTACGTTTTCCAGGACGCGGAGCAAATTGTCCCGTATCGAGCGACAATACGAAAAACCAACGTTCAATTACACGGGAGAGGAGTCGAAGGGCGGCTCGGTCGGTTGCCAGGAACAATCGTAGTATTCAGGGGGTGTCGCGCGGTGCTCCAGGAGGCGTGTATCGAATCTGGGCGCCGCGGGTTTCCCCGGTGTATCGGCTCCGGCGTCGAGCGACATCGGGATGTATCAGAAGGCTAATTGTCTTTCGCTGTCAGTTGCACCCCATTCGGCCTTGTCCAAGGCACACGGCCCTTCAGGCAACGACGATCGCGACTGCAGCGTCTACGCCACCCTCGATAACCGCGCCATCGAGCTCTCGGACTGCGAGCACGCCTCGAATTACACGCCAGAAAGGATAAAATAATTACGCGTTTCCTCCTCTTGATTTTCTCCGTTTTTTTTTTTCTTCGTTCGTCGTTTGTGGTAGGGGTGTGCGCGTGGCACGGACGTTTAGAGTCCATGGGGGGATGGAATTCCGCGCGGATGGGAAATTGTATCGAGAGTCCGTTGAGATTCGGGTTTCTATTGGATTTTGGTACGATTTTAACCCCTTAACTCGTCTACTGTTTCTCAGATTGTAGAGCAAATAATAGAAATATTCGATATTTATTATTTCTAATGTCAATTTTAGTGCTCGAGAATTTATATCGATGTACAAGTAGTAGATTAACGTTATAATTGTTATCGAAAATCGAATGTCCTTCCCCCGGATGAATCGTGGAGACTAATGGAGATATAAAAATACGTTGTCGGGGCCTGACTCGCAAATATTACGTTTTACGATTCCGTTGTTTCGCGAGTGTACGAAATATAGTGACTCTCGTAAACGCAGCGAGGTGCAAAGGCGATACAGCCATAAATCACTTCGGAACCACGCCTAGAAAGTCCTTTCCACCTGTGAAAATTTTACGTAGACGACCGTAAAAAAGTTTGACGAACAGTTCGGTGGCGACACATTAACGTAACCGTTACTTGGACCAATAATAAAATTTCCATTCTACTCAGGAAAAATTGGAGAAAAATTGTGCATCGAATATGTACATATTTGCCTGCATTACGATACGTAACATTTACAATTACAAAAGTTACAAGGTTAGAAGTATATTTTTTTTCCTGTTACAAATTCTGTTTTTTAGATAATCGATGTTTTATACTCGACGTCGATATAAGAGCCTAATTTCGAGTATGAAAGTACAGAGGTGCGGTCCTGGTATTTACGAGTGTTTAGATGTTTAGCTTCGCTCGAAATGTCGATCGTGTGCATCGATGCAACGTTGCAATCTTCGAGTCGTTGCATCCCTCGGATGTCTTGCGGTTTCAGAGTTTATTGCAGCACATGCTGCAATACCGCGTTGCATCGTATCTTGCAGAGTTGTTGGTGCATGTCGATACACAGTTCTTTTTTGCTCTCTCGTTCCTCGCTCTGGTCACTATTGCTCGTTTATAAGAAGCAAGTTACTGGTCGTGTATCTGGCACTAACAGTCCGGTATACGAAGGAAACCAAACACTATCCGATATCTCAAGCTCGAAGTGTATCGATTCGACCAACTAAATAGTAGAAACTTTATAAACAACGACAGAGACTGGATTCGCGGGAGTGTTCGTTTACCATTAGGATTTCCATGCATTTGTCGAGTGATAGTTGCGACTTAGAGGACCGTCAGTTGTTAAAATATTTGTATTTTCATACGCCCCATAATCGGCTCTGTGGACCTCGTGGGAGTCAACAGACTGATTTTTCCGTTAGCGAGGTTTTTTTCGCCTGCATAATTTACTGAATTTTTGTGTACGCAACGGTAATTGGCTCGCTACCTAGTTAAGGAGTAATGATTAGCAATTAGATCGAAACTGTAATTTGTAGGTCTTATAACTGTCGTTTAATAAGTCATCGACATAACGAAGGTCATTTCTTTATAATGCGACAGCGCGAATCGTAGTTTACTCCATCGGTTAGCGAGGCAAAGGGTTGACCGTAACGTATCATTACACTTAGTTGCATAATTTAATATTTCGGTTCGTAAAAACGTTGATAAACACAACCTGTTATCGGTGATTGTTACCTGTTCCCCGTGGCTCCCGTGAAAATTAGCACTTCTCTCGTGAAATTGCTCCAGGTGAACGACACCCGATATCGAAAGGGTGCAATAAAGGGATACGCTCGGAATTGTGACTTCTCGGTTATGTGGATTTATCGAAACGACCGAGGGGTGACGCGTACGGCAGCTTGCGGCTCCTACCGTTCAATCAATATTCATATTTACCCCATTGAAACTTTAAATTCGAACCTGAGGAAGAAATTAATAGGCCTCTCGCGAACCCCAGAATCAACAGAAATAAATACGATTTAAAAATGATATTTAAAACGAAAGACAATTGCTACTTTTAAAAAATCAGTGAACCACCAGTTCATTAATTTATCATTACAGATGACATTACAGTTCGTTTCTCCAGTTAAAAAATTGCCAAAACCATCTATTTATTTGTTCATTAATCACGCCTGTATCGAATGCTTCGTAAATATTTCTCAAAGTGCGTTCCAATTTGAAATCCGTTAGTTCGCCATATCCGTTTCACGTACGATCTATTTACCACGTAACTGGACTAAATATCAATATCAGACCACTTTGCAGAGAATATATCTCCAAGCGGACCGTTATAAATATGCCAAGAGCAATCGTATACCCGTTGCGCATAAATATCGGGACTAACTTTTAAGAGATCAGCGAGTTTGCTCGTAAGATCGCGAGCGCCGTTTATACGTATAAATTATGCGACAGGATGATATAATCCTTCGCTGGCGTGCATATTGCACGACGTAAAGGGACATCCCATCAACGTGGTGCCTCCCCCCGCTTACCCCCCCGTCCGCGTCGTTATTATTTCGCGGCACTATCCGCGCAGAAAATCGAACTGGGATAAGATACAATTTACCAGCGCGCGTAACAAAGACATAAAGCTGATGCTCGAGGGCAGATTCATTGGGCAAGTTGTCGGTGCTGGAACGACGCCCCATGCTGTTTCCACAAATGGCATCTGCGCCAGTAACATTGCGTTCGCCGCGCGACTACGGGACTTCCTGTTTATGAACACGGCTCGTACAGGTGGATAGAAAATCCCCGATGGGAGACGGCCAGGTGGGACAAACGATGGCGACCCGTGGGCGTGGACGAATTTTCGTATCTACACTCGGAAACCCTGGTAATCCGTTGTAAATTCGTGGTTGGCCGTCGCTGGTAATTTGTGGCCTCGGTGGGAAGTGGACGTCAGAAATCGTGTCACCGATATTTAAACACCTCCACGTAGGCTCAGGTAGCCTCGAATGCTAGAAATTTAAGCATCTGTCACGGTGGGCGCCATTAGAAAAAATTATACCCGCGAGCCCCTGTCGCTTTAGCTATTGTTTGGGATTTAACGAGCCTAGGAATATTTACAAAATTACAGTATATGGTTTTTAACATTTTTTTAGATTATACATTGATTTATTTGTGATATAAATGTTTGTGTAGGTGTAATATTTGCACCATCAAAAAAATACTCGCGAGCCTTTCGCTATTATTCGAGGTTCAATGAGCCTAGCAATATTTTAAAAATTACGATATATAGGTTTCAATATTTCTACTGATTACTTGTTGATTTCTTTTGTAATATAAAAATTTTTGTAAGTGTAATATTTGCATGTCACTTGGGTGACATTAGTCAGAAAAATACTCGCGAGCCTTTCGCTATTATTCGAGGTTCAACGAGCCTAGCAATATTTTAAAAATTACGATATATAGGTTTTAATATTTCTACTGATTACTTGTTGATTTCTTTTGTAATATAAAAATTTCTGTAAGTGTAATATTTGCATGTCACTTGGGTGACATTAGTCAGAAAAATACTCGCGAGCCTTTCGCTATTATTCGAGGTTCAACGAGCCTAGCAATATTTTAAAAATTAAAATATTTAGGTTTCAATATTTCTACTGATTACTCGTTGATTTCTTTTGTAATATGAAAATTTCTGTAAGTGTAACATTTTCACCTGTCACTTGGGTGCCATTAGTAAAAGAAACATTCTCGAGCCTTTAGCTATTATCACTTAAACAATTACAGTATATGGTCTTTAACATTTTTGTGTATTTATTTGCAATATAAAAATTTCTGTAAATGTAAAGTAATACGTTTCAAATTTTAAGTCAAACTCTTACGCGAATAGTATAGATGCTTATTTTGTACAAAACTTTCGTGATTCTTTCCGTTTTATATTAGCATAAAAATATTTATTATTGGCCTTAAAATCTACGAAATTACTTGAGAGAGAATTTCTTCTTGATTTATTGCTTGGGTATTTATTTGAAATAAAATGCTCATTCTTGGGCCTCGAATTCATATTTTTGACCCATTAATCTTCCATTTTGAAAGTTCAGGGGAATCGGAATCGGGAGAACCTTTCGTTATCCGCATCCTAGAAAAATGAAAGTTTGACAATACACGATTAAACAGATAATTTTGTTATTTTTGGCGATTACCCGAGGGAAAAACGAGGCATCGTTCTCCTGCCAGGCACTCGTTTCCGACTTTTGTGCAAAGTTCACGATACTGTTGGTCGCTGGATCGTTATTCGGGACTTTTTCAATCGGGAAAGCGATATCGTTGTCGCTTCTAAATAATTCGTAACTCGGGAAGTGAACTTTATTCCCAACTTCTTTAGGACGATCCGCTCGTACCGAGCCACCAGTAATTATTCTTCCCTCCGTTCCAGTTCTCGCATAATCGCCTGAAACAAAAGCAAAAATTAAACGAGATTTTACAATTGCCTTCTGGAAGTTGGAAATTAGGAATTATTATCTGCAAATACCTTTGAACCGCCGTTGTTTTCCAAATTGAAGCCTATTAAAAAGTCGAAAGAATCCTCCGTTGTAATTATTGAGATAATGAACAAGTTCGTTGGAGTCTCTTGGACACTTTGGAAAGGCTCTATAACAAGCCAGAGAGTTTCCTCTGTTGCTATACCCGAGTATCATAGCTCTGCCAAAGTTGAGCAACGGAGAGGCTCCGGCAACGTCCACCGTGGCCAGCCACCTGAGAACGTGAATAAATCAAATCTCAATGCTTCGTTCTTCCCGTAGAAAGAATGATTTTGTCGAACGTACTCCGTCAGAGCGTTTTTTCCGAAAAACTCGAACAAACTGGACGTTTGTTGGGCCAACGATCTTCCTGGAAGTTTCCCACTCGCCATTTCGCAGAGTATCCTTGGCACGCACTTGTAGTCGTCGTGGCGGGATATCGAAGAAAGGGCATCGAAGAGATTCAGCTGAAATCCCGGCGAAGAATCGAACGTTCCACCTGATATCGTCGGATAATTCGATTGGTAGTAGCCGGACGTCGTATCCGCCGGAAGGGATGCGCTCTGGTGCAGCTACGAGTAGAAAAGTTCCGCAAACTTCGCGAATCTCGCCCCAATTTAATCTCCCCCGTTGCATTTTAAAGTGTTTCTTTCGAAGATTATCCCTTATTGTAATTGCATTCAATTCCATTCGAATTTTTGTGAACCAAAGAAACGATATTGAAGAATATTTTCTCAAAAGAACATCAGATTTTTAAAAAGAATTTTCTGTCTAAATAGTAGATCGATGGATGTAGTAAATATAATTAAATCGTTACCAAGATGTAGAGTTTAACCCTTAAGTGGACTCTCAATCTCAACTGAATTATTTTACTTAATGTTGATTTTTAAAGCCTTTGAAAAATAATTTTCAAATAATTATTAGTTCAAACTTGCAGACCCACTAATCCACTTAAAGGTTAAGAAAGCAGTAGTGGGTGGGATTTATACCAGCGACTGATCTTCGTTGAAGAAGTTGGCGAAAACGTCCGTGAAGGAGATCTGCCTGCCCGTTGACCCGTTCCACTGGCTTTTTGTGTTCTTCGCGCTGCTTTCTCGTTCGACGAAATCGGCGACTAGCACGTCGATACACCTACGCGATGTTTTTCGCCGAAGCGGATTATCCCGGCGGTTGGCTCCACTGACGAGAATAATAGGATTTTCTACTCACTGCAATAAATCGGACGCGTTGTAGTTCTTTCGAGGACCATCGAAGTCGCAGTAACGAGCGCCATCAATTTCTTGGGGTGGCATTTCAAACCCATCCCCGGCGCGAACGTCAAAGCAAAGGAGGAAGCAAATAAGGATGAATTTGAATATCATCGCGTGACTCTCTGTTTCTTCGAAATTGAACGTCAATCTTCCCTCTTCTCACTTCTCACTTCTCACTTCTCACTTCTCACTGATTGCTGTTCTCGAATCCTCCGCGTGTTTTAACCCATTAAATACCAGATTATTGTTTCCCAAAATCGATGTTTACTCCCCATACGTGATAAATTATAAAATCGAATAGAATTAGTTTTATTTCTAACTCTGTGTGTATTCCACAGTTGATCAATTGTATATTACTTTTATCAACGTCGTATTTTAAGAATCACAATTTAGACTTTGAATACTAATAACAAGTGTGCTCTAAATGGGACACTGTGTACTTAATGGGTTAAATTTGTGGCTACAACGATTTAAAATACCCAGTTGAATTTTTGCACACTCGAAGAATTTCTTTCCAGAGGAATTGAAACGATTCTTTCCGGAACAGAAGGTTTTCCTGGCGCGTTTAATCGAGACATACGAGCAACTCGAGTCGCGGATGATCGTGTCACAGTTTCACGGGCAACTGGAACTTTCTTCAGAACTGTTCTTCGTACACAAACTCGGTCGAAGAGGCGTAGGTAGGAAGAAACGTCATCGCGAGCTAACTCTCACTTCGCGGACCTACATGCGTGCCTAGTCGTTCGCGAGAGTTACAAAACACATCGAGTATTTATTCGTCAAACAACTTTATTGAACGGTTAACAAACTCCAGTTTACATTCATTCGACTCTGACGTAATATTCATAACGATCGTAGAACGCAGATACGATCTACAATAACGGTATAGTCTGGTACAAAATATTGGTACTTTTTCTTCAAAATTTAGACCCTCGTGAAATGAGCTTCTATTCAAACTTGACGATCAACTGTTTCTCTTTTTTAATTCCTCCTGACTGGAGACCAAAAAATTGAGACGAAATGTGAACCAAATTACATACACGATTATTTTTCCTCGATTAATATTCCAATTTCCTTGTCCTCGTCTGTCACGCATTAATTTCACCGACAAAGACGCAAACGTTCCCTAAAGATAATTTAAACGGTGGCACCGGGCTATACCATTGTTCTAAATTCGTGCAATTAATGGCGACGAGCGATAATTGCTCGTCGCCTGGGTGCAACGACGCTCAGGTAACGCGGAACGCTAACAGCCTTAAACGTAATAATTAATTGTAACATCCGCGGCGCGGGAAGAGCAACCGAAGTCAGCTGTTTTTGTTAGAACGGGGGATCCTCGTTACGCGAAAACGAGGCGAGAAAACACGGATGCGGCAGCTTTATTCGTCCCCCGCGGATTAACGACCGAGTCGGAGGAACAGGGAACGCGTCATCGGGATATTTACAATCTGTACAGGGACCACGGTTTTGTACAACATAAATAGCGGTTTACAGTTAATCCGCGAGCGTCGCGTCCACGCAGCCTCTTCCTCTCTTCGCCAGCTGATGACAGAGTCTCGGGCTGCCTATAATGTCGCCCAGGAACACGCTCAATAAATAATTCTCCTTCGTCGGATTCGGCGATGATTTGTACTCGCTGTAAAACGAACAATCGGCCACGTTAACTTTACGATACGCTACGTCCGCCATCTCGAAAGCCTAACTAATGCTCGGAAGGGTTAAAAGGCTCGCTCGACCTATGAAAAATTATTTTTCTTCCGACCACTATGGCGACAAACGTAGCGTCGGAAGCAAAATTAACGAAAGAAATTTACTCAATTCCAAAATAAAATAAAATATATTATCAGAAAGGGTAAGATTCCCATTTAAAGAAAGGATGCAATTCTCAATTGCACACTTGTTGAATTTGAAAAAAATCTAAGGTCCTGCGTAAATTAGTAACGGAGTAATGATCTGAAGCAGTTGGACCACCCTGTAGAGAGAATGATACAGCCACAGGTTTTAAATTTTGAAAACCCGTGCAATTCCATTATTCCTAGATTAGAATCACCCTCCACGTTTGCGTCGATATTAAATTCGCTAGAAAATTTACGCGCTCGATCCTCCGTAGAAGAGATTGCCAACTCCCCGGTATAAATTACTAATTTACCACGGGAGATAAAATTCACCACTGTCAACGCCATCCTATCTATTCTTTAATTGACTCCTGCGGAGGACTTTGCGCGATTTCTCATCCATGCTCCGTTTAGCCACTGTAAACGGTTTCCTGGCGTCGTCGTGTGCACGGATTCGCCCTCCCACGAGTTTCCCGCGTCTAGACAGGTAACAGAACCGATCGCGTTTCGTCCTCCAGGACACGCGCTGGCCATCCACCGACGTCGAGGAAATCGCTGATAAGCCCCCTCGGATCTAGGGGGGGTAAGATAGCCCGCGACACTCGTAAAACGGCAGAGGCGCGACGAAGGAGCTCGCAGGGTGGGTCGAAACGTTGGAACGGAGTTATCAGGATGCATTAGGACGGTCGTCGGGGCCGCCATTAAAGGCTATCTGCTCCCGGCGTTACTCGCGACTGAATTTAGTGCAAGCTGGGAGAAGGTGGCTCCGAGGAAGGCCAACACCGAGCCCGGGTAGCACGGATTTCTATTAGGTCCTTTGCCGGAAGAAAGTGCTGTCGACCCATTAGAACCAGGGGGTGGGGACCACCTTCTCTCGCAGCTCCTTTTAAGGATTTATCGGCTCGATCATTCTTCACGAATTATCGGGGAATCCTTGGAATTTATACGGGGGCCCGGAGAAAGTTGGATTTTTGGCGATTCCAGAGGTTCGATTTACGAATATTACGAAATATTCGAGAGTCGTGTATTTCGAGCTGTTATCGAATCGAGGCGATGATCAAACTTTGGTATTTATGGTATTCCATCGTAAGGCTTTCGAGGATTTAATCATCCTGCGATGGAATATCAATTTTTATAAAGTGGATGGAATTATATGAATCTACTGGAAATGGCCGTGCATTACTCTTGAACGGAATTTAAAAATTTGAAAAAGAAGAGTGTATGAAATACGCGAAAAGTTCAGATGCCAAGCCAGGAAGTTGACTCAATTTTTAAGGCTCTCCGGGGCCTGTCGACCTTTCCTGCAGCCTCCAAACTCGTTTTGCCATCGATTTACAGCGCAATAATCACGACAGGTTTATACGAAGAGTGTAAAAAATTTCTCAATTTACCTTTGCCACTCGTGTTAACACATAACTGTCGGTTCCTGCGTCTATGAAACAAGGCTCTTCGTTCTTTTCGTTTTCGATCTTTACGACGCTTGGCACCCAAATAAAACACTCGCAAATATACTCGAATTTTTTATATTATTAGTACACTGCGAATTTTGATGTATTTATGGGATACTTTAATTCTCAAAAAGCTAGACAATGCACCTAATGTGCAAAAATATAAATAATACTCAGAGTAAGATACGAATTATTACATTTGGGGGTTCAAACAACCTTCTACAAAGTTCCCATTTCATTAATTCTATTAATAAAAATTTGTATAGAGCCAATCGAACTAAAAATGTCAATGATCATCATTCTTATTTAATATAAACTGTTTTATCACGAAGTTAGAATTAAAAAAAGAGATTCAACAGTTCAAAGTACATCTCTACTGACAATTCTCTCATTTGTGATTTCGCGATAAACAAGTAACTGAAACTTCATCTAATCTCTGATTCCGTCTAACGTTCTCTCATTGTTTGTTTCAGTGGATACATGCCCCCAAGGCAGTACAGCGGCGAGAAAAGTTTGGCGAGGGGAAAAAATTCATTTGACGCGCGGCGAGATTAATATAATCAGCGCGAATCGAAACGTCGGAAGAGAAAGGGGCAAGGAGGAGAGAAATAAATGACAGGGGACACGTTTCATTGGTTCACGGCTGGCCGCGCAAATGGGCCAGTAGTTTTCCACGATGCACTAACGAGGCCCGTTATTAAGCTTCCTATCGGCGGCGTTTCGCAACTCGACCGACCGAGACGAAGGTAGGAAACCAGTCTTCGACTCGCGAACGCCCTGGGCCGTGAACTTCAGGGTCGCCGTTGCGCGAGTCGCTGCACCCGGGATGCACTTTTAGGGTCGCTAAATGCAACCGTGTCGAGTGCATTCGTCAATTCGCGCGTGACTCTTCTTTTATCAACTCTATTCGCTGGGAAAAAAGTGATTAGCAACTACTAAATTGTATAGAAAACGAAGATACGTGTCAGAGGTATGCAAAGGTCTCCATCTTTTTTATAGAATACGGTGACTTTATGTTAGAAGTATGAAGCTTTGAAATGGTGACTTTATGTTAGAAGTGTGAAGCTTCATAGTGGTGGCTTTATATTAGAAGTGTGAAGCCTCGTAGTGGTGACTTTATCTTAGAAATGTGAAGCTTCATAGTGGTGGCTTTATATTAGAAATGTGAAGCTTCATAATGGTGACTTTATATTAAAAGTGTGAAGCTTCATAGTGGTGGCTTTATATTAGAAATGTGAAGCTTCTTAGTGGTGGCTTTATATTAGAAATGTGAAGCTTCGTAGTAGTGACTTTATGTTAGAAGTGTGAAGCTTCGTAATGGTGACTTTATGTTAAAAATGTGAAGCTTCATAGTGGTGACTTTATATCAGAAGTGTGAAGCTTCGTAGTGGTGACTTTATGTTAGAAGTGTGAAACTTCGTAGTGTTGACTTTATATTAGAAGTATGAAGCTTCATAATGGTGTCTTTATATTAAATGTGTGAAGCTTCATAGTGGTGGCTTTATATTAGAAATGTGAAGCTTCATAGTGGTGGCTTTATATTAGAAATGTGAAGCTTCGTAGTGGTGACTTTATGTTAGAAGTGTGAAACTTCGTAGTATTGACTTTATATTAGAAGTATGAAGCTTCATAATGGTGTCTTTATATTAAATGTGTGAAGCTTCATAGTGGTGGCTTTATATTAGAAATGTGAAGCTTCATAGTGGTGGCTTTATATTAGAAATGTGAAGCTTCATAATGGTGACTTTATATTAGAAGTGTGAAGCTTCATAGTGGTGACTTTATGTTAGAAGTGTGAAGCTTCATAGTGGTGGCTTTATATTAGAAGTGTGAAGCCTCGTAGTGGTGACTTTATCTTAGAAATGTGAAGCTTCATAGTGGTGGCTTTATATTAGAAATGTGAAGCTTCATAATGGTGACTTTATATTAAAAGTGTGAAGCTTCATAGTGGTGGCTTTATATTAGAAATGTGAAGCTTCTTAGTGGTGGCTTTATATTAGAAATGTGAAGCTTCGTAGTAGTGACTTTATGTTAGAAGTGTGAAGCTTCGTAATGGTGACTTTATGTTAAAAATGTGAAGCTTCATAGTGGTGACTTTATATCAGAAGTGTGAAGCTTCGTAGTGGTGACTTTATGTTAGAAGTGTGAAACTTCGTAGTGTTGACTTTATATTAGAAGTATGAAGCTTCATAATGGTGTCTTTATATTAAATGTGTGAAGCTTCATAGTGGTGGCTTTATATTAGAAATGTGAAGCTTCATAGTGGTGGCTTTATATTAGAAATGTGAAGCTTCGTAGTGGTGACTTTATGTTAGAAGTGTGAAACTTCGTAGTATTGACTTTATATTAGAAGTATGAAGCTTCATAATGGTGTCTTTATATTAAATGTGTGAAGCTTCATAGTGGTGGCTTTATATTAGAAATGTGAAGCTTCATAGTGGTGGCTTTATATTAGAAATGTGAAGCTTCATAATGGTGACTTTATATTAGAAGTGTGAAGCTTCATAGTGGTGGCTTTATATTAGAAATGTGAAGCTTCGTAGTGGTGACTTTATGTTAGAAGTGTGAAGCTTCGTAATGGTGACTTTATGTTAAAAATGTGAAGCTTCATAGTGGTGACTTTATATTAGAAATGTGAAGCTTCATAATGGTGACTTTATATTAAAAGTGTGAAGCTTCATATTGGTGGCTTTATATTAGAAATGTGAAGCTTCTTAGTGGTGGCTTTATATTAGAAATGTGAAGCTTCGTAGTGGTGACTTTATGTTAGAAGTGTGAAGCTTCGTAATGGTGACTTTATGTTAAAAATGTGAAGCTTCATAGTGGTGACTTTATATCAGAAGTGTGAAGCTTCGTAGTGGTGACTTTATATTACAAGTGTGAAGCTTCTTAGTGGTGACTTTATATTAGAAATGTGAAGCTTCTTAGTGGTGACTTTATATTAGAAATGTGAAGCTTCGTAATGGTGACTTAATATTAAAAGTGTGAAGCTTCGTAATGGTGACTTTATATTAGATGCAATACAATTTGTAATAGTAACTTTATATTAGATTGCTTGAAGCTTCAAGTAATATTAATTTTCTACTCTACGTAAATTTTGCACACGCTTTGCACGTTCGCGAATGGATAAAATTCATTTCGAAGAAACGTCGGATCCGGAATATTACTTGAACGTTGAACCAGTCTTTTGAGAACGCAGAAACACCCGATTTTGCAACCCATTGCATCCTCCAATATTTCGTCGATCTAAACTGCAACGTAATAGGAAGACACTCGAGATTTTACAAGACTTTCGAAGAGTCTCGAGACCGTGGAGTGCTTCAGCGAATAACATTCGAGTATCCGTATCCTAGAATGTTTCGATAATTTTCTAGCCAGAGATCGGAACGACTGCCACCGTTATTTCGATCGTCGTAACGTCGACGATCCTCGCGTGCGGACCGTTCGCCGGACCACTTTGTGAAACAATTGCCATGCAAATGGACGAGATTGGTATTGGTAACGACCGGTGCATGACGTCTCGGATCGCGGGGAATCGATGCAAACGCGATCGAGCACCGACGCCGCGACGCTTCGCGAGTTACGTAAAGGAGAAACTGTGTCGTCGACGCATAAACTCGGAATAGAGTTTCAAGGAACGCCGAGTCGTTGGCCTGGCGGGATCTTTCCGCGTAATCGAGAAAAACTATTTCCAATTATATTATAGACCTATCAGAGTTGAGTCTGTGCACACAAAATTTAAAAAAATTATTATTGTATTTAAGTTGTTTCTCTTTCGTGGTAAATCTAGAAGAGTTTAAAGTGTTGGGGGACCGACAAAAAATTCGAGATTTCGAGGATTTAAAATCCCCATGACAAGAAATTCTAAATAGGAATCATTGAAATAGAGAAATAAGAAAGCCTCAAGCTCCTGTAGACGTTTGTTTTGTTATTACACGAATTCTAAGCTTTCAATTTACGTGAGTCAAGGAGAACGTGAATTTCGCGATGAATCTAGATTTCCAGGAGCAACGTGGTCGAAGTTAATGGCGAGTTCTATGGATAAGGGCAGGAAATAAGCTGTTAGCTTTGTGCAATTTACGGCGTTAGATATTAATCATTGGTACGTTGGATAGTGAGGGGGCGTCGTTAGTGGTGTACCTGAAAACGACGTTCCAGTCGAGGTCGCGTTCCCTGCTCCGTTTCAGCAGCGTCTGGGTTGCATACTTGGCGCAAATTCTCTCGTAGATGCACACGTTACTGCCCAGCTCCGTTACCAATTTCTTCTCCACCTGACCGACGTCTAGGATTTCCTCGTCGTGCACCAGAGGCAGGTCCCGTCTCGCGCGGCTGGCGTACGTCGCTGGAAACGGGGGGACACGAATGGGTGACAAATTGCAAAACGACTCCGTCGAAATTAGTTTCTCGAGCGTTGTTTGCTCCGCCAAGTGTGCTCGACGTGCTTTCTAACTGCAAACGTCGATTCGAGCGCGTGGCAAATTAGCGAGCAGGATAGGCAACGATCCCGATCGATAGCTTTGTTCCACTCTATTAGGAAGCGAGTTGTTTCAATCGAAAGAAACGAAAGTTCAGACTAATGGATACGCAATTTAATTACGACTATTTATTTGTTACTTTTGTGACTGGTTTTCGAACAATACTTAACCCCTTTCACATTTCTGGTCACAAAGTATATTTTCGGTGAAGAATTTTTTTCTCGAAACTACGTAGGATTTCGAGGATATGTGTATTCAACAAAAGTGACTGTAATTGATCCTTGCAACTAAAAATAATTTTTCCAGAACGATTCGAAATTTTTTAATTTTGTTGAAAAATTTGTCCACCTAGTCGAATTTTTTTCTCGCAAGCGCGTAGGATTTCGAGGGTGTGTCTATTTACCAAAAATGATTGTAATCGACCCCTCTAGCTATAAATAATTTTTTTAGAACGATTTGAAACTTTTCAATTTTGTCGAATTTCAGGGGAATTGTCATTCATGGTCAGACGTTGTATTTTCGGTAAAGAATTTTTTTCTCGAAACTGAGTGGGATTTCAGGGGTATGTATAATGACCAAAAATGATTGTAATTGACCCCTGTAACTAAATATAATTTTTTTAGTATGATTTGAAATTTTTTAATTTCGTCTAAAAATTTCAATATCTACTTGAATTTTTTTCTCGAAAATGGGTAGGATTTCAGGGGTATGTCTATTCACCAAGAATGCTTATAATTGGCCCCTGCAACCAAATATAATTTTTCCAGATTGATTTGAAATTTTTTAATTTAATTTTTTAATAACTTTTTAACGAAGCCTCGATCAAGAAATTGATGTTCTTGATTTTCGCCTTATTTTGGCCTCTAGAATCTCCCATTGAAATTTTTTCCAGAGGTAGTCGAACACCCTGTATGTAAATTGATTCGTTGCCAGATTGGCACTCGATTATTCGTCAAAATTTTTTTCGACGTTCAGTCTATTAACTGACTTCACAGTCGAATCATCGGATGACAGGAATCGGTCGCGTTAATGCATTATGCACGTTTTAATAGAAACGCTTGCGGGATCCAATCAGTTTCCGTCATCAATCCGAGCGACAGTCCCCGTTTCGATCATTCAAAACCGCTAAACGAGAGTAAATGGCGTCGACGTCTTCAACCTTTATTTTAACGAAAATTGACGTCCCAGAGAGAATTTTATCCGTGTGTTATCAATTCATCATTGCTCGAATAAAATTTCAAACGCCTTGCAATAAGTATTCCGCATTATATTTTGTTTTTATGGTAAGAATCGTGCACAGGTAGCTGTAAATAATTATTATAAATGCGGAAGTGGCAAATATTAGATAAAGGTTCTGTGCATTCGAATCAACCAGCGTTCAACAACGCGCACGTGTGCCATTTCTGCCGGGCGTTTCGATCGTCGAATAATCCATTCGTATTCAGGAAACAGCTGCAAATTACACCGGCATTACACGGGATTCCGTGGTTCCGACACAGAAGTCGCAACAAGTGGAACACTTTCGCTTTCGCTGTTCACCGATTCGATTCACGCGCGAAACCACGAGGAAGCCGGGTTACCTACGCGGCGAAGTTTACATTCTTTTCGTTTCTGCGATCGATGAAGCGTCACGTTCGATGCAGCCTGAAGGATCTGAGCGAAAGGAAACATTGAACTTGCTCCAGCGAATTTCCTCCAAGAAACTCAGTCTCAGAATAATTTGAAAATCGAATAAAATAGAAAAACAAAATACTGTGTACTCGATGCACGCGCTATTATTCAGTAATCTAAACTGGACAGTGTTTATTTTCTATTCAGGAAGACGTTTCACAGATTTTGTCCACTTTTTAATTGAAAGTAACGAATTAATATAGTATTGGTTCGAAGATCTCACCTGGATTTAGGGAGTACGCGAGTTTCTTGACGAAATTGGTGATCCTCACGGCGGCTATGATCACTGGAAAGCCAACTAGTTGCACCGGAAGCTCGAACGCGGGCTCTTCCGGTCTCGGGGATGCGGCTATAATCGCTATAGCCAGGAACCAACATCCCAGGAAGAAAAACGCTCTCGACAATCGCATCGTGGAATGCCCTGGGGAATCAGTCGCGTTATATTTATCTTTGCACTATTGTCAAACTGATCGACAGATTCTGGGTGGAACCACGGACGTAACCATTTTTATTCCTGCATAGAAAATAAAAATTTTTAATTCGCTCGTAAGCATTTGGCCCAGAGTTTCGTCTATGTCGGTATAAAAAAATCAGATTTCAGGGATCAATTTGGATAATTCCCAGAGGCAAAAGTGTTCTACTACTTTTCTAGAAAATTCGATAAAGTCGCCATATCTGTAGGAAAAACGAGTTTGTGTATCGAGTTGCAGAGGTACTACTATAGAACCTGCCATACTATACAAATCGTACAACAGCCCTTTCTCACGATTGCTGCCCTAAAAATCGTTACGTCTACGATTCCTATAACTCAGAAACGATCAAAATTCTTATCTAAAGAAATTTTAATAAACAAGAATTTATCTACTGGACCGTCCAAATTAATTTCGATCGATCTAATCGATTATCTAGTACTGTAATAAAATTTTTGCACACTCTTGTTCTTCCTAGCACCGTTCACAAAAATTCACAAAGGACTCTTCGACGAATTACAATTACTCTCGACGACGAAGCCCCCTGTCTCGAACCACTGATGAATTTCGGACACTGGTCGGATCCTCGTCACGAAATCGTTGCTCGCGAGTGGTCCATCGATCGTCTACGAGCCGCGATCGCGTTTTGTCGCGCCAACGTTCTGTTTTTCCGTCGCGTCCACCCGGGGACCAGGAACAATCGGAAACGTGACGGCGAACTGGTTGCTTCTTTGGTAAAAACTCGCTTACGAGTGTTCCTCCATGGCGACCGTAGCCCGTGGTCGTTCGCGCCGTCCAAGAGAAAGTGATCCCCCTTCCCAACGTCGCATTCAAACGAACGGCGAACGCCGGATTGCGACATTTAGTGCGCCAACGGGGCTCGTGCGTGACGTTCTTCGAGCCCTCTTCCTGGCCGCGTCCTCCGCAAGGTCGTCGCGATCCTCGAGCTCCCTACGACGCCTCGAGGCCCGCCATTGCGTACCAAAGCACGCTCGTGGAGAAATTTTTACCTAGAAGAGACCTTCGGATCTCTGTCGAGAACATCAGGCCACCTTCGAGGCCCCATTTTTCAGAAAAATTATTACATTTGGCAGTCGTGAGTATCGGAGTACTTGGTCGAAACATTGTTAATTTTGCGGTGAGAAGTTTAGTAATCTTGGGATTATTCTGAACCCTCTTTCAGTCTTCAGATAGTTGCTTTTAACGTTACTTTTTATAGATAGAAAATAATATAATTTTCTTTATTTAAATCCTGAGATTCAAATCTGAGAAGCTCACTTTAAATGTTTGATATCCTTGAGAACAAAAAAAATTATTTAAAGGAGTACGAGAATGCATTCGCTAGAATCTCAGGTGACACGAGACTCGATCGTCTAATTAGCCCCCCGATCGCGGGGAATCGCTTTGTCGGTGACGAATTACAAGTGATCTCTCGTAATGCATGGAAATGGTGCCAACAGCCACTTAAGTGCGATCACGCAGCGACGACTGTGTAAGAATATAATCGATTTCTTGCGTGGCAACGGGACACGGCGAGCGAGACCGATTACATGAATCCAGCTGGAATCGTTGCTCAATGAACGCGATTTTCCTACGTGACCTCGTTCACGTAGATCGGAATCGGTGTCGTCGATGCACTCTTACCACCTCGCGCCCTACGGACCGATCTCTCGCGACCGATCGGATACATTTCTTTCCATCCTCGCGCTCCAATTCTTTAAGTAGCGTTTAATCGCACGCTCGTAGCCTGCAATTACGGAATTAGTTCATAATTTAATTACGGATATTTCCATCGATGTAAATGTTTCGACCCCGTTTCTATCGAAAATTATGCCTCGATTTATATCTCGTGATCAATGTCCACTATCATCTTTCTATTACGTCACTTTCTACAATTTCATTTAATTAATATTACGCAACTGTGTCTAGAGTCCAAAAATAATTTAGAGACTTCAATTTTTGTTCACTGCCATCTTTGAATTAATATTACACATCTGTCTTTCAGAATCAAAAAATAATTTGAGTCACAGAGGCTCCAATTTTTTATTCTTCGTTCTTTGATTACAGTACAATTTCCACTATTTTTCAAATTAACATTTAATAGAGAATTTGACGATATTGTCCCCAGTTTGATGGTTCGAATATACCCCCACGATACGTTCAGGGAATTGTAAATAATTCTTGCGTTACAGAAAAATTCACAAGTCTGCGGAACGTCTCGTTCTATTTGCGAAGTCGTTCGAGTGGAACGAAATCTCCCACCTCCGCGAGTCTATTGTCTTTCCTAACACGAAAGTGTCCGCAACGTGGTATGCACGACGATCGCCTGTTCGTGTTTTTTTGGTCTCCTGGATTATTCAGAAGCGTGCAGTAACGTCGCGACGCCGTACGAAACGAAACAGCAGGGGATCTCCCGGAGTTGGCAGTGGCGCGAATGTCGCCGATAAACGAATCCTGCGCGATCGTTTTAACCGAGGATATCGCGGATCCTAACTGCTAGGAGTCTCTTTGGCTTGGCACGATCTCGTTCTCGATCGTTACCGGGGAGTGTTTGGCATGGCGCTTAAGCCGATAAAGGCGCCGGAGATTGTTATAATAACTTTTCGAAGCCCCGCGACGCCGCTGTAAATTCACCGGATTGTTTTCGCGCGATGCTTCTATTTTTCGTGAAAAATACAGAAGGAATAACTGGATACGAGAAACCGTAGATCGTTCTAGAAAGAAACGAGAATTTTAAATTATTTATTAGTTCGATTTGTTATTTTTTTTTGGAGAATTTTTTAGAGAATTTTTTAGAAATCTGTTATATTAATACTTACCGTGTGTATTAGGGATGGAGGGGGAATAGTATTATTTAAATTTATAAGATTCATTGTTGGAGTAATTACATTTTATTCAGTTGCTTAAGGTATGAAAATAGTTCTCTTTAATTTGAGAGGAAGTACTGTGCGAATAACTTATCGAGTAGACGTCGAAATTAAACGAATTATTTTACCCCTTCGTGTCCATAGATACAGAGAATATTTTTTAATACACGTCGATCTATTTTATTGCGAAGGAATATACTGCAGATTGGTTTCATAATAATAAAATATCTCGTTTGCTTGTAGGGGCCAAAAACAGTTGTAAAAAGGTTCCCAATAATCAGAGAAGAAAAGGAAGGCAAAAGCAGAAACAACTTACGAAAAATACATACTTGAACATCGTGATAGATATCTCAACATCTTAGAAACTAGTTTTCTATAAAAATATATATAAGCAAAGGAAAAACGTTGATTACATTCAAGAATATTCATGAAGGCTATTTAAAGCAATAAATTGAACGCCATTTTTACAAAGCTGGTTAAAATTGATAGATCTAGTTTTCTACTTTTGCAACGACTAAACGAAATACACCTTTTCCTTAAATATGGTTTCCCGACAACTGCTTTGGTTTCTACGATCAAAGGGGGCGCTGGTAAAAATGACACGAAGAGATTGACGATCGATCGAGCAACGAAATCGCCGCGAATTTGGGCACGCGGTCCCGCGATTCGCATTAAACGCGAAACGGTAACGACGACGGAAAGGGTAAACCGTCATTGCGCAAATTAAGCTCCCTTTTTGGTCGTGGCCGAGCGAAATAATTACAAGAAGCGGACTCGAGCGCAAGAGCCATTACCTCGGGTCTCCTCCGTGCTGCCTTTGTGAACATTATACGCTCGCTAAATATTGTACGTCGATGGTAAATAAAGGCTACTTCGTCGGGATCGGTTCCAGCGACGGTAACTTTCCGCGGGACGGCTATTAGGGACGAATTCTCGAGAACGCGGAGAATGTCCCGTAATTGGCGGGAAATTAATAGTAGCCGGGGCCATTACGTAATATGCGACCGTGGAAGAAGGATCGCGAAAACGAGAAAATGCACAGCCCGCCGTCGCTCGAAAGGGCAGCGAAAATAAAGTCCGCTTTATGTATTTTCCGCCAGGAAATGGAACCGTCGATATCGTTCCGCGGAAGTCTCCGTATTTCGACTGGAAATACGAGAGGTATAAAATTTCACCGAATAAAATAGCGAATTTTTTGGTGCATCCTCCTTCCGACGACAGGGCTTTACAAACAATACGAACGCGTTTATTCGTGCCCCACGGACGACGTAAAATTCAAGTACGGTATAATATACAATTTAAAGAAGCGCGCCGTTTCGAAACGATAAATAACAGCGAACCTCCACGAACTTCGTGCACGCATTAAATACTATTTCATCTTCTTAAGCGTAACGTAAAGTAACTCTACATTGTTCAGCGAGCGTTGATCTAACGAAAAATGGAAGTGAACGTAGCAATGTGTTTTGTAATCTCGGTGAGTCTCTTCGCGTGGAGAGGAGTTTGCAGATCGTTGAGGACCGTGTCCTTGGAGGAACGTCGGGGGTTGACAGAGGAATCGTCCACGATATCACAGGCTTCATTGTAATCTTCGTTTTCTGTCGTCGACAGTCGGGGATCTCGTCGGTTCACCGCAGTCGAATCTTCTTCATCATGCTAAGAACGCTGGAGCCGGGCAGTGGACAGGTGGGGTAGAAATTGTGACATCCCTGACCTTCCACGCCGGATATCAGTTGGCCCATATGCGCCGCGAAGTGGTACCTCGAGGGCACTTCCGCCATCGTGCTCAAGCTCGTGTCCCTGGAAAATTTTCAGAAAATTTCCGTCGGTTATTTTTCCATCGAAGGCATTTTATTGGACGGTTTAATACAGATTTAATCGATAACGGTTAGCGGAATTAAACGTTACGTATTTTCCAACTGAACTCGGCGATTCGGAAAATTTTCACCGCTCTAATTTTCATGTTTTCATTACGAAGTACCATCGAGGAATTATATTCGAGGGGACGTACGTTTATTTTGTCGGTATCAAACGTGAATTCGTTTTAACTGCTTGGGGAGAAATTCAATTGAATTACGCGGAATGATATAACCGAGTAAAATGGAACGTTATATTTTAATGGAGTTGGGATTTCTGGTTTCGAGCATAGCCGCGCGATTTCGTAAGGACCGCGGACAGCGTTACGAAAGTAACCGAAAAAATGGCCGTTCGACGCCAATGGCGCGCCACGCACGAAACCAACTCCACTTTCGCAACGCTTGACCATGATAAACTGGTTGAGAAGCGCGGCATATAAGAACAAGCACAAGGAGAGTCGCCTTTTACTTTCGATATCGACGGCTGCTGGTAAACACGCGCGGTAGAATCCGGTTATGCTCGACGAAACCGATTGAAAATTACACGGACACCTTTCTCCGTTCCGTGTACATACAGAAACGTGAAGATTGTCGGGAAACTTGGGAAAAACATCGACGATGTCGCTTCCTTCCGGTGTTGACGTCTCACTCTTCCTGACCACTCTCAACTTTCACATCGAATGTCTCATTTCTATGAGAAGTGCAACTGTGCTTTATTTAAAAATGGTACCATTCAATTTTTGTTTAGGTAAATTAATTCTTTAGGCCATTCTGAGTAAAAGAATGCGAGGATGAGATTATAGAAAACTGTATACTGTAGGAGATATTAAAAGACTTCTTCAACTCTGTTTGAAATGAAATCACAGAGTCACGATATCGTCTATTTATCGTGTATTTATCTAAATAAGCTACCATGAAACTATTAAACAATTATTGGTATCTTTTTTTTGTGGAAACTCTTTTAATGGTTCTCCATTTTGCTCGTGACTGTGGAGGACCTTTCGTTAATGTAAGATGGTAGGAAATAAGGATAAGATCATACAATTTCAACTCTGTTTTAAAAATGGAGTCACAAAGTCAAAGTAAATAGAATGCAATGAAATTATTAACGATTAGTGGTGCAATATTTTTACTGGTTCCATTTTGCTCCTCACTGTGGAGGACTTTTCGTTAACATAAGACGATAGGAAATATACAATTTTAACTCTGTCCAAAATGGAGTCACAAAGTCAAAATAAATAGAATGCAACGAAACTATTAAACGATTACTGATGCAATATTTTTACTGGTTCCATTTTGCTCCTCACTGTGGAAGACCTTTTGCTAATGTAAGATGGTAGGAAATAAGGATAAAATTATACAATTTCAACTCTGTTTTAAAAATGGAGTCACAAAGTCAAAGTAAATAGAATGCAATGAAATTATTAACGATTATTAGTGATGCAATATTTTTACTGGTTCCATTTTGCTCGTATCTATGGAGGACCTTTTGTTAATGTAAGATGGTAGGAAATAAGGGTAAGATCATACAATTTCAACTCTGTTTTAAAAATGGAGTCACAAAGTCAAAATAACTGAATGCAATGAAATTATTAACGATTATTAGTGATGCAATATTTTTACTGGTTCCATTTTGCTCGTATCTATGGAGGACCTTTTGTTAATGTAAGATGGTAGGAAATAAGGGTAAGATCATACAATTTCAACTCTGTTTTAAAAATGGAGTCACAAAGTCAAAATAACTGAATGCAATAAAATTATTAATGATTAGGGGTGCAATATTTTTACTGATTCCATTTTGCTCCTCACTGTGGAGGACCTTTTGCTAATGTAAGATGGTAGGAAATAAGGATAAAATTATATAATTTCAACTCTGTTTTAAAAATGGAGTCACAAAGTCAAAGTAAATAGAATGCAATGAAATTATTAACGATTATTAGTGATGCAATATTTTTACTGGTTCCATTTTGCTCGTATCTATGGAGGACCTTTTGTTAATGTAAGATGATAGGAAATAAAGATAAAATTATACAACTTCAACTCTGTTTTAAAAATGGAGTCACAAAGTCAAAATAACTGAATGCAATGAAATTATTAATGATTATTGGTGCAATATTTTTTCTTGTTCCATTTTGCTCTTATCTGTGGAGGACTTTTCGTTAACGTAAGACGATAGAAAATATACAACTTCAACTCTGTCCAAAGTGGAGTCACAAAGTCAAAATAAATAGAATGCAATGAAATTATTAACGATTACTGGTGCAATATTTTTTCTTTTTCCATTTTGCTCGTATCTATGGAGGACTTTTCGTTAACGTAAGACGATAGGAAATATACAACTTCAACTCTGTCCAAAATGGAGTCACAAAGTCAAAGTAAATAGAATGCAATGAAATTATTAACGATTAGTGGTGCAATATTTTTACTGGTTCCATTTTGCTCCTCACTGTGGAGGACCTTTCGTTAGTGTAAGATGGTAGGAAATAAGGATATCATACAATTTCAACTCTGTTTTAAAAATGGAGTTACAAAGTCAAAGTAAATAGAATGCAACGAAACTATTAAACGATTAGTGGTGCAATATTTTTACTGGTTTCATTTTGCTCCTCACTGTGGAGGACCTTTCGTTAATGTAAGATGATAGGAAATAAGGAGATCATACAATTTCAACTCTGTTTTAAAAATGGAGTCACAAAGTCAAAGTAAATAGAATGCAATGAAATTATTAACGATTATTAGTGATGCAATATTTTTACTGGTTCCATTTTGCTCCTCACTGTAGAGGACCTTCTGTTAATGTAAGATGGTAGGAAATAAAGATAAAATTATACAACTTCAACTCTGTTTTAAAAATGGAGTCACAAAGTCAAAATAACTGAATGCAATGAAATTATTAATGATTAGGGGTGCAATATTTTTTCTTTTTCCATTTTGCTCGTATCTATGGAGGACTTTTCGTTAATATAAGACGATAGGAAATATATAACTTCAACTCTGTCCAAAATGGAGTCACAAAGTCAAAGTAAATAGAATGCAACGAAACTATTAACGATTACTGGTGCAATATTTTTTCTTTTTCCATTTTGCTCGTATCTATGGAGGACTTTTCGTTAACATAAGACGATAGGAAATATATAACTTCAACTCTGTCCAAAATGGAGTCACAAAGTCAAAATAAATAGAATGCAACGAAACTATTAAACGATTAGTGGTGCAATATTTTTTCTTGTTCCATTTTGCTCTTATTTGTGGAGGACTTTTCGTTAACGTAAGACGATAGAAAATATACAACTTCAACTCTGTCCAAAGTGGAGTCACAAAATCAAAATAAATAGAATGCAATGAAATTATTAACGATTATTGGTGCAATATTTTTACTGGTTCCATTTTGCTCCTCACTGTGGAGGACCTTTCGTTAACGTAAGACGATATGAAATATACAACTTCAACTCTGTCCAAAATGGAGTCGCAAAGTCAAAATAAATAGGATGCAACGAAACTATTAAACTAAATAAATAGAATGCAACGAAACTATTAAACGATTAGCGGTGGAATATTTTTTCTGGTTCCATTTTGCTCGTGACCTTTCGTTAAGGTAAGATGGCAGGGAAGGGAAGGCGTCGCGACGGTAGCAATACCCCGTAGCCAAGGAGCAGTTTCGTCACGCATGGTTCCCGAGGAAGACGTCTAGCAGCCGCAAAAAGGGAAAAAGTCACCCTGTCTCGGGCCGTTTACGATCGAAACGGGCCTCGGGCCTCCCGAGAGCGCGGGCGAATATACGCAAAACGGCTTCTTAGCTTTTCCATCTTGATCGGTTTAACCCGAAGCGATCCGCGATCCAATAAAAATCGGGCTCGTCGCTGGAAGCGGCGTTTACGCACGCATAAAAGTAAATATAAAGCTCGAATCCTTCCGGGACATTAACCGCGAGGAGTGGATCGCTCGCAGGACGATTCGCCGCGACATCGACGCTCCTTGCTCGCTTTTTTTCCGCGTTCTTTTTATCTTTCTCGTCGTTACCCTGTTCGTCGGGCACACGAGGCCAATAGCAGATTTTTTTTCCCCATACGATCGTTTAATTCGCGATGAATTCTCTCGAGTTCCCCGGGACGACGATACTAAATTATTTTCAAACAGACCCAGCGAATGTAATAAATGCAAATCGAAACATTGCAGGTGCGTAAACAATTCAAGTATCCATACGCCCTTCAATTTAGCAATATTAAATTGTTTTCAAAAAAACCTCGCAAATGTAACGAGTAAAAGTCAAAACATTGCAGGATCGTAAACAACTCAATTACCTATACGTCTCTCAATTTATTTTTCATTTACAGGAATTTTTACAAGAACGGAAAAATGTGTAATCCCCCGTTTTATCCAATTATATTTTTAATTGCTAGCTCTTTCAGTACCCATACTCGTGTGCATCGATAATTTATATCGACAGACACTTTTGTTCGAGCAACGAATATATTGCATTTTGAAGAGACGAGAATGTTTATTAAAACGCGTTAATACTAATGTAATTATAACATTCCCAGATACCGTATACGCCCGGAATCTAAGACTCGAAACGCATAAATAAGCGTTTGTTCGCGAGATTGGAATGTTTAAAATTTTAATGTATCGTTTTGTTTGTACCATCGTTCAAACAATTACTTAATTCGTTAGCGAATAAATGGGAAAATATGCATCGCCGGCGATGAATGGGGAATTGTATTTGCGCTCCGATACAATGATTGGCTGAATTCGATTACCTGTTTCGCCTCTGTAAATAACTTCGTTTACTCTCGTATCACGCCTCTGCGTTTCAATGTGGGACATCAGAATCATTATCGTTAGTTCCATTTACTCTTTTCGGATCATTAACGGGCTCCGCCGCGTCTCTAAATAAATAAATTACCGATAATAACTTGTCAGTCGCGCGTATTTCGAATTATTCGCTAATTTCAGTAACGAACGTGCTCGAATTAATTTTAATAAAACACAACACGGCCCCGAGGTAAACTTTCCCAAAGTTTTGTTTACGCTATCCCGTTGTCGTTGAATCGTTCCCCCTCGTCGTTAATTAATCAACAAACTCGCAAATCGATGTCTGTTCTCGCGATATGTTAATGAATCGCAAAAACCGTTTTGTTTCCCGGCAAACCGGAGAACCTCTTTCTCCGCGTGCATCGACGTTCCTAACGGATGAATTTATCCATTAATTAATTACGAAAGAAAAAGGAACACACTGGCTGCCCGGGAATACGAAGCTTAATTGCTGTCAATTAAACGGCGCTCGCGCGATTCGAACGAAATTCACCTTTTCAACCGGAACGGAAAAGTGGAAGCGCGTGTAATTTCGCGAGATGAACGGGAAAAAACCGCCGCGGCCAAGCAGCGGTTGCGAATTAATCGTTGAGAACGGGGCTGCAATTTAGAACGATAATTAAGCTCGAAAATTTCGAAAGAGCCGAGTGAGGGTAAAGGAAATAAGAGAAGAAAGCGCGAGCACGAGTGGACTTCCTTTGTCGGGCGAAATCGTTGTTCCGATTTACGAAACGCTGGGTAGACCGGGGCCAAAAGTAACGAGCTGAAAAATATTTCTTAATGTATCGCTGTGATATCAAATGTTACTCTTTGCATATTATATTGAATTAATTCAAATATAGACTCTTTCAACCCTTTGCCATAAAATAACATTCACAAAACATGAGGCTGCTAACTCGTCAAGTCTTAGGTAGTAAAATCAACACATTTTCACGGGATATTTGTAAGAGAAATCTATTCTTTTTTGTGGTCATTCCAAATGGAACAAAATTAAATAGTATACGTTTAAAAAATTATTCGAAATTGAATTGTATGTCAAGGGGTTAAAAAATTCTTTACTTGGAAAATACAAAGCACGGGCAAAGTGAAATATTATCAGACGATAATTGTGATAGCATTTATTTGATAATATAAATAGCGAAGGAATCAAAGTGAAAGTGTGGGATTTGGCAATGTAACCCTTTTCGATGGGTACCGCGGATTATGCAACACCCAGTATAGTTAAAACTCCAAAGTCACATCCGAAGACGTCGAACTCGACGTGATATTCGTTTCTAGCCGCGGTAAACTCCTGATCTGAATAAAGATTACGCATGAAGTCGCGGAGAATTACAAGTTCGAAAGGCACGGGGGATTTGCATACGCGACAAAGAGACTGGAATGAACGCGGAAAATCGTCCTCGGAGTTCGCATCAGCGAATCGCAATTTCACAGTAAAGTCTCGCGTTTGCCGCGTATTGTGCGAAGAAAGAAAGCTCACGCAGGGTTGTGGAGAGTGTGGCTAGTAATATTTACTTACGCGATCACGATACCTAACAGCTTTCGTCTCGTGGGATATTTCTTTGCGATAAGGCTCTTTGTAAACTTAAATTTCGGTACCTCGAATCCCTACTGATCTGTCAATTAATTAATAGTAAAATTTCCTCGACCAACCACATCTATAGAAATTGGGAGGAAATCAAAGACTCAAAAAACGAGGTACCAATTCTTAGACTCTGTCGAAACGGGGGGACGGGAGGCATTGTTTCGAGGCGTGTTTGTCGGGGAATTCGAGAGGAAGTCTGGCACGCGTGGCTCCGGGCGTCGTAGAAAGTCGGAAGAAGATTGAATAACCCGTGAAAAGGAAAGTGGCGGATTGTTACGGACAACATACCGAGGTTGTCCCGTTTTCGGAGTGGTCGCTTACATAAGAACAGACGAACTTTCACGTTGTACTCCGACCTCTCGTCGAGACGCCATCGACTTCTTAATGGCCGGAAGCAGCAGCGGCTTTGGGCAAATAAATCGAGGCTGCGGGAAGGTTTGCAGTCCGATTCATCGGAACGTCGTTGCACTTCCACGATCGGAGAAAGGCGTAAACGAGGAATTTTGAAATCACATCTCCTGACACTTTCTAAAGACACGTTTATCGACGTTCTTTCGATTTCCATTTACGCTCTTTCGTCGATCGTTAATGAATTTTGTAAAACAGCCTTCGATCGCATTAGCTTGTTTTCCCTTGCGCGACGGAATGTTTCCTCGTTGCGAACAGAGGCAACGATTTTTACTTTCTAAATGCTGGAATCTTGAGTAGAGTTACGATTAACACTAAACCTACCGACTCATGCATAGTCATTATTACCATGATCGGTCAGATGACCAATCGTTACCTTGTTCTCTTTTACAAGGTACTCCTGATGTCCCATTTTTAATTAAATAAACAATTTATAGTTCAGTTCCATGGCATACCAGACGTATGGTTAGTAGGAAGTGCTGAAACTTCTTTGGGTATGTAACGTCAAAGTAAACGTGAAAATAAACATAGAAGACAGCATAAATTATAGTAGTTGGTATAGTCATCGGATAGGGGATGAAATGCCCTTTAAAATGAGAGTTTGTACGAGTCGATAGCTTTATTAGTTCCGGAGATATGTCAATTTTTGTTTCAAGTCGAGCGTCAAAGTAAATTTCAAAATAAACATGGAAGACAGCATAAATTATAGTAGTTGGTATAGTCATTGGATAGGGGATGAAATGCCCTTTAAAATGAGAGTTTGTACTAGTCGATAGGACAATTAGTTCCGGAGATATGTCAATTTTTGTTTCAAGTCGAGCGTCAAAGTAAATTTCAAAATAAACATGGAAGACAGCATAAATTATAGTGGTTGGTATAGTCATCGGATAGGGGATGAAATGCCCTTTAAAATGAGAGTTTGTACGAGTCGATAGCTTTATTAGTTCCGGAGATATGTCAATTTTTGTTTCAAGTCGAGCGTCAAAGTAAATTTCAAAATAAACATGGAAGACAGCATAAATTATAGTAGTTGGTATAGTCATTGGATAGGGGATGAAATGCCCTTTAAAATGAGAGTTTGTACGAGTCGATAGCTTTATTAGTTCCGGAGATATGTCAATTTTTGTTTCAAGTCGAGCGTCAAAGTAAATTTCAAAATAAACATGGAAGACAGCATAAATTATAGTAGTTGGTATAGTCATTGGATAGGGGATGAAATGCCCTTTAAAATGAGAGTTTGTACGAGTCGATAGCTTTATTAGTTCCGGAGATATAGCGATTTTAATTTCAAGTCGATGCGGTGGCTAGTTACGGAGATATAAGGGTAGTTTACGTTTGATTGATATCAATGAACTCGCGCGCGCGTCAGTAGTAAACAGTGCGTAGTAAATTCTTGGAAATACTACGCCCGAAACTAGGTCACTCGGTCACGAGTCACGTACGAGACAAAGAGGTCCAGCGCGACGCGTCAGACGGAGACAGAGATAGTCAAATTAAGAAAAATACCCTTTTACATAAATTGCGATATCTCGAGAACGGATAGTCGGATCGACAAAAACCAAAAACCATTTTAAAGGGGAAGGTTTGCCGCCGCCAACAATGGCTTAATTATGGCAAAAGCACTAGTAGTTTCGGAACTGCACGCGTCTAAACTTTTAGTATTTTTAATGCGCGTCAATAGGCCTTCGTAAGGCGGAGAAAGCGTGGATAGCGGAATCTAAAAAATTACCTTTTACATAAATTACGATATCTCGAAAACGGTAAGTCGGATCGACAAAAACAAAAAACCATTTTAAAGGGGAGGCCTTGCCGCTTCTAACGGCGGTGCAAAAATGGATAAAGCACTAGCAGTTTCGGAACTGCACGCGTCCAAAGTTTTAGTATTTTTGATACGCGTTAATAGGCTTTTCTAAGACGGAGAGAGCGTAGATAGTGGGATTATAAAAATTACGATATCTCCAAAACGGAAAGTCGAATCGACAAAAATCGAAAACCATTTTAAAGAGGAAGCTTTGACACTTCTAATAATGGTTCAGTTACGAAGAAAACGTAAGTAGTTTCGGAGCTGTACGTGTTTAAAGTTTAATCATTTTTAATACCCCAGTGGAAACTGAATATTCTCTCCTTTCACCCTTCCTGTATATTTCCTATTTAACAAAACTCGTGTTTAAATTCGCTGCTTGCGAATTGCAATTCCGACAGATTCCAGGCGCTTTTTAAACTTCTGTTTCGAGTGAAATCTGATCGGAATATTCGAAAACGCTTCTATGCCTGCGTTACGAGACAAAATCCGCGGTCCATAAAATCCCGTGCAGCGTCGATCGATAACCGGGGTCGCGAAATATCAGCGAACGAGAAGTCCAGCGTCGAAAATCGCGGCGAGGTTTCGCAGAGCACAAACAAACCGATTCGATTCGCCACTCCGCATCGACCGAGTCAATATTTGGCCGGTTTAACATAACTTTGCTTTTAATCGGGGAGCAAAACGGCCCCCGATGGTCGCGCGGCCAGCTCGCCGCGCATTATCCAAATAATATGGCGAGCCGGCGTGAATCAGCCATCGTTTCGCGATCGTAAACGAAAATTGCGACATACGCCCGTGGTCTCCGTGGCGTCCAATTTGTTCGCGCGTTTTCAAAATTGCCAAGATTACTGCTTGCAGGGCGCATTGAGTCGTTCGAAAAGTTCGTGGGAATTTAAAATAAAATACACAAAGTAATAGCCTTCCTTCGTCTTTGGTAAACTCTTGTATTCCAGATATTACAACTTCTTTGCTTTCAAATCTGTCACTTTTAACCTTTTTCTTAGATTTCTATGTTGTAAAAGTGTCTTATCTCTCTCTGAAATTTGTGTCTAGATAAGAATTTTGTTCCTCTCTGTCAGGATGTTTTAAGTGAGTAGGAATGTTTGAACAAATAAAATTTGAAAGTTGTAGATAGAGAAATGAACTCTAGAGTTATATCCACACGTAATCGTAACCATTGATGATATCAATTTTCAAACAAAGGCATGTTCGTAAAAACAGTGTATCTTTAATAATAATTACACTGTTTTTCCACATTTTATTGTGCACGTATAAATATTGTAAACTAACGTAAACTAATATTGGGAATTAATTTACATTCAAACGGAATGGCTCGTTATAATTTTGGCAAAATTAACTGGCGAGGCGATCCGTAGCCGTCCAGTTCTAGAAAGTTGCCCGCCCCTGGGCATAGTAATGCGAAAATCGCGAAACGCGTGGCGTTTATGCACGCCATCCAATTTTCGATGACGTCCGGATCCACGATGCGCTGTCGACTCCGATATCGGACTCGACATTCGCAGCATCTGCATCCGTTTAGCGAGATATCGCGCTGACGTTTCTGTTATTCTACGCGAAGCACGCTTCAACCCTATGTGGATTGACGATCGAGACGAGCAAAATGGATTTCAGTATCACTACCTTAAGAAAATTGTGTAAATACTGTAGACTCTATCCAGAAAAAACTCAAAAGTAAACATTGTAACATTCATTGTTGAGCAAAATTCATAAATTCGATATATTCGTAAAAACTGAAATTATTATCTCAAGTAGAAGACAGTGGTATTATATTTAACACTAGATTCTAAACTTAACGTATAGGACTCATAAATATTATTTGTTAGCAATTTATGTCGAATTTAATTGATGTAATGATATGGATGTATCCTCTAATTAAAAGAAAAAACTGCATTTTAATGCAACTGTCAACGTAGCGAATTATAATAAAAATATGAGCAACGAGTGTCTGTAAACTTAGTGTTAAATACGTATCAGAATATTTTTTAATCGATTGAGATTTTTAAGAATTTCTGATCAAGAATATTTGATTTAACTCAGGTAACATTTTCTTATTTTGGGTACTAGCTTCACCTCTCTGTACGTTGGCGTACAATTAAGAATTACCCTGTATTGATCTAGGGGTGTAAACAAGAGATTAGCAGCGAGCGGATGTTTGGCTCTCGATTGGTGGCTCGAGGACGAAATGACCTATAGTATTCTTCCAAAGCGTCGCGTCTAATTGGCTGTAACGATCGTTTGCACGAAACTTTTCGTGAATCATTCTCAGTTTGTCGTCGAACGTCGAACAGCCTACTGGTCTGGAGAACTGCCAAATCTAGTAAGTAGAACTTATTTAACACTCCCAATTTTGTATTCCACTAGCTTAATATATCCTCAGATTTACTTAAAAGGTAATAGAAATTACATAACATTACAATTTTATATTAAATAATATTCTTCGTAATTCAAAAGCACAAGAGGAACTGTCAAATCTAGTAAGTGGAACTTATTGAACACTCCCAATTTTATACTCCACTATTCTTCAGCTTAATATATCCTCAGATTTACTTAAAAAGTGTTCAAATAGAAATTACATAACATTACATTACGGATACTCGTTGCGTACATTTTTATTCTAATTGGCTACGTTGACAGTTGCATTAAAATGCAGTTCTTCTGATTAGAGTATACATCCATACCATTACATCAATTCAACATAAATTGCTAACAAATAATATTTATGAGTCCTATGACGTTAAGTTTAGAATCTGAATGCGTCGAATTGGCGTGTACCGTAAATCTAGTGTTAAATAATATTCTTCGTAATTCAAAAGCATAAGAACTGTCAAATCTAATAAGTGGAACTTATTAATCCCTCCCAATTTTGTACTTCCCTACTCTTCAGCTTAATGTATCCTCAGATTTACTTGAAAGGTGTTCAAACAGAAATTACATAACATTACAATTTTATATTAAATAATATTCTTCGTAATTAAAAAGCACTGTCAATTTTTCCACATGTTTATCGACCTTCCGCGACTCGAGCTTGCGTCGACTAATCGATTGTGGTGCTCGCGTTACTGCTAATCGAAAGTAAGAAGAGAGTGAAAGTGGCGGGGCGAAGCTCGAACGATGAAAGTGGATGTTCCGTGTGTACGGAGTCGCTGTAAAAGTTGTAACGTCAGAGCGCGAAACCGCTGGATCATCGTGAGTTACGAATGATCGCGTCAATCATTCGGCCGGAATACATCGTAAACGTTTAACGGCATAATTGCTGTACCTTCGGTTATAGTCTGTCGTTCGTTTCTTTCGTACGGCTGAAGGCGAAACGGTCTACGAAACGTCCCACATAAATTTCGAAACCTCCGTTGCGAAGCACGGCAGCGCCAACGTCTTTCGGTCGCTAACGAATGGCCGAATCGTGATGATTAGGGTCGGAATTCCTCGCTGGTTACGATTTTACGCGGGGCATAAAGTGGAATATTTATCGCCTTGAAAAATAGAATCAGAAAAGAGGAAATTATAGGCTCGAGGAATCTTGGAAACGGTGTTGCACATTATTAAATTCGGCAAACACGAAGTAAATAAATCCATTCCGGAGAAATTCTAATAACGAACAGCTTTCTTTTTTACGTACATTATTTGTTTCCTGACACACGGAATTTGCATCGTTCTCGAAACAGCGGTTTTTAAAGGTCGTTTTACGGTCCACTTTCACTTTCGACTTTCGACTTCCATCGCCAGTAAGGCGAGCGAAGCAATTAAACACGCTCGACGCAAGCTCGAACCGCGAAAGGTTCATAAACGTTTTGATTCATGATAATTCTTTATAAGGGTACTAACGAATCTTGTTCTCTTTCGAAATATAAAGCATCGTGGTCTGAAATCGTTCAAAATTAGCTGTATTAACGATATAAAATATCTTTGTCTCGATTAGAAGAATGTCTGCTATTTAGTTCAATTAACAAAGGCAAGGCTAACGTGCAGCTTGAATAATAACGATTTGTCGTACATGGTGTCCGTCAGGTAGCATGGATGAACACAATGTCAAGTACGCGTTTGTCGGCGATTTCGACACGTCCATAAATAAATAATGTCGGCGAAAGTCTATGTCAATGAAACAGTGTCAATGAGAATATTGTCGGCGATGTCAAGGTAAACCCTTGCGAAATAACTCTCGAGTGGACGCTCATAAATTAACAATTTCTCGAAATTCTCCTCGTCTGATAACAAACAATATCATTACCTGATCAAGTTCAGCAATGATCGCTCCATCTCGCTCAGCTGGTCCTGATGGACGAACGAGGTCAGTTCGCAGATCAGTTTAGGCAGACAGGCAGTCTTGATCGTCGCCATCATTCGGGCGCGTCGCAACATTGCTGGAAAATGATCGACAAACATGAGCGATTAACGTTTTACTGCGTGACGGATGCATTTTGACGGGAATAGATATCGTGGTCTCTCGTAGAAAGATCAAGGTCAGCGGATCAATCGGCCCCCAATTAAGCTCGCGAGATCCATGGTAACTGATCTACGAATTTCCAGGCTGATCGAATTCGCCATCGAATTAATTTCTATTCCGGTAGGAGGATAATTGAATTGCACGATCAAAGAGAAAAGCTCGACGACACGTAGCCACGGTAACAGGAACAATTTTGTTTCGATTAGACTCAATTACACGTGCAAATTCACGTGGAACTTTTCCCAAGCCCCGAGCCCGCTGTTTCATTTTATTCTCCAGTTTCCTACCCGGCGTTTCGGCATTCTTTTCCCTCGCGATCCCGCCAACAGATGATGAAATTAAGGAACCGTGCTTTGTTCCGCGGCTACGGCTACGCCTGGACGCGAAATTCTACGGCGCTGTCGAGTCTATTAAGAATTTAATATTAATCAATTTAGTCCTTAACGCGCTGGAACAGGAAACGTTCGTAATTTTTTCGAAGTTGATTTAACGTACGTGTTTTAATTTTGCAAAGTTTCAGTCATTTAACTTTCGCGTTTTCGAGTTTCCGTTTCAGTATTAATTTGGTTACAGAATGTTCACAGACGTATATTTAATGTAGATGAATAAGAAAACAATGTTAATGGGGGATTCCAGAGGGCAAAATAAGATGGAAATCAAGGATACTACTTTGTTAATGGAGGCTCCGTTAAAAAGTTATTAACAATTAAATTCAAAAATTTCAAATCGTTCTGGAAAAATTATTTTTGGTTGCAGGTGTTAATTATAAGCATTTTTGGTGAATAGACATACCCCTGAAATCCTATCCATTTTCGAGAAAAAAATTCAAGTAGATACTGAAATTTTTAGACGAAATTAAACAATTTCAAATCATACTAAAAAAATTATATTTAGTTACAGGGGTCAATTACAATCATTTTTGGTCATTATACATACCCCTGAAATCCTACTCAGTTTCGAGATAAAAATTCATTACTGAAAATATAATATGAGGCCAGAAATGGTTCCTCGAAATTTTATTCATATCTTTAAAATGTCATAACTTCTGAACGGATTGGACGATTTTAATGTTCAAAAAAGCAAACTGCGCGTATTTTAGTGAAGAATATGTAGAAATTCTAAAAATATTCAATAAGTTGGTTCTTAACCTCGCAAAATGAGAAAAACCCTATAAAAATGGTCCAATTTTCAAACAGCCATAACTCCTACAATAGTGAATATATTTCAATGAAACTTTTTTCTGAGATAGAGCTCATGGGTACCTACGAAAAAGTATTAGACAACTTTTCTGTAGGATGTCAAATAAAACTATAAAAAATGAAAAACTAATTTTTAAGAAAAATCGACAAGGGGGGGGGTAAATGCCTAAATTTTTCGACGAAAAAAAAATTTTCCAAATCGTTCTAAAAAAATTATTTTCGATTGTTGGGGTCAATTACAATCATTTTTGGTCAATAGACATACCCTCGAAATCCTACTCACTTTCCAGAAAAAAATTCAGTACCCTTGAAACTTTAAACGTTAATAACTTTTTAACGAAGCTTCCATCAACAAATTAGTATCCTTGATTTTCATCTTATTTTGGCTCCTAGAATCTCCTATTAAAATTTTTCCCAGGAGTGGCCGAACACCCTGTATAATAGGTGTAAAGAATTTTAGTTTATTTAAAAAGTTGTAAAAATATGATGGGGACAGGAATTTTAATTGATAATTGGATGCTTTTCCTTCGAATAAAATCATTATTCATTATTTACGAATAAGTATGAAGGATCGATACGTTATTCCAGCAAAATATGCTCGACTCTGACGCACTGTTTTTATTACTCGAACCGTACATTGTTTTCTCATAAATCGATTACATAAAGTTTTCTCATTGGTTCGATGCAAAAGTGCATATTGAAATTGTATTCGTTATGTAATATCGATGACTCTAATTACGGATATCAGGTACACAATGCGATTTATAAACACATTCCATTCAGTTCGTGTTCTATTTGCGTCTCGAGTGCTCTTGCTTTCTACATTTTGCTTGTTAACTTTTCAGATACAATCAGTTTGAAACACGTCGTAATGAGGGTTTCTAACAACGAGAAAGTTGATACGTTCGGTATGAAGTTAAAATTAATAGTGACTGTGCGAGTGCAATACCCAAATTGCATAATGCATGAAACGAACTTTGTATTATCATAATACAAAGTGCATAAATTCCCAATATTTTTGCTTCAAAAAAGAACTGTAGCTTGTCAGAATTTCTGATAAACAAATCCTCGGGTATAAAGCAAGGCAACAGACGATGCTTTAGATGAGAAGAACCGTAATAATTTAAAAGAAATACTTCCTAGTAGAAATTGGTATTGTTTTAACGATAAAAATCGTTAGGATGGTCGTGAAAAAGTTAGCTCGCGGAGTTGTACTTTGTTTGATCGCGGTAAAAGTCGTAGAGACGCGAATGGATCAAAGAGGTCAACCCGAGCGAGTGAACGCGCAAAATCTCGAATCGCGAACGGAGCAGAGCAGCTTGTGAACGTCGAAGCTCGTCCGTGGCTTTCGAAATGCATTTTCTATACCAGCGAACTGGTTTCCCGAGGTCGAAGCGACCACACGCGGCCAAACTCGTCCCGATGGAGTGGCAAACGCATCGAAACGAGTCTCCAGACTCGCGATCAACACGGACGAGCATTGATCCTCGAACGACCGACATTTTTGACCCATATTTTATTCAACCTTTATCGCACGACCAAGCAACCTTCGTTCAACGGGAAATATAAACAACAGAAACGCACTATCTAGATACCTTTTGTTTATATCTCCAAATGCATCAACGATTTAAAAATTTGTTCGTTCTATACAAATTCAAAAATGTATTTTTGGTAACAGAAACGTCAAAAGGCTACAGGGTAGGTGTGATCGATTTCTTGTTGTCCAGAATAAAAGAATATAATCGGATTCGACAGGTGTGCCGTGGAATTTTTCAGCAGCCACGTGTGTTTCCGTTGCGACAAATGATATTGCGTCGCGCGACGCGATTACGCAATGCTCGTGACGAAAATATGCAACTTGATGGCGTTTACGAGCCGCATAAAATTTATGGACAAGCAACGCGATTCGTTAAACTGTAAAAAAAAACTCGTCACTGGTTCAAGCTAGTAGAAACAAGCTCTGACAATCCTAACAGCTGATCGAATATCCAGAAAGAGGTTTCTCATTTATCGAACGGACTCGAATATCAATCGAACGTGCGCCTAGAAACGAGACTTCGGAAAAGTTCAGTCGAAGCCGAGGTCGACTGCTCGCAGCACTAATTGGCCGGATGAAAACAAGCGTGGCTGTTTGCACAGAATGTTGGCAAACCTGTCCGGCTACTCTCGATGCGGTTCTAGATTCTCGGAGCATATGTTCGACCAGCGAGACCACCTTTTCTTTCACGATCGAAATAACGCGAAAGACGTCGAAGATCTATAAACAATGTCGAGGTGTACGAGGCTTTTTTACGTACATAATCTACGTCCCCAGCATAGCGATACTATTAGTCACCTGCTCGTTGACGTATGATGTAATTGGAACGATTTATCTATTCAATGTTTTTGTCTCTGGTCTTCTTTGAAACAATTCGATTGACCACCACACGGAGAATGTTTCATGTTCGAGTTTAATTCAAGCAAGCTTTAGACCTAAAAATTTCTACTCAGTCGACAGAGACAACCTTCTCCAAAATTCAGATCACTAAAATTCAAAAAGAATCGTTGCAAGCTATGGATCTAAAAATTTCTACCCAGTCAACACAACCTTCTCCAAAATTCAAGTCACTAAAATTCAAAAAGAATTGTTCACTTAGACGTTACACGTGGAGTTCCATGTTGTAAACTTTGCCCCTAAAAATTTCTACCCAGTCAACAGAGACAATCTTTTCCAAACTTCAAGTGACTCGAGATTTATTTCGATTTCACCCCCATTTCTCGCGTTCCACCATTCCATTTCTCTTACCGAGTTCTTTCTCGTCTTCCTTCTTGGACGTGAGCGGTATCCTGTCGCGCATAGTGTCCCTTGGCGGGCCCTCCGGGCCCTTGACCGTCTGCGTGACGTTCCGTTCGGACGTTTTGCCGAATATCGTGGCTACCAGGTAACTGTAGTCCCCGGCGAACACCAGAAACATCCCTAGGAATATCACCAGACGCACCGTGCTCGTGTCCATGACCATGTCGACGTTACGTACGGCGTGAAAACGTCGCGTCTGCACCGATCGACGATCCTCGATTCACTGGCGGCCTCCTGGCCGATTCAGAGACTGGATCTGGACGCCGGGACTGGGTCTGGCTTTTGAACTTTAATCCTCCGCGAGCGACTCCGCACCTACACGCGTGAATAGGTGCAATTAACGGAACTGCAGCGTCACGGTTGTACGGTGGGTCGCGGTTCGATTTAAATTAGACGCGACGGATGGCGTCGCGGTATCGAGCCCGGGGCCGATTTAATTACCATCGACTAAGCAGCTTTCGACCAACGGAGGAATTTTTAAGCTGGGATCATCGCACTACAATTTCATCGCGAGCTTCTCCACACTGCATGCAATGTGTTCGAAGTGTCTAAATTAATAAGTAGACTTAAATAATAGAGCAATTTTTGTTTAGGTTGTGTTATTGCAATTTTATTTCGAGCTCTGATCGATATTTGTTGTTCGAAAAATTGAATTTCGAGGACCATGCATATTTTTAAAAGCAGCATGCATGCAATGATTGGTATTTACTGTTCGTGGGGAGTCTCGAATAAGTGTCTAAATTAATAAGTAGACGTAAATAATAGAGGAATTTTTATTTAGGTTCTGTTATTGCAATTTTATTTCGAGCTCTGATCGATATTTGTTGTTCGAAAAATTGAATTTCGTGGACCATGCATATTTTTAAAAGCAGCATGCAATTTCGTGATCGGTATTTATTGTTCAGTGGAGTCTCTAAGAACAACTTGGAATAAGTGTCTAAATTAATAAGTAGACGTAAATAATAGAGCAATTTTTGTTTAAGTTGTTTTATCGCAATTTTATTTCGAGCTCTGATCTATGTTTATTATTCGAAAAATTGAATTTCGAGGACCATGCATATTTTTAAAAGCAGCATGCAATTTCGTGATCGGTATTTATTGTTCAGTAGAGTCTCTAAAAACAACTTGGAATAAGTGTCTAAATTAATAAGTAGACTTAAATAATAGAGGAATGTTTATTTAGGTTGTTTTATCTCAATTTTATTTCGAGCTCTGATCGATGTTTATTGTTCGAAAAATTGAATTTCGAGGATCATGCATATTTTTAAAAGCAGCATGCATGCAATGATCGGTATTTACTGTTCGTGGGGAGTCTCGAATAAGTGTCTAAATTAATAAGTAGACGCAAATAATAGAGGAATGTTTATTTAGGTTGTTTTATCTCAATTTTATTTCGAGCTCTGATCGATATTTATTGTTCGAAAAATTGAATTTCGAGGACCATGCATATTTTTAAAAGCAGCATGCATGCAATGATCGGTATTTACTGTTCGTGGGGAGTCTCGAATAAGTGTCTAAATTAATAAGTAGACTTAAATAATAGAGGAATTTTTATTTAGGTTGTGTTATTGCAATTTTATTTCGAGCTCTGATCTATGTTTGTTGTTCGAAAAATTGAATTTCGTGGACCATGCATATTTTTAAAAGCAGCATGCAATTTCGTGATCGGTATTTATTGTTCAGTGGAGTCTCTAAGAACAACTTGGAATAAGTGTCTAAATTAATAAGTAGACGTAAATAATAGAGCAATTTTTGTTTAAGTTGTTTTATCGCAATTTTATTTCGAGCTCTGATCTATGTTTATTATTCGAAAAATTGAATTTCGAGGACCATGCATATTTTTAAAAGCAGCATGCAATTTCGTGATCGGTATTTATTGTTCAGTAGAGTCTCTAAAAACAACTTGGAATAAGTGTCTAAATTAATAAGTAGACGTAAATAATAGAGGAATGTTTATTTAGGTTGTGTTATTGCAATTTTATTTCGAGCTCTGATCTATGTTTATTGCTCGAAAAATTGAATTTCGAGGACCATGCATATTTTTAAAAGCAGCATGCAATTTTGTGATCGGTATTTATTGTTCAGTAGAGTCTCTAAAAACAACTTGGAATAAGTGTCTAAATTAATAAGTAGACGTAAATAATAGAGGAATTTTTATTTAGGTTGTTTTATCGCAATTTTCGAGTTCTGATCGATATTTATTGTTCGAAGAATAGAATTTCGTGGACCATGCATATTTTTAAAAGCAGCATGCATGCAGTGTTATGATCGGTATTTACTATTCGGTGGAGTCTCGAATAAGTGTCTAAATTAATAAGTAGACGTAAATAATACAGCAATTTTTGTTCAGGTTGTGTTATTGCAATTTTATTTCGAGCTCTGATCGATATTTGTTGTTCGAAAAATTGAATTTCGAGGACCATGCATATTTTTAAAAGCAGCATGCATGCAATGATCGGTATTTAATGTTCGTGGGGAGTCTCGAATTAGTGTCAAAATTAATAAGTAGACGTAAATAATAGAGGAATTGTTATTTAGGTTGTGTTATTGCAATTTTATTTCGAGCTCTGATCGATATTTGTTGTTCGAAAAATTGAATTTCGTGGACCATGCATATTTTTAAAAGCAGTATGCATGCAATGTTGTGATCGGTATTTACTGTTCGGTGGAGTCTCGAATAAGTGTCTAAATTAATAAGTAGACGTAAATAATAGAGGAACTTTTATTTAGGTTGTTTTATCGCAATTTTCGAGCTCTGATCGATATTTATTGTTCGAAAAATTGAATTTCGATGACCATGCATATTTTTAAAAGCAGCTTGAATATTCAGTGGTGTATAATTGCCCAGAACGCGGTAAATATAGATCGTTGAATAATTAACATTTACTGAGAGCGTAATTTTAAGTTTGAGTACCTTTTTTCCAATTTAGTTCGAAACTCTTTTGAACAGGAGGCTCGATACACACGACGATCGAAATTTCCTATTCAGAGGACCATATTACGGTTACTATTCTCGAAGAACAGTTTAAGCCGTCGTTCAACGCCGAATAATTATCTAGATCGCATAAAATCTTAACTTTGTTAATTACGAACGATTAAATAGCTTTTAACGATGGAGGGAAGTTTGAAGCCAGATTATCCTATATCAATTTTATCTCGAGTTCCTCTTTCTAACTTCGTTACTCTTCGCCATCGACATTTATTATTCAGATTTCCCGGAACAGTTTTCCAAATCGCGGCGAATTTCGACTCGATTAATTACGCTATTAAGCCATTAATATAAATAACTTTTACAAAAATTCTTTCAATGTTTGTTGAAGAAATGCGGTAGTGACCGTATAAATATCTAAGAAATAGTTAATGATTTTGGATCATAGAATACAATTCAAGTTTATGTAATCAGAGCAGTGGGTTAACAAAGAGAGAGTAATTATGAAGACAAATTACCTTGACCCGATTTAAGCTGAAGCTTCTCTTTCGAACTCGAGACCCGATATCGTGATCGACACTAATTATTTAATTAATCATCTATGTTTGACCATTATATCCGCCATGGAGAAATGGTAGTATTTTGTGTTACTAAAGTTATATTCGTCATGCGTAAAATTAAGCTACCATTTGCTGTTTGAATCGTAATTTAAGCAGAAGCTAAAATATATTCGTAAATTTCAATATGTTTAGAATCTTCGGAGGTCAAAACGAAATAACGACTGATGGCGGATAATGACTAAGAAAGATTCAAAACGATCATTCAACGTCGAGTATCTGTTCGGATAATTATACCTCGGCCGTTTTAACGAGAAAGGTTAAAAAGCTATCAACAGGGAAATGAATTGCAAATCTCGCTACTTTCCATTCTGTTTCTAATATTTCTTTCAAACTGGATTTATCGAGCCCGTAAACTGCTCCTCTGCACAGGTAAAAATATCTCGCGTAAAAGTACCACAGAAAAACTAGAAAAGTTTCAGAAAAATCGGGAATAAGGTTATTTAATCACACTCAAATCTTTTTGTTAATTAAATTATATTCACCACTAAATCAATCATGAAATATGTACCTTTTCCAAATTTGTCTAGAATTGTTTACTCCTGTCTCTTACAATCCTCAAAAAATGAATCTTAAACTTAGTTTTGCCTATAATAATCGCGTGATGTCCTCGAATATTCTGTCTCGAGATTCATTAATTAAATACAGGGTGTCCCACTAATCGTAGCAGAATAAGAAAGGGGGCAGTCTAACGGTACTGGACAGCTGCTTAATTTACACGAGAACGTTTGACACAGTGGTCCCAAAAAACTCAGATCGCCGGACGTCGATTCCAGGCCTCGAATACCGATTCGCTGTTCGTCGGATAATTTTTCTATTTATATTCCGTCGCGATTCTGTCTGGAGATCCGTTGTGCAAACGTTCGCAAGGAGAATACGCGAGTTACGCAACAGCCCCACGGTGCACCGCCTTAACCCAATTTTCCCGAATACGGTTACGCGTACCGAAACAATACCTACTCGTGAGAACCAAAAAGACCAGCGCCCGCGAACAAAACCGCGTCTGCGTTTGGTACGCCTTCGAGCAGGCGAAGAAGACGGTTGCAGCGAAACTTTCGATCTCCGTTCACTTCCACTTTCTTCGAACCGCCTCGAACGTCGTCCTCGTGGATCTCAAGGGACGCTCCAGGTCACACGGTAACCGAAACTGGATCGCGCGAAGGCATCGATCGAACTATAATCTCTCGAAGAATCCTCGAAATCTCGAGACTTTCGTGTATAATTCTATCTCTGCGCACTTTTGGAAGATCCCAGGAGCTTGGATCCCACTGTCACTGGCACAGAAGTAATCCAGGTGTCTCGTGGATCGGTGTAGATCGGTTCGAACGAGTTGGAGGTGTACGAGGTGCACGAGCGTCGCGAATTTCGACGGTGTCGCGTCGTGAGCGTCTCGACGGAGGAATTCACAGACGCTGCCGCGGCCTGGCGTCGTCGTGGAATGACTGTGAATGATTCGAAACCACGGCGGCGGGCCTAACGAGTTGTCAGTGAAAGTTGGACACTCGCCCGCTACTCGCCGCGATTCGATCGGGCCGATCTCGTGCCGCGCCTTGCGAGCGAGCGTGCAGATACGGGAACTGGTGCAACCGTCGTGTATATCCTTACAAACAAATAATATCTAACGCTCAACAAATTGAAACACGTAAATAACTGCGCCACAAACTAGTACGGTATCGGTGTAATCATGTAAATATATAATTCAATTACTCAACTATCGTTCAAGAAAATGAAATACACGAATAACTGCGCCACAAATGAGTGCAGTTCGTTAAACTTCGATCCACATATAATCACGAAAATATATAACTCAATTATTCAACTATCGTTCAAGAAAATGAAACACACGAATAACTGCGCCACAAAGGAGTGCAGTTCGTTAAACTTCGATCTACATCGGTGTAATCGTGAAAATATATAATTCGATTACTCAACTATCGCTCAACAAATTCACACTGATAAATAATTACACCACAAAGGAATGCAGTTTGTTAAACTTCGATCCACATATAATCACAAAAATATATAATTCGATTACTCAACTATCGTTCAACAAATTGAAACACACGAATAATTACACCACAAAGGAGTGCAGTTTGTTAAACTTCGATCCACATATAATCACAGAAATATACAGGGTGTTCGGCCACGCCTGGGAAAAGTTTAAATAGAGGATTCTGGAGGCCAAAATAAGACGAAAATCAAGAATACCAATTTGTTGATGGAGGCTTCGTTAAAAAGTTAATAATTAAATTCAAAAATTTCACATCGTTCTGGAAAAATTATTTTCAATTGCGGGGGTCAATTACAATCATTTTTCGTGAACAGACATACCCCTGAAATCCTACTCAGTTTCGAGAAAAAAATTCATTACTGAAAATATAATGTGAGGCCAGAAATGGTTCCTCGAAATTTCATTCATATCTTTAAAATATCATAACTTCTGAGCGGATTGGACGATTTTAATGTTTAAAAAAGCAAACAACGCGTATTTTGATGGACAATATGTAGAAATTGCAAAAATATTCGAAAAGTTGTTCTTTAACCTCGTAAAATTAGAAAAACCCTATAAAAATGGTCCAATTTTCAAACAGCCATAACTCCTACAATAGTGAATATATTTCAATGAAACTTTTTCCCGAAGTAGAGCTTATGGGTACCTACAAAAAAGTATTAGACAACTTTTCTGTAGCACGTCAAACAAAATTACTAAAAATCAAAAACGAATTTTTAAGAAAAATCGACAAGGGGTGCCTAAATTTTTCGACGAAAAAAAAATTTTTCAAATCGTTCTAAAAAAATTATTTTCAATTGTGGGGGTCAATTACAATTATTTTTGGTCATTATATATACCCCCGAAATCCTACCCACTTTCCAGAAAAAAATTCAAGTAGATACTGAAATTTTTAGACGAAATTAAAAAATTTCAAATCATACTAAAAAAATTATATTAAGTTACAGGGGTCAATTACAATCATTTTTGGTCATTATACATACCCCCAAAATCCTACTCAGTTTCGAGAAAAAAATTCCTTACTGAAAATATAATTTCTGGAAAGAAATGTCTGCCCGAATTTTCTTGCGAATCTTTAAAGCGTCATAACTTCTGAACGGGTTGGACAATTTTAGTGTTCAAAAAAGCAAACGACGCGTATTTTAGTGAAGAATATGTAGAAATTGCAAAAATATTCGAAAAGTTGTTCTTTAAGCTCGTAAAGTTAGAAAAACCCTATAAAAATGGTCCAATTTTCAAACAGCCATAACTCCTGCAATAGTAACTAGATTTCAATGAAACTTTTTCCCGAAGTAGAGCTCATGGGTACCTACAAAAAAGTATTAGACAACTTTTCTGTAGCGCATCAAACAAAATTACTAAAAATGAAAAACAAATTTTTAAGAAAAATCGACAAGTGTTACTCAACTATCGCGCAACAAATTGAAACTCGTAAATAATTACACCAAAAAGGAGTGCAGTTTGTTAAACTTCGATCCAGATCAGTATAATCAATCGCAAAAATATATGATTTAAATATCGAACGAAGTTTATAATTCCCACTGACAGAAAGAGCTCATAAAAAGTACCCTAAAATATATTTTTCGATCTAGCCTTCGAGCGCGAATTAAAAAGCGTAGCTTCCACGACGTTTCACTTTTGTATTCAGTTGGACGAAGTAAACAGAATTAATATCCTTCCATAATAGTTATGCAAGATCGTTTATACTTTTTTTCAATTCCTCGAGGCCACGTTCCAGTTTTTATGCGCAACCTTGCAGTTTCTTTCCTCCGCCATACTGAAGTTAACAGTTACAACAAATCGATCTCAAAATTTTCAAGTTTGAAATTCTTTCTCCAAGATGATACTTGGATAGCATATTTAAAATAAAAAATACCAGAATTCTCTAACCGTCAAAATTTTCCCCGTTTTCAGAACAAAGTCGTGATTTAGCGTGGCGTACGTGCGCGGAACAAAGAGAATCATTTCGTGGCGGCCAGTTTCCTCAAGGACAGTGATATGAGCGCGTCCGGATCAGACCTGAGTCGCGCTTAACGTTAATAAATTCTTTTATGTACGGTTAATCGGGTGCAATTACTCGTTCGCCTTGAGAGACTCTCACTTTTGCGCGCGGGGACGCAGAATTGGCTTCTCGTTCCGCGATATTGCAATATCGTTACGTTTATTACGTTGGTGAACCCTGTGACGTGTAAACCGCGAAAATTCGCGTCCAGCAATTACGGTGATTACGGGGCTTTGGACGGAGAAAGCCTTTTCACCGTTCGCGACCAAAACCACTTTCCTCCGTTTCCACTTTTGTTTTCTCTGTTTATCGCTCGTCCCGGGTGACATTTTCACCGCGAGTGGGGGAACTCTTCGACCTCATAAGGCAAGCTCTATGCTCGCTAAACGCGAGCAAACGAATGCACCCAAATGAAACACAGGTAACACGAAATAATTATTTAATAATTAATCTCGAGGCGACAGATTGATCCAATATTAATTTTAGTGTCTAAAGAGGATCCAGAAAGGGGAGATTGTAATAATTTAACCCTTGACAAAGGGTTAATAATCGTTAAAAATACATTTCTGAGTGTTCCAGAGGAATGTTTGTTAGTATTTACGGTGCTACGTAAACGCTTGTTTCTATCGAGAATACGGAAACGCAATGAACGTCATTGCGTCGTTTGGTTCGCAGGAGCGACGTCTGCTTTAATCAGCAGCGTCGAGCATAGTAAACAAGCGTTACGCGTATCGTTACATTGCGAAAAAGGCGCGATAACGAGAAGCGCTTCGGGATCTCTGGGAAAGTGCATTTGCATGCACGTGACGATGTCGGTGTCATTAATTAGCGCGTCTGACATATGGCCCCATTTCGTGTTTCTATACTCTGTTCCCTCGTCCGTGTACTTGCAAATTAATCGGCGCGTTTGTAACGAGCATTGTAACAACGACTTCCGCGAGTTGCGTCTAACAATTGGATATCATTTGGCTTCGAAAAGAAGATTCAAGCTCCTCTAATTATAATTTTTGCTCGCTCTGAAATCACGAGATTCCTTTGAATTGAAATTGATAAATTAACCTTTCGAATCGCCTGAAATGCTTAAAAATTCGCGTAAAGTGTACGAGAGATTGTTCCAGATTTCTATTAAGTAAACACCTGAAACATTGTAGAATAGGCTGATTGTTTCTCAACTCGCGTGCGTGGTTAATTAACTAAAGAGGTTAATTAAGAAAAGAATAACACGTGTTTCGCTGCTGCTACGAAATTTATTAGGAGTTGTGCATGTAAAAGTCTGTTGTTTAAAGTTATTCCTTTGAGAAAATCGTCGCCAGGTCCAACAGGGATTTGGTAAACGGCGTGACGTTCCTCAGCGATTCCTTGAACAGCTTCCTGGTGATCGCGCCATTGGAAAATTTTCCGCGTCTTCTCCTCTTGTCCTGATAATCGCCGCTGCAGACAACTCTGTTTCCACCTTAAATCACAAAACGGAAATGCATTCAAATAATTTCTTCCAAAATCTTTCGAAACGAAATAAACGCAATTAAAAATTTAACGAAGGACTGATACACAAATTCTTGGACGGTTCTTGAATATATTAAATAAATAGTAAATTAATATACCATGGGAGATGAAACTTTCCTCCATCGAGAAACACCGATTAAGTAGATGCATAAACTTGGAAACTTTGTTTAGAATATTGATTGAATAGGAAAGTTATGTAGGAACATGGTGGAATATAAATTAGAGTTTAATAACTCGGCGTAAAGAGACTCCATATATTATAAATCTAGGATCGGTGTTAAAATTAACGTGGATGCGGATTAGGAAACACATTAATTACGAGTACGCGTGTAAACGTGCTCTCGATTGTCTTGTACGACATGAACAGATGGAAATAGACTGCCCCGCGAATAATATACGTACTCTGGCGTGTAATATCGTGTAAACTTTCTACCGATCGACGTTCGAATCGACGATACCTCAAACCGGTGAAAGTAACTGCTAACAAAGTAAATACTAGGAATGCATAGGCGATGATATGGCGGTAAATAATTAGGACAACACGCATACTGCGATTATTCATTCCGTGATAAACCCCGAACTGACGATAGATATATTCGATTTCACTCAATTTCTCATTTCACGTCATTTAAACACCTGTTATGGTGTTCTTTCAACCTTTGCATTCTGGAGCCTCTAAATCGTCGTGGATCAAAATTTTATTAGAGCTAGACTGCGAATCTTTATACAAATTCATACATTTATTGATAGGATTAGTGAAATGGGAGCTTCGTAAAGGGTTGTTTCAACCCCTGAGTATAATAATTCATTTCTTACTTGTTTCTTATATTTTTGCATATTAAGTGCATTCTGCAATTTTTTGAAACACGATTAAAGCCTGCATAGCTCTTTCTACAAAACGAGAATAAGATTTTCGGGAAAACATCTGAATTTCTCGAGTCCTTTTGAGTGAAATTTCGATTATAGTAAATTTGCATATTAAGTGCATTCTGTAATTTTTTGAAACACGATTAAAGCTTGCATAGCTCTTTCTACAAAACGAGAATAAGATTTTTGGGAAAACATCTGAATTTCTCGAGTCCTTTTGAGTGAAATTTCGATTATAGTAAATTTGCATATTAAGTGCATTCTGTAGTTTTTTAAAACTCGATTAAAGCTTGCATAGCTCTTTCTACAAAACGAGAATAAGATTTTTGGGAAAACAGCTGAATTTCTCGAGGCTTTTTGAGTGAAATTTCGATTATAGTAAATTTGCATATTAAGTGCATTCTGTAATTTTTTGAAACACGATTAAAGCTTGCATAGCTCTTTCTACAAAACGAGAATAAATTTTTTGGGAAAACATCTGAATTTCTCGAGGCTTTTTGAGTGAAATTTCAATTATAGTAAATTTGCATATTAAGTGCATTCTGTAATTTTTTGAAACACGATTAAAGCTTGCATAGCTCTTCCTACAAAACGAGAATAAGATTTTTGGGAAAACATCTGAATTTCTCGAGGCTTTTTGAGTGAAATTTCGATTATAGTAAATTTGCATATTAAGTGCATTCTGTAGTTTTTTGAAACACGATTAAAGCTTGCATAGCTCTTCCTACAAAACGAGAATAAGATTTTTGGGAAAACATCTGAATTTCTCGAGTCTTTTTGAGTGAAATTTCGATTATAGTAAATTTGCATATTAAGTGCATTCTGTAATTTTTTGAAACACGATTAAAGCCTGCATAGCTCTTTCTACAAAACGAGAATAAGATTTTCGGGAAAACATCTGAATTTCTCGAGTCTTTTTGAGTGAAATTTCGATTATAGTAAATTTGCATATTAAGTGCATTCTGTAATTTTTTGAAACACGATTAAAACTTGCATAGTTTTTCCTACAAAACGAGAATAAGATTTTCGGGAAAACATCTGAATTTTTCGAGTCCTTTTGAGTGAAATTTCGATTATAGTAAATTTGCATATTAAGTGCATTCTGTAGTTTTTTGAAACACGATTAAAGCTTGCATAACTCTTTCTACAAAATGAGAATAAGATTTTTGGGAAAACATCTGAATTTCTCGAGTCCTTTTGAGTGAAATTTCGATTATAGTAAATTTGCATATTAAGTGCATTCTGTAATTTTTTGAAACACGATTAAAGCTTGCATAGCTCTTCCTACAAAACGAGAATTAGATTTTTGGGAAAACATCTGAATTTCTCGAGTCCTTTTGAGTGAAATTTCGATTATAGTAAATTTGCATATTAAGTGCATTCTGTAATTTTTTGAAACACGATTAAAGCTTGCATAGCTCTTTCTACAAAACGAGAATAAGATTTTTGAGAAAACATCTGAATTTCTCGAGGCTTTTTGAGTGAAATTTCGATTATAGTAAATTTGCATATTAAGTGCATTCTGTAATTTTTTGAAACACGATTAAAGCTTGCATAGCTCTTTCTACAAAACGAGAATAAGATTTTTGGGAAAACATCTGAATTTCTCGAGGCTTTTTGAGTGAAATTTCAATTATAGTAAATTTGCATATTAAGTGCATTCTGTAATTTTTTGAAACACGATTAAAGCTTGCATAGCTCTTCCTACAAAACGAGAATAAGATTTTTGGGAAAACATCTGAATTTCTCGAGTCCTTTTGAGTGAAATTTCGATTATAGTAAATTTGCATATTAAGTGCATTCTGTAATTTTTTGAAACACGATTAAAGCTTGCATAGCTCTTCCTACAAAACGAGAATAAGATTTTCGGGAAAACATCTGAATTTCTCGAGTCTTTTTGAGTGAAATTTCGATTATAGTAAATTTGCATATTAAGTGCATTCTGTAGTTTTCTGAGAATTTAAATTTCCCACGAACACAGTCTAATTATAACATACATTAAACTAACAATGACAATGAATTAAATGGAAAGGGAGCACTTTGAGTTTTCAAAAGCTACTTCGAAATTGCTAATCACGTGTATTGAAAAATGTTCACAGAGTGCAGAGGGTTGAAGAGCGCTGTAACTCGAGAAATACTCACGTCGAGGAACCATGGATTCCGAGGAAGCCTCCACCGACGCGTTATTGCTTGAATCCGAGTTTTGGTGGCGGAGTTGCAGCTGTTGCAACCGCGGGAGACGGACGACGTTGCCCAGGAGGTCGAGCGACAAAGATTCCATATTTTCTGGGCGGAGGTAGAGGCGGCGGGAAGGACGGTTCCAAAATCTTTAATAATAAAATTTGCATCTAGGAAACCCTCGTTAAGGAGACCAGGCAGTCAGATTTAACCTTTTTCTAAGGGCTTATTAAAAAAAAAATTATTATTAAAATTCATCTCTCAAATCCTTATTTTTCACCACAACGTCATGAAACTTTAGCATTTAATTTCTCAATAATATTACTTTCGAAAAAAATCAATTTTCTGACCGTCTGGCCTCCTTAGTTCCATACGGAACCAACTTCTCCAGTGCTGATTTTCAAAACCAAGCACCAGATTTCCAAACATGGACTCCCAATTATACCCAATTACACATTACCGGATTTCTCGATGGAAATTGACGCGAACATTACGCGATTAGAGGACGGATAATCCCGACCATAATACCAGCTAATCCCGCTAATAATATTGTTCCTTGGTCGGTGTATCTGGCAGTAATCAAGCCCGTTTCCATTGAATGCGTCTTAACTAACCCGTGTCCCATGGTTTTGCTCAATTTCGTTAACAGACACCGAAGTAACTTTACATGTCGCGTCTCCTAGTCGCGGATTCTAATAGAATTCCCCGCCAATCTGTCCCTGTTTGCGTCTGCTCGGTTTTGCGGCCGCGGCGCTCCGTCCGAATTGTTACAGGAGTAGTAAGAGGTAAACCGCTCGAGCAATTCACGTGACAATTACAGCGCGTCGCGTCGGGGAAAAGCTCCGGCGTTTCTCTGGTCCCGTTTAATGGAAACCCACCTTGAGGTCCTCGAGTGTGGCCGTCCTTCCTTCGACGTCCGTCGCGAGTTCGGGTTTCCGGTCAGCGACGTCGCCCGCGGGACACTCGAACGAACTACCGGACGACTTGTACTGAAAATCAACTACGATTTAATAATAATCGGTGACCGTAGACGGGGAACAATCGTTCGTTACTTTTTCGACGATCCTCTCCAGCTCCTCCAGCTTATCCGCCGCGACGATCAATTCCGTGCTCAATCTCCGCATCTGAACAATTCAAATTTCTCTTTTTTACATCGTACGGGGGAAGTAAGTGAAACTTTTCGGTGAATGTCAAGTTACTTCGTTCTCGAGCTGCTCGGACGTCACCTTCTGACCCTCCTTCTGCAAGATTTTCGTCACTGTTACGATATACAGGGTGTTCGGTCACCCCTGGGAAAAATTTTAATGGGGAATGGATTCTAGAGGCCAAAATAAGATGAAAATCAAGAATGCCAATTTGTTGATTGAGGCTTCGTTAAAAAGTTATTAACGTTTAAAGTTTCACCAGTACTGAATTTTTTTCTAGGAAATGGGTAGGATTTCGGAGGTATGTGTATTCACCAAAAATGGTTGTATTTGACCCTAGAATCTAGAAATAATTTTTTCGGAACGATTTGAAATTTTTCATTTTCGTCGAAAAATTTGGGCACCCTGTCGATTTTTCTTAGAATTTCGTTTTTCATTTTTAGTAATTTTGTTTGACTCCCTACAGAAAAGTTGTCTAATACTTTTTTATAGGTACCCATGAGCTCTACTTCAGAAAAAAGCTTCATTGAAATATATCCACTATTGTAGGAGTTATGTCTGTTTGAAAATTGGACCATTTTTATGGGGTTTTTCTCATTTTGCGGGGACAAGGACCAACTTTTCGAATATTTTTGCGATTTGAACATATTCTCCACAAAAATACGCGTAGTTTGCTTTTTTGAACATTAAAATCGTCCAATCCGTTCAGGAGTTATGACGTTTTAAAGATTCGCATGAAATTTTGGTCAAACATTTCTGGCCAAAAATTATATTTTCGGTAAGGAATTTTTTTCTCAAAACTGAGTAGGATTTTGGGGGTATGTATAATGACCAAAAATTATTGTAATTGACCTCAGCAACCGAAAATAATTTTTTTAGAACGATTTGAAATTCTCTTTTTTCGTTGAAAAATTTAGGCACCTATCGATTTTTCTTAAAAATTCCTTTTTCATTTTTAATAATTTCATTTGACGCCCTACAGAAAAGTTGTCTAATACCTTTTTGTATGTACCTATGAGCTCTACCTCAGAAAAAAGTTTCATTGAAATATATTCACTATTATAGGAGTTATGATTATTTGAAAATTGGATCATTTTTATGGGGTTTTTCTCATTTTGCGGGGTCAGGGACCAACTTTCCGAATATTTTTACAATTTCTACATATTCTTCACTAAAATACGCGTAGTTTACTTCTTTAAACATTAAAATCGTCCAATCCGTTCAGAAGTTATGACATTTTAAAGATATGAATGAAATTTCGAGGAACCATTTCTGGCCTCATATTATATTTTCAGTAATGAATTTTTATTTCGAAACTGAGTAGGATTTCGAGGGTATGTATAATGACCAAAAATGATTGTAATTGACCCCTGTAACTAAATATAATTTTTTTAGTATGATTTGAAATTTTTTAATTTCGTCTAAAAATTTCAGTATCTACTTGAATTTTTTTCTCGAAAATGCGCAGGATTTCGAGGGTATGTCTATTCACCAAGAATGCTTATAATTGACCCCTGCAACCAAAAATAATTTTTCCAGAACGATTTGAAATTTTTGAATTTAATTGTTAATAACTTTTTAACGAAGCCTCCATCAACAAATTGGTATTTTTGATTTTCGTCTTATTTCGGCCTCCAGAATCCTCCATTAAAATTTTTCCCAGGGGTGGCCGAACACCCTGTATAGCTTAATTTCTATTAACTTCAGGAACGCGTTTTTCAACTTGGATAGATTTTTATTATTATAGAATTTTAATTGGACACTGACCACTCTGACGACCACCGTCTCGTACTCTTCCTTCTTGTCCTTCAGCGCCGCGACGTCCTCGATTCTCTGCAACAATCACCAATCTGTACATAACCGATCGAACGAGAAATTGCTATGACAAACCGACCGTTCTGTACTCTTCCACAACCTTCAGCATCTGTTCGTTGGACTTGTCCATTTTTCTAAGTATCTGCAATCCGCGATCATCGATTAAACTTAACCCCTTCGCGTCGATCGTAGGGTCAGTCGCCCTAATATGGAATACTCTTTTTTATACACGTGTTTCACTTGCAGAACTTTTATAAAAACTCTTTTGACTGGTAACTGCCAAATTAGAAATATAATAACGGTTTCAGAAATGTTTATTCTTTTTAATGAGGTCCCCATTTTCCATATTGGGCTCATAGTACTCGTAATATGGAATAGAATTGAGTTAACACAAAGCTGATGCACTTGCCTTATTGTGTATAATATTAAGTCCAAGATCAAAAATATTTTCAATTGCATTCATTGTCAATAGATGTAAAAATCACGATTCTTTAATATTGCAGTGGTCCAAATAAGGAACATATTCTATATTAGAACAACTGACCCTATTGTTTTGGATACAAAACTGTGGGTAGCTATTGTTCGTTCGAAGCTTGAGGGAAAAACTCGCATAACTGTTATCGAAATACTCACGACGGTGGCGAACCACAGAGCCACGTAGAAAAGAATGTACAACAACACGCAATTGTAGACGTTGTCCAACATGTACGCTCGTATGAACGACTGCAAAACGAAGGAGATCGATGGAATATTACGGTTTACGCTTTTTGGAGTTTGGAATTGTTATTAGTTGGTTTACCTGACGATCGTAAATGTCAATGAGTTTCAGGAACGGATAGGACCTCTTCAGCCTGGAAAAGTAACTCCGCCTTTGCCAGAACATTTTCGCGACAGCGATTCATTAATCTTCGCTGGGACGAGGAAAGACGAGACAGGAGAAGGAAAACGTCGACGTTAAAAAATGCACGAATCGCGGGGCGCAAACGAGAGGCGAGAATCTGTCGGTCGACGATGCAACATCGCGAATTCGGCCGGAATTGAATAATTGACTGACGAGGAATCGAGTTTTCTGCTCGTCGGATCTCGGACATGTGCAATGACGTTAAAAGAATTCCATCAACTTCAACGAAATCGACGACAGAGGAATCTTCTCGATATTCTTCAGTGTTCGTGTATCGAAGGTTAGTAATATAGTTTAAAAAATAAGCTCTCATTTAATTTCGTAAATATTCCGAGGCATTTACGAGAATGCAACATCGAGATGTCTAGCCTGAAATTTACGTCCCCCATTTTGCTTTACATTCTACTATTTCAGCGATTAAACTTGACGTTGGAATTATGAATATACCTTTAATAAATTTTAATATTGTTAATTGGTGTAAGTGCACATCCGTTGCAGCTTAAAAACGAAAGATTAGATTATGAAATTTATTTGACACTATGAAGTAACGCGTCCAACATGGCGTGACTCACCTGTTCATAATGGCTTCATATTATGCGATAGCGTGAACCACCGGTGAGTCACGCTACCTTTCATTTTTCTTTCCTTTTTTTTTTTTTTTATAATTTTCGCGTCGTTATCAAGAATCGGATTCAATTAGCTTTATAAAGTACAACCGAGTGACAACGATCTTTTCAAACTTTCCAAAATAAATATATTCGATTATTTTAATTTCCCTCGTTGAATCCCACGAAGCTCGAAATTTCTTGAAATTGCAAAATTCACGTAAGGTGTGCATTCTCATTAGAAATCACGATCCAATCATCCGTGGGCTGTTGTTTTGTTAATTTATGTGCACAAGGGGTTGCGTTTGTGCATTCGTACCAAATACAATTCTCTTTGCTAAATCCTGCGATATTAATAATGCACACGAGCCCGGTGGACTTAATTTTGTGCGTCATCGATCGATCTTTGCAATAACTACGAACTGATAATGTCCCCGATAACGCGGCGGCGATAGGCGACGAGTTGAAAAAAAAAGAAAAATCGAGAAAGAATCCCGAACGACGCGTGCATCGTGAATCATTATTATCCTTCGTTAAACGAGTCGACGAGAGACGAGACGTCCGTAGAGCGATTTCATCGCGTCCAGCTCGTAAAGTAATTCGCCGGTGATTTACGGAGATGCTAATTGGCCCCGCGGCGTCCACGCTTTTAGCGGGGTCCGGGCTTTATAATTTTACGAGGTTCGATCTGGAACCGCGGCGTCGAAATTATCGTCGGAAGAGCGGCCGCGATATATCGCGCGTTAATAACACTTTGCCAGCCACGGGTTTCTGCGTTACGCGCGATTTTCGATAAAAGAAGCACGCGAAATACGGGCCGCGTTAATGCGCGTCACGAAACGAGAACTTATTCAAATACGGTGTTTAATAACGAGTATGTACGGTTGATTTACGATTTCCGATTTCCGATCGCGCGAACGAAGAATCGAAATTATATGATCCGAAATTGAAGATACACATTTATGAATATACGATTTCGGTGGAATCAATTCCCGTTTCGGTCGCCATTGCATAGTTTCCTATCGTTTTGTCGTTATCTGTTTTCGATTTTCCACCCTCCTGGGGTGGGTCGAACACTCGGGGGGAATATGCTCGAATTGTTAAATTAAAATTGTTTCTTTTAACACGTTCGCCGCCAGATCGAAACAGTATGACATTTTGTAAAAATAGAATTTTGATTTTAGACCATTTTGTAAGCTAAAATTTGTTTCAGTACTTATTCTTGTAACCTTAAAATTCACAAATTCTCAACGTCTTAAATTGAGAATTAATTTTTTCAGTATCATAGTGGTAAATTCTGTCACTCATATATATATAATTGTTTAAATATGTGAATTGATATAAAGTTAGATACGGATAACGTTCTTTTGTTCGATAATTGTAAGTAGTCATATTGTTACAGTAAGATTAATAAACTTACATGGGGCTCCGATAAATTTTCTCGCGCGAACGTAATTAAATTTCTGAGGGGGTAAATGAAAGGCGGATCAACGAAACTGAATTCTGGTGCTCAGGAACAGTTAAATCTAATTATTATAATTGAACAACTACCCTTACTTACCCTGGAATTAGGAGTGCTTTTGTAATAATGAAACCTACATCTAATGCAATTTCTGCTACATAGAGGTTTGGAGCATCCTTAAAGTAAATTAAACTTTTAACGATTCAACGTCATTATTATTTTTATATATTACTTGAGCGTTGCTTAAGAGTAACCTGGGAGGAAAATTATAATTAGGATTGGATCTAGACATTGTGTCTTTCTGAACTTCCGCAAAACTATAGTATCAAAACTGAAATATATTGTTTTTTCTAGAAAGGGCAATTCTGACCTTACATCGCAAATTGTACTATACAAAGTGCCATAAATTTCGTTTAACACAATGAAATTGAATTAAAGATAATTGATTTAAAGATAAAACGATGTTTGAAGAGCAATGTACGGTTTTGTTCCCTATAAATGTTTCCCCCAGCTGAATTCCCAGAAAAAATGTTCAAAATTTCTACGAAACAAACGCGTCCGCGACCAAACGCGGTAACAAAAGCCGCGCTTCAAAAATTCCGCGAACAAAATTTGGAGTCGAAACACGCGAGACCGTTGTTTACGGTCCAACGATTTTGTTAAAAACTTCCGACCGTAAAATACGAATAATTGAATTACACAATCGTTTCGTGCAACAATCACGGTTTCATGAAACAGTCTAAACAACGTCGTAATTAATACGTTTCACAATTGGTTGCAACGATACTGGTATAAACACAGGGAATTAAATAAATATAAAAATAATACACATAAAACATTTATAACGGATTGTAACGATCAAAATGAAATAAGCGAAATTGTTTCGAAAATTGTCTTTAATCATTTATAACTCGAAAACTGAAGTACGAAAGACAATTTTATTTGCTTTATTATATGTATAGGTTCAACTTTAAAAAATATAAAATATAATTACAAAGAGATCCTTTAATGAGTCTCCAAACAAATGAACTTGACTGTCCGTCTTACGAAAACATCCCCGCGCTCAGGGGCATCCCCATTGGCAAAATGGAGCACGAAATAGTTCGTGCGACGATAAAGCATATTAGAAATTAATCCCCCGGCGATCGTTCGCCCTTTCGCGGTGCCGATCGGCGTCAGCATTCGATTAAATAAACAGGAATTAGCACATGAAAGGCCGCGGTTGCGTGACTCGTGCGTCGACAGGGCGGTAAGGGGTGGTTTTGGACGCCACTTGTAGTTTCCCATCGCGCCTAACGGGTTTCGGGGGTTGACTAACTAAATACGGTGGCCTGCTACGAAATGGGCCCCGGGGCCAGGGTTAAACCAAGCTTAAAAAGCGTCGCGAACGATCGTCAGTAGGGGGGGGGGGGGGTGAATTCCGCGCGCAAACACCGGGGCGGCTCCTCTGCGAAAACACTCGAGATCACTTAGAGGAATCTCCGCCCGTGTCACCCTTCCGCGATTTCCGGGGACCCTCGTGCCGATACAAAACCGTCCCCGTTGTTGTTTATGTAAAACAGTAGCAGATATCGAACGGCCAGCTTCCACTTGACGCGTCAAAAACGTCAGTTACACTGGTAAAGCGGGGGCGGCGGGGTCTCCCGGAGGGTGGTTCGAGCTACGGCGAAAGACCTTGTCGCCTTGGAATTCGAGAGTTTCCGATCCGTCGGGGTGCGCGGTGTTATTATTTAGAAGGGGCGAGGGTTGGCGGATAGGGATAAATGATTCGTGATGCGGGGGTGGCGGTGTCGACCGACGATTCGCGCTGATTGGTGGTTAGTTTGTCGCGCGGTTGAACCATGCATCGTCGATGGTAATTAATAGAGTTGTTCGGGAGGAAGGTAAATAAGCATATGGGCAGATTGAGGTGTTTTGTTCATCTTGGATCCCCCGTGGATAAATTAGAATGATGTTTTGAATCGTAATAATTAGACTGGGGATGCTAAAATAGGTAAAAGAACGAAACCTGAGTAGAAGTTCGTTTTATCGCTAGAGATCATTAAAAATATATTTTTTATACAAACATATGTCGAAACATATTGTATATATCATATATGTCTATTGCATTTCTTTTCCTAAAATTAATGCTTCCGAACGTCTATTTCACTCTACTAATTCAACGTTTGTATACGATAGACACGACAGAAATGACAACATAGATATTTATACATCTCGAGTTTACTTATAGCGAATCATTAATGTTCATATATTCTACGAATAGTATTAATCACTAATTCTGAAGTATTCTTGACAGATAGTATAAGTTACAATGCTTCATACTTCGAATCGTAATAACTTTTCAATTGTTAGATTTAGAGCATATGTAGCCTAGTATTTTTCTGCAGACAGTAGACAACTGCATCTAATAGAGCAATGAAAATTATATCTAGAATGCACGCTACGCGATATCACTCAATTTTTGTCGACCGCTATAGGCTCGACTTCAAAAGATGCGACTCGCCATCTCTCGAGCCGTGCACGGTACATCGCCGCCAGGCTCGAAGCAGCTCGTGAGGGACTAATTTTCCACCTTGCCCGGAGAACTCCTTGGAATCTCCACGTTTCTGGGCGCGTCTCCTTTGCGGAACGCAATTTCCAGCCGATCGGTTAAAACAAACTCGCGTCGTCTGGTCGTTTCACGAGCGGTTTATCGCGCGATAGGCGAGTATAAAGGCGGTGGTCCCGTGCAGGAGCAAATCGGTCGGGCAGCGAAAACAGGATAACGCCGGAGGATCGTCGATCCTGGAGCGTCGTACGCCTAAACAGAGGCGGGCAATAGCATCGGGAACATAATCGATTTGCCGTGAACTCATCCGTGATTCGGGGCCGCGCAGTCGGCGCGACAAGAAAGTCTCGGTCGCCCGGCAAAGGCGCCAGCGAACCGAGAAATTACTCATCGTTCTGATTGAGGTTAATTAATTAGATAATTAAGTCTCCCCCGGCCGCAGGACGACGACGGAGACGTCGAGTCGCGGTGCTCCTTCCTCCGGTCCCTCCCGGCTCTGTCCTCCGTCTATTCCCGCGGGATGATTTCGCGGCGGTGATCCTCGTTATAAAAATGCTCCTCAGTATTACGGGAACCACCCTCCACCCTTATCTCATTAATGTCCTTACTCGATTCATGCCGGCGCGCTGCTCCCCGCCGCCTGACGTTTCGCGCTGGAATTGGTATCCAGCGTTAAATTGATATTTAGCGAAAAGTTTTTTCTCCTCCCCGACCCCGTGATTTAATCAGGTAAACGACAGGAGCGACGGGGATTGCTTTCCAACGACGTTACAGGCTCTATTTTTATCTCGTTAGGAGTAAACATTCGTTGACCACGATGGCCTCATTCTTACCGCGATCCGGAGCATTTAACGTTACTGGGCGTCGAATCAGCGTTAATTCGAACAATTGTATTTACTTTTTCGTATAGAACTCTTCTATATACAGGGTGGGGCAGTAACTATTAGCACCTCAGATATCTTGGAAACTATAAGTTTCACAGAAATGTTTGCTAAAGTAAATTGCACAGTACGAAGGGCGCTATTGGGTGGCGATAATAGTTTTTTTGCAGGTGGAGGTACTTCGGACATTTGAAGGTCACATGCATTTTCTTAAATGAATCGGTATGTTTTTGCTTCCGTATCACGATAGAGGATCTTAAAACGAGTTCAACGACCTATTACACAAGGTCATTGAAGGTCATAGAAAGTAGAGAAAGGCGATAATACTTACGGTTTTGGTAGTAAATGAAACATACGTTTTGTCAACAGTAGAGGAATGCGTAATGCTTACCGTTTACTTCACTGAGAATAAACACTGCTTGAAGGACACTTTAATAGTTTGCAGAGTAAGATAAACATCATAAGATTAGTATCGATAAATCGGTCAATCCGGCACGATGTATCCGTTTGAAGAGCAGGTTGATATGCTTCTTATTTATGGCGAATGTCAACAAAATTCTGCAAGGGCGAAAAACTTGTATGCTGAACGATATCCACATCGGTCTCAGCCTTCGCGTCAAATATTTAAAAATGTGTATGATAAACTTAGGCAAACCGGTAGTTTAAGTGTTCGTAAAAGTGAACGCCAGAAACGAGTAATTAACGAAGAAATGGTAATCGGTGTGCTCGCTAGTGTGTCTAGAAATTCTCATATTAGTTCGCGACAAATTGAACGCGAATCTGGCATTAGTAGGAGGAGCGTACTTCGCATTTTGCACCGTCACAAATTTCATCCGTATCACGTTAGTCTTCACCAAGAATTGCATGGGAACGACTTCATGAATCGCGTTGAATTTTGTCGATGGTCTATACGTCAGATTCAAAACAATGAGCTTTTTTTTAATACCGTCTTATTTACTGATGAAGCAACATTCACAAATCACGGGAATGTTAATTTGCATAACATGCATTTATGGGCAGCGGAAAATCCACATTGGCTGCGACAGGTTGAACATCAAAAACAATGGTCTGTGAATGTATGGTGCGGTATCATAGGTGATAAAATTATTGGACCTTATTTTATCAATGGAAATTTGAATGGCAACGTCTATGCTAATTTTATTAAGGATACATTGGGTCTTTTTCTAGAAGAGTTACCTTTATTTACACGACAAACCATGTGGTATCAACATGATGGATGCCCAGCACATTATTCATCGATTGCGCGAAGGGAACTCGATGAAAAATTTCGAAATCGTTGGATTGGACGCGGCGGTCCAATATCGTGGCCAGCTCATTCACCAGACATAACGCCTTTAGATTTCTTTCTGTGGGGAACACTGAAAGAGAAAGTGTACAAAGAAGTACCAACTACATCTCTCGATATGCAACAGCGAATTATTGCAGCCTGTGCATCAATAAGTTCTGACGCTGTAAGACTTGCAAGTCAATCAATCGTAAAAAGAATCCAACGGTGCATTGACAGTGATGGTCATCATTTCGAACACCTACTATAAACATGTTTCATTTACTACCAAAACCGTAAGTATTATCGCCTTTCTCTACTTTCTATGACCTTCAATGACCTTGTGTAATAGGTCGTTGAACTCGTTTTAAGATCCTCTATCGTGATACGGAAGCAAAAACATACCGATTCATTTAAAAAAATGCATGTGACCTTGAAATGTCCGAAGTACCTCCACCTGCAAAAAAACTATTATTGCCACCCAATAGCACCTTTCGTACTGTACAATTTACTTTAGCAAATATTTCTGTGAAATTTATAGTTTCCAAGATATCTGAGGTGCTAATAGTTACTGCCCCACCCTGTATAGGGACGTAGGATTCATAAGAATGATTTTGCCTTAGACGACGAGATATTGGGCAGTCGATCGAAGAGTGTAGAACTAATCATTTCTTTGCCATGATACCTTAATAATTTTTTACGTAGAATGAACAGACGAATGGATCTGTCCAATAAAAAATATGAAAAAAAGATGCAATACTCAATTGCAATCTAAGGTCCTCGTACAACGTTACTTATAAACATAATATCTGTGATTTTTTCTTCTATTATGCAATGTTTGAAGATTGAAGATTATACCTAGCAACAAAACGAAGAAAGTGTTGAACTCTCTCAATGTTGTCTATGTATGTTTTCTAACAAGGAGACCAAATTATGCTGCCATATTCTAGAACAAGTCTTGTCAAAGCACAATATAGGATTTTGAGTGTATTAGTTTTACCAAAGTATCTGGAAACTCTCATAAATCGAAGAGAGCAAAGACCATGCGAAATAATTTTGTTCGCAATGAAGTTTGAAAGATAAGTTAGAAAGAATATACAAATATTCCCTGGCTTGAACAGAGGCTCGTCGCGAGCCGGTCGACTTTAAATCGAATTTCTACAAACCCCGGGACCATTCGATAAATCCTCACGTCTCTTTATGCGCTGGTATTTTATAAACGACGTCGTCCCCGTCGGCGGGGGTCGCGTACGAAGGAACTCTTTACACGTGACACTTAACGAGAATCTCATAATCTTGCGGGAACGTCGATCCATCTCTCTCGTCCCGCCCCGTCCCCGCGCGGCCGGAAAATCCCTTTGAAGCTCTGCCCATTGACGCTCGCGGTTTAATATTCCGTCACGAATATTAATGCCCTCCTAGCAACTGCTCCTCGTAAATCAGCAAAGCCTCCTCGCCCGATGCACTTTTCGTTGCGGTTTTTCCGCGTTCTCTTTCAATTTTCATCCCCTTTCTTCCCGCCCTGTCTCTCGCGCGACTTCCGGCCAATTCGTGCCATTCCTTATTGTTGTTCGATCAATCCTTCGCGCCAGCAATAAAGCTCGATTACATTTAGGGGTTGCTCTAGTATTATATTCACTATTTTTCACTGCTCAATTTTTGGAATAAATAAATGGGTAAAATACCAGAACTATCGACACTTGTAGTGTATTTATTTGTGACAAAGAAATAATAACAAGGAAATAAGCGTTCATTCATTCTCTCGTAGAAAATTACTGTAAATTATCATCATCTACCAAGGAAATAAAATCTCTTACAATTTCGATAAATTTATATACCCCAAAATTAAAAATTCAAAACGATTCTTACATAGACGCGAGACAATTTTACAGCACGCAACAGTCTGAGAATCTCATCACAAACAAAAATGTTCACAACATTGGATACAAAAGCCTACGATTTTTTGACGTTTGAATTCGCGACGAGTAGACAATCTATGATCGGCGAAGGGAAAGTTCCAACCCTTTGGTTCGAAGCATCGTCGCGGAGAACGGACAATGGCGGGTTGTCTTAGTTTCCCGGTATCACCCCCTATAATGGAAAGTCGCGACTGGCGTTCAGAAAGAAGAAAAACCGCAAGTAACGCGTCGACCCAATACTTTTCCTTCGCTCGTCAGCCCGTATTTTCTCCCTCGCGCGTTTTTCCGCGGTCTTCGGCCCCCCCGTTTTGCTCGGTGTCCCTGTTCCTCGTCGCCTTTGTTTCCCGTGGATCCTTCGTCTCCCGTTTCACTCCCACAGGCCACCGTTGATTCCCGCGATTCTCCCCTCCAGGTCCTCGCGAGCGGGACGGGGACAGTCTCGCTGATTGAGAATAATGCGAGGTACCAATTACTCGCCGGCATAAAGAGGAATTCATTAGCGGGAGAAACGCGCCGGTGGGGCATCTCTCGAGCAACTGCACCGGTTGCACGCGCCTTTTGTAAGCCCGGGGATGCGCCACGGTACCGGAGCACTTCCTGTATTGTACTTCGGGGCCGCGGCGACGCGTGGTGCGGCCCACCGTCGACGACACAGGGAATATTTTACATTCCCGCGGCAAAGGAGACCCGGGGAAAAGAGAAAAGAGGCTAATATTTGCTGCTCGTTACCTGGAAACTGTAATAATTCGAAAATTCTACGTAGATCTCTCCTCTAGAAATGCTCGATGAATCGTGGTACCCCTTTCTGAACTCCCTGAAAGGTTTTCGAATATTTATTTATTGGGTAGCGGAGGGATCTTATTGTTACTTTAGGTTTTCGTCGCACCCTAAGAATATAAATAAAAAATGTGCTGAAATTCTAGCATGGAAAATTCGAAAATTCCAGGCAGATCTCTCCTCTAGAAATGCTCGATGAATCGTGGTACCCCTTTCTGAACTCCCTGAAAGGTTTTCGAATATTTATTTATTGGGTAGCGGAGGGATCTTATTTTTAGTTTAGATCTTCGTTGCACCCTAAGAATGTAAATAAAAAATGTGCTCAAATTCTAGCATAGAAAATTCGAAAATTCCAAGCAGATCTCTCTTCTAGAAATGCTCGATGAATCGTGGTACCCCTTTCTGAACTGCCTAAAAGGCTTCGGAATTTTTATTTATAGGGTAGTAGAGAGATCTCATTTTTACTTTAGGTCTTCGTTGCACCCTAAGAATATAAAAAATGTGCTCAAATTCTAGCATAGAAAATTCGAAAATTCCAGGCAGATCTCTCCTCTGGAAATGCTCGATGAATCGTGGTACCCCTTTCTGAACTCCCTGAAAGGCTCACGAATATTTATTTATAGGATAGTAGAGAGATCTTACTGTTACTTTAGGTCTTCGTTACACCCTAAGAATATAAAAAATGTACTCAAATTTTAGCATAGAAAATTCGGAAATTCCAAGCAGATCTCTCCTCTGGAAATGCTCGATGAATCGTGGTACCCCTTTCTGAACTACCCAAAAGGCTTCCAAAATTTTTTTATAGGGTAGTAGGGAGATTTTATTTTTACTTTAGGTCTTCGTTGCACCCTAAGAATATAAAAAATGTACTCAAATTCTAGCATAGAAAATTCGGAAATTCCAAGCAGATCTCTCCTCTGGAAATGCTCGATGAATCGTGGTACCCCTTTCTGAACTCCCTGAAAGGTTTTCGAATATTTATTTATAGGGTAGTAGAGAGATCTTATTGTTACTTTAGGTCTTCGTTGCACCCTAAGAATATAAAAAATGTACTCAAATTCTAGCATAGAAAATTCGGAAATTCCAAGCAGATCTCTCCTCTGGAAATGCTCGATGAATCGTGGTACCCCTTTCTAAACTCCCTGAAAGGCTTCCGAATATTTATTTATAGGGTAGTAGGGAGATCTTATTTTTACTTTAGGTCTTCGTTGCACCCTAAGAATATAAATAAAAAATGTGCTCAAATTCTAGCATAGAAAATTCGAAAATTCCAGACAGATCTCTCCTCTGGAAATGCTCGATGAATCGTGGTACCCTTCTCTGAACTCCCCGAAAGGCTTCCGAATATTTATTTATAGGATAGTAGAGAGATCTTATTGTTACTTTAGGTCTTCGTTGCACCCTAAGAATATAAAAAATGTGCTCAAATTCTAGCATAGAAAATTCGAAAATTCCAGGCAGATCTCTCTTCTAGAAATGCTCGATGAATCATGGTACCCCTTTCTGAACTCCCTGAAAGGCTCACGAATATTTATTTATAGGATAGTAGAGAGATCTTACTGTTACTTTAGGTCTTCGTTGCACCCTAAGAATATAAAAAATGTGCTCAAATTCTAGCATAGAAAATTCGGAAATTCCAGGCAGATCTCTCCTCTGGAAATGCTCGATGAATCGTGGTACCCCTTTCTGAACTACCCAAAAGGCTTCCAAAATTTTTTTATAGGGTAGTAGGGAGATTTTATTTCTACTTTAGGTCTTCGTTGCACCCTAAGAATGTAAAAAATGTGCTCAAATTCTAGCATAGAAAATTCGAAAATTCCAGACAGATCTCTCTTCTAGAAATGTTCGATGAATCGTGGTACCCCTTTCTGAACTCCCTGAAAGGCTTTCGAATATTTATTTATTGGGTAGCGGAGGGATCTTATTGTTACTTTAGGTTTTCGTCGCACCCTAAGAATATAAATAAAAAATGTGCTGAAATTCTAGCATAGAAAATTCGAAAAAACCAGGCAGATTTCTCCTCTAGAAATGCTCGATGAATCGTGGTACACCTTTCTGAACTCCCTGAAAGGTTTTCGAATATTTATTTATAAGATAGTAGAGAGATCTTACTGTTACTTTAGGTCTTCGTTGCACCATAAGAATATAAAAAATGTGCTCAAATTCCAGCATGGAAAATTCGAAAATTCCAGGCAGATTTCTCCTCGAAATGCTCGATGAATCGTGGTACCCCTTTCTGAACTCCCTGAAAGGCTCACGAAAATTTATTTATAGGATAGTAGAGAGATCTTACTGTTACTTTAGGTCTTCGTTGCACCCTAAGAATATAAAAAATGTGCTCAAATTCCAGCATAGAAAATTCGAAAATTCCAGGCAGATCTCTCTTCTAGAAATGCTCGATGAATCGTGGTACCCCTTTCTGAACTCCCTGAAAGGCTCACGAATATTTATTTATAGGATAGTAGAGAGATCTTACTGTTACTTTAGGTCTTCGTTGCACCCTAAGAATATAAAAAATGTGCTCAAATTCTAGCATAGAAAATTCGAAAATTCCAGGCAGATTTCTCCTCTGGAAATGCTCGATGAATCGTGGTACCCCTTTCTAAACTCCCTGAAAGGCTCCCTGAATATTTATTTATAGGGTAGTAGAGAGATCTTATTTTTACTTTAGGTCTTCGTTGCACCCTAAGAATATAAATAAAAAATGTGCTGAAATTCTAGCATAGAAAATTCGAAGCGACTAAAATAGTAAATATACTTTCCCCGAAAGTATATAAAGCCCCGAATTGCGTGTTCACGTAATTCTTGATCTAAATTATATTCCGCGGGGAGCCGTTTCGCCCATGGGGATTCCAGAAGACTTTCTTTGCCTCTTATCGAATAAGAAAGCTGGTTTCCTTCCAAGTCCCGATGTTCCACCGAGCATGAAATAAGTGTACACACGAGGGAGGGGGGGGGGGGACGATAAAGCGTGGTTCTAAGGGAAACAGGGGGCAGGCTTCGTTCTCGAGACGCGGATCCCCGGGTCCAATCGAATCCGGAGATAAAAAGGATCCGTCGTTGGAGAACCGTAAAGGTATAATCGGTCTCGGAACGAGGAAACGATAAATATCCGCGAGCGACGCGCGAGCAAACAGAATGTACAACTTTACGCAACAGCGCAAATAAAATTACGTGCACGCGTGCCGCGGCGATGATGCAAATTTATTGCTCGAGAACGGGGACAAAAAGAAGAACACCGTTTACGTTGGTTTTTATCGCTCGATGCACACTTTGTGCAATTATTCGCGTTCTTAAATCCCTCGACTTACCATTTAATCCCATATAATTTTATCAAATATACGCTATTTAATTTTATAAGTAAGAAAGAACAGATTTCTTTCACGAATACCTCGCTGATATAAAAATGTGATTTTCATGTATGAGACTCGGTGTCGAGAAGTTGTGACCTTTGACTTACCAAGTTAATTCCGTATAATTTTTCAAATATACACTATTTAATTTTGTTTAAAGTTCGTAAGAGAATGATCATAAGAAAGAACAGATTTGTTTCACGAATACTTCGCTAATATAAAAACATCGAGTCAGACTCGTCATTGTAGAGTTTGCTCTAAATAGATGATCTAGAGTTAATTCATTCTGTAACGACGATATGAATTTAACTCCTTAACGATCGTGCCCGAGTCTGACAGCTTTCAAAACGATATTTGTTTAATCTAACGTTTCAAGGGATGGCAATATTAGTTTTCCTTTAAATTATACATTAGATACAACGAAAACTGCATTTTTATATAGCCTAGAAACAAATTCAATAAAGAAAGATGATCTTCCTTGGTTAACCCGACAAATTTAAGCGTTAAGGGGTTGAGGACTTTCTTCTGGTTTTAAATGTCGAGAATTCGCACGGGAATGATTGGAAAAATCAATTCGAACGCTTAGGCACGAAGCAACACCCCAGAAGACGGGTCCCCGAGCAAACAGCCGCGCCTAAACGCGGCCAGCAATCGGCAAATTAATTAAAGTTCGAACGAAACGCGAGGGAACTGAATCATCCCTGGGCTGAAATCCGATTCA